>NC_082738.1:68359326-68959326 GCF_030144855.1 Hypanus sabinus
ACGCGTTACTACCACGTGGTGAGCACCCTCGACCAGGAGACGGCCGCCAAGGTTGCGGATTTCATACAGACGCCCCCGGAAGAAGGCAAATATGAAGCATTCAAAGCGCTGCTCATTGGGACCTTTGGCCTCTCACGGCGTGAGCGGGGTGCCCGCCTGCTTCACCTGGACGGTTTGGGAGACAGACTGCCGTCAGCATTGATGAACGAGATGCTGTCCCTGGCTGACAGACACAAGCCCTGCCTCATATTCGAGCAAGCGTTCCTAGAGCAACTGCCCGAGGACATACATCTGCTGCTGGCCGACGCAGATTTCAGCGACCCCCGGAAGGTGGCAGCCCGGGCAGATGTGCTGTCGAAAGCCAAGAGGGAGAGCGTGGCATCCGTCGGTCAGATTACCAGGCCACGCACCCAATAGCAGACCAGATCAGGCCCGGCAGGGGGGCGCACACAACACAGAGGCAGGAGTGAGGAGGCCAGTGAACTTTGGTGTTTCTACCACCAGCAGTGGGGCACAAAAGCCTGCCATTGTTGCCCACCCTGCAAGAGCCAGGGCCAGCTGCCGCTAATGACTATGGCGGCTGGCCACCAGGACAGCCTCTTGTATGTCTGGGACAAACAGTCGGGACGCTGCTTCTTGGTCAACACCGGAGTGGAGATCAGCGTCTTGCCCCCGACGGGGTATGACACCCGCAACAGGAAGCCAGGACCCACCCTGAGGGCCGCAAACGGCAACACGATACGGACCAACGGCACCCGCACAGTGCAGCTGCAGTTCGGCGCCAGCCGGTTCACGTGGGACTTCACACTGGCCGCCGTGGCCCAACCACTCCTGGGGGCGGACTTCCTGCGAGCTCACAGCCTGCTGGTCAACTTGCAAGGGAAAAGACTGGTACATGCCGAGACTTTCCAAACGTTCTCCCTGGATGAATCCAAGTTGCCGGCCCCACACCTGGACTCCATCACGCTGTCGGACAACGAATTCACCAGAATCCTGGCGGACTTTCCATCAATTCTGGCACCGCAGTTCACGGCAGCCATGCCCAGACACAGGGTACGGCACCACATTCTGACCCAGGGACCACCCCTCCACGCCCGCACACGAAGGCTCCCCCTGGAAAAGCTCCGCCTGGCGAAGGAGGAGTTCAAGAGGATGGAGGAATTGGGGATCGTACGGAGATCCAACAGCCCATGGGCCTCCCCCCTGCACATGGTGCCCAAAGCAGCCGGGGGTTGGAGACCATGCAGCGACTACCGCAGACTGAATGAGGCTACGACACCGGACCGCTACCCCATGCCGCACATTCAGGACTTTGCAGCAAACCTGCACGGCGCACGGATCTTCTCCAAGGTAGACCTTGTCCGGGGATACCATGCACCCTGAAGACATCCCGAAAACAGCACTCATCACCCCGTTCGGTCTGTTCGAGTTCCTCCGAATGCCATTCGGCCTGAAGAATGCCGCACAGACGTTCCAGCGGCTAATGGATGCGGTGGGACGCGACCTGGACTTTGCGTTCATCTATTTGGACGACATCCTTATAGCCAGCAGTAATCGCCAGGAGCATCTGTCCCACCTCCGCCAGCTCTACTCCTGCCTGAGTGATTTCGGCCTCACGATCAACCTGGCCAAATGCCAGTTCAGTCTCAATACCATCGACTTCCTGGGCCACAGGATTACCAAAGACGGGGTAACACCTCTGCCCGCCAAGGTAGACGCAATCCGCCTCTTTGCCCGGCCCAACACCGTCAAAGGCCTACAGGAGTTCGTTGGAATGGTGAACTTCTACCACCGTTTCCTCCCCTCAGCAGCCCGTATCATGTGCCCTTTGTACAGCCTGATGTCAGGTAAAGGCAAGGACATTACTTGGGACGAGGAGGCCGCGGCCGCTTTCGTTAAAGCCAAGGAATCCTTGGCAGATGCCGTGATGCTGGTGCACCCCAGAACGGGCGTTCCGACCGCACTCACGGTGGACGCATCCAACACAGCAGTCGGTGGGGTGCTGGAGCAGCTCATCGAGGGGCACTGGCAACCCCTGGCATTCTTCAGCAAGCACCTATGACCACCCGAACTCAAGTACAGTGCTTTCGACCGGGAGCTGTTGGCACTGTATCTGGCAATCCGGCATTTCAGGTACTTCTTAGAAGGCAGGCCTTTCACCGCATTCATGGACCACAAACCGTTGACCTTCATGTTCACGAAGGTGTCTGATCCCTGGTCGGCTCACCAGCAGCAACATCTGTCCTACATCTCCGAGTACACGACGGACATCCAGCATGTCTCGGGAAAGGACAACGTCATGGCAGACGCACTCTCCAGACCAGCTGTCCAGGCCCTGTCCCTGGGGGTGGACTATACAGCACTGGCGGAGGCGCAGCAGGCAGACGACAAGATGCCCAGCTACAGGACCGCAGTCTCGGGTTTGCAGCTGTAGGACTTTCTCGTAGGCCCAGGTGATAGGACCCTCCTGTGCGACGTGGCTACCGGCCAACCTCGCCCCATCGTCCCGGCAGCCTGGAGGTGGCTGGTTTTCGACTCCATACACGGTTTGACGCACCCATCTATCAGGACAACCATCCAGCTGGTCTCCAGCAAGTTCGCATGGCACGGACTTCACAAGCCCGTCAGTGAATGGGCCAGAACATGCGTGCAGTGATAAACAGCCAAGGTGAGGCGGCATACTAAAGCCCCGCCGCAGCAGTTCAAACCCACCTGCCTGAGGTTTGACCGCATTCATGTGGATATCGTGGGCCCCCTACCAGTGTCCCAAGGAGCGTGGTACCTCCTAAATATGGTAGACCGGTTCACGAGGTGGCCAGAGGCGGTCCCGCTCACCAACACATCTGCCGATTCCTGCGCCCGAGCACTGATCGCAACCTGGGTAGCACGTTTCAGGGTACCGGCCCACATTACCTCCGACAGAGGCGCCCAGTTCACCTCCAGCCTGTGGTCGGCTATGGCCAGCCTGTTGGGAACGCAGCTACACCACACTACTGCCTACCACCCACAGTCGAACGGACTGGTGGAACACTTCCACCGTCACTTGAAGTCGGCTCTCATGGATCACCTGAGAGGACCTAACTGGGTGGATGAGCTTCCTTGGGTCCTGCTTGGAATTCGCACAGCGCCCAAGGACGACCTGCACGCCTCGTCGGCCGAGTTGGTGTACGGCGCGCCCCTGGCCGTCCCGGGAGAGTTCATACCAGCCCCAAGGGGGCAAGAGGAAGAACCCGCAGCAGTCCTGGACAGACTACGCGAAAGGCTCAGCAACCTGGCCCCCGTGCCGACTTCACAGCATGGACGGACCCCGACCCATATACCCAAAGACCTGCAGGACTGTAAGTTTGTGTCTGTATGAAGGGGCGGACACCGGGCACCGCTATAGCGGCTGTACAAGGGGCCATTCAAGGTGATCAACAACAAAGGGTCCACGTACGTTCTGGACATTGGGGGGAGAGAGGAGGTTTTCATGGTGGACAGACTCAAACCAGCCCATGTGGACTTGGCGCAGCCGGTCGAGGTTCAGGTACTGCGGCGCAGAGGCAGACCTCCCAAACAGAGGCTGATCCAGACTGTGGACATTGGGGGTGTATCGCCGGTTCTGGGGGGGTGGGGGGTTATGTGGTGACCCACTTTCTGCGCAGGCGAACCGGCTCACAAATAGCCAGCGCGCGGGGGGAGACTTTGGTAATGCACCTCTGACGTCATTTCCGCCCGGAGAGGCATTCACTAGGGATTAAATGCCAGCGCCGCGAAGTTTGAATAAACTAGTCTCGAAACAACTTACCGACTGCGTGTCGTCTCTAGCTCTGTGTGTAGTACATCACTATAGCAGAATATTTATTTTCCTCTACTGCCATGGTGAGGCCATTCTCGGGTAGGAGGAGCAACACCTCGTTCAATCTGATGGCATGAAAATCAATTTCTCCATCGTCCAGTATTTTCTACCCTTTCCCCTTCCCTCTTCTTCCATCTCCCACTCTGACCCCCTCTAACTTCTCTTCTCCTCACCTTCCTATCACCTCCCCCTAGTGCTCTCCTCCCCTTTTTCTCATGTTCTACTCTCCTGTCCTATCAGATCCTTCATCCCTTTATCTCTTCCACCTATCACCTCCCTACTTCTTACTTCCTTGCCAACGCAGGTGGCTTCACCTGTCACCTTCTAGCTTTACTCCTCTCCTTCCCCCCACCTTTTTGTTCTGGCATCTTCCCCCTTTTCCCGTCCTCAAGATGAGTCTCGGCCCAAAACTTTGACTGATTATTCATTTCCATGGATGCAGCCTGAGCTGCTGAGTTCCTCCAGCATCTTGTGTGTATTGTTTTGGAGTTCCAGCATCTGCAGAATCTCTTGTGTTTGCATTTCTTTTTAACTTGAGGATGGATATCAAGAGTTATGGAACCAAGAAGATAAGATGCAGATAATCCACTAGATAATTGAACTGAAAAATAAGACCAAGGAGCTGAACATTTTCATGAACAACAAAATTCCAGTTGCAAACCATGTTCTAAAGTTGAAAACTGATGCTAAGAAAGCAGCTGTTGGTGTTAAACAGGGTGTTGTTCAGATAAATAAAATCCACATGCTATTCCAGATTGTGGGTCATCATGAGTGAAGTGTTGGAACACACAATGAGTGTTCACAATAAGGCTCATTCTTTGGTGGGGGGGGGGGGTGGTTATGGTAGTTGAGAAGTTATATTTTTGAACTCGTTTTCAAAGTCAAATTTCAAAGTATATCTATTAGCAAAGTACAAATAATGCATATCACCATATACAACCCTGAGATTCATTTTCCTGCGGGCATACTCAGTAAGTCTATAGAATAATAATCATAATAGAATCAATGAAAGACCACCCAACTAGGGTGTGTAACCAGAGTGCAGAAGATAACCATCTGTACAAATACAAATAGAAAGAAAAAAATAATAAAAATAAATAAATAAGCAAAAGTATCAAGAACATGAGATGAAAAGTCCTTGAAATTGAGTCCATAGATTGTGGGAACATTTCAATGATAGGGCAAGTAAAGTTGAGTGAAATTATCCCCTTTGGTTCAAGAGCCTGATGGTTGAGGAGTAATAACCGTTCCTGAACCTGGTGGTGTGGGGCCTGAGGTTCCTGTACCTCCTTCCTGATGGTTGAAGGGTAATAACTGTTCCTGAACCTGGTGCTGTGGGGCCTGAGGCTCCTGTACCTCCTTCCTGATGGTTGGGGGGTAATAACTGTTCCTGAACCTGGTGGTGCGGGGTCTGAGGTTCCTGTACCTCCTTCCTGATGGTTGAAGGGTAATAATTACTCCTGAACCTGGTGGTGTGGGGCCTGAGGCTCCTGTACCTCCTTCCTGATTATTGAGGGGTAATAACTGTCCCTGAACCTGGTGGTGTGGGGCCTGAGGCTCCTGTACCTCCTTCCTGATGGTTGAGGGGTGATAACTGTTCCTGAACCTGGTGGTGCGGGACTTAATGCTCCTTACCTCCTTCCCGATGACAGCAGCCTTGATAGTACGGATCCTTGATAATGGATGTTGCTTTCTTGTGGCGTCGATTCTTGTAGATGTGCTCACTGGCGGAGAGGACCTGTGGTGGAATGGGCTGTATCTACCACTGTTTATGGTCTTTTCCATTCCTGGGTATTGGTGTTTCCATACCAGGCCATGATGCAGTCAGTCAAGACACTCTCCACTCTGCATCTGTAGAAGTTTGTTAAAGTTTTAGATGACATGTTGAATCTGTGCAAACTTTGAAGACAGCGGAGGTGCTGTTATGCATTCATGGTGATGGCACAACTATGGGATGTGTTCAGCCTTGTTAGTGTTGAGCACATCCCATGATTAAAAAAAACATTTTCGAGTTCAGGGAATGAGCAATAGATTTTACATAGGGCTCAGCTTTCTACTCTACACGCTCTGATTAGAAATGGGGTCTGCGTTTCATTCCAATGTGCGACACATCTCCACTTGGCCTCACCACAAATAGGAGGGGAATGCATTTTGTTAGATCGGGTGCATTTGAGAGGGGCAGTACAGTTGCGACCTGCAATAGTTTCAGAGCTGCAGATGGCTCTACACTATGCAGCAAGTATCTCTTGCCAACTTGACAGTTTGTGAAGACAGCCATGTGCATGATTGATAGTGGAGTGTTTTGTGGGAGAGGCAACACCCAATCGACTGGAGGAAATCAGTGGGTCGATCAGCACCTGTGGAGGGAAAGGAACTGTTAACTTTTAGTGTAAAAGCCCACGTTCAGGAGTGGCGAGGGGAGTTGGCCAGTATAAAGAGAGAGGGAGCGAAATAATTCATTGCATCAGTATTAACCCCTTTTTAATATGACACACCAAATCATCACTGGTCAAGCCAATTGGATTTAGAAGTCACATAATTAGTTAAATGGAGGTCACCGTATGTAGTCACGTTGTTTGAATTGAATGTAGTAAAAATACCCCTGTATCTGGAAGGTCCAACTACTGGTGAGTCAGTATTCTGGCAAAAACTACACCATGAAGACAAAAGAACACTCCAAACAACTCCACAAAAAGGTTATTGAAAAGTACAGAGCAGGAGATGGATACAAGAAAATTTCCAAGTCACTGAATATCCCTTACAGTACAGTTCAGTCAATCATCAAGAAATGGAAAGAATATGGCACAGCTGTAAATCTGCCTAGAGCAGGCTGTCCTCAAAAACTGAGTGATTCCACAAGAAGGGAAGGAGCGAGAGAGGCCACCAAGAGACCTGTGACAACTCTGGAGGAGATACAAGCTTCAGTGAGTGAGATGGGAGAGACTGCGCATACAACAACTGTTGTCTGGGTGTTTCACCAGTCACAGCTTTATGGGAGAGTGGCAAAGAGAAAGCCTCTGTTGAAAAAAACTCACAGGACATCTCAGCTGGAGTTTGCTAGAAGGCATGTGGGAGACTCTGAAGTCAGCTGGAAGAAGGTTCAATGGTCTGATGAAACCAAAATAGAGCTTTTTGTCCATCAGACTAAACACTATGTTTGGCATAGGCCAAACCTTGCACATCATCAGAAACACACCATCCCTACTGTGAAGCCTGGTGGTGGCTGCATCGTGCTGTGGGGATACTTCCCTGGAAGGCTTGTGAAGGTAGCAGGAAAATACAGGGAAATCCTGATGCAGTCTGCAAGAGAACTGCAACTTGAAGATTTGTTTTCCAGCACGACAATGCCCTAAGCATAAAGCCAAAGCTACACAGGGATGGCTTAAAAACAACAAAGTTAATGTCCTGGAGTGGCCAAGTCAGAGTCCAGGCCTCAATCAAATTGAGAATTTGCGGCTGGACTTGAAAACGGCTGTTCACTCACGATCCTCATGCAATGTGACAGAGCTTGAGCAGTTTTGTAAAGAAGGATGGGGAAAAATTGCAGTGTCCAGATGTGTAAAGCTGATAGAGACCTATCCACACAAACTCAAGGCTGTAATTGCTGCCAAAGATGCATCTACTAAATACTGACTTGAAAAGGGGGGGGGGGGTTGAATACTTAAGCAATCAATTATTTTGTGTTTTATATTTGTAATTAATTTAGATCATTTTGTAGAGATCTGTTTTCACTTTGACACGAAAGAGTTTTTCTATTGATAAATGTCAAAAAAGCCAAATGAAATCCATCGTGATTCAATGTTGAGAAACATAGAAAACCTACAGCACAATACAGGCCCTTCAACACACAAAGTTGTGCCAAATATGTCCCTATCTTAGAAATTCTAGGCTTACCCATAGCCCTCTATTTTTCTAAGCTCCATGTACCTATCCAAAAGCCTCTTAAAAGACCCTATCGTATCCGCCTCCACCATCGCTGCCGGCAGCCCATTCCACACACTCACCACTGTCTGAGTAAAAAACTTACCCCTGACATCTCCTCTGTACCTACTCCTCAGCACCTTAAACCTGTGTCCTCAACCTGTGGCAACCATTTCAGCCCTGGGAAAAAGCCTCTAACTATCCACACTATCAATGCCTCTCATCATCTTGTACACCTCTTTCAGGTCACCTCTCATCCTCCGTCGCTCCAAGGAGAAAAGGCCGAGTTCACTCAACCTATTCTCATAAGGCATGCTCCCCAATCCAGGCAACATCCTTGTAAATCTCCTCTGCACTCTTTCTATGGCTTCCACATCCTTCCTGTAGTGAGGTGACCAGAACTGAGCACAGTACTCCAAGTGGGGTCTGACCAGGGTCCTATATAGCTGCAACATTACTTCTCGGCTCCTAAATTCAATTCCACAATTGATGAAGGCCAACACACCGTACGCCTTCTTAACCACAGAGTCGGACCACAAGATCCCTCTGATCCTCCACACCGCCAAGATTTGTTCCCAAGATTTCTGCACAGTACTGTCCATCTTCTGCAAAGCCTTTTTATGAATGAATGAGATACGGTTCTCCCACAAGGTCCTGTGAAATAATGCTGCCCAGGAACCTATATGTTGAGGCAATGATAAATGTAGTGTTGTTGATGAGAAATGGTGGGGAGGAGATGCATTTCTCCTGAAGGCGATATGCATTTCCATGTTTATGGAGACACAGGGAAAATTAATAGCAAAAGAAGATGTCTCTGTGAGCGAGTATAGCCTTGATGGACTGCATGGACTTGTCATAGGTTGTGAAGAAATAGAGGAATGACGTGGGTTACGAGGTTGCACTGGAGTGATGTATCCAGGGAGCCGTGCCAGTCACATGACAGCACTGCCCTCACCTGGTCGGAAGCCACACCACCTGCCAGTCAACATTTCACCCCTCCCAACTAATGAATGCACATTTAACCATTGGCCACCTTAATTGGATTAACCCATCTAGCACCTGGGCTGGACCCTCCAGCCCCCTGACCTATAAAGGGTGCTACATGTGCTTGGCTCGTTCTCTTTTTGCCAACCTCGAGGGACCACCCTGCTTCACTCCAGGCTGAAGACTGCAGAACAGCGCTGGAGACACGTGGTAAGGTGTGCATTGAATAGGGTTGAGGGGGCATTTATTGTTGTCCCTTTAGCAAAGAGCCATGCCTGCCCATAGTCAAGAGATGGCAGGTATTGTAGTTACTTTTCCCTTGCTTGTATGTGCACCCGTACTGTTTTCCCACACCATGTTCCCATGTATTGTACTGCCAGCCCGACTTTTCCCACGCTCGTCTATTCTAAGCACGTTTGTGCGAATATTGTAGCCGCTTGTGTTGCTCCCAAGCTTTTTCTTCCCTTGTAAATAAACTCCTTACTATTAAAACTGTGTGTCCAGAGCTCTTGCCTTTGAGACCCAAAGAATCGTTCTCACTTCCAGCACAACAAGTGAGGAAAGCATGTAGAACATAGACCATACAGAACAGTGCTGGCTCTTCTACCCACGATGTTGTGCCAACCTTGTAATTCACTCTTAAGATCAATCTAACCTTTCTCTCCTGCACAGCTATCCATTTTTCTTTCATCCTTGTGCCCAAGAGTCTCTTGACTGTTCTTAATGTCATCACCCCAGGCAGTGTATTCCACACACCTCACACGCACCCACCATTCTGTGTGGAATAAAACTACCTGACATTTTCATCAATTCGCCTTAAAGTTATGTTCATGTAGCACGTTGTGTGTGGCTGGCTGGTATTAGTCCTGCAATGTTCCAGTAACTCCATGCATGTGTCACATGAGGAATGGCCTTCATGGCAAAGAGTGTTAGAAAAGGAAGCACATACTAAAGTTAAAATAAACTGCGGCTTCTTTCATTAGATCTGCTGAGTGTCAATTCACGGTATGGAATTATTCTGCAGAGGACAGGAACATTAGCGCTAATGGCCATTCAGTAAATGGCAATGTTTCATTTCATTTCAATGATTAGTCATTTACTGAAAACAGCCAATAGCTAGTTTGGATTAAATGAAGCCTCTGGGTCTTGTTAAAGGCAGAGGAATCGTTCCTCCCGTTGTTTAAGAAGCTGATGTTGAATTATTCCAGAGCAATTGTCAAAACAGCACCATCACATTGTGCAAAAAAAAAGCTTGAACCATAAGGATAATTAGCTTTAGTGTGAATCTGTCTTTAATGCTCTGAGTGTTCTCCTTATTGTGGCCTTGCCTACTGGAACACAAAGAACCAAATTCTTCACGTGTAATGTACAAGGAGTGTTCTTTCCATTTACCAGAGACATTAGAGTTGGTTTATTATTTTCAAGTGTACTGAGGTACAATGAAAAGCTTCTCTTGCAAATTGTTCATACAGATCAATCCTTTGCATAGCTCATTGAGGTAGAACAAGGTAAAGCAATAAAAGAACGTGGAATAATGTGTAATAGTACAGAGAGTGCAGTACAGGTGGACAATAAGGTGCAAGGTCATAAAGAGGTTTGTTGTGGGGCTGGGAGCATCGGAGTTTGGAGTTCAATACTGACGTCATCTGTAAGGAGTTTGTATGTTCTCCCTGTGGAATGCGTGGGTTTTCTCCAGGCGCTCCGGTTTCCTCCCACAGTCCAATGGCGTATCAGTTAGAAGGTTAATTGGTTATTCTAAATTGTGATTAGGCTAGAGTTAAATTGAGAGGTGACTGGGTGGCATGGCTTGAGAAAAACCAGAAGGGCCTACTCTGCGCTGTATCTCAATAAATAAATTAGTCAAGAGTCCATCTATTGTGCTAGGGAACTATTCAGTAGTTTTATAACAAAGTTCAAAGGTCATCTAATCCTGGTAACGTCCTCTTAAATCTTTTCTGCACTTTTTCTAGTTACCCACATCTATAATAAGGTGACCAAAACTGTCCACATAATTCCATGTCCAGCCTCACCAATGACTTAGACAACTGCAACATAATGACCCAACTCCTATACTCAAAGTTCAAAGTACATTTATTATCAAAGTATGTATACTATATACAATCTTGAGATTCAGCTCCTTACAGGCAGCCACAAACCAAAGAAACCCAATAGAACCCTCTAAAAAAAGACCATCAAACATCCGATGTGCAAAAAAAAACAAGTTGTGCAAACAATAAAAATATAAGGAAATATCATTCAGAAATAAAGTTCATGAAAGTGAAGTCTTTTGGATGTCCAGATGACCAGGTTCAGAAATGGGTAAGGTCTGGACTGCCAAGCTTGTAGGAGGCTAAAGAGCGGGAAGAAGGAAGTCCATTTATCTGGATGGTGACTTGAGGGTTTTCACCCAGCAGCCTGCACCTGAGGCTTCTGACCTCAACAGCACGAGTGTGTGTACATACAGTACTACATACATATAGAACATAGAATAGTACAGCACAGTACAGGCCCTTCGGCCCACAATGTTGTGCCGACCCTTAAACCCCACTCCCATATAATCCTCCACCTTAAATTCCTCCATATACCTGTCTGGTAGTCTCTTAAACTTCACTAGTGTATCTGCCTCCACCACTGACTCAGGCAGTGCATTCCACACACCAACCACTCTCTGAGTGAAAAACCTTCCTCTAATATCCCCCTTGAACTTCCCTCCCCTTACCTTAAAGCCATGTCCTCTTGTACTGAGCAGTGGTGCCCTGGGGAAGAGGCAAGTACTCTCGGATGCCTAAGACTTCTGCACAGTACTGTAGTAACTTTAGGTATGGTATTGTACTATACTGCTGCAAAACAAAACCCTGTAAATTTCATGACATGTGAGTGATGATAAACCTGATTCTGATCTGGGTCTCTATTAAGGACTGAGAGTGGGAAGGGGGCAGGGAGAGGGGAATCACAGTTGGGGAGAGGGGAGGGAGCGGGAAACACCAGAGAGACATTCTGTAATGATCAATAAACCGATTGTTTGGAATCAAATGATCTTGCCTGGTGTCTCAGAGCCGGGTGTGTTTGCACCCACGTCATACCCCCAGTCTCTGGCATTCCTCTACCACCTGTCCCACACCCCTCCCGTGGCACTCCACCCTCGCCATTCCTAACATCCTTTGCTCCCGCCAGGTTTACAAACTCATTCTCTGCTCCACGTTGACAAATACAGTATTGTGCAAAAGTCTTGGGCACCCTAGCTAGCTATATAGGCGTGAAAGCAATCTGAGTTTACTCTTTGCTGGAGAGCAGTCTTGCATGTTAACTAGGATCTGCGTTTGTGCATACGTGTGCACCTGGATAGGTAAAGCATTGTGCTGGGTGTGAATGAGAGGAAAGTGATGTACCAGTTAGCCATAAATGGTGTAGAAGGCAAGAACCTAAGAGATATGTTCTCTCTCGCATTCCAAAGATATACGGGTTAGTTGTGAGTTGTGGGCATGCTGTGTTGATGCCAGAAGCGTGGTGACACTTGTAGGCTGCCCCCAGCATATCTTGGTCATAGATGGCGAGATACCTCTTAAGATGTGCTGGCTCACATCATCAGTGATGTAAACTGGGGTCATCAGATGTTTTGAGTCTTTCAACATCAGGCATCCTCGTCCAGGCGACCCAGCCAGGGTCAATCAGCATTGGTCCATGTGTCCCACGTCTTGATCCATTGCTATCTCGAGCTGAGGTTCCCATCCTGGTCCATGGCATGAAAAAGGTTGGGAACCCCTGGTCTGAAGGCATGCTCTGCAGCCTCTGTGTCGGTCCTGATGGCTCTTCTCTTTGTAGCCCCATAGTGCCAAGGAGAATGTAGGTTCTGCAAACTGAGCAGCCAATGAAACATCTACATCCTATAGGTTCATATCATGCAAAGTATACATCTCACTGTATGCTTTGATGCACATGTCACGATTATAGTGAATCTTAATCATAAGTTTTATCTCGATCTCTTGTTAGTTGGGTCTGTATGTGCACCAAATGTATTTAGCTCAAGAACCCAAATAAAATGAATTGTTCCCAAAAAAAACCTGAATTCTAAATAAAGTGAGTTATTCCCCAAGAGCACAACAAAAAGCTTAACAACTGTAAAGTTATCTTTCTTGCAGCCATGTGATTTGGCAAGCCTGGGTTAAAGCACAGTCTCTTGTTCCAATGCTAGATCAGCTTTCTGAGCCACAGCTGCTGCCTTCATTGCATGGGAATGTGTAAAATAAATTGATTTCAAACTGTATTTGGGCCAGTGGCAAGAACCTACTGGAGAGAGTTTAGCACAACTCAATGAGAATTCACTCTCTAAAGGGCAAATGGAGCATGTATTAACAAAACAACCCGTCTCAAAGTTCAAAGTAAATTTATCGTCAAAGTACATCTATACAACCCTAAGATTCATTTCCTTTCAGGCATACTCAATAAATCTATAGAATAATAACCGTAACAGAATCGGTGAAAGACCACACCAACTTGGGCATTCACCCAGAGTGCAGAAGACAACAAACTGTGTAAATACAAAAAGAAAAAAATAATAATAATAAATAAAAAGCAATAGATATCGGGAACATCAGATGAAGAGTATTTGAAAGTGAGTCCATAGCATTGTGGGAACATTTCAATGATGGGGCAAGTGAAGTTACTCCTTTGGTTCAACAGCCTGATGACTGAGGGGTAATAACTGTTCCTGAACCTGGCAGTGTGAGCTCAGGCTCTTGTACCTTCTTCCTGATGGCAGCAATGAGAAGAGATCGTGGCCTGGGTGGTGGGAGACCCTGATCATAGATGCTGTTTTCCTGCGATAGTGTTTCATGCAGATGTGGCCAGTGGTGGGGAGGGCTTTACCTGTGACGACTGTGCCGTATCCACCACTTTTTGAAGGATTTTCCATTCAAGGGTATTGGTGTTTCCATACTAGGCTGGGATGCAGCCAGTCAATATAGACACCCATCACGCCCCCTAAAATCTGCCAGGGCAGCCTTGATCCAACAGCAAAGTGCATATCTGTCACCATATACCACCCTGAGATTCACTTAATTGCAGACATTTACAGGAAAGTAAAGAAATAAAAGGCCACTGTTGAATGGGATGTGAAAATGCTAGACTGTGGAACTGTACACTGGTTTGCCAGCAGCCTGATAGCAAAGAGTTTTCCTTTTACTATGAACCAAGTGTACAAAATTTGTACAAAAGTGCAGACCAGACTTGGCCTTCATCTTCCTCTTTCTCTTCATCCTGGTTAACCTGGTAACAGAGCTCCTAGTCGCAAAGCAGGATATCTGTAATTAATTTCCTTCCTCTTGGATCTGGAGCCACGATTGCTAGTGTCAGGACTTTGGTCCTGATTTTCTGATTGATGGTTCAATGACTCCAGGCCAGAAGCACCATGCAGGGGGATGTCATTCAGCCCCATAGACACGTTATGTGCCATATCTGTGATGTGAGTGATCATGGTCTTTCCAGTTTTTTAATGGAAGTTTCAATAGGTATATTTAATGTCAGAGAAATGTATACAATATACATCCTGAAATGCTTTTACTTTGCAACCATCCACAAAAAACAGAGGAGTGCCCCAAAGAATGATTGACAGTTAATGTTAGAACCCAAAGCCCCCCAGCTCCCCCCTCCCATGCATAAGCAGCAGCAAGGCAACGACCTCCCCCACCCACAGGCAAAAAAGCATCGGTGCCCTCCACCGAGCACTCAAGCATCAATAAAGTACAAAAATACTCATTCACCCGATAATTCGACACACCATAGGCTCTCTCTCTCTCCCTAATCAGGGACAAAGAGGTGTTCCCATTTCACAACAAGAGGGGAAACAACCAGACCGCGTCCTTGGGATATCAAAAAGCGGCCGGTCGTGAGGCCCTAAGAGCACTGAAGTCAGAGTGTAACTCCGGGTCAGGACCTTCAAAAGAACCCCCTACACCCTGAAAAGGTGAAAATAGAGATATCAAAGATAGAAATAGAGCTGTTTCCAACGATGCAAGCAAAGGAGTCTCCGTTTAGCGCCATCTTAACTTCACCCCGCTTTCAATTGGCCATTAGACATGGTTTGCCATTGCCTTTTTCTGGGCAATGTGAACCCAGCCATTATCAATACTCTTCAGAGATTGTCTGCCTGGCGTCAGTGCTCGCGTAACCAGGATTTGTGATCTGCACCGGCTGCTCGTACGACCGTCCACCGCCTGCTCCCATGGCTTCATGTGACACTGATCAGGGTTGGGGTCTAAGCAGGTGCTACACCTTGCCCGAGGGTGACCTGCAGGCTAGCGGAGGGAAGGAGCACCCGAGACCTCCTTTGGCAGAGACGTATCTCACTTCTTAATCTATGCTAGCTTCTATTGAAGGAATTATGTTAACCCTGCTCTCATACTTTTCCCACCATTATGCAGATTATTTGGTCAAGTGCTTTCAGTATTGATGACAGTTTCCTAAGACTACAGGTAAAGTCTTTCAGCATGGAGACAGGCCATTCAGCCCAACACATTCATGCCAACCATTGGGCATCCATCCATATTTTGCAAGCACTCTGTTCACTGCCTAGACAGCTCCATTGTTAGCAACACATTTCTTAAATGCCGTTAGTACTTATGACGTAGCTATCTCGAGGTGTTTCCACCACTCTCAGTTCATTCCATCCCTCTTTGAGTGAAAAAGGTCTTCCTCAAATCCTGTCTAAATCTGTATTCTTCATCCTAGTTTCATTCATCTCGAGTGGGTGGGGGGAATTCCTGCAATCAATCCTATCTGTACCCCACATCATTTTAGACTCAGATTCAGAGTTATTTGTCACTTGTACATTGAAACAAACAGTGAAATGCGTCATTTGTGTTAACAACCAACAGACCGGAGGGTGTGCTTGGGCAGCCCGCAAGTGTCACCACGTGTTCCAGCACCAACAGAGCATGGCCAGAGTGTTCAACAGAACAACACAAGCATAATGGACAACAGCAGCAAAGTCAAAACCCTTTCCCTTTATTCCATTCCCTCCCCCTTCTCTTTCTTCATTTCTCATCCTGGTTACCCTCTCACTCCTTTTTACCTCTTCACTGCCCATCACCTCTTTCTGGTGAACTCAGTCAGCTTCCTCTTGGGCACTCGTCTCCCCGGCATCCAGGCACTCTTCAAGGAGCAATGCCTCAAATAGGAGGCAGTCATCATTAAGGACTCCCATCACCCAAGAAATGCTCTCTTCTCAGTGCTACCATCAGGGAGGAGGTACAGGAAACTGAAGACACACACTCACCAATTCAGGAACAGCTTCTTCCCCTCTGCTGTCTGATTACTGAATAACCATTGAACCCATGGACACTGCCTCACTACTTTTTTTCTATCTTTTTGCACTATTATTTAATTTAATTTAACACACACACACACATACATATACACACAGTGTAATTTACAGTTTTTATTATGTATTACAATGTACTTCTGTTGCATACAACAAATTTCATGACATAGGCTGGTGATATCAAATGTGATTCTGATTCTGGTGCCCCCTTCCTTCCCTTTCTCCCATAATCCATTCTCCTCTTTTATCAGATTCCTCCTTCTTCAGCCCTTTATCTCTTCCACATATCCCCCCCCCCCCCCACCTTCTTATTCTGGCTTCTTCCCTCTTCCTTTACAGTCCTGATTAAGGGCCTTGGCGTCATCCCCTGTTTATTCCTCTCCATAGATGCTACCTGACCTGCTGAGTTCCTTAAGCATTTTATGTGTGTTGCTGTAGATTTCCAGCATCTGCAGAATTCCTTGTGTTTATCTTCTTTTAAATTTTTTAAAACCTCATTTACTTTGGCACATCCAGCAATTGAAGAGCCCAGTCATCAGGGAGGCAAACACAAGGGTCATGAAATTCTCCATGGCAACCATCTGCTGGTCTGCAGTCAGCCAAGAGGCAGCACAGTTCTGGCTGGTATCATTACCATTCTTCTCCTCCTCACTGCTCGTTCTTGTCTCTGTACCCCTGCAGCAAAGCAGCTCAGCTGGTCCTCCAATGCAGTATGGAGGAAGTGCTGCAGTGTCTCTAAATATAAATGAGTAATGCAGCACTTCCTCCATACTGCATTACCATGTGCCACCCAATACATCCCTGTGACCAATTATCCTACCAACTTGCATGTCTTTGGAATGTAGGAGGTCACAGGGACAACGTACAAACTCCGTACAGACAGCGGCGGGAATTGAACCCTGGGTCACTGGCACTGTAAAGCTTTCTACAAACCACTACACTACCCATTGTTGGGGGAACCATTCTTCAGGCGAGGCAATCAGCTTGATCCTTAAGTTGAACAGTCCATGAACTCATGAACACTACCTCGATATTTATTTATGCCTGGATGGTGGGGGTCCTTGACAATGGATGCTACTTTCTTGTGGCAGTGTGCCTTGTAGATCAAAATAGAACATAGAATAGTACAGCACATTACAGGCCCTTCGGCCCACAATGTTGTGCCGACCCTCAATCCCTGCCTCCCATATATCCACCCACCTTAAATTCCTCCATATAACTGTCTAGTAGTCTCTTAAACTTCATTAGTGTATCTGCCTCCACCACTGACTCAGGCAGTGCATTCCATGCACCAACCACTCTCTGAGTGAAAAACCTTCCTCTAATATCCCCCTTGAACTTCCCTCCCCTTACCTTAAAGCCATGTCCTCTTGTACTGAGCAGTGGTGCCCTGGGGAAGAGGCGCTGGCTGTCCACTCTGTCTACTCCTCTTAATATCTTGTACAGCTCTACCATGTCTCCTCTCATCCTCCTCCTCTCCAAAGAGTAAAGCCCTAGCTCCCTTCATCTCTGATCATAATGTATGCTCTCTAAACCAGGCAGCATCCTGGTAAATCTCCTCTGTACCTTTTCCAATGATTCCACATCCTTCCTATAGTGAGGCGACCAGAACTGGACACAGTACTCCAAGTGTGGCCTAACTAGAGTTTTATAGAGCTGCATCATTACATCACGTCTCTTAAACTCTATCCCTCGACTTATGAAAGCTAACACCCCATAAGCTTTCTTAACTACTCTACCTACCTGTGAGGCAAATTTCAGGGATCTGTGGACATGTACCCCAAGATCCCTCTGCTCCTCCACACTCCCAAGTATCCTGCCAATTACTTTGTACTCTGCCTTGGAGTTTGTCCTTCCAAAGTGTACCACCTCACACTTCTCTGGGTTGAACTCCATCTGCCACTTCTCAGCCCACTTCTGCATCGTATCAATGTCTCTCTGCAATCTTCTACAATCCTCTACGCTATCTACAACACCACCAACCTTTGTGTCATCTACAAACTTGCCAACCCATCCTTCTACCCCAACATCCAGGTCGTTAATAAAAATCACGAAAAGTAGAGGTCCCAGAACAGATCCTTGTGGGACACCACTAGTCACAACCCTCCAATCTGAATGTACTCCCTCCACCACAACCCTCTGCCTTCTGCAGGCAAGCCAATTCTGAATCCACCTGGCCAAACTTCCCCAGATCCCATGTCTTCTGACTTTCTGAATAAGCGAACCATGTGGAACCGTGTGGATGAGCTCAACGGTGTGGAGGGTTTTTCGTGTGATGGACTGGGCTTTATCCACTAATTTTTGCAGGCTTTCCCGCTTTTGGGCATTGGTATTTCCATAGTAGACAGTGATACAGCCAGTCAAAATACGCTCCACTGTGCATCTATAGAAGTTTGCCAATGATTTAGATGACAAATTCATACCATGAGTAGTGGTCCTACAGACACTCGTGGGTTCAACCCTTCATGGGATGGAGGTGTGGTAAGAACCAGTGTGAATGTGAGGTGGTCCAGCCACTCCTCCCTACTTCCATAGGCGGCAAGTACCTATCTTGGTTGAAAGGCCTGAAAAGAGTGGATGTGGAGAGGATGTTCCCTATAGTGGGGGAGTCTAGGACCAGAGGACACAGATAGAGTGGATGTGGAGAGGACGTTTCCTATAGTGGTGGAGTCTAGGACCAGAGGGCACAGATAGAGTGGATGTGGAGAGGATGTTTCCTATAGTGGGTGAGTCTAGGACCAGAGAACACAGATAGAGTAGATGTGGAGATGATGTTTCCTATAGTGGGGGAGTCTAGGACCAGAGGACACAGACAGAGTCGATGAGGAGAGGATGTTTCCTATAGTGGGAGTCTGGGACCAGAGGACACAGATAGAGTGGATGTGGAGAGGATGTTTCCTGTAGGGGGGGAGTCTAGGACCAGAGGACACAGATAGAGTGGATGTGGAGAGGATGTTTCCTATAGTGGGGGAGTCTAGGACCAGAGGACACAGATAGAGTGGATGTGGAGAGGATGTTTCCTATCGTGGGGGAGTCTAGGACCAGGGGACATAGACAGAGTGGATGTGGAGAGGATGTTTCCTATAGTGGGGGAGTCTATGACCAGAGGACACAGATAGAGTAGATGTGGAGACGATGTATCCTATAGTGGGGGAGTCTAGGACCAGAGGACACAGATAGAGTGGATGTGGAGAGGATGTTTCCTATCGTGAGGAAGTCTAGGGCCAGAGGACACAGATAGAGTGGATGTGGAGAGGATGTTTCCTGTAGTGAGGGAGTCTAGGACCAGAGGACACAGATAGAGTGGATGTGGAGAGGATGTTTCCTACAGTGAGGGAGTCTAGGACCATAGGACACAGATAGAGGGGATGTGGAGAGGATGTTTCCTATAGTGGGGGGAGTCTAGGACCAGAGGACACAGATAGAGGGGATGTGGAGAGGATGTTTCCTATAGTGGGGGAGTCTAGGACCAGAGGACACAGATAGAGTGGATGTGGAGAGGATGTTTCCTATCGTGGGGGAGTCTAGGACCAGGGGACATAGACAGAGTGGATGTGGAGAGGATGTTTCCTATAGTGGGGGAGTCTATGACCAGAGGACACAGATAGAGTGGATGTGGAGAGGATGTTTCCTATAGTGGGGGAGTCTATGACCAGAGGACACAGATAGAGTAGATGTGGAGACGATGTATCCTATAGTGGGGGAGTCTAGGACCAGAGGACACAGATAGAGTGGATGTGGAGAGGATGTTTCCTATCGTGAGGAAGTCTAGGACCAGAGGACACAGATAGAGTGGATGTGGAGAGGATGTTTCCTATCGTGGGGGAGTCTAGGACCAGGGGACATAGACAGAGTGGATGTGGAGAGGATGTTTCCTATAGTGGGGGAGTCTATGACCAGAGGACACAGATAGAGTGGATGTGGAGAGGATGTTTCCTATAGTGGGGGAGTCTATGACCAGAGGACACAGATAGAGTAGATGTGGAGACGATGTATCCTATAGTGGGGGAGTCTAGGACCAGAGGACACAGATAGAGTGGATGTGGAGAGGATGTTTCCTATCGTGAGGAAGTCTAGGGCCAGAGGACACAGATAGAGTGGATGTGGAGAGGATGTTTCCTGTAGTGAGGGAGTCTAGGACCAGAGGACACAGATAGAGTGGATGTGGAGAGGATGTTTCCTACAGTGAGGGAGTCTAGGACCATAGGACACAGATAGAGGGGATGTGGAGAGGATGTTTCCTATAGTGGGGGAGTCTAGGACCAGAGGACACAGATAGAGTGGATGTGGAGAGGATGTTTCCTATAGTGGGGGAGTCTGGGACCAGAGGACACAGATAGAGTGGATGTGGAGAGGATGTTTCCTATAGTGGGGGAGTCTAGGACCAGAGGACACAGATAGAGTGGATGTGGAGAGGATGTTTCCTATCGTGGGGGAGTCTAGGACCAGGGGACATAGACAGAGTGGATGTGGAGAGGATGTTTCCTATAGTGGGGGAGTCTATGACCAGAGGACACAGATAGAGTGGATGTGGAGAGGATGTTTCCTATAGTGGGGGAGTCTATGACCAGAGGACACAGATAGAGTAGATGTGGAGACGATGTATCCTATAGTGGGGGAGTCTAGGACCAGAGGACACAGATAGAGTGGATGTGGAGAGGATGTTTCCTATCGTGAGGAAGTCTAGGGCCAGAGGACACAGATAGAGTGGATGTGGAGAGGATGTTTCCTGTAGTGAGGGAGTCTAGGACCAGAGGACACAGATAGAGTGGATGTGGAGAGGATGTTTCCTACAGTGAGGGAGTCTAGGACCATAGGACACAGATAGAGGGGATGTGGAGAGGATGTTTCCTATAGTGGGGGGAGTCTAGGACCAGAGGACACAGATAGAGGGGATGTGGAGAGGATGTTTCCTATCGTGGGGGAGTCTAGGACCAGAGGACACAGATAGAGTGGATGTGGAGAGGATGTTTCCTATAGTGGGGGAGTCTGGGACCAGAGGACACAGATAGAGTGGATGTGGAGAGGATGTTTCCTACAGTGAGGGAGTCTAGGACCATAGGACACAGATAGAGGGGATGTGGAGAGGATGTTTCCTATAGTGGGGGGAGTCTAGGACCAGAGGACACAGATAGAGGGGATGTGGAGAGGATGTTTCCTATCGTGGGGGAGTCTAGGACCAGAGGACACAGATAGAGTGGATGTGGAGAGGATGTTTCCTATAGTGGGGGAGTCTGGGACCAGAGGACACAGATAGAGTGGATGTGGAGAGGATGTTTCCTATAGTGGGGGAGTCTAGGACCAGAGGACACAGATAGAGTGGATGTGGAGAGGATGTTTCCTATCGTGGGGGAGTCTAGGACCAGAGGACACAGATAGAGTGGATGTGGAGAGGATGTTTCCTATAGTGGGGGAGTCTAGGAGCAGAGGACACAGATAGAGTGGATGTGGAGAGGATGTTTCCTATTGTGGGGGAGTCTAGGGCCAGAGGACACAGATAGAGGGGATGTGGAGAGGATGTTTCCTATAGTGGGGGAGTCTAGGACCAGAGGACACAGGTAGAGTGGATGTGGAGAGGATGCTTCCCATTGTGGGGGAGACTAGGATCTCTGATGAGATGAGGAGGAATTTCTTTTGCTAGAGGGTGGCGAAAACATTTGGGTATATTTAAAACAGAGATTGATATGTTTTTCATCAGCCAGGGTATCAAAGGTTACGGGGAGAAGGCAGGAGAATGGGAATGGGATTGAGAGAGATGATAAATCAGCCATGACGGAATGGCAGAGAAGATTCGATAGGCCTAATGGCCTAATTCTACTCCATTGTCTTATGGTCTTCTTTGACATTTTGCCAATGTAGCTCTTCGTTAGTATCCAACAATAAACACAAGAGATTCTGCAGATGCTGGAAATCCAAAGCAACAGACACACAAAATGCTAGAGGAACTCAGCAGGTCAGGCAGCATCTCATGAAATGAATAAACGGTTGACATTCGAGTCAAGAGCCTTCATCAGGACTGGAAAGGAAGGTGGAAGACACCAGAATAAAAAGGTGGAGGGAGGGAAGGAGGAGAGATGGTAGGTGATGGGTGGGAAAGGTAAAGGGCTGGAGAGGAAGGAATCTGACTGGAGAGGAGAGTGGACCGTGGGAGAAAGGGAAGGAGGAGGGACACCAGGGGGAGGTGATGGGTGGGAAAGGTAAAGGGCTGAAGAAGAAGGAATCGGAAAGGAGAGGAGAGTGGACCGTGGGGGAAAGGGAAGGAGGAGGAGACGCAGGGAAAGGTGATAGGCAGGTGAGAAGAGGTAAGAGGCCAAAGTGAGGAATAGAATAAGAGGGGTGGGGGAGGGAATATTTTTAGCTAGTTGGAGAAATCGATATTCATGCCATCGGGTTGGAGGCTACCCAGATGGAATATAAGGTGTTGCTCCTCCACCCTGAGGGTGGCCTCATCTTGGCACAAGGGGAGGCCATGAACCGACATGTTAGAATGGGAATTAGAATTAACATGTTTGACCACCAGGAGGTTCTGCTTTTGGCAGATGGAGTAGCGGTGCTTGACGTAGCACTCCGACAATTTTATACTATTCATCCGCTGTGCAGTATTTCTAGCACCCGCTGTCCCTTTCACTGTAATGAGATAGTTTTCAAGCTCTTGTATCGATTGTGTGGCGGGGGGTGGGGGTGGGGAGAGGGTGTTACAGGGTGACAGGCTTCAAATCTGTTGAACTGAATGGAAGCCATGTTACAGAAACACTGAATGAAGTCCCATCGGTGGTGTGAGTGATGTGTTGAAGCACAGAATCTTTTATCCGGATGGAACCGTGTGACAGTGAGAATTGCAACGCTGTTGAAAGGAGCCAGTATTATGGTGAGATTGATTAGTAACACTGAATCGAACAGGGCTGTTGCTCAGACTGAATTCCCTTTGAATTGCTTGGTCTGTGCTGCAATTTGCATTTATATCGAACCTCTAATGTGACACCAAGAGATTGCTCAGGCACTGGGGTTGTGTTACAGGGAGATTACGAGCCCAGTGAATTAAATGGAGCTGCCTTCACCGTGCCTTTTTCTGAAACAGAATATGTTGACTTTTGCAGCGCTGCTTGTAACCCCAAGTGAGTCTGGTACAGCTCCGCAGTCTGCAATTTTGCAGTGATTGACAGCTGATTCTTCATTCACATGTCCGCCGGGAGCATCCTGTCAACAAAAACGCTGCCAAAAATATGTGCAATGAGCATTTTCAAACCCTTGCGTGGGGGAACTGGGAGTGTCGGGGGGAGGGCAGAGAGGGAATTTGGGTTCACCCCATGCAACGGAGCCGGTCCTAATGCAATATAACTGATAAATGAGACGGTTAGCACAGTGCTACTACGGCAATAGAACCCCCATTCAGTTCCCCCCATTCTCCCCATGACTGCATAGGCTTCCTCTCACACACTACAGACCGGTTAATCGGTCACATGGGTGTAATTGGGCGGCAGGGGCTCGTTGGGCTGGAAGGGCCTGTTACCGTGCTGTATAAATAAAATAAATCAGGCGAATTACCAGCTTCCTCCGGGTGCGCCACTTTAGTAGGTTAATTGGTCACATGGGCTTTGTTTGCTTATTTATTTATTGAGATGCAGCATAGACTAGGCCCCCGGGTCCTTCGAGCCACGCTGCCTAGCAACCCTAGCATAAACAGGGGATGATTTACAAAGACCGGAGGAAACTGGAGCACCTGGAGGAAACCAATGTGGTCACGGGGAATCGTACAAACTAATTACAGGCCGCGGCAGGAGTTCAACCCAGGTCGCTGTTACTGTAAAGTGTTGTGCTAACCACTATGCTAACGTAGCACTTGTGATTGTCAGAGAGTTGAAGGAGCCTACCAGCTGATGGATGTGGCAGAGCCTTAAAATGGGGTTTATTATCACCGAGTAGCACACACAAACTACTGGAAGCAGGTCAAGTAGCATCTATGGAGAGGGTCCATCATCAAGGACCCCCAGCATCCAGGCCATACATTTTTCTCACTGCTACCATTGGGGAGGATGTAAATGAGCCTTAGGTCACACACCACCAGGTTCAGGAACGGTTATTACTCCTCAACCATCAGGCTCCTGAATCAAAGTGTTTAACTTCACCATCTCAACACTGAACCTTCAAGAATTCTACAGTTCAGGTTCTTAATATTTATTACTTATTTGTATATTATTATTATTTAGTTGTTTTTTTTTCTCTTTTTGTATTTGCATGATTTGTTGTCTTATGCACATTGGTTGTTTGACCATATCTGTCTGTGTGCAGTTTTTCATTGATTCTATGGTATTTCTTTGTATTTGCTGTGAATACCCACAAGAACATGAATCTCACGGTAGCATATAGTGACATATATGTACTGTACTTTGATAATAAATTTACTTTGTACTTTGAATAAACATTTAACATTTCGAGCCAAGACACTTCATTAGTACAGTCTTGATGAAGGATCTTGGCTGGAAACATCAACTCTATTCCTTCCTGTAGATGTTGTCTGACCTGCTGAGTTCCTCCAGCATTTTGTGTGTGTTACTCCGGACTTCCAGCATCTACAGAATCTCTTGTGTTTATTGTCACTAATGTATATCATGAGATTTATTGTTTTGTGGCAGCAGTACAGTGCGGGACATTAAAAAATTACTGTAAGTTGCAATAAAATAATAAATAAATGCAAAAGTTCAAAGTTTATTTATTATCAGATTATGTACAGTATACTATATGCAATCTTGAGATTTGTCTCCTTACAGGCAGCCTCAAAACAAAGAAACCCAACAGAACCCATTAAAAAAAAGATCATCAAACACACAATGTGTAAAAAAAAGCAAATCGTTCAAACAATAAAAGTAAACAAATGTGATTCAGGACTGAAATTTGTGAAAGTGAGTCCACAGCCACAAAGCCAGTTGTCACTACAACCAGACCAGCTCAGTTCAGCACAGAGATGAGTAAACCTCCCGAAACAGTGAGCGGAAGCAGTCTGTCTCTCACCTCTGGCCTTGATCTCTTCAATCTGGCCCGGCACTTAAATGAAAGAGGAATAGCAAGACAGTATGGAGGTGCAGGGTTACTGCTGTAGTTGTCTGTCTGTGCATATCGCAGGGCAGCGTCAGCAACTGATTAACAGCCACACGCTTGCCAACTTCAGCGAGGTTCCCAGTAGGTAACCTCTGGTGCAGATCAGTGCGACAGGCTGTTCCAGCATTAATTAATCCTGTATGGCGTAGAGTGAGCAATCGACACTCCAGCACGTGAGAATGCATTGATACTGTAAACTCTCGCAATTTTTAAACATTTTCCATTCATCAGAAGTGAATTGTAGATGCAGACTCAATTGCACAGAAGCTAAAAGGCTGCTGCATTACGAATGTGAGACATAGAAAGTCATTTTCATTATCACACGATCCGTATCATGCAGGCGTGATTGATGTCATATGGCAGCCGTGAATAACCGGATTCCAAGGAAGAGCTCCTGTAAAAAACAAAAGCTTAAATATGTTTCCTTCCCCAAAGCAACAAAATGGCCTGGAGCTATTAGAGATTCCTTCAAACATTAAATATTAACACTAATCTAATGAGCATTGAATATTATTAAACAAATTAGTAGAATAAATAGAAAATATTTCCCTTGGGATGAGAAGATGTTGGGAGTCTGGAACATGTTCTGTTCTCCCTGCTGCCTTCGGGAAGGAGATACATGAACCTCAGGACCCACACCACTAGGTTCAGGAACCTCAATTATTACCCCTCAACCATCAGGAAGGAGGTACAGGAGCCTCAGGCCCCACACCACCAGGTTCAGGAACAGTTATCACCCCTCAACCATCAGGAAGGAGGTACAGGAGCCTTAGTCCCCACACCACCAGGTTCAGGAACAGTCATTACCCCTCAACCATCAGGAAGGAGGTACAGGAGCCTTAGTCCCCACACCACCAGGTTCAGGAACAGTCATTACCCCTCAACCATCAGGAAGGAGGTACAGGAGCCTCAGGCCCCACACCACCAGGTTCAGGAACAGTTATTACCCCTCAACCATCAGGATCGAAGTCCAGGTGCCTCAGGCCCCACACCACCAGGATCAGCAACAGTTATTACCCATCAAGCATCAGGATGCTGAACCCGTGTGGATAACTTCACTCAATTTCACTTGCCCCATCACTGAACTGTTCCCACAACCTATGGACTCACTTTCATGGGCTCTACAACTGAAGTTCTGGATGTTTATTATTTATTTATTTGTTATTATTTTTATTTCTTTGTCTTTTGTAACTGCGTAGTTTGTAGTCTCTTGTACATTGGTTGTTGTGAGATGGTAAGACACAGGAGCAGAATTAGGCCACTTGGCCCATCAAGTTTTCTCCAACGTTCCATTATGACTGATATCCCTCTCAACCCCATTATCCTTCCTTCTCCCCATTAGAGGCCTAGAGTCTCCCACTACAGGAAGCATCCTCTTCACATCCATATTCAATATTCAATAGGTTTCAATGAGATCCCAGTGAGTACAGGCCCAGACCCATTTAACACGCCTCACCTGTTAACCCTTTCATTCCTGGAATTATTTTCTTGAACCTCCTTTCGTTCAGAGCCAGCATATCTTTTCTTAAATAAGGGGCCCAAAACTGCTCACAATGCTACAAGAAAGGTCTGACCAATGCCTTATAAAGCCTCAGCATCACATCCTTTATTTTATATTCTAATCCTCTTGAAATGAATGCTAACATTGCATTTACCTTTCTTACCACCAACTCAACCTGCAAGTTAACTTTTAGGGAATCCTGCACAAGGACTCCCAAAACCCTTTGTACCTCAGAGTTTTAAACACTACATACCCTTCCACCAATCTTTGCATCATCTGCAAACTTGACAAAACCCTCAATTCTGTCATCCAAATTGTTGACTTATAATATGAAAAGGAGGGATCCAAAAGCCAACCCTGCGGAACACAACTTGTCACCAGAGTAGGCCTCATTTATTCTGACTCTTTGCATCCTGCCAGTTGGCCAATCTTCTATCCATGGTAGTGTCTTTCCTGTAATACAGTGGACTCTTGTTAAGCAGCTTCATGTACAGCATCTTATCAAAGAGCTTCTGAAAATCCAAGTAAAGATTTCCCCTTAAGAAAACCATGGTGACTTTGGTCTATTTTATCATGTGCCTCCAAGTACCCCAAAACCTCATCCTGAATAATGGACTCCAATATCCTCCCAATCTCTGAGGTCAGGCTAACTAGCCAATAATTTCCTTTCTTCTGCCTGCCTCCCTCCCTTTTTGAAGAGTGGAATGACATTTGCAATTTCCTAGTCCTGCGGAAGCATGCTATAATCTAGTGGTCCTTGAAAGATCATCACAATCTCTTCAGCCACCTCTTTAAGAACCCTAGGGCGTAGTGTGTCTGGTCCAGGTGACTTATCCACCTTCAGATCTTTCAGCTTCCCAAGCACCTTCTCCTTAATAATAGCACCTACACTCACTTATGCGCCCCGACACACTCGAATTTCTGGCATACTGCTGGTGTCATCCACGCTGAAGACTGATGTAAAATACTTATTAAGTTCCTCTGCCATTCCTTTGTCTGCTATTTCTACCTCTTCAGTGTCATTTTTTTCAGCAGTCCAATATCCACTCTCACCTATTTATAGGGCTAGAAAGAACTTTTAGTATCGTCTTTGATATTTTTGGCCAGCTTACCTTCATATTAAATCTTTTCTCCCAATCCTCTAACTTCCCACTAATTTTTGTTATATTGTATATAATCTTTTAATTTTATGCTGTCCTTGACTTCCCTTGTCAGCCATGGCTGCCTCATCCTCCCTTTAGAATATTATGTCATGTCTGGGATGTATCTATCCTGTGCCTGCTGAATTACATTCAGAAGCTCCAGCCAATGCTGTTCAGCTGACATCAATGCCAGTGAAAATTCCAATCAACTTTGGCCAGCTTCTCTCTCATGCCTCTGTAATTCCCTTTACTCCACTGCAATGCTAATACATCTGACTTCAGCTTCTCCCTCTCAAACTTAAGGGTGAATTCTATCATATTATGTTCACTGCCTCCTAAGGGTTCCTTTACCTTACGCTCCCTCATCTAATCTGGTTCATTACACATCCAATTCAGAATTGCCTTTCCCCTGGTTGGCTCAAGCATAAGCTGCTCTAAAAAGCCATTCTGGAGGCATTCTACAAATTCCCTCTCTTGGCAATCCAGCACCAACCTGATTTTCCCGATCTACCTGAATATTGAAATCCCCCATGACTATCATAACATTGCCTTTATTACATGCCTCTTCTATTGTCCATCTTTGTTGTGTGCAGTTTTTCATTGAATATGTTGTGTCTCTTTGTAGTTACTATGGAGTGCCTGCACGAAAATGAATTTCAGGGTATTATATGGTGATATATGTATATGTACTTTGGTAATAAACTCATTTTGAACTTTGAGGCAGAGCTTCAAAGTGAGGACTGGATGCTTCAGAATCAGAATCAAGTTTAAGTATAATTGTTATTCAACCATATAAAAGTATCCATCTAAACAAAGCATCGGGTTTCTGCATGAGAGGGGTCCTGCTGAAGGGTTTGATCCCGAAACATTAGCTGTACTTTTTTCCATAGATGCTGCCTGGCCTGCTGAGTTCCTCCAGCATTTTGTGTACATTGCTCAAAACATTGGGTTTACTGTCACTGGCATATATCATCCATTTTGTTGTCTTGTGGCAGCAGTACAATGCAAGCCATAAACAAGACCATTACAATTAAAAAAACAGTTGTGAAGAATAATAGCGAGGTAGTGTTCATGGATTGCAAAATATGAAACATATGCCTTTAAATTTTTTGTTTTGTGGCAGCAGTACAGTGCAAGACATAAAGATTAGAATAAGTTGCAAAAAATAAACAGCAGTGCATAAGAGGATTAGTGAGGTAGTGTTCAGAAATCTGGTGGTAGAGGGGAAGAAGCTGTCTGTATCTCCTCCCTGAAGACAGAGGTCCTTAATGGTAGATGCCACCTTTATGATGCATTGCCTTTTGAAGGTGTCCTCAATGCTGGGGTGGCTAGTGCCCATGATGGAGCTGACTGCATTCACAACCCTCCTGTGCATTGGCCTCTCCATACCAGACAATGATGCAACCTGTAAGAATGCTCTCCTTCATACATCTGTAGAAATTTGCTAGAGTCATTAGTGACATAAGACTGTGTCTGGTGTCTGAACACAGGCTGGGTTTTCTGCTTGTTATCGTATTGGGGCAGTTGTGGAAGGTAATAATGATGGTTGGAGGAGTGATACATCATATTCCATTTGGGTAGCCTCCAGCCTGTTGGCAAGAACATCGATTTCTCCAACATTTTGTAATTTATCCCCATCCCCCATGTGGCTTTTACCGTTCCCATTCTGGGTCTCCTCTTACCCCTTCTCTTCTCACCTGCCCATCACCTCCCTCTGGTGCCCCTCCTTTCTCTCATTGTTGATGCTTGTCTCCTATCAGATTTTTTCATCCTCAGCCTTTTGTCTTCTCCATCTATCACACCCCCCCCCCCCCAGCTTCTCAGTTCATCCCCCCCTCACCCGGTGTCATCTATCACTCCTTCCCTTCCCCATCTTCTGGCCAATTTATTTCTGGTCCTGATGAAAGGTCTCAGCCCAAATACTCTACTGTTTATCCCTCCTCTGTTGGTGAGGACCTGCTGAGTTTCTCCAGCATCTTGTGTGTTTCCCTGATCAACATCACAGCACTGGAAAAAGGATGTGGAATTTCTGCGGTGTCCAGCCTGATTTTTTTTTCTTCTTCACCAAATCTGCAGCATCCAAATATAGATGAGCTCATTTAATTTGTTGATTGAGGACCCCAGTGGTGTGGTATTGCCCAGTTTATAAGCATGGCTGCTTGTTAGACAGTATTTCATTAGAGCTGAAAACATTGAGACAATTCTGGCAGGGAGACGAGGCAAAAAAGCTTTCTACCAATCTTTCAGTTAATGAAACCTGAACCATTTAACAGGCATAATTGCAGTATGTTCTGACTGCCAGATTATGACATGGAAGTCAACATATGCTGAGAAATTCAATTGCATGTCAGATTTTCAGAATTATGCATCTGAAATTGTTTTTTTTTCCTGCCCAGTGTGAGCATTTATTACAGTCATTTCAGGCTTGTTTGTTTGCTGCTCTGTAATACACACAGGTTTCCAGTGCACACAGAACAGTGGCATTTGTATATGTTGTGTAATTCACCCAGAGTGACACAGAGTGTAACAGGACAGTGGCATTTGTACATATTGTGTAATTCACCCAGAGTGACGCAGAGTGTAACAGAACAGTGGCATTTGTACCTGTTGTGTAATTCACCCAGAGTGATGCAGTGTGTAACAGGACAGTGGCATTTGTACATATTGTGTAATTCACCCAGAGTGACGCAGAGTGTAACAGGACATGTGTAATTCACCCAGAGTGACGCAGAGTGTAACAGGACAGTGGCATTTGTACATATTGTGTAATTCACCCAGAGTGTAACGGGACAGTAACATTTGTACATATTGTGTAATTCACCCAGAGTGTAACAGGACAGTGGCATTTGTACATATTGTGTAATTCACCCAGAGTGTAACTGCGTGTAACAGGACACTGGCATTTGTACATATTGTGTAATTCACCCAGAGTGACACAGAGTGTAACAGGACAGTGGCATTTGTACATATTGTGTAATTCACCCAGAGTGTAACAGGACAGTGACATTTGTACATATTGTGTAATTCACCCAGAGTGACGCAGTGTGTAACAGTACATTGGCATTTGTACTTATTGTGTAATTCACCCAGTGTGACGCAGTGTGTAACAGGACAGTGGCATTTGTACATATTGTGTAATTCACCCAGAGTGACGCAGTGTGTAACTGGACAGTGGCATTTGTACATATTGTGTAATTCTCCCAGAGTGTAACAGGACACTGGCATTTGTACATATTGTGTAATTCACCCAGAGTGACGCAGTGTGTAACAGGACAGTGGCATTTGTACATATTGTGTAATTACCCAGAGTGACGCAGAGTGTAACAGGACAGCGGCATTTGTACATATTGTGTAATTCACCCTGAGTGTAACAGGACAGTGACATTTGTACATATTGTGTAATTCACCCAGAGTGTAACAGGACAGTGGCATTTGTACATATTGTGTAATTCACCCAGAGTCACACAGAGTGTAACAGGACAGTGGCATTTATACATACTGTGTAATTCACCCAGAGTGTAACAAGACAGTGGCATTTGTACATATTGTGTAATTCACCCAGAGTGGCACCGAGTGTAACAGGACAGTGACCTTTGTACATGTTGTGTAATTCACCCAGAGTGACACAGATTGTAACGGAACAGTAGCATTTGTACCTGCCGGGAGTGACACAGAGTGTAACATAACAGTGGCATTTGTACATATTGTGTCATTCACCCAGAGCAGGGGTCAGCAACCTTTACCACTGAAAGAGCCATTTGGACCCGTTTCCCACAGAAAAGAAAACACTGGGAGCCGCAAAACCCGTTTGACATTTAAAATGAAATAACACTGCATACAACGTTTTGTTTTGCCTTTATGCTATGTATAAACAAACTATAATGTGTTGCATTTATGAAATTGATGAACTCCTGCAGAGAAAACGAAATTACATTTCTGCATGCAACAAAAACATTTTGAACTCCGAAAAAAAGACATTGGGTTGAAGGTTACTTTTAAGTAAAATACTCAACGGCTATTTGAGTCCTTCTTTTATTTATGAAAAACGCCAAACTTAAATTTGCCGCCAGCAGCAAACCAAAAATAACGTCAGCCAGCTGTCAACCTGAAAAATAAAAGGTCTATTTCACTGAACAATGAAAACATATGAATATACGTAAAATAATAGGCAATTAAAATATTTATCATACTTGGTCAGGTTGACTCACACCTGACAATGCAGTCGTATTCAGTAGGGATGGATCGATGCTTAGGGGAGTGACCGGGAAGGATAATGTGTTTTTTTCCTCTCTGAACTCACAGAAGCATTTCCCAAATGATGTTTGCATTGCGATGATTGCAGAATGTAAATACTCCGAATTTATCATGTCGTGACCTTGTTTGAACTCTCTCAAATTGGGGAAGTGAGACAATGTGCCTTTCTGTAAATCTCTGGCAAGCAACGTCAACTTGCGCTCGAATGCCAAAACATCCTCCAACATGTGCAGGGCTGTACGACCTTACCCCGTTGAAGAGCTGTGTTCAGCATGTTCAGGTGCGCTGTCATGTCTACCATGAAGTGTAGCTTTTCCAGCCACTCTGGCTGTTCCAGCTCAGGAAAGGTGAGCCCTTTGCTGCCCAGGAAAGTTTTCACTTCTTCCAGACACGCGACAAAGCGTTTCAGCACCTCCCCTCTGGACAGCCAGCGATAAAAACACGTTGTAGCGGTGTGCTACACGCAGTCAGTAAACTGCAGTCAAAGATAGCTTTATTCGAACTAAACAGCCTTGCTTTTAAGCCTCCCTCAACCCGCCCCCCATGGGCGCGGATGCTGCAAAAGACACGTACTCACAAACCCCCGTAGGCTATCTCCCTTAGCCTGAACGCTGGCTAATTGTGAGCCGGTTCGGATGTGTCAGGAAATGGGTCGCCACAACGTCTTATTTAGATTGTACAAGATCACCATAATCTTCAAATTTAGATTTACATTTCAAAAACTAACAAACTAACATAAAATACATTTTAATTAAATACTGACCATGTAGCGGTGTGCTACACGCAGCGCTAAAATTACGACACGGAGTCGGTAACTGCAGTCGAAGGAAAAAACTTTATTCGAAATCTTCAGCCTCACTTTTAAGCCTCCCTCAACCTGCCCCCCCATGGCGCAGAGGCTCCAAAGCTCTGTGCTTGCAAAACCCCGTAGGCTATCTAATTGTGAGTCGGTTCGGATGTGCCAGGAAAAGGGTCGCCACAACCAATTATTTCCCAAAGCAACAGGGAGCCGCAGCACAGACGTAAAAGAGCCACATGTGGCTCCGGAGCCGCGGGTTGCCGACCCCCGCCCGACCCAGAGTGACACAGAGTGTAACAGGACAGTGACATTTGTACATATTGTGTATTTCACCCAGAGTGTAACAGGGCAGTGGCATTTGTACATATTGTGTGATTCACCCAGAGTGACACAGAGTGTAACATGATAGTGACATTTGTTCATATTGTGTAATTCACCCAGAGTGACACAGAGTGTAACAGGACAGTGGCATTTGTTCATATTGTGTAATTCACCCAGAGTGACACAGAGTGTAACAGGACAGTGGCATTTGTATATATTGTGTAATTCACCCAGAGTGACACAGAGTGTAATGGAACAGTGACATTTGTACCTGTTGTGTAATTCACCCAGAGTGACACAGAGTGTAACAGGACAGTGGCATTTGTTCATATTGTGTAATTCACCCAGAGTGACACAGAGTGTAACAGGACAGTGGCATTTGTATATATTGTGTAATTCACCCAGAGTGACACAGAGTGTAATGGAACAGTGACATTTGTATATATTGTGTAATTCACCCAGAGTGTAACATGACAGTGGCATTTGCACCTTTCAGTCAGCTGGAGGATCAAGATCAGCACAGCGGGTGATGCCGCTGTGAACTTGAAATCATGGGTTAAAATTTAGATCAAATATTTAAGGGGGAACGTCTTCACTTGGAGGGAGGTGAGAGTGGCAAGGAGCTGTCAGTGTAAGTGGAGGATGTGGGGTAAGTCCATGGATGGGAGGGGTATGAAGGGCTATCGTCTGGTTGTAGATCAATGGGACTAGGCAGAATAATAGTTTGGCATGCACTGGATGGGTCCAACAGCCTGTTTCTGTGCTGTAGTGTTCTGTGACTTATGACTGTAAATGAAGGGCTTGGTTCTGTAGTTTTCCGTTTAATTCCTCATGTTACTGTTAATCCCTCCAGTTCTGCATCCTCCAGCACAAGTTAATGTCTCCTCATCTACAGCTGAGAAACTTTGTGTTCAGTAAGTGTAGCTGCAAGGAGATATCAGTAACAGAGACAAGGCTTTCACTCTCACTCCACCCGTTCAGTGTAACATGCTGGTTCTCAGCAAGTGCCCCCAGCCCAGTCTCTTCACTTTGTCTACCACTTCCTAACTGTGCTCAGGATCTAGAAGTTTCTTTCAGTTTTCTTCTGGCCAATGGGTGTCTTTCTTACATTTAGGACCTCCAGCCCCTAATTCCGGTTATATGACATCATTATGTGCCATGTCGTATGATGGGGGCAATCATGGTCTTGACCATGATTGTTCTTGGCAAATTTTTCTGCAGAAGTGGTTTGCCATTGCCTTCTTCTGGGCAGTGTCTTTACAAGATGGCTGACCCCCAGCCATTATCAATACTCTTCAGAGATTGTCTGCCTGACATCACTGGTCACATAAGCAGGACGTGATCTGCACCGGCTGCTCATACGACCGTCCACCACCTGCTCCCATGGTTTCACCTGACTCCTTACACACAGTGGTGGGATTGAATCTGGTGCTGGCATTGCACCACCGTGCTGCTCCTTAATGTCCAGATATGATGTTCTTCCAGTTTGCATTTGACCTCACTGTTGAAATGGAGAAGGCAGAAGACTGTGTGGGAGTGGGAAGGAGAACTTGAATGACATGCCACAAAGTGTCTGCTCTGGATAGAGCGTAGGTGAAACACAAAAGAGTCACTTTGTGCGTGGTCCCTCCAATGTAGAAAGTCATGTTCAGCCCTGGCCAGTGTCAGAACCTGACACTGTCTGCAACCAAATTATTAAATGAGTTCCAGAACAAAGGTTTGGTGAGTATTCTAAGTGTTTCTTCGCAGTCAAATGTTCAGTTGCTTGAAACAGTATGCTCTGGAGATTTACACACAAAATGCTGGAGGAACTCAGCAGGTCAAGCAGCACCTAGGGAAATGAATAAACAGTCGATGTTTCAGGCCAAGACCCTTAATCAGAACTGGAAAGGAAGGGGGAAGAAGTCAAGGTTGCGGAAGGGGAAGGAGTACACACTGAAAGGTGATTGGTGAAGCCAGGTGGGCGGGGGGGGGGATGAAATAAGAAACTGTAAGGTAATAAGTGGAAAAGGTAAAGGGCTGAAGAAGAGGAAGGAGAGGAGATTGGACCATGAAAGAAAGGGAAGGGGCACCAGGAGGTTTTGGGCAGGTGGGCAGAAGAGAAGAGGCAGGAAGGGAGCCAAGGGGAGGGGAAAAATTGCTGGAAGTTGGGGAAAAATTACTGGAAATTGGAGCAATCAGTGTTCAAATAGATGCTGCCTGACCTGCTGAGTTCCTCCAGCATTTTGTGTGTGTTGCTCTGGATTTCCAGCATCTCAGAACCTCTTGTGCTCCTGAGATTGTTCTCAAAAAGGGAGATATAACATGAAGCATCTGTCTTGGTTTTCATTGTTACCTTACTAAAAGTGAAAGCTAAATAACCAAATAATGTATTCGGGGAAGATTAACTGCCCCGCCACCCACATAAACTGAATATTGCATTCTCTGAAGCAAGTATCTGTCATCCCTGGAAAACTTACTGAGTTATAAAATGCTAATTTGCCAAATATCAATCCATCAGCCCTTGGGCCACTGAAGTAATGGGAAATGTATTCTAATTGCATGATGTACAGGGCTGAGGTTCATTTGCCTGCCCACTGGGGCTATACTTCACTCCTAACATGTTCAAATACAGTTGACATTCATTATTTCTTCAGGCTAAGTTCTTACAAGAAGGAAAAGATCTCTCAATGAGTTGATAGGGTCTGCAGTAAGACAGTGAAGACTGAACCAATACAATTGATTTTAATGTGATTTTTTTGGTGCAGTTTTTCTTTTCATTAGAGTCATAGAGTCATATAACTTGACTCTTCAGTCCAACTTGTCCAAGCTTGTCATGCTTAAGATGACCAGTGAAAAGGACCTTGGCAATCGTGGGGATGAGATACAGCGGACTGAAACACTTAAGTGTAGAGACATTAAAAAAGAGGATATGCTGGAGTTTTTGAAAGGTATTAAGTTAGATAAATCACTGGGACCAGGCGAGATATACCCCAGGCTATTGTGGGATGTGAGGGAGGAGATTGCTGAGCCTCTGGCAATGATCTTTGCATCATCAATAGGGACAGGAGAAGTATCAGAGGATTGGAAGGTTGCAAATATTGTCCTCTTGTTCAAGAAAGGGAGTAGAAATAACCCAGGAAATTATAGACCAGTGAGTCTTACTTCAGTGGTGGGCAAGTTGTTGGAGAAGATCCTGAGAGACAGGATTTATGAACATTTGGAGAGAGATAATCTGATTAGAAATAGTCAGCATGGCTTTGTCAAGGGCAAGCCATGCCTTACGAGCCTGATTGATTTCCTTGAGGATGTAGTAAAACACATAGAGCAGTGAATGTAGTGTATATGGATTTCAGCAAGGCATTTGAGAAGGTTCCCCATGCAAGGCTCATTCAGAAATTAATGAAGCATGGGATCCAAGGAGCTGGTGCTTTGTGGATCCAGAATTGGCTTGCTCACAGAAGGCAGAGGTAGTTGTAGATGGTTTATATTCTGCATGGAGGCCAGTCGGATTTAATAGGGTCTTTTAAGAGACTCTTAGATAGATACATGGAGCTTAGAAAAATAGAGGGCTATGCGCTAGGGAAATTCTAGGAAGTTTCTAGAGTAGGTTACATGGTCAGCACGACATTGTGGGCCAAAGGGCCTGTAATGTGCTGTAGATTTCTATGTTAAGATTAAAGATTAGCCTTATTTGTCACATGTACATCAAAGCATACAGACATGTGTGAAATGAGACATTTGCATCAATGACCAACACAGTGTGAGGATGTTCTGAGGGAAGCCCACAAGTATTGCTATGCCTTTGGGGTTGACATAGCCTACTGACAACCCTAACCCAGATTTTGGAATGTAGGAGGAAACCCATGCAGTTACACGGGAGAACACAGACTATGTACAGACAGTGGTGGGAATTGAACCCTGATATTCTAATCTCTGCCAATGTTTTTATCTTTTTTTATATAATTATACAGATACTGCACGGAATAGGCCCTTCCAGCCCTTCGAGTTGCACCTGCAAGCAGACTCTGATTAAACTCTAGCCTAATCATGGGACAATTTACAATGACCAATTAACCTACCAACTGGTACATATTTGGACTGTGGGAGGAAACCGGAGTACCCAGAGGAAACCCACGCAATCATGACGAGAGTGTACAAACTCCTTACAGCAGTGGCTAGAATGTAAAGCATTTTATGAACCGTTACATAGCCAAGCTAATTTCAATTGCCCATGTTTGGCCCATATCCCTCTACCAGGGGTTCCTAACCCTTTTTTATGCTCTGCAGCCTTCCCATTAACCGAGGGGTCCATGGACTCCAGTTAGTGAACCCCTGCTCTAAACCCTACACATCCACGTACTCAGCCAAATGTCTTTTAATGTTGTTATTGTATCTGCCTCATCTACTTTCTCTGGAAGCTCATTCCACTTACACACCACCGTCAGTTCCTTTAAAAATGCTTCACCTCTCACCTTAAGCCTAGGAAAATGGCTGTGTGTTCACCTCTATAAGATCACCCCTCAGTGTCCTATCTTCCAAGGAACAAAGCCCTTGCCTGCCCAACCTCTTCTCGTAACTCCATGTGACTTAACCATGTCCTTGAGCCGTGGCAGATCCTTAAAAGACCTAGCACTCCATTTTCCATAGAAGAAGAGTACAGGTGGTATGGTTAGTGCAACACTTTTCAGAGACTGTGGTTGGGATTCAATTCCCGCTGCTGTCTGTAAAGAGTTTGTACCTTCTCCCCGTGACCACGTGGCTTTCCTCCGGGTGCTCCAGCTTCCTGCCACATTCCAAAGATGTACAGATTAGGGCTGGTAAGTTACGGGCATGTGATAGGCACAAGATACATGGCAACTCTAGCAGGCTGCCCAGCACATCCTCGGACTGTGTTGGTTGTCAACACAAGCAACACACTTCACTGTGTGTTTCAATGTATATGTGACAAATAAAGCTAATCTGTTAATCTCCTGAATTACAGTAACAGACCAGAAAGAAAGAACTTGCATTTATACCATTCTTTTGATGACCGAAACTCTGTATGAGCAATGAGATATCATCCTGCCTGTGAAGGTCAGTCGAGGTTTGACTGACCTAGTGATCACCTCTGCTGCACACAGAAGGCTAGGTTGACCCAATGGCTTTTCACCTCCCCCAGAGCTGACCACCTACCTGCCTACTGTCCAGCTCCAGCTTTCATGTTGACAACTGCTCCTCCTCCCTGGCTCCTTTTCCACCATGAATTATTCAGCACAGCTGAAGCACTGAAAGGTGGGTGGCCAATGCCTGTGTAAATCTGGGAAGTCTCCAGTTCTGTCTGATCCATGGGTCAGTGGGTGCCTCAGGAGTACGACCGCCTACAGGGACGTTACTTAGCAAGTCTTTATCATTCTAAAAAGGAGGAAACCAAGTTTGTCTTCCTTTTATGTTCCTTTTATATTTCTTGAGCCTGGAAAAGTTATTTTTGTTTATTTGTTTAGTTTTATTTAGAGATACAGACCGTTCTGGCCTAATGTCCAGCAACACACCCATTTAACACTAGCCTAATCACAGGACAATTTGCAATGACCAATTAACCTATTAACCAGTACGTCTTTGGACTGTGGGAGGAAACCGGAGCACCCAATGGAAACCCACGTGATCATGGGGAGCACATACACCATTGAGAACATCTACGTGAAGCATTGTCAAAGGAAAGCAGTATCCATCACCAGGAACTCCCACCACCCAGGCCAGGCTCTCTTCTCGCTGCTGCCATCAGGAAGGAGGTACAGGAGCCTCAGAACTCACACCACCAGGTTCAGGAACAGTTATTACTCCTCAACCATCAGGCTCTTGAACCAAAGGGGATAACCTCACTCAACTTCACTTGCCCATCACTGAAAAGTTCCCACAACCAATGGACTCACTTTCAAGGACTCTTCATCTCACATTCTCGATATTTATTGCTTATTTATTTATTATTAGCATTTCTCTTTGTATTTGCACAGTTTGTTGTCTTCTGTACTCTAGTTGAACACCCAAGTTGGTGCGGTCTTTCATTGATCCTGTTATAGTTACTATTCTATGGATTTATTGAGTATGCCGAAAAGAAAATGAATCTCAGGGTTGTATATGGTGACATACATGTACTTTGATAATACATTTACTTTGAATTTTGAACTTTGAAAATCAAGAATAAGCAATGCTTAGTTGCTAAAACAGTGCATGCATCATGTGTGCATCTGTGTTTACAGAGGCAGCAGGGTAGCGTAGCAGTTAGCACAACGCCTTACAGTGCCAGCGATAGATCAGAAGATCACGTTTTAGGCCTCGCTGTTGTCTGTAAGGAGTTTGTACGTTCCTCCCATGACCGCATGGGTTTCCTCTCCGTGCTGCACTTTCCTCCCACAGTCCAAAGATGTACGGGTTAGGGTTAGTAAGTTGTAGGCTTGCTACGATGGCACCGGGAGCATACCAACACTTGCGTATCCTTGGAGTGTGTTGGTCGTTGATGAAAATGATGCATTTCAATATATATTTTGATGCACATGTGACAAATAAAACTACATGTTTGTCTTTATCTTGTGTGTATTTATATACTGTATGCAGGAGACATTCTTAGTAGAAGTAGCAGGAGTGTAGATATGGGTAAACAATCTCACCTAAAGAAAACCCACTCTTTCGAACAATATTAAAAATATATTTAAAAATGGGCGCATTTATTTAATATCTGTTGAAGTAAATTTCCTTATATTATCTCAGGAATGAATGATTTTATGTATGAATGGTGTTTGATGGTGCTGGGACTGTAGTCACTGGAGTTTAGAAAGATGGGAGGTTGGGAGGAGATCTCTTTGAGACCTACTGAGGGGCTAGATAGATTGTACGTGGAGAGGATAGTTCCTATAATGGGGGAGTCTAGGACCAGATGCACAGCCTCAGAATACAAAAACTTCCCTTTAGACCTGTGATGAGGAGGAATTTCTTTAGCCAGAGGGTGGCGAATCTGTGGAATTCATTGTCACACACGGCTGAGGGGGCCAAGTCATTGGGAAAAGCAGAAGTTGATAGGTTCTTGAGTAATAAAGGTGTCAAAGCTTATGGGAGAAGGAAGGAAAATGAAGTTGAGAGGGAAAATAAATCAGCCATGATTGAATGCCAGAGCACACATGATGGGCTGAATGTGCTTATTCTGCTCTGATATCTTATGACCACACTGGTAAATTGGTTTATTATTGTCACATGTGCAGTGGTCAAGATCAAACCTGGGTCACAGGACCTGTGAGGCAGCAGTGTTTCTACTTGGAAACGGAAAGAGAAGCCCAGATGTGTAGTGATATCCAATAGAAGCATCTGGATTGTACTTCTTGACAGACATATTGATGAGAGTGCATTGGGACACATCTATTGAAGGGGTGAGGATGATAGAGAGGAAGAGTTGGAATTTTATATGAACCCATACATAGATTAAGGCACAGATAATTTTTTTTGCATAGCAGGGGAATTAAGGGTTATGGGAAAAAGGCAGGTCGGTGGAACTGAGTCCATGGCCCAATCACCTGTGATCTTATTCAATGGCAGATCAGGTTCAAAGGGCCAGATGGACAACTCCTGCTCTTGTTTCTTATCCTCTGGCATTTCTACAGATTTGCTTAAAATTCTATTCTAAAACACACTGTGCTGAGCCATAATTGTGATCAGAATTGTTCAGTTGTACGTATGTTTCTCGTGATTTCTGTCATCCCAGATTTTAACCCTTGTTGAACATCCTTTTATTCTGCAATTCTCGGTTGAATCTGTGACTTCCACATTTTGCTTAAGTCACCAGTTGTAGCACACAGCCTGTGGTAACTTGGTTTAATTTTTCTTGACCTTGGGTTAATGATCCTTGGTCAGTGATGTATTGCTGGCCTGTCACCATTTATTTATTTTAGTTTTTTTATTTAAAGATAAAGCACAGAACAGGCCCTTCCAGCCTAACAAGCCACATTGCTCAGCAGCCCACCAATTTAACACCAGTCTAATCACAGAATGGACGGCAGGGTGGAGATGTGTCTCTACCAAAGGAGGTGTAAAGCACTCCTTCCCTCCTCTAGCCTGCAGGTCACCCTTGGGTAAGCTGTAGCACCTGCTTAGCCCCTTGCCCCGATATGGGCCATGTGAATCCATGGGAGCAGGTGGTGGATGGTCATATGAGTGGCTAGTGCAGATCACAAGTCCTGGTTATGTGACCACTGACACCAGGCAGACAATCTCTGATAATGGCCGGGGTCAGCCGTCTTGTAAAGACATTGCCCAGAAGAAAGCAATGGCAAATCACTTCTGTAGAAAAAATTGCCAAGAACAATCATGGTCAATAGACCATGATCACTCACATCATACAACATAGTACATAATGGTGATGATGATGACTAATCACAGGACAAGTTACAATGATCATTAACCTACTAACCGGTACAACTTTGGACTGTGTTAACTTTTGTTTTGTAGTAAAGGATCGAAGGTACTTTTTTCGACTTGGAATTCAGTTATTTGGAAGCGTGTCACTCAGTGTTGAATCCCTCAGCCAATCTCTCTACGGTTTTGGTTTGTTTTTCAAGTAACCGTTACATCTCAAATGAGGAACATAGTTTCAGAATGAGTGGTCACTCTTATAAATTGGTAAATTAGTTCTTCACGTCCTTTTGCATGCCTCCCATACAGATCATTGCATGACAGTAGTGCATTGAGGTAGTGCAAGGGAAAGCAGTCACACAATGCAGAATACAGAGCGACACACAAAGTGCTGCAGGAGCTCAGCGCATTAGCAACATCAATAGACAGGAATAAACACTCGACGTTTTGAGCCGAGACTTTTCATCAAGACTGGAATTGAAAGGGGAATGAATTTCCAGTAATGAAAAAGGAAGGTTTCTTTACACTTCCTTTCCAGTCCTGATGAAAGGTCTCGACGCAAAACATCGACTCTTTATTCCTCTCTATAGGTGCTACCTGACTTGCTGAGTTCCTCCAGCATTTTGTGTGTTACTCAGAGTCAGATATATTGTCACTGATAAAGTGCTAAAATGTGTTGTTTTTGTGGCAGCAGATAAGTGTTGAACAACAAATTACTATAAGTTGAAATTTAAAATAAATAGATAAATAGTGCAAAAAAAAGGAGCAGTGAAGTTGTGTTCATGAGTTCATGGACCCTTCAGAACACAGTGGAAGAAACTGTTCCTAAAACATTGATTGTGGGTCTTCAGGCTCCTGATGATAGTAATGAGAAGAGGGCATATCCCAGATGCTGCAGGTCCGTAACGATGGATGTCACCTTTTTGAGGCATTGCCTTTCGACGCTGGGGAGGCCAGTGCCCGTGATGGAGCTGAGTCAACAACCCTCGGAGGCCTCTTACAATCCTGTGCATTGGTGCCTCCATGCCAGACAACAACGTAGCCAGTTGGAATGCTCTCCACAGTATATCTTTAGGTATTTGCTGGAATCAAAGTACAAAGTAAATTTTTATTATCAGGATGCATACATGTCTCTACATACGTCCTCAAGATTCATTTTCCTGTGGGCATACTCAGCAGATCTGTAGAATAATAACTATAACAGGATCAAAGAAAGATCATGTAGAGTGCAGAAAACAACAAACTGCAATAAATACCGAAAGCATGAAATAACAAGATAAAGGAGTCCTTAAAGTGAAATCATCTCAATGAATGGGCAGTAAATGTAGTTATCCCCTCTTGTTCAAGAGCCTGATGGTTAAAGGGTAGTAACTGTTCTGAAACCCAGTGGTGTGAGCCCTGAGGCTCTTGTACCTTTTACCTGATGGCAGTAGTGAGAAAAGAGCACGGCCTAGGTGATGAGGATTTTGGAGGAAAGAGTCTTTGATGACATGCCAAATCTCCTGAAGCTCCTAATGAAGTGTAGCAGTGCCTTCTTTGAGATTGCTTCAACGAGTACTAACCAAATGGGTCACTGCCACAGTTTGGTAATTTCATACTTCATGTTACTGTTAACCGACCTTTATCTAATTAATTACTTGAATTTAAATCTGTTCCCTGCTATGGTGGGATTTGAACTTGTGACCCTGAATCAATACTCCAGCAACAGGATGCTAATCCAGTAACTTAGCTACTGTGCTACCATTGACAATGTTTTTCTCCCTCGATGCAAGCTCTGTTCTGTGTGACTTGGGCATTGAACAGCTCCAGAGTCACTTGACAAATCAGTGCACAATATTAAGATTTCTTGTGCATGTTTTTTCTATTTTTGGACACAGATCTGAGCTGAGTGGCCAGAAAAGGGAGATGATTTGCTCCCCATCTGTCACTGCAGTGCAGTCTTACTGCATTAGGATGGAGACCCTGCTGACTTTTGTTCTGAACTCCTCAATTTACTCTTTGACTCTGGTAAATAAATTCGAGTCATAGAGCACTACAGCACAGAAACAGGCCCTTCGGCCCATGTAATCTGTGCTGAACTGATGTCCAGACAAGAATCCCAGCTACCCACAGGGAATGGGATTCTGAACCACAGTCATGCTGCTTATTCTTGTTGACCTCAAAAAGTTAACATCCATGAGTTCGTGCCTAGACTCATCAACCTGCACGTGGACCGAAGCCCAACATGGTACCCCTCCCATCCATGTACCTATCCAAACTTCTATCCACCACTTCTGGCAGTTTGCACCACCGTCTGAGTGAAGAGGTTTCCCTCTCAGGTTCACCTTAAATATTTCACCTTTTACCCTTAAACTATGACCTCTAGTTCCAGTCTCAGTGGAATCTGATTTGAATTTCCAGTAAAAGCCTTCATGCATTTACCTCTGCACTCTACTCATTTGCAGTCTTCCTTCATTTAGATAACAGTTTATTCCTCCTAAAGAAGTACATGACCTCACACATTCCCACATTAAAAACCATTTGCCAAGAATGGTATTTTTAACAAATATTTCACCTCTGTGAGAAAATCATGGTTGCTCAAGAGCAAGGGGAAGCAAGTAGGGATATTTTAAGAATCAGAATCGGGTTTATTATTACTGACATATGATGTGAAATCTGTTGTTTTGCAGCAGCAGTCAGTGCAAAGGCTGGAAAATCTTTAAGTTACAAAAATAAATAGTGCAACAAAAAAGAATAATAGCAATGTAGTGTTCATGAATCTGATGGCAGAGGAGAAGGAGCCGTTCCTAGAATGTAGAAGATTGAGGGGAGATTTAATAGAGGTATACAAAATATGAGGGTTATCTTCATCATTATTACGTGCCAAGTCATATGATGTTGGTGATCGTGGTCTATGACCATGATTGTCCTTGGCAACTTTGTAACAGAAGTGGTTTGCCATTTCTTCTTCAGTGCAGTGTCTTTACAAGACGGGTGACCCCAGCCATTATCAATACTCTTCAGAGATTGTCTGCCTGGTGTCAGTGGTCACATAACCAGGACTTGTGATCTGCACCGGCTGTTCGTACGACCGTCCACCGCCTGCTCCCATGGCTTCACGTGACACTGATTGACGGGGGGGGGGCGGGGCGGGGGGGAGGTGGTGGTACTAAGTAGTTGCTACACCCTGCCCAAGGGTGACCTGCAGGCTAGAGGAGGGAAATAGTGCTTTACACCTCTTTTGATAGAGATTTATCTCCACCCTGCCACCCTGTGAGGCTTTTTCTACTGAGGTTGGGTGAGACTACAGCTAGAGGTCAGGGGTTAAGGATGAAAGGTGAAATGTCTAAGGTGAACGTGAGGGGAAAAGTCTTCACTCGGTCATCAAAGCATTGATCGGTAGTTTGCAGATGACACGATAGGAGATATTGTTGAGGGAAAAAGGTAATTGTAGATTACAGGGGGATCTCGATCAGTTAGAGAAATGGGCTGAGGAGAGGCAAATGGATTTCAATATAGATAAGTGTCAGGTGATGCATTTGGGAAAGTCAAACTAGTGTAGGACTTGTACAATAAATGATTATTGTGAGGTAAAATTACTAAAGTTCAATGATCTATGTCTGATGGATAAGTTATGATCGTGGTCATCCACTATCGATGAATGCCAGGGCACAGGCCCGAGGCTGATTACACTGTCATGTGTTCCTCTGTTCACACTTGCTTGTAGGATATCTAGGTAGTTTTGGGCAGATGGGGTTCATCAGCTGTGGTTGGCAGCTCATCTAGGGGAAGGAAAACTTCGATCTCAAACCTCCGCTGCCTTGCGGCTATACTCACTCATGGGGAAGGCTTCGGGAGTAAACCCCAAGGGGAAAATCTGGAGCTGGAGTCCCTAAGGCAGCCCAACATTGAGTTCAACATTGACTGGCAACTCCTGTGTTGCTGCTGGTGCCAAATTGGTCTCTGTTGTTCCTTTGGATTCATCAGCATGGTTGTAGACGGGTCATTTTCTGCATGGAGGCCAGTGACCAGTGATGTGCCTCAGGGATCTGTTCTGGGACCCCTGCTCATGATGATTTTTATAAATGACTTGGATGAGGAAGTGGAGGGATGGGTCAGTAAATTTGCTGATGACACAAAGGTTGGAGGTGTTGTGGATAGTGTGGAGGGCTGTCAGATGTTACAGCGGGACATTGATAGGTTAGCAAACTGGGCTGAAAAGTGGCAGATGGAGTTCAACCCAGATAAGTGTGAAGTGGTTCACTTTGGTAAGTCAAATATGATGGCAGAATATAATATTAATGGTAAAACACTTGGCAGTGTGGAGGATTAGAGGGCTCTTGGGGTCCGAGTCCATAGGACACTCAATGCTGCTGCGCAGGTTGACTCTGTGGTTAAGAAGGCGTACGGTGCATTGGCCTTCATCAGTTGTGGGATTGAGTTTAGAAGCTAAGAATTAATGTGACAGCTATATAGGACCTTGGTCAGACCCCGCTTGGAGTACTGTGCTCAGTTCTGGTCACCTCACTACAGGAAGGATGTGGAAACCATAGAAACTATGCAGAGGAGATTTACAAGGACATTGCCTGGATTGGGGAGCATGCCTTATGAGAATAGGTTGAGTGAACTCGGCCTTTTCTCCTCAGAGCGACGGAGGATGAGAGGTGACCTGATAGAGGTGTATAAGATGATGAGAGGCATTGATCGTGTGGACAGTTGGAGGTTTTTTCCCAGGGCTAAAATGACTAGCACAAGAGGGCATAGTTTTAAGGTGCTTGGAAGTAGGTACAGAGGAGATGTCAGGGGTAAGTTTTTTACTCAGAGAGTGGTGAGTGTGTGGACTGGGCTGCCGGCGGAGGTGGTAGAGGCGGAAATGATAGGGTCTTTTAAGAGACTCCTGGATGGATACATGAAGCTTAGAAAAACAGGGGGCTATGGGTAAGCCTAGGTGGTTCCAAAGGTAAGGACATGTTCAGCACAGCATTGTGGGTCGAAGGGCCTGTCTTGAGCTGTAGGTTTTCTTTGTTTCTTCGTGAAGAGGGGTAGCCTGTTGCATGGACAACAGCTTACTGGCTTGCATATCATGTAGAGAGCTAGGATGCAGCATCCCTTATCAACCCCAACAGACTATATTTTTAATTGTCATTTGTAGTATATTCAAATATTCTAAATGTATTTGTTGTCAAAGGTTGAATGCAGCATACAACCCTGAGATTAGTCTTCCCCAATGACAGCCATGAAACAACTATGGAATCCTTTCAAAGAAAAACATCAATCACACTCCCCCCCACACGTGCAAAAAACACCAGTTTTCACAAATGATAACAAAAGATGTGCGAAAGACGCAGAATATTAAAAAAACATAGAGTCCAGGCATTCTTAGATCAGTATATTTTATGAATTGCACTGTAATGCTGTCGCAAAACAAGAAATTTCATGACATACGTCAGTGATAATGAACCAGATTCTGATTCTGATTATTTTGTGATTTCTCCCCCTCATTTATCACTGTCACTGAACCAGTTCTTTGCTGGAATTGAATTAATTGCACTAAATTGAGAAGGATTGAGATTTTAAACATTCATGATTTTTTGGAATAATAAAACCTAGTTGGTCATTTTAATGACTCTTTTTAATAAGTAATGTAAATTCATCACAAATAATGATCTGGGGATGTACCACTTCAGCTCGATATTAATAGATCCTTGCAAAGATTTGAGCAGCAGAGAAGATGGATAACACTTGGGAGACCACGCTGCCTAAAATATGACCATCTTTGTAATATCTATCCAAGTGACTGTCTTTATGGATTCCGCATGTCATCTAAAACTTTGACAAACTTTTATAGATGCACAGTGGATATTATCCTGACTGATTGTTTTACAGCCTGGTATGGAAACACCAATGCCCAAAAAGGGAATGGCCAACAAAAAGTAGGGGATATGGCTCAGTCCACCACAGGAAAAGCCCTCCCCGCTATTGAGTACATCTACAAGGAGCATTGTTTCTACAAGGAGAAAGAATATCCACCATCAAGGACCCAGATCATCAAGGCCATGTTCTCATGTTACTATTGGAAGAAGATACGGGAGCCTCAGGACCCGCACCACCAGGTTCAGGAGCAGTTATTACCCCTCAACCTTCAGGCTCCTGAACCAGAGAGGATAGCATCATTCACCTCAACACTAAACTGATTCCACAACCTATAGACTCACTTTCAAGGACTCTACAACTCATGCTCTCAGAGTTATTTATCTATTTTATTATTATTTGCTCAATCTGTCTTTTGCATATTGGTTGTTTGTTAGTCTTTGTTATTTATAGTTTTTCATAAATCCTATTATTTTACTGTAAATGCCTGCAAGAAAATTGAATCTCGGGGTTGTAAACTGTGACATATATGTACTTTAATAATAGACTTATTTCAGACTTTGAACCTTTCCATCCAAACGAATATCTGTACAATGGTTTACTTAGTGATTTGCACACTCACACTCTATAATACTTGCATTCATGCACAGACACACAGGCGCATGCACTACTTAGACTGCATCGACAGTGGCCTAAGCATCTGTGCATGCATGCACCAGTTTATAGTTACACATGCACACTCATGCGTGTGCACTCCTGAACATGTATGTGCTTTCACCTGTGACTGCGCTTTTGATGTGTTATGCTCTGGGTATGCTGATAGAGATCAAGATGGTGAGCTCTGTCAGCGTTGCAGCTTAGACTTAGGTTTTTTTTAGTTTTGTTGGTACAGAGAGGGCAGTTAGGGGTCAGGTTAAGGGATGTGTGGAAATTGGAGGACAGGCCAGAGTCAAGATCTCTGTGTTCGAAGGTCAGTGGCAAGGGGACGGTTGGATGTCACCCAGCAGACCAGCGAGGTTATTCATCAATGAGACCGGTGTTCAAGGCCTTGTTTTCGGAATCCTGTTGTCAGCGAGTGTGGCATTAGAGGCCTGGAGCTCAGGTCTTTATCCAAGGTCCTCATTTGTTATCATCTGCAAGCCCCGGTTTGATACTGAAGATCGCAGCTGGAAGGTTGATCAGAGGTCCAGATCAAATCCTGAAGTTTGATCATAAGTGGAGAAGCCGAGGCTCAATGGCTAGTCCCTGAATCTGCGAGTTCCAGTCACTGCAAGCTGGAGCCTGAAGATGGCCTGCCCTGGGGTGAGAGGACTTATTTTGCTGCTTGCTGCTTGGTATGTCCTGCTGAGCATCATGGGCATGCTGTGTTGGTGCTGGAAAGAGGAAACGCTTGCAGGCACGTCTTTCCATGTGTTGATTGTTAGTGCAAATGACTCATTTCACTGTATGTTTCAAAGTACATGTGATAAATAAATCTGAATCTGAATTTGTTTTAGGGATGGGGACTGTGTCTACTTGGGTGAATTATTGGAGGACAACTGTGGTGTCCCTGGTGAAAAAGGGGAGGGAGGAAAAGAAATTGCCGTCTGAGGAAGTGGTTTCGCTGGATGGAATTTGGCTTGAGCAGAGTCTAAGAGATAAGCTGCTGTTCACTAATTGAAAAGATACATTAAAAATTAATATTAGTCATGATTTGACGTCAAGGGATTGTGTCTTGCCCTGTTACTAAGATTAATGAGGCTGGACCAAAGCAATTAATTTATCCACTTTGTAGAATCTCTTTCAGGAGGATGGCAAATGTTATTCCTTTGTTCAGATGCAGATTTATTTATCACGTGTATGTCAAGACATACAGTGAAATCAATTGTTTGCATTAACAACCAACACAACATAAGGATGTGCTGGGGACAGCCCACAAGTGTTGCCACGCACTCTGGTGCCAACGTAGTGCGGGCATAATGTTCAGTGGAATGACACAGAACAAAACAACATAGCAAGCAACAAACCCACCTGTGCACATACACAGACCTCTAACCCGAGGATGGATCACCTCGGCCTCCAGTCTCCAGTGGACTCATGGATTCACAGACACTGGGCCCCGACTTCCCCACTGGACACACAGAGATTCTCAGTCTTGGGATTCCTGCCATCAGGCATTGGCTTCTGGACTTCCAATTGACCTTTGGTCTTCAATCTGGACCTCCAGATTTCAAGAAAAGTAATAGGGATAACTGTAGGAATTATCGACCAAGGATCTATATTTACATCAGTGGTTGCAAACTATTGGAGAAGATTCTTAGAGACAGGATTTACAAGCATCTATAGAAGCAATTACGAATCATCAACATGGCTTTAAGGGGCAGGTCATGCTTCACAAGCCTGAATGAATTCTCTAAGAAGTGACAAAATAAGTTAATGAAGATAGAATCAGAATCAGAATTAGGTTTAGTATCACTGGCATGTGTCGTGAAATTTAGAAACATAGAAAACCTACAGTACAATACAGGCCCTTCAACCCACAATGCTGTGTCGAACATGTACTTACCTTAGAAATTACCTAGGCTTACCTGTAGCCCACTATTTTTCTAAGCTCCATGTACCTATCCAGGAGTCTCGTTAAAGACCCTATTTTATCTGCCTCCACCAGAGTCGCCAGCAGCCCATTCCACACACTCACCACTCACTGTGTAAAAAAACTTACCCCTGACATCTCCTCTGTACCTGCTTCCAAGCTTCTGAAAACTGTGCCCCCTCATGCTAGCCATTTCAGCCCTGGGTAAAAGCTCTGACTTTCCACACGATTAATGCCTCTCATCATCTTGTACACCTCTATCAGGTCACCTTTCATCCTCCGTCACTCCAAGGAGAAAAGACCAAGTTCACTCAACCTGTTCTCGTAAGGCATGCTCCCCAATCCAGGCAACATCCTTGTAAATCTCCTCTGCACCCTTTCTATGGTTTCCACATCCTTCCTGTAGAGAGGTGACCAGAACTGAGCACAGTACTCCAAGCGGGGTCTGACCAGGATCCTATATAGCTGTCACATTACCTCTCGGCTCCTAAATTCATTTCCATGGTTGATGAAGGCCAATACACTGTATGTCTTCTTAACCACAGAGTCAACCTGCGCAGCACCTTTGAGTGTCCTGTGGACTCGGACCCCAAGATCACTCTGATCCCCCACACTGCCAAGAGTCTTACCATTAATACTATATTCTGTCATCATATTTGACTTACCAAAATGAACCACTTCACACTTATCTGGGTTGAACTCCATCTGCCACTTCTCAGCCCAGTTTGCCATCCTATCAATATCCCGCTGTAACCTCTGACAGCCCTCCACGCTATCCACAACACCTCCAACCTGTGTGTCATCAGCAAACTTACTAACCCATCCCTCCACTTCCTCATCCAGGTCATTTATAAAAACTATGAAGAGAAAAGGATCCCAGAACAAATCCCTGAGGCACTCCACTGTCACCGACCTCCATGGAGAATATGACCTGTCTACAACCACTCTTTGCCCTCTGTGGGCAAGCCAGTTCTGGATCCACAAAGCAACGTCCCCTTGGATCCCATGCCTCCTTACTTCATATTTAAAGGGTTAAATTAGTGCAAAAAGAGAAAAAAAAAGTGATGTGGTGTTCATGGGTTCAATGTCCATTCAGAAATCTGATGGCAGAGGGGAAGAAGCTGTTCCTGAATCATTGGGTATGTGAATTGTTCAGGCTCCTGTACCTCCTCCCTGACGGTAACAATGAGAAGAGGGCATGTCCTGGGTGATGGATACCCACGTTTTGCGGCATTGCTCCTTGAAGATGTCTGGGACGCTGGGGAGTCTAGTGCCTGTGATGGAGCTGACTGAGTTTACAGCTTTCTGCAGTAGCCCCACCCCCTATACCAGACGGTGATGCAGCCACAGTACATCTGTAGAACGTAGCGTCGTGTGATGGAAGTGGTGTGTATGGATTTTAGTGAGGCGTTTGATGAGGTTCCCCACGGTAGGCTCACTCAAAGTCAGGAGACATGGGATGCAGGGATTCAGAAACGGCTTACCCACAGAAAGCAGGAGGTGCTGATAGATGGAGTGATTACTGCCTGGAAATTGCTGTTCAATGGTGTTCTGTTCCGGGACCTCTTTGTGATTTTGATAAATAACAGACAAGAAGGTGGAAGGGTGGGTTAGTAAGTTTGCAGATGACATGAAGATTAGTGGATGGCGTAGAAGGTTGCCATAGGGTACAATGGGGCATTGATACGATTCTCTGTCGAGATGGGCTGCGTAGGGGCAGATAGAGTTCAATCTGGAAAATTGTGAAATTGCAAGATTGAACTTGAAAGCAGAGTACAAAGTTAATGATAGGATTCTCGGCAATGTGGAGGAGCAGAAGGGTCTTGGGGTCCACGTTCATAGATCCCTCAAAGTTTTCATACATGTTGATAGGGTGGTTAAGGAGGCATATGGAGCGTAGGCATTCATTAGTCAGGGATTGTGTTCTAGAGCTGTTGAAGCTCTATAAAACTCTTAGATCGCACTTGGAGTATTGTGTAGAGTTCTGATTGCCTCATTATAGGAAAGGTGTGGAAGCTTTAGAGAGAGAGCAGTGGAGATTTACCCGGATTAGAGAGTATGTCTTATGAGGGAAGGTTGAGCATGCTAGGGCTTTTCTCTTTGGAGTGAAGGAGGATGAGAGGTGACTTGATAAAGGCATAGATTGGATGGATAGCCAGAGACCTTTTCCTAGTGTGGAAATGGTTAATACAAGTGGGCATAATTTTAAAGTGACTGGAGTAAGGTATGTGGGCGGGAATGTCAGAGGTAGATTTTTCACAAAGAGAGTGGTAAGTGCTGCCGGGGTGGGAGTTGCAGATTCATTAAGGACATCTAAGAGACTCTTAGACAGGCACATTACAGTAAGAAGTAGATGTATATTTATAAAGCTAAATAAGTAGTGAAAAATAAGAGAACAAAGGAGTGAGATGGTGTTTATGAGTTCAATGTCCATTCAGAAATCGGATGGCAGGGGGGAAGAAGCTGTACAAAAAAAAAGCCAGTCTCTGAGTTTCCTCAATACCTTCATTTTCTATCACAAGGGTTCATAACCTAGGATCCAGAGACCCCTTGCTTAATGGTCTTGGTCCATGACATAAAAAAAGTTGGGAACCTCTGTCCTAGCAGGAGATACGAGGCTTATAGTGAAGCACTCCAACAGTTATAGTGTCACACAGAATGGAAAGAGGCCCTTCAGCCCAACTGGACTATACTGATCATGATCATGTTTCCCATCTAAGCTAGGCCTCATTGTCTGCCTACATTCCCCTAAACCAGGAGATCCCAGCATTTTTATGCCATTAAACGAGGGGTTCTTGGACCCCAGGTTGGGAAGCCCTGCTGTACATCTCTCCTGTCCACATACCTGTCCAGGGAGTTCTCAGTATAGATTAATAGAACACAGAATCAGGCCGTTCGATTAGCATAACGCTTTACAGCATCGGAGCTCTGGTTTCCTCCCACAGGCGTGTTAGGGTTAGTTAAACTGTTGGTATGCTACGTTGGTGCCAGAAGCATGGTGAGCTGCACCTAGCCTTCGGACTGTGCTGGTCGTTGACACTTTTCACTGTACGTTTCAGTGTTTCGATGTACATGTGACAAATAAAGCTAATCTTTAACCATGGACAACTAGTTCGCCCTGGTCCAAAATAGAGGTTGTGAAAGCACTCTTTGCTGGAGAGCAGTCTTGCACACGTTAACTAGGATCTGCATGTGTGCATACGTGTGCACCTGGATAGGTAAAGCATTGTGCTGGGTGTGAATGAGAGGAGAGTGATGTATCAGTTAGCAATAGCCTGGGGTTGTGGAATGCAGGAACCTAAGATTTAGGGTGTAGAAATCCATAGGGGTGTAGTGGGTAGTATAATGCTTTACAGCACTAACAGTCTGGATTCAATTCTGCCTGTCTGTTAGGAGTTTATATGTTTTTCTCTTGGTCATGTGGGTTTCCTCTGGGTGCTCCGGTTTCCTCACACATTCCGAAGGCATACGGATTAGAGTTATTAAGTTGTGGGCATGCTATGTTGGCCTGGAAGTATAACGGCACTTGCAGGCTGCTCTCAGCACAACCTCGGACTATGTTGGTCATTGATGCAAACAACACTTTTCACAGTATATCTCCATGTATATGTGACAATTAAAGCTAATCTTTTTATTAAGACCTTTAAGCTTCATGGTCCCACCAGCCTGCTCTGTCATTCCAGAAGATCCTGGCTGCTCCTCTGGGTTGTCCACTTTCCCAATTCCTTGCCACACCTCCTGATTCCCTCCTCTGCCTGAATATCTACCATTCTCAACCTCAGTGTGTTCCATCACAGATTATGCAAACTCTCTGACTTGGTGTGTCTCGGTAGTGCTTCCTCATGCTTGTAAATTAGCTCAGCTATCTCCCTCTCCTCTTTACTGTCTCTTCCTTTTCACCATTTTCATTTACCATCTATCTCATTGTCACACTTGCCATCACTTTGACTCACTCAGTGATTCACTGTCTCGCTATCATCTTGCACAGGGTCATGAGGTAGAGTTTCCACTCTGGCTGCTCTGTCATTGTGATTTAATTGTTCAGTTTTAGAACATAGAGCATAATAGCGCAGTGCAGGGCCTTTGGCCCACGATGTTGTGCTGACCTTTTAACCTACTCTAAGAACAATCTAACCCTTCCCTCCCACATAACCCTCCATCTTTCTTTCATTCATGTGCCTATCTAAGAGTCTCTTATCTGCCTCTACCACCACCCCTGGAAGGGCATTCCAGGCATCCACCACTCTGTGTAAAAAACCTACCTCTGACGTCTCCCCCCCTCCCCACAGTCATCTTAAAATTATCCCCCTATAGGGAATTATGGCCAGTTTTCTCCTCAAAATTCTTTTCAGTGTGACAAACCTACAATATCTTTGCTAACCAGCCAGATGCTGTACCAGAACATTCCTTTTCTCATGCAGTAAGACAGCTCCTAATGTATTTACGATTGGTAACCTGATCCGTGTTTGTAGGGCTGTTCTCCAAGCCTGGGGGCTAGGCCGCAAACAGTTCATCACCAGTTGGGTTGATGTCATCAGAGTGCAATTGAATGTTGTTTCTGCCGAGTGCTCGTATTTATGTTGGTCCAACTCATTGTTCTGATTGGCTGCCTGTCGCGCTGGCCCCAGTCTCTGCTGGGTCCCGGCCAGCTGGATAGCTGAGTGATCGCCACTGGCCCGAAGCCTTGGTTACCCTGGCTATCAGTCTTTGCGAGCATTGGGTGTCCGTGGCTCACCGCGCTCCCCCCCCCCCCCCCCCCACCCTTGGATGCAATCTTGCAGATGCATAGACTCATAAGTTGACAAGGACCAGCAATGCGAAAGTTGAAAAGGAACATGGGCCAGTGGAGTTCACTCGGCGATCCAGTTGGCCGGGACCCAGTGGCCAGTGTGGCAGGCAATTGATCAGAACGAGTCGGACCAATATAAACGCAAGCACTCAACTGAAACAACAGTCAATTGCGCTCTGATAATGTCACTGCGATTGATAACGAAATGTTTGCGACCTGACCTCCAGCATCAGCGAACAACCTTACAAGCAAGCAGCCAGCCCGAGCTACCGACCTTCTCTTTCATTTCAACCTGATCCATTTTTATCAACGTCACTGAAAACAGAGTGCCTTTCACTTTGCTGTTCGTCGGCCATTTTTTGTTTGCTTCAGCCACCAACCATAGTGTTGGGCAATGTTTGTTCATGCTGCTCCCTGGGGTGTAAGTTCCTTCAGCACTGAGCTCAGTGTAAAGGATGAGAAGTGCCTTTCCATCTGCTCCGATGAATAATTAATCCAACGTCTGCTGATGAAATCCATCAAGAGACTGACGCCACACAGGCATTCGACGGGCTGCTGCGCACTGGTGACTGATTGAAACTGGAAGCAAAGCCATCTGTCATTTATGTTGGCCTTTTCTTCTTTGATTTTCTTCTCTCTCTGGATGGGGGGGTAATACTCAGCCCATGCCCCCACCTCCATCCCCTTGAACTGGATTGGCAGGTCCTAGAGGAGATTTCAGTATCTCACTTGGATTCATCTGTGTGTGTGTGTTGGCAGAGATGCCAATTGCCTGCACAGGATCAAAATAAGCTGCAGAGAGTTGTGAATTCAGTCAGCTCCATCATGGGTACCGGCCTCCACAGCATCCAGGACATCTTCAAGGAGCGATGCCTCGAAAAGGTGGTGACCATCATTAAGGAGCCCATCACCCAGGACATGCCCTCTTCTCATTGCTACCATCAGGGAGGATGCACAGGAGCCTGAACAATCCACACCCTCAACGATTCAGGAACAAGCTCTTCCCCTCTGACCTCAGATGTCTGAATGCACGTTGAACCCATGAACACTACCTCACTACTTTTTTTCTCTTTTTATCTTTTTTCCTCTCTTTTTGCACTATTTATTGAATTTAACTTTTTGAATACTTATTGACGTTAATACAGTAAGAAGTAAAGTAATTTGTAGTTTATATTACAGTGTTGCCGCAGATTTCACTACTTACACCAGTGATATTAAACCTGATTCTGATCTGTGGATGATGAAAACTGTCTGGGATAGAGAGAGTAGAGAATGATCTGAATCTTCATTCCCCCGACTTGTTCAGAACAAATTAGACAATTTATTTTGTTATATTTTCATTCAGCATAGACTATTTTCTGAATGGAGAGAAAATTCAGAAATCGGAGGTACAAAGGGACTTGGGAGACCTCGTGCAGGATTTCCTGAAGATTAGTTTGCAAGTTGAGTTGGTGATGTTAGCATTAATTTCGAGAGGACTAGAATATAAAAGCAAGGATGTAATGTTGAGGCTTCATAAAGCACTGGTTCATGAAAGGAGGTTCTTGAAAATGGTTCTGGGATGGAAAGGCTTGTCACATGAGGAGCGTTTGATGGCTCTGGGTTTGTACTCACTAGAATTCAGAAAAATGAGGAGTGACCTCATTGAAACCTTCCAAATGCTGAAAGCCTTGATAAAGTGGATGTGGAGGCGATGTTTAAGACCAATGACACAGCTTCAGAATAGAGGGTCGTCTCTTAAAACGGAGATGAGGAGGAATTTCTTTAGCCAGTGAGTGGTGAATCTGTGGAAATCATTGCCACAGATGGCTGTAAAGTCATTGGGAATATCTAAAGCACGGGTTGGTAGATTCTTCATTAGTCAGAGCATGAAGGGATACGGGGGGGGGGTGCGGGGGGAAGGCAAGAGATTGGGGCTGAGAGAGAAAATGGACCAGCCATGAGATGATAGAGTAGGCTCAGTGGGGCAAATGGCCTAATTCTGCTCCTACTTGTGGTCCTTGCAGGCTAAGCTGCCATTTAGAGTCATAGAATCCATACAACACAGAAAGAAGCCCTGTGGCTCATCACGTTTATTCGAGCCATCAATTACCAATCTACCCTGATCCATTTGCCAGCTTCTGGTCCTTGGCCTGTCATGCCTTGAGAATCAAATGCTCATTTAGGTATTTCTTCAAGTTGGGAAAGTACCCATTTCCACCACCTACCTGTGCCACACATTCAAGATTCCAGCTGCCCTCTGGGTGAAATATTGGATTCAATTTATTATTATTGCATGGACTGAGTTACAGTGTGACGTTTGCTTTTCACACTGTTCATACATCTTCAAAAGGCAATGCCTCAAGAAGGTAGCCTCTGTCATTAAGGACCTTCACCAATGGTCCACACCAGTAGATTCCATGCCTGAAGAATTGATATTGGTTTATTATTGTCACATGTATCAACGCACAGTGAAAAGCTTGCCTTGCATTGTCTTTTAAACAGATCAAATCATTACACAGTGCATTGAGTTACTACAAGGTATAACAACAGAATTTTAGAATAAAGTGCAACAGCTACAGTGAAAGTGCAGTGCAATAAAGGTGCAAGGTCATTGTACTGGAGGCAGTCAATCTTACAACAGTGAGGAAGAAGCTGTCCTTGGGTTTGGTGGTCTGTCTTTCAGGTTTCTGCCCAATGGAAAAGAGAAAATGTCCAGAGTGGGTGGGGGTCTTTGGTCTTGTAATTTCATGTTGATGGTTAGTTACACCAGAGACAGAATAACCCATTCGTGTTTGCTTTTTAATTGGTCACAGAGAAGATGGACATGTCAGCCAGTTAATGGAAAGAGCAGGTGGGGCGGTTGTGATCCTTCGAGATCCATGCATCACCAGTCTTCTCACTGACCTGTTACGCTGGGAGAAACCAAGCCACTAATTGAAATCCCCATCTAATGTGCATGGCAAAGGCTTCATGGAACTAATGAAAACAAATTTAAGACAGACGAAGTTTAGAGTTTGCAGTTTTAATGCAGGAGAATTAGTTTGATCAACGAAGTAGCATTTAATTGGATAAATAGAAGAGATATTGGATTTCAGCATTTGATGTTCCTTTAGCTGGTGAAATCTATTAATTGTACTCAGATTGAATTGAAATTACACAAGACATTCAAGTCAGATTTCTTGCTTCATGTTGGCTGATACTCTAAGCAAAAATCAAGTTATTCTTTCAGGCAAACCTGCTATGAAAAAAAATTAAATTCTTTATTAATACTAACTCCATAATTCATCATTCCCACTGTGCCTTTCTATATGATGCAAATTAAACTTTTTGATTACTTTTGGGTTACAAATTGAGACCATTCAGGTTTCCACATTTCTGGCTGAATGGTTGGTCACCTATTATCCCCTTTGAGTCTGTTAAATTTTTTTTAATCTTAGAATTATTTTGTCTGTGTGGCTTTGAATGTTGCAATCAATAAGGTCTGTCTTGGGAAAGAAAGTTAACTCCATCACCTGGAGTGGTTGTTATAGGGAAAGGTTGAATAGGTTAAGACTTTATTCCCTGGAGCGTAGGAGAATAAGAGGAGATTTGATAGAAGTATACAGAATTATACAGAATGGGAGAGGTATGGAGGGGTATTACATTTGAACAAAGGGAACTATGGAGCTATGAGGGAGGAGCTGGCCAAAGTTCAATGGAACAATACCCTAGCAGGGAAGACAGTGGAACAACAATGCCAGGTATTTCTAGGAATAATGCAGAAGGTGCAGGATCGGTTCATTCCAAAGAGGAAGAAAGATCCTAAGGGGAGCAAGGGGCGGCCGTGGCTGATGAGGGAAGTAAAGGGCAGTATAAAAATAAAAGAGAAGAAGTATAGCATAGCAAAGATGAGCAGGAAACTGGAGAACTGGGAAGCTTTTAAAGAGCAACAGAAGATAACAAAAAAGGCAATATGCCAAGAAAAAATGAGGTATGAAGGTAAACTAGCCAAGAATATAAAGGAGGATAGTAAAAGCTTCTTTAGGTATGTGAATAGCAAAAAAATAGTTAAGACCAAAATTGGGCCATTGAAGACAGAAACGGGTGAATTTATTATGGGGAACAAGGAAATGGCAGATGAGTTGAACAGGTACTTTGGATCTGTCTTCACTAGGGAAGACACAAACAATCTCCCAGATGTAATAGTGGCCAAAGGAACTAGGGTAAAGGATGAACTGAAGGAAATTTATATTAGGCAAGAAACGGTGTTGGATAGACTGTTGAGTCTGAAGGCTGATAAGTCCCCGGCATCCCAGGGTACTTAAAGAGGTGGCTCTAGAAATCGTGGACGCATTGGTAATCATTTTCCAATGTTCTATAGATTCAGAAACAGTTCCTGCTGACTGGAGGGTGGCTAATGTTGTCCCACTTTTCAAGAAAGGAGGGAGAGAGAAAACAGGGAATTATAGACCGGTTAGCCTGACGTCAGTGGTGGGAAAGATGCTGGAGTCAATTATAAAAGAGGAAATTACGACACATTTGGATAGCAGTAGAAGGATCAGTCCGAGTCAGCATGGATTTGTGAAGGGAAAATCATGCTTGACTAATCTTCTGGAGTTTTTTGAGGATGTAACTATGAAAATGGACAAGGGAGAGCCAGTGGATGTAGTGTACCTGGACTTCCAGAAAGCTTTTGATAAAGTCCCACATAGGAGATTAGTGGGCAAAATTAGGACACATGGTATTGGGGGCAGAGTACTGACATGGATTGAAAATTGGCTGGCTGACAGGAAACAAAGAGTAGTGATTAACGGGTCCCTTTCGGAATGGCAGGCTGTGACCAGTGGGGTACCGCAAGGATCGGTGCTGGGACCGCAGCTGTTTACAATATACATTAATGATTTAGATGAAGGGATTAAAAGTAACATTAGCAAATTTGCTGATGACACAAAGCTGGGTGGCAGTGTGAAATGTCAGGAGAATGTTATGAGAATGCAGGGTGACTTGGACAGGTTGGATGAGTGGGCAAATGTATGGCAGATGCAGTTTAATGTGGATAAATGTGAGGTTATCCACTTTGGTGGCAAGAACAGGAAGGCAGATTACTATCTAAATGGAGTCAAGTTAGGAAAAGGGGAAGTACAACAAGATCTAGGTGTTCTTGTACATCAGTCAATGAAAGCAAGCATGCAGGTACAGCAGACAGTGAAGAAAGCTAATGGCATACTGGCCTTTATAACAAGAGGAATTGAGAATAGGAGTAAAGAGGTCCTTTTGCAGCTGTACAGGGCCCTGGTGAGACCCCACCTGGAGTATTGTGTGCAGTTTTGGTCTCCAAATTTGAGGAAGGACATTCTTGCTATTGAGGGAGTGCAGCGTAGATTCACAAGGTTAATTCCTGGAATGGCGGGACTGTCGTATGTTGAAAGATTGGAGCGACTGGGCTTGTATACACTGGAATTTAGAAGGATGAGAGGGGATCTGATTGAAACATATAAGATTATTAAGGTATTGGACACGCTGGAGGCAGGAAGCATGTTCCCACTGATGGGTGAGTCCAGAACTAGAGGCCACAGTTTAAGAATAAGGGGTAGGCCATTTAGAACAGAGAGGCAGAAAAACTTTTTCACCCAGAGAGTGGTGGATACGTGGAATGCTCTGCCCCAGAAGGCAGTGGAGGCCAAGTCTCTGGATGCATTCAAGTGAGAGTTAGATAGAGCTCTTATAGATAGCAGGGTCAAGGGAAATGGGGAGAGGGCAGGAACGGGGTACTGATTGTGTATGATCAGCCATGATCACAGTGAATGGTGGTGCTGGCTAGAAGGGCCGAATGGCCTACTCCTGCACCTACTGTCTATTGGATGGCTATGGTCTTGGTGTGGGTTGGTGGGACTAGGCAGAGTAACAGGTGGAATCATATCAGGCATGATATTACTGATTTGTTGTGTCGTGGCAATTCAGAGCAATACACAAAATGACTGTAAATTACAATAAGGAATGTATTTCTAAAAAATAAATATGTAGTGTAAAATAGTGAGGTTGGTTCATTGTCCATTCAGAAATCTGTTGGCAGAGACTAGATGAGCTGAAGAGCCTGTTTCTGTGCTGCAGCACTCTGTGACTATGGAGGGGTGGGGGAGTGTCAGGGTGAGACTTGGCAGCTTCAAAGTTCATGGTTTAAGATGGCACTGATGATGCCCGGCACTACTTATCAGTGACAACTACTAAATAACTTATTAATAACATCTGATTAATAACAATCAACGTTAACAGTGGAAAAGCGAGCGGAGGCGAGAAATAGTCAAGGAAAGTGGAGGTGGAGACGGGGTCAGAGCAGGGTCATGGCATCCCCGAGGGCGAGGAAAGTCCTCATGTCTGATCAATTTCAGCACTAGGACTGGTACGGGCTGAATTCCAGACCCCAGAGCGGTTTGAACAAGCAGATGTTTGGACGATTTAAACACCAAGCCAGATTGAAAAGGTCAGGATGTCAGGACCGGAGGCGAGGTGAGGGCCGGTTCTGCTCAGTGTTCCACGACGTTTACTTGGCTCTGTGCTGAACTGAGGCTGTCGCCTGCTCCAGCTGCAGTGATGCCTGGCTTTGTGTCTTTTGTAAAATATTCGTTCCTCAGTTGCATTGATGCATTGTTTTTACCTTATAAATGCAGATTGTTGTAACTTTAGGCCTGCTTTCTTTAATTCTTTTTTTCCTATTTAATCTTGGGTCCCTCAAAAGCCTTAAAACTAGGTCAATGTAAGAGCTGTAATCTATATCCGGGTGTTGCTGTTAACTGCCTGCCAAGCAGCTGCTGGACACTGCATCCCTTTGCTGAGGGTTTAACTGTTCTCATTCCCTAGGCACTGACACACAGACCCATTTAAAGCAGAGATTGATTGTTTCTTGAATAGTCAGGGCATCAAAGTTTACAGGAGAAGGCAGGAGAATGGGGTTGATGGGGATAATAAATCAGCCATGATGGAATGGCAGAGCAGACTCGATTGAACGAATGGCCTAATTCTGCTCCTATATCTTATGGTCTCATGGTCTCATTAATTGCAGATCTGTGGAGGAAGCTTTAAAGCACAAAATTCAAATTGCATATTTTGGAGGTAATTTCATTGATTTGACATCAGAAGTGGAGATGCCTAGTACACCCTAGGTAGTGTTGAAATGGTGCCAGAAGTTTAAAAAAGCGCAGGAAAATGTTCTGTCTTTGATCCAGTTTAACTGTATCTACACCTGCAAATTTTATTTTTGACTTGTTTTTTTATTTGGTTTAATAAATAAATGATGATCTTCACAAAGCGATGCCTCAAGAAGGCAGCATCCAACATTAATGACCATCACCCAGGACATACCCTCTTCTCATTGCTACCATCAGCGAGTAGGTACAGGAGCCTGAAGACACACACTCAACATTTTAGGAATGGCTTCTTCCTCTCTGCCATCAGATTTCTGACTGGACCATAAAAACTTCTTGCTCTCTTTTCGCACTACTTATTGTTTCATGTATATTTCTTATTGTAATTTATAGTATTTTTTTCTGCATTGCACTGTACTGCTGCAAAACAGCAAATTTCATGATATATGACAGTGATAATAAACAGATTCTGATTCATCTCCCTGCATTTTTCCCACTAATTTCATCTCCTTCACAGTACGTTGCATCTTTTCCCAGCTATTGTTCCCTTCTTGCCATTTCAGAGTCAGATTCAGGTTTATTATCAGTGACATTAGGCGTGAAATGTGTTGTTTTGTGGAAGCAGTAGAGTGCAGTTATAACAAGTTACTGTAAGAATATATAAAAGTAAATAGTGAAAGCTATACATAAAGAAAGCCTGACATAGTGAGGTAGTGTTCATGGGTTCATGGACTGTTCAGAAATCTGCTGGCAGAGGGGAAGAAGTTGTTCCTGAGATGCTGAGTGTGGGTCTTAATAGTCCTGTACCACCTCCCTGATGGTAGTAATGAGAAGAGGACATTTCCAGTATGCTGAGGGCCCTAAGACCATAGACATTGGAGTAGAATTAAGCCATAGGGCCCATCGAGTTTGCTCCGACATTTGATCAGGGCTGATCCATTTCTCTTTCAACCCCATTCTCCTGCCTTCTCCCAGTGACTTCTCACATCCCAACTTCTCAAGAATCTATTAACCTCTGCCTTAAGTACGTTCAATGACCGCATGTGGCAACACATTCCATAGATTCACTGCCTTCTGCTAAAGAAATTCCTCCTCATCGCCGTTCTAAATGAAGTCCCTCTACTCTGAGGTTGTGCCCTGTGGTCCTAGACTCCCCCACTATAGGAAGCATCTTCTCCACAGCCATTCTATCTAGGCACTTCAACATGCGATAAGGTTCAGTGAGGTCCCCCCATCATTCTTCTGAATTCCAGTGAGTGCAGGCCCAGAGCCACCAAACGCTCCTCATATGATAACTGAGTGATTCTCTCTGACTATGGTATCCACTTATGTAGACTTCATGTTCTCTCCAGCTGTCTGTTCAGCTGCTGCAATCTTAATGTCATTGAGATTCCCACAGATTTGTTAACAGCTTCAAACAAAGCTTTATTTTATGTGGTCTTCAGAGGATCGGTTGAGTGATTATTCAATAAGTGCTCAAACACAAAAGTGTTATTGAAAGAGCTGGGATTGTCTCAGTAAACAAAGGTTTTTGTCACAGATACAACAGAATATCGGGGTCCCTGCCTTCCCAATGAGGCAGAACACACATTGCATCCATTAAATGAAAGTTATTACAAGTCTACAAAAGCCTGGCTTACCGGCAAAGAGTTTTAGAGAGCCCAGGTTCAGGAACAGTTATTACCATCGGGCTCCTGGACCAGTGTGGATAACTTCACTCACCTCAACTCTGAACTGATTCCACAACCTATGGACTCACTTTCAAAGGCTCTAAAATTCATGTTCTCAGTATTACTTATTTATTTGTCTAATTATTTATTTACCTGTTTACACAATTTGTCTTCTTTTGCACATTGGTTGTTTATTGGTCTCTGTGCGTAGTTTTTCATTGATTCTGTTGTACTTCTTTGTTCTACTGGGAATGCCTGCAAGAAAATGAGTCTCACAGTAGTATATGGTGACACATACATATTTTAATAATAAACTGACTTTAAACTTTGAACAATCCAAACTGAAGCTCATGCTCTCTTCTCGCTGTTGATATCGAGAAGGAGGTACACCACCAGTTTCAGTAACAGTTATTACCCCTCAACCATCAGGAAGGAGGTACAGGAGCCTCAGGTCCCACATCACCAGGTTCAGGAACAGTTATTACCCCTCAACCATCAGGAAGGAGGTACAGGAGCCTCAGGTCCCACATCACCAGGTTCAGGAACAGTTATTACCCCTCAACCATCAGGAAGGAGGTACAGGAGCCTCAGGCCCCACAACAACAGGTTCAGGAACAGTTATTACCCCTCAACCATCAGGAAGGAGGTACAGGAGCCTCAGGTCCCACACCACCAGGTTCAGGAACAGTTATTACCCCTCAACCACCAGGCTCCTGAACCAGTGCAGTTAACTTCACTCACCTCAACACAGCTGATTCCACAATCTGCGGTCTCACTTTAAAGGACTCTACAAGTTAAGTCAAGTCACTTTTATTGTCATTTCGACCATAACTGCTGGTACAGTACATAGTAAAAATAAGACAACATTTTTCAGGACCATGGTGTTACATGACACTGTACAAAAACTACACTGAACTACGTAAAAAAACAACTCATTCCCTCAGTACTTGTTATTTTTTTATTTGCACAATTTGTCTTCTTTTGTACATGGTTTGTCAGGCTTTCTTTATGTATAGTTTTCATAAATACTGGTGCATCTATTTATTTTCCTGATGGCTGCAGCAAGGAATGAGCATGTCTTGGGTGGTTGGGGGACCCTGATGATGGATGCTGCTTTCCTGCAACACTCCATGTAGACGTACTCAGTGATGGGGAGGGCTTTACCTGTGATGGACCGGACCATATCTACTACTTTTTGTAGGATTTTCATTCAAGGGCATTGGTGTTTCCATACCAGACTGTAATACAGGCAGTCAATATATATTCTCCACTAAACATCTATAGGAGCTTGTCTTAAGTTTTAGATGTCATGCTGAATCTCCGCAAACTCCTAAGGTAGTGGTGATTTCTCCTTGGTGACCTGAGTAAAGTTTACCCCTTAAAAACTGTCACGAAACAAAATCAATTTACTTGATTGCTGTGCCTAGGAACTTCAAGATCAAAGCATATTTATTATCAAAAAATGTATAAATTATACAATGAGATTTGTCTGCACAGAGGCAGCCACAAAGCAAGAATCCCAACAAACACAATTAAAACGAAAGAAAGACCAAAAACATAGAAAAAGAAAAAAGTAACATATCATGCAAACAATAGAAGCAAGCCAGCGGTATTCCAAACCAGACTGAGGTCCCAGATCTGCTCCTGGAGCAGCTGGAGCAGGACCAAGCCCTGGTTCCAGTTTATCACACCAGCAGGACAAAAACACACTGCAGCTGGATGAGTTCACAGTCTCGGTGCTGGGAAGAAAGGGATGAGCATTCATGGGAGAGCCAGCAAAATCAGTCCAACCCTCACCTCAGTTCCCAGCACTCGGGCTTCCAAGCTATTTGTGCCAACATTTAAATTGTCTGAGTCCTGCGTTGTGTCTCACTCTAAGACCTGGACCCCAGCACCACGATATGCTTGGGCCGCCCAGCCCGAAGTTGTTCTCGGTGCTTGGAGCGATCGAAATTTAATCCCAAGTCAGGCGGACGGGCATCGAAACTCTTCCGTGTTGACTCCTGTCCAAAATGCTCAGTCCATCTCCAGTAGCAAAATGAACTCCATCTGCGAAACCGGCTCAAACACATTCCACCTCACCATGCACGACTCATCTCCCGAAGCAGCCTCACCTCCGCCCGCCTCCTCACTGTCTATAGTGATAGTTCACCACCATTTGCTTCAGAAAGGATGTTATAAGTAATGTTTTTAGTTGAATCTCTTGCCTTTTAATCTTCCAGTAAGCTGGTGCACATCTTCGGTAGCACCATCTTAAATCAGAACTTGATGTGAAAGATGAAAGGAAAGATTAAAGATTAGCTTTATTTGTCACATTTACATTGAAACATTGGAACATCCGGTGAAGTATTTCGTCACAGTCCGAGGATGTGCTGAGGGCAGCTTACAAATGTTGCCATTTTTTGGCACCAACACAGCGTGCCCACAACTTACTAATAACCCTTGTGTCTTTGGAATGTGGCAGGAAACCTGCGCTTCTGGCACCAACATAGTGAGCCCACAACTTAATAGCCCTAACTCATACGTCTTTGGAATGTGGGAGGAAAGTGGAGCACCCGGAGGAAATCCACACGGCCACAGGAAGAATGTAAAACTCCTCACAGAATTGAACCCCAATCTCTGGCACTGTCAAGCTCCTGTGCCACACTTTTCCTCTGAGATGGATGTAAAGTATCCCATAACACTGATTTGTCCCTGGTAATCTGGGTAAAATTTACCCCTTAACCAGTGTCACTAAACAAAACTACAAACCCCATTTCCAGAAAAGTTGGGATATTTTCCAAAATGCAATAAAAACAATAATCTGTGATATGTTAATTCACATGAACCTTTATTTAACTGACAAAAGTACAAAGAAAAGATTTTCAATAGTTTTACTGACCAACTTAATTGTATTTTGTAAATATACACAAATTTAGAATTTGATGGCTGCAACACACTCAACAAAAGTTGGGACAGAGTTAAAATAAGATTGAAAAGTGCGCAGAATATTCAAGTAACACCGGTTTGGGAGACTCCACATTAAGCAGGCTAATTGGTAGCAGGTGAGGTATCATGACTGGGTGTAAAAGTAGCGTCCATCAAAGGCTCAGTCTTTGCAAGCAAGGATGGGTCGTGGCTCACCCCTTTGTGCCAAAATTAGTGAGAGAATTGTTAGTTCAAAAGGAACATTTCCCAAAGCAAGATTGCAGAGAATTTAGGTCTTTCAACATCTACTGTACATAATATTGTGAAAAGATTCAGAGAATTCAGAGACATCTCAGTGCGTAAAGGGCAAGGTCGGAAACCACTGTTGAATGCGTGTGATCTTCGAGCCCTCAGGTGGCACTGCCTAAGAAACCATCATGCTACTGTGACAATTATAGCCACCTGGGCTCGGGAGTACTTCGGAAAACCATTGTCACTTAACACAGTCCGTCGCTGCATCCAGAAATGCAGCTTGAAACTGTATTACGCAAGGAGGAAGCCACACATCAACTCTATGCAGAAACGCCGGCGAGTTCTCTGGGCCGAGCTCATTTCAGATGGACTGAAAGACTGTGGAACCGTGTACTGTGGTCAGATGAGTCCACATTTCAGCTAGTTTTCGGAAAAAACGGGCGTCGAGTTCTCCGTGCCAAAGATGAAAACGACCATCCTGATTGTTGTCAGCGAAAGGTACAAAAGCCAGCATCTGTGATGGTGTGGGGGTGCATCAGTGTCCACGGCATGGGTGAATTGCATGTATGTGAAGGTACCGTTGACTCTGAGGCATATATTAGGATTTTAGAGAGACATATGTTGCAACCAAGGCGACGTCCCTTCCCAGGACGTCCATGCTTATTTCAGCAGGACAATGCCAGACCACATTCTGCACGGGCTACAACAGCGTGGCTTTGTAGACACAGAGTGCGTGTGCTTGACTGGCCTGCTGCCAGTCCAGATCTATCTCCTATTGAAAATGTATGGCGCATCATGAAGAGGAGAATCAGACAACGGAGACCACGGACTGTTGAGTGGCTGAGGTCTTATATCAAGCAAGAATGGACAAAGTTTCCAATTGCAAATCTACTACAATTAGTATCCTCAGTTCCAAAACGATTAAAAAGTGTTATTAAAAGGAAAGGTGATGTAACACAATGGTAAACATGCCTCTGTCCCAACTTTTGTTGAGTGTGTTGCAGCCATCAAATTCTAAATTTGTGTATATTTACAAAATACAATTAAGTTGGTAAGTAAAACTATTGAAAATCTTTTCTTTGTACTTTTGTCAGTTAAATAAAGGTTCATGTGAATTAACATATCACAGATTTTTGTTTTTATTGCATTTTGGAAAATATCCCAACTTTTCTGGAAATGGGGTTTGTACATTACCTGATTGCTTTGATATTTGATATGAACTAATTTGCTACCATGTTGCCTTCATTTTTTTTATTTCGCTAAGGACTTCATTGGTTGTGGTGTTTGGGATGCAAGGCTATCTATTAGCTGCTTTTTAGAAATAGAGATCTTAATTGAAGGAATGAAAGAAGCCACATTTCTCCCTTTTGGTTCTGCAGGGGTTAAGCATAAGTAGGATAATTGAGAAAGATCTGTTTTGACAGAGAAGCCAGGAATAGTTTATCATGAGTGTACAGTAAATATTGCATGCCCTGGTAACTCAACAGGAGAAGTGCTGACTTTTCAGCACAGAGAACACTGGCACATGTCTCGTACACACTCGGTGGCCACTTTGTTATGTACAGGAGTGAAACCCGGTCTGGTCTTCTGCTGTAGCCCATCTACTTCAAGGATCAACATATGGTTATTTGAGTTACTGTTGCCTTCCTGTCAGTTTGAACTGGAATGGTCATTTTCCTCTGACCTCTCTCAGTAACAGGGCAGTTCACCCACAGAACTGTTGCTCATTGGATGTTTTTTGTTTCTTGCTCTGTTCTCTAGAGACTGTTGTGTGTGAAAATCCCAGGAGATCAGCAGTTTCTGAGATACTCAGACCACCCCATCTGGCACCAATGGTCATTCCATGGTCAAAGTCACTTAGATCACATTTCTTGAACTGAACCTCTTGACCATGTTTGCATGCCTTTATGCATTGAGTTGTTGCCACGTGATTAGCTGATTAAATATTTGCATTAACGAGCAGGGTTACATGTGTGTCTAATAACATGGCCACTAAGTGTGTGTTACCCCTATTTTCTGTCCTCTGGTATACACTTCACACTAGTGTGGATCGGCCCGCTGTTAGATGGGGCTCAGATCCAACCTGGCATCTTTGAGACCATAAGACATGGGAGCAGAATTAGGCCATTCAGCCCATCAAGCCTGCTTTGCCTTTGAATTAGTACTGGAATGCCACTTCTGAGGTAATCAGGTTTACTGACATATGTTGTGAAATTTGTTGTTTTTTAATTGTATTTATTTATTGAGATACAGCACAGAACAGGCCTTTCCAGCTCTTTGAGGAATCTAGTTATGCTAAAGCTGTGCTCACCCATTTTTGAAAAATGTTTGGGTTGGTAGATTAATTGGCTCCACTGTATAGCCATAGTGTGTAGCTGTGTAGTTGAGACCTACCAAATATTGAGAAGCCCGGATAGAGTGGACATGGAGAGGAAATTTCCGATCATGGGGGAGTCTAGAACCAGAGGGCAATGCCTCAGAATAGGACACCTCTTTAGAAGAGATGAGGAGGAATTTCTTTAGCCAGGTGAATCTGTAGAATTCATTGCAACACACGACTGTGGAAGCCAAGTCATTGGGTCTATTTAAAGCAGAGGTTGATAAGTTCCTAGTTGGTCACGGTGTTAAAGACTACTGGGGAGAAGGCAGGAGAATGAGGTTGAGAGGGAAAATCAATCAGCCATGATTGAACGGTGGAGCAGTTTCAATGGACCGAATGACTGCTTCTGTGTCTTATGGTCTTGTGGAATCTGGGGGAATGTGGAGAGAACTAACAATGTGTTTGCTGTAAAAGGAGGTTTTCATGGCCAGCATAACTTGGTGGGCTGATTGGACTCTTTCTATGCTGAATGACTCCCAAGAGCTTGGTGATGAAGCAGAACTTGAGGTAAAGAGGAGAGGGTGATGTGGCAGGAGAGGAGAATCAAGGTGAGGTGAGATGATTAAAGAGACAGGGAATAGGCAAATGAGCTGGGGATCTGACGGATGCTTGGAGACAAGGAATTCAAGTTGGTGAGCACTAGGAGGCAGGTGAAATCAATCCACAGTGACAGGCAGGTTAGTTATGCGTGTACATCCATGCTTTCAGCAGTAATGCGATTATAGACAGGGTGAGCTACCTCTGTGTTCAGTGGAGTCTGAGTTATGTAAAATCCACACAGGCAGCAGGAAGATCTTTCAGCCAGAAACCACAAGTGTGACTTAAAATATTAAAAAATAATTTTCATTCATTAACTTCTTTATCTATGATTGGTAACCTGCTCGGGCATTCTGGAACTGTGCCTAGACAGCTCAGACCAAGAGGAGGAATTTCTTTAGCCAGATGGTGGAGAATCTGTGGAATTCATTGCCACAAGTGGCTGTGGAGACCAGGTCATTGAGTATACTTAAAGCAGAGGTTGATAGGTTCTTGATTAGTCAGGGTATGTAAGGTTACGGGTGACGGCAGAAGGATGTGGTTGAGACGGATAATAAATCAGCCGTGATGGAATGGTAGAGCAGACTAATTCTGGTCTTACGATTATATTCCATCTCTTTGCAGTCCAGCACTCACAATCATAAAGGGAGCTGCATCACTGCATGATATGGAAACTGTACTGCAGCGGACAGGAGGGCTCTACAACGGGTAGTCAAAACTGCCCGACACCTCACTGGTACCAGCAGACCTGCCAGAAAGGTGCCAGTAAAAGGCCAGCAATGTCATGAAGGATCTCACCCACCCTGCTCATGGACTGTTTGTCCCACATCCGTGCCAGGACCACCAGACTCAAAAGCAATTACTTGCCCCCAAGCTGATCAACACCTCCACCCATTAACCCACCACTACGCGCACATCACCTTATGTACATATCTTTGTATGTAACAGTTACTTGTTCGTGGTGCTTTGCTATTTATATTTCTTATACATCCCTTGGGTGTTAACGCAAATGGCACATTTCACCGTATGCTTCAATGGACGTGGCAAAGGAATCTGAATGCCTTATATCTAACCCATTCTCTCTGGAACCGACCTCAATCCAAACACACAGGCGGAAACTTGACTCGTGGCAACTGCTTCATTTGGACGAGGTTTTCGGTGAAGTATAGCAAGACTGAAAGGTGGTTGGGATCAAACCCTCCCCCCCACAAGGGCTAGTGACCCACCCTGCAAACCACCACTTCCAAAAGCTCCCTTCTGGAAAGTGTTATAGGGCTACTAGAACAAAAGCTTCAAATTTCCAAGCAAATTTATTTTCAAAGTACATATATGTCACTATATACAATCCTGAGATTCATTTTCTTGTGGGCATACCCAGTAAATCTATAGAGTAATAACCATAACAGAATCAATGAAAGACTGCACCAACTAGGGCATTCAACCAGAGTGCAAAACACAACAAGTTGTGCAAATACAAGAATGAATAAATAGATAGTAAATAATAAATAAACAAACAAACAATAAATATTGAGAACATGAGACGAGGAGTCCTTGAAAGTGAGTCCATTGTTGTGGGACCATTTCAATGATGGGGCAAGTGAAGTTATCACTTTTGGTTCAGGAGCCTGATGGTTGAAGGGTAATAACTGTTCCTGAACCTAGTGGTGTGGGTTGTGAGGCTACTGTACCCTCTTCCTGATGGTTGAAGAGTAATAACTGTTCTTGAACCTGGTGGTGTGGGTTGTGAGGCTACTGTACCCTCTTCCTGATGGTTGAAGAGTAATAACTGTTCTTGAACCTGGTGGTGTGGGTTCTGAGGCTCCTGTACCTCCTTCCCGATGGTTGAGGGGTAATAACTGTTCTTGAACTTAGTGGTGTGGATTTTGAGGATCCTGTACCTCCTTCCTGATGGTTGAGGGGTAATAACTGTTCTTGAATTTAGTGGTGTGGGTCGTGAAGCTCCTGTACCTCCTTCCTGATGCCAGCAGCAAGAAGGGAGCATAGTCTGGTTTCGTACCCCCAGAATGGTTAATCTGATCAGCCATTCTAGTTAGCCTCCCCAACCTCCTCTATCTATTACCTCGACACTGCACTGTACTGTAAATACCTCAAGCAACATTTTATAATGCTATTTATATTGCAAATACTCACTGGTATTTATGTATTTATGCATATTTTATTCCATATTCATATTTTAACCACTAACGTTATTTTATATACTACTTTATGCATTATAATTGTCGAATGTTGCATGTCACGCCCTGACCAACACAACACAGCAAATTCCAAATACATTTTATATTTGATTTTGATTCTTTATTTTGAAGATATAGCGTGGAGTAGGACCTTCTGGCCCTTCGAGCTGCGCTGCCCAGCAACCCCTGACAACCCTTGAGTTAACCCTAACAGGACAATGACTGTGGAAGGAAGCTGGAGCACCTGGAGAAAATCCATGCATTTCAACATATAGATTCCTTGCAGAGGACACTGGGATTGAATGTCAAACTCCAATACCCCGAACTGTAATAGCATTGTGCTAACCGTTATGCTCCCATGGCACCCCATTTCTACATGTAAATGTATATGACAAATAAAGTTGATCTTTAGTAACACACACAGAATGCTGCAGGAACTCAGCAGGTCAGGCAGCATCTGGGAAGGGAATAAAGAGTCAATGTTTCGAGCCGAGGCCCTTCATCAAAGTTCATCCAGAAATTTGTGTGTGTGTATTACTCTGGATTTCCAGCATCTGTAGAAGCTCTTGTATTTAAAGTTGATCCGTGATCCTTGAAGTGACGTCCACTTGGTCTAACTTACCTCTCTCTCCTTATCTTTTTTGCATACAGACTCGGAGTCCCAGACATTCCCAGAGCCAGCAGTCAGGACTGGCGGACCAGGCAGCCAAGCTTCCATTCGCTTCAGCAGAGTCTTTGGAAACCATGTCGGAGGCAGAGGTTCCCATCGGATTCACTCGATCTAATCGCTTCCGACAGAGCCTGCCTCTGTCCAGGTCCACAAGTCAGGCCAAGCTCCGGTCACCAGGTAGGATGTGTAGGATGGAGAGAATGCTATAAAACTCTGGTTCGACTACCCTAGCATTGTTGTGCTCAGCTCTGGTCAACTCATTATAGGAAGGATGTAGAGACGTTAGAGAGGGTGCAGAGGAGATTTACTAGGATGATGCCTGGATTGGAGAGCATGTCTCATGAGGAGAGTTTGAGTGAACTAGGGCTTTTCTCTTTGGAGCAAAAGAAGATGAGAGTTGACTTAATCGTGGTGTATAAGATGGCAAAAGACATTGATTGAGTGGATAGCCAGAGATATTTTCCCAGAGTGGAAATAGCTAATATGAGGGGGACAATATTTTAAGGTGACTGGGGCAAAGTATAGTAAGGGTGTCAGAGGTAGGCTTTTTCACAGTGGAGGTGTGTTAAATATGCGAGAACATGTCTTATGAGGAAGCTTTGTGCGAGCTGGGACTTTTCTCTTTGGAGTGAAGGAAGTTGAAAGGTGACTTGATGGAAGTGTACAAAATGATAAGAGGCATAGATCAAGGGGACAACCAGTGCCTTTTTGCAGGGTAACAATGGCTAATACCAGGGGACATCTTTGTTAAGCTTTGTGGAGGAAAGCGTAGGGTGGGGATGTCATTTTAACACAGAGAGTGGTGGGTACCTGAAATGAACACTGGGGGTGATGGAAGGGTAATGCAGGGAGGAATCCAGTACAGATTTATAAGAATGATACGAGGTTTTAGAGGTTAAGTTATCTTGCAGGAGCATGCCTTGCTTTGTTTGGTGCAGCAAACTGGGAGGTAAACAGATCATCGTCATTATGTGCCGAGCCATATGATGTGGGCATTCACGGTCCATGACCATGATTGCTCTTGATTGCAAATTTTTCTCCAGAAGAGGTTTTGCCATTGCCTTCTTCTGGGCAGTGTCTTTACGAGACGGGTGATCCCAGCCATTATCAATACTCTTCAGAGATTGTCTGCCTGGTGTCAGTGGTCACATCACCAGGACTTGTGATCTGCACCGGCTGCTCGTACGACCGTCCACCGCCTGCTCCCATGGCTTCACCTGACCCTGATTGTGTGTGGGGGGGGGGGGGGCTAAGCAGGTGCTACACTTTGCCTGTGGGTGACCTACAGGCTAGCGGAGGGAAGGATCGCCTTTGGTAGAAGTGTATCTCCATCCCGCCACCCAAACAGATCAAGGTAGTTAAAACATTAAACTTTGATTCAACATTTAAAGTAAATTTATAATCAAAGCATGTATATGCCACCATATACAACCTTGAGATTCATTTTCTAGCGGGGATTTACAGGAAAATAGAAAAATACAATAGAATTTATGAAACACTATTCATAAACAAAGACTGATAAACATCCAATGTGCAGAAGAGGACAAATTGTGCAAATAGAAAATAAATAATATTGTGAACTTAGAGACCTTGAACATGAGTCTGTAGATTATGGAATCAGTTCAGAGTTGAGGCAAGTGTCTGCTGGTTCAGAAGCCTGATGGTTGAAGGGGAACCTGGTGGTGTGAGACCTGTACCTGGTAGTAATGAGAAGAGAGCGTGGCGTAGATTTTGGGGATCCTTGATGATGGACGGTGCTACTTGTAAATGTGCTGAATGGTGGGGAGGGCTTTTCCTGAGATGGACTGGGCTGTTTCCACTGTAGACATTTCCATTGCTGGGCATTGGCATTTCCATAACAGGACGTGATGTAACCAGTCAAGATACTCTTTACTGAGCAACTATAGAAGTTTGTCACAGTTTTAGATGACATGCCGAATGTATGCAAGCGTCTAAGAAAGTAGAGGCACCGTTGTGATTTCACTTACGTATTGGTCCCAGGATACATCTTCTGATATGGTAACACCGAGGATTTTAAAGTCACTGACCCTGTCCAGCTCCAATCCCTTAATGAGGATAGGGGAATATGCAGGAAATGCTGGAGAATCTCAGTAGGTCAGGCAGACTTTTGGGAAGGATTAAGCAGCTGACATTTTGAGCCAAGACACTTCAACAGGGCTGGAAAGGAAGGGGGAAGAAGCCAGAATAAGAAGATGGGGGAAGAGGAAGGAGCACAAGATGGCAGGTGATAGGTGAAACCAGATGAGAGGGAAGGTAGGTGAGTGGAGGAGGGAGCTGAAATGAGAAGCTGGGAGGTGATAGTTAGAAGAAGTAAAGGGCTGAAGAAGAAAAATTTGATTGGAGAAGAGAGTGGACTCCAAGAGAAAGGGAAGGAGGAGGGAGGAGAAAAGAAGGGATGAGAGGAGTGCCAGAATGGGGAATGGTAAAAAGAGGGGGCAGGAAACTATCAGAAGTTGACGAAACTGATGTTCATGCCATTTATGAGGATAGGAGCTTGTGGAACATCTCTGACTGTGTGACTTTGTGTGGTTTCGACAGGAGTGCTATTCCTCCAGTTTGGTGAAGAAACACGGAGGGTCCACATCACTCACGAAATCAGCAGCATGGACACCCTGCACGCTCTGATCGTCCACATGTTCCCACAGAAGCTCACCATGGGCATGCTGAAGTCCCCTAATACTGCCATCCTTATTAAGGACGAGACCAGAAACATCTTCTATGAGCTGGAGGATGTGAGGTATGAGGAGCAATGGGTACAACAATCTTTGATCAAGTGATCAGCACAAAATCACTTGGGCACCATGGTAGTGTAGCAGTTAGCACGACACTATTACAGCTCGGGTGTGCTAGAGTTCAGAGTTCAACTCCAGCACTGTTCTGTAAGGAGTCTCTGTGTGTCCTCCCCGTGGAATGGGTGAGGTTTTCCCTGGTGCTCCGGTTCTCTCATAATCTAAAGACATATTGGGTAGGTGAATTAGTCATTGATTAGGTTATGGTTAATCAGTGTTGTGGGGTTGCTGGGACAGTGTAGCTAGCAAGGCCTACTCCACGTTGAAATAAATAAATAAATTGATTTTAGAAATAGAATGATTGTGTGTGTGTATAGATAGATATTATACATCATGCATGTAGATTATGTATATAACATGATTATACATAAAAAGATTGTATGTATGATTATATAAATATTTCACACACACACCACTCTCTGTAAAGAACTAAGAAATTACTTCTGACATCCCCCTTATACTTTCTTCCAATCACCTTATGACTATGCAATGCCTTGGCTTCCACGGCTGTCTGTGGCAATGAATTCCACAGATTCATCACCCTCTGGCTAAAGAAATTCCTCCTCAAGACATACAAAAAAGCTGGATGAACTCAGCAGCCAAAGACTGCTTCTTTCAACGGATGCTGCCCGACCTGCTGAGTTCATCCAGCCTTTTTGTACGTATTGATTTGACCACAGCATCTGCAGTGTACTTTGTGTTTGGAATTCCTCCTCATCTCTGTCCTAAAGGGGCATCCTATTCTGAAGCTATGTATCCAGTCCTAAACTCTCCCACTATCAGAAACATCTTCTTTATCCTGGCCTTTAATTTTTGATAGTTTTCAATGAGATCTACCCTCATTCTTCTAAACTCCAGTGGGTACAGGCTCAGAGCCACCAAAAGCTCCTCATATGTTAACCATTTCATTCCCAGGATCATTCTCACTAACCTCCTCTGCGCCCTCTCCAATGCCAGCACATCCTTCCTTAGATATGGGCACCCCTTCGACTATGTACTCATCCAGAGACATGCCACCCTCTCACACTATTCTGGCTTCTGCCCTCTTTCTTTGCAGTCCTTGTGAAGGGCCTTGGACAAAAATGTCGACTGTTTATTCCCCTCCACAGATGCTGAATTCCTCCAGCATTTTCTGTGTGTAACTCGGGATTTTCAGAGTCTATCATCACTATTCTATCTCGATGTTGCACTAATACTTTCCCAAGCCTTCCATTAAACTTCCATTGCAGTTAGCACAACGTTTTACAGTGCTAGCTGTAATCGAGCTTCATCAGGGTTCAGTTCCCGCCACTGTCTGTAAGGAGTTTCAGTGTTCTCCACATGACCATTTTGGGTTTTCTCCGGGTGCTCCAGTTCCATCCCACACCTCAAAGATGTATGGGTTAGGGCAAGTGAGTTGTAGGCACGCTACGTTGGCGCCAAGAGCTTGGCGACATTTGTAGGACCCCCCAGCATATCCTCACTGATTTTATTTGAAGCAAACAATGCATTGCACTGCATGTTTCAATGTGGATGCAAAAAATAAAACTAATCTTTATCTTTAAACTATCCTGTTACACGTTTATCTAACACAAGTGGGTCATAAATGTGACCACTATGAAGGGAAGTCAACAACATCTATTCTGATGTGATATTGAAAATATCACCAAGTCAAAATCAAAGTAGGTTTATTACTGAAATACGTACATGTCACAATATACAACCCTGAGATTAATTTTATTGCATGTATTCACAGTAGAAAAAAGAAATGCAATAGAATCAATGAAAAGCTTCACACTAACACACAAAGACTAAAAACAACTAATGTGCAAAAGAAGACAAACTGAGCAAATACAAAAATAATAAATATATAATGAGAATGTGAGTTAGACTATAAGATATAGGAACAGAATTAGGCTATTTGCCCCATTGAGTCTGCTCCACCATTTCATCCATTTCCTTCTCGGCCTCGGTCTCCTGCCTTCCCCCCCCCCCCCCCCCCCCATATCCATGCCCTGACCAATCACGATTCTATCAAACTCTGCCTTAAATATACCCAGTGACTTGGCCTCCACAGCTGCCTGTCACAATGGATTCCACACATTCACCACTCTCTGGCTAAAGAAATTCCTCCTCACCTCCATTCTAGATGGACGTCCCTCTATTCTGAGGCTGTTTCCTCAGGTCCTGGACTTTGAAAGTGAGTTCATAGGTTGGTGAATCAGTTTAGTGTTGAGGTGAGTGAAGTTATCCACATTGGTTCAGGAGCCAAATGGTTGTGGGATAATAACTGTTCTTGAACCTGGTGAATATTGAACCCCCTCAGTGCTTTCTGGTGCCCCCACTCGTAACCGAGCCTTGGGGGTACCCAGAAACCTGAGGTTAACTGTTCTGCCAGAAAACAGAAGTGTGAAAAGCCAGTAAATGAAGACACAGAAGACTGCACAAGAATATAACATTTGTTTCTGACCTTTTGTTACCAGGACCTCCATCTGCACGGTATTTAATCCCGGCATTTCCTTTGTTCTCTCTTCCAGGGATATTCAAGATCGAAGTATAATAAAGATATTCAGGAAAGATCCCATTTATGCACCATATCCGGCTTCCCATATTGCAAATGGAGATCTAAGGGTAAGACAGATTCTTGCAGCTAGTTGCTAGGCAACCACTTCTGTAAGGAACATTGAGATCAGGTGAAGGCTGGTTGCTTCATCAAACCTTACCTACTGACCATATTACCTTCACCATCATCTCACACCATGAGGTTGTACTTTTAAATCTCAAGACTCTTGCTTCTATGTCCCAGCCTGTGTCCGATGGAAACCAGCACAGGCCTGAACATGCAAATGTTACGTAATTATGTCAAAGGTCACATCAATAGTGATTGAAAGGACCTGATGATTTAAAGTTAGTCACAAGTGAGAGGCAGAGGAGCTTAAACATTAAAGGCAGCCCCATCACCACTGAGGCATCTGAGAAGAAAGGTAGGGATTTGTCTATTGAAGTGCTTACATTTACTCAAAGGTGTTCAGCGTAGTATGTGCCTTCATGAAGGGTTGCAGCTTTTTTTAAGTTGATCTTACTGTAAGTAAGTGTGACTGAACAATGAAGCCCCATGTTCTGTTTTCCATTACTCTCCTCCCTTTTGTCCCTAAACCACTGCTGCATTGAAGATTGCTTCCATTCCACTGTTACTGAAAGTTGGTGACACTATTGCATTGTGGGATAGAAAGCCAGAGGAAAGGAATCAGAATCAGGTTTACTATCACTGGCATATGTTGTGAAATTTTTTGTTATGCAGTAGTAGTACATAATAATAAAAAATATAAATTACAGTGAGTATATATTTAAAAAGTTAAAGAAAATCAGTAGTGCAAAAAGTGAAAAAAAATTAGTGAACTGGTGTTTATGGGTTCAATGTCCATTCAGACTTCTGATGGCAGAGGGGGAGAAGCTGTTCCTGAATCGTTGAGTGTGTGTCTTCAGGCTCCTGTACCTCCTCCCTGATGGCAGAGGGGAGGAAGCTGTTCCTGAATTAGTGAGTGTGTGTCTTCAGGCTCCTGTACCTCCTCGCTGATGGCAGAGGGAAAGAAGCTGTTCCTGAATTAGTGAGTGTGTGTCTTCAGGCTCCTGTACCTCCTCCCTGAAGGCAGAGGGGAAGAAGCTGTTCCTGAATCGTTGAGTGTGTGTTTTCAGGCTCCTGTACCTCCTCCCTGATGGTAACAGTGCGAAGAGGGCATGTCCTGGATGCTGGGGAGGCTAGTGCCCATGATGGAGCTGACTGAATTCACAACCCTCTCTAGCTCATTTTGATCCCGTGTAGGCCTCCCTCACATCCAATACCAGACGGTGATGCAGCCAGTTAGAGTGCTCTCCATGGTACATCTGTAGAAATTTGCAAGTCTATTTCATTTACTAATTGCTTGATTAGTTTAAGCAATGTGTGTTGTTCCCTGATTAATAACATCAGGGAGGAGATACAAAATCCTGAAGACCCATACTCAATGTTTTAGGAACAATTTCCTCCCCTCCAGCAACAGATTACTGAATGGTCCATGAACAGTGCCTCGCTATGCCTCTTTCACATTATTTATTTAGTATTTTAACTTGTAGTGATTTTTATGTAATACACTGTACTGCTGTAACAAAACAATTTTCATGACATACATAATAAACCTGATTCTGAGTCTGACCTCTGCCAGATTCTGGTCTAACAGTTAATGTTCTTTCTGTTGAACAGAGAGAGATGGTTTACACATCAAGAGAGTCCTCTCCCACCCGTCGCCTCAGCAGTGTCGCGTCTGGCTCCCCCCACCTTGTGTCAGCCTCCCCATCATCGGGCCTGCAGTCGTCATCCCCCTCCCGGTCACGGATGTCGTACAGTGGCGGACGCCCCCCCTCCTACACTGGGAGCCCTGTCCACCATGCTGAGCGGCTGGGCGCCTTGCCTCACTCGCAGCCCGCCTCGCCCAGCCCCAGTGCCATCCTGGAGCGCCGGGACGTCAAGCCAGACGAAGACATGGGCAACAAGAACGTGGTGCTGATGAAACACGAGAGCCTGTATGCAGACCCCTACAGTGCAGCGCATGAAGGGCGCTTGAGCATTGCGTCCACGCAGTCTCTGGCTGGGCTACAAGACCCCTTTTCTTATCCCAGCGGTCTGTACCGGCGAGGTTCTGTCAGGTCACTCAGCACCTACTCAGCTGCAGGGCTGCACGGCGACCTGGACGACCCCTTCTACAAGCCCAGCCCACCGATTTATAGTGATGGTTACGGCACCGGCCTTGGCTACCGGATGGCTCCCTCGTCGCCGCAGAAGATCCCCGACAGCAGGTTGATAGATGCCCAGCAGGGTCAGAGCCCGCACAGTCCCTACTCCGGACCCTCTGGCAGGTCCCCGCCGGTGCGCCCGTCTTTCCGCAAGGACCCAGCCCCCGCCGGAACCGAGCCCACGGGGGCTAAACCCCGGAACGCTAGCCCAGCTGCGGCCGCGGCCGATGTTCTTCCAGGACCCTCGGAAAGAGCAGGGACGACTGAGCGTCCAGCGTCCGGCTACAGCTCCCCCTTGGCTGTCAATGACCCAGAGACAAGGTAATGTAGAATTTAGAAGAATGAGGGAATGGGGGGGGGGGGGGGGAGGATCTCATTGAAACCTACCGAATATCGAAAGGCCTAGATGGAGTGGATGTGGAGAGGATGTTTCCTGTGGTGGAGGAGTTTATGGCTGGGGGTATAGCCTCAGAATAGATGGACTTCCCTTTAAAACAGAGATGAAGAGGAATCTCTTTAGCCAGAGGGTGGTAATCTGTACAGCTCATTGCCACAGATGGCTGTGCAAGCCAGGTCATTGAGTATATTTAAAGTGGAGGTTGATAGATTTTTGATTTGTCAGGGCAATAAAGGTTATATGAAGAAGGCAGAAGAATGGGCTTGAAAAGGATGGTGGAGTTTTCTTGATGGGCCGAATGGCCTAATTCTGCTCCTTTAGTATGTTTTATGGTCTTATATATAGTTACTATTTTCCTATAAATTAACTATAAAAGTGAATTACTATAGTTATCTCATGATAAAAATCATGAGCAAAATGCCAGCATCAGTTCCCAATATTTAGTCTGCAAAGTGCAGTGAACAGGGGATTATTTCTGTGCAGTTTCAGTCTCGTTACCTATGGAAATGGGACCAACCAAACTATCTCCATTCTGGGTGGAGATGATGGGGTGAAGCTACTGTATATTTTGACTGTGTTTTGGTTCCTTTTTACAGGGAACGGATGGAAGCCATGGAGAAACAGATTGCTAGTTTGACAGGACTAGTACAAAACGCACTTTTACGAGGGAATGATGGAGAATCTGCCAGGTAGAGTGTTGGATCTTTTTAGTTTCAGTTTTGAGCCCTGCTTTTCTTGTACCTTAGTGGCAGGAACAACAACTACTCCATCACTATTCTGTAAAGGTTTCAAAGGTACATTTAATGTCAGAGAAATGTATACAGTATACATCCTGAAAATGCTTTTTCTTCACAAGCATCCACAAAAGCAGAGGAGTGCCCCAAAGGATGAGTGACAGTTAAATGTTAGAACTGCAAAGTCCCCACCAGTTCCTCCCCCTCCTGCGCGTAAGCGGCAGCGAGCAATGTTCCCCCTCCCCCACCGGCGAAAAAGCACACATCAGCCCTGCCTCCGAGCAAAGACACAGACTGCAGTTACCCCAGAGACTAGGTGTTTCACCCAGTATTCGACATACCACAGGCTCTCTCTCTCTCTCTCTCTCCCTAATGAGGGAGGAAGAGGAGTCGCCGTTTTCACAGCGAGCGGGAGACATAACAAGCAACTCGCTGTTTTACGATGTTAAAAGTCGCTCTTTCCAAAGATCTCAGGAATCTGGGCTCCGATCTCAGGAATCTGATCTTCCGACTCCCACGACACATTGATCTCTTGCTGTGAGACTGACCTTCGATCCGCCACGAAATCTCGGACCCCCGAAGGCGAGCGAAGCTCTTAGGCATGTTGAATAACAGCCGGTCGTGAAACCCCGAGACCGGGTCCCATTCCTGCAAAGAACCGAAGTCAGGGTGTAACTCCAGGTCAGGGTCTTCAAAAGCAACCTGAAAGGGGAAAATAGAGATATTAAAGATGTAAATAGAGCTGTTTCCAAAGATGCAAGCAAAGGAGTCACCGTTAGGCGCCATTCACTCTCCTAAACTAGGCTATCTTGAAACTCCTACCCTTTAATCATCACCTGTGCACAAAATTGCCCATCTCTTTGGACCCTTTATCTAAGAAAAGATGTGGCTGGCTTTGCAGAAGTTCACGAGAATGATCTTGGGAATGAAGGGCTAACATATGAGGAGCGCTTGATGGCTCCAGGCCTTTACTTGCTGGAGGTTAGAAGAATGAGAGGGGATCTCTTTAAAACCTGTTGAATATTGATAGGCCTAGATAAAGTGGATGTTTGCTGTAGTGAGGGAGTCTAGGATCAGAGGGAACAGCCTCTAATTAGAAGGACGTCCCTTTCGAACAGGGATGAGGAGGAATTTCTTTATCCAGTGGGTGGTGAATCTGTGGAATTCATTGCCACATATGGCTGTGGAGGCCAAGTCTTTAGGTATATTTGAAGTGGAGGTTAATGGGTTCTTGATTAATAGGATTCAAAGATTACCCAAACCAGAAACCATGGATGAACAGGACCATTTAACAGTGCCGTCCATTTTTCTATCATCCAAGTGGCCTATCAAAGAGATTTTCAAATTCCCCTAATGTATCTACCTCTACCACCATCCTTGGCAGGGCGTTCCATGCACCCAACACTCTTTGTGTAAAGAACCTACCTCTGAAATCCCTCCTATACCTGCCTTCATTCACCTTATTCCTTATTCCTCCTTATTCCGCCCTGGGAAAAAGTCCCTGGCTGTCAACTCCATCTGTACCTCTTTTCATCTAGTACACCTCTACTAAGTCACTGCTCACCCTCTTTCGCTCCAAAGAGAAAAGCCCTAGCTCCCTCAACCTTTCCTCATAAGACATGCTCTCTAGACCAGACAGAATCCTGGTAAATCACCTCTGTGTTCTCCCTAAAGCTGTCCATTTGATCTATGTCTCTTATCATCTTGTAACCCTCTATCAAGTCACCTCAGATCCCCCTTTGCTGCAAAAGAAAAAGCTGTAGCTTGCTCAACCTAATGTATCTTCATAAGACATGCTCTCTAGATCAGGCAATTATATTTCCATTTTCTCCCCCACAGCGATAAATCTGAATCGATAAATGACAGCTCAGGCACTGGAAGTAAGTATTCTTCATTATCTGTACTATTTTTATATCTGGAACATTTTATGCTTCCCATCTCAAAATCACAATGGGAAAGGGAGGGATTTGATATGCATTAACTTTGGTCAATAAGTCACAGTTTCTATGCTCTTTTATGCCCCGTTTTCATTTTATAAAATACTCTATCAAGCTCCTTAAAGTGCCTCTTGGAGATAGAGCACCACAGCACAGAAAAGGGCCCTTCGGCCCATCTAGTCCTGCCAAGCTGGTATTCCACTTACTCCCATTGACCTGCATGTGGACTATATACCCCTCCCATCCATGTACCTATCCAAACCACTTCCACTGGCAGCTCGTTCCCCTTAACTTATGACCTCTAGTTCTGGTCCCACCCAAACTCACTGGAAAAAGCCTGCTTGCATTTGCCCTCTCTATACACCTCATAATTTTGTATCCTTCCTTCAAATCTCCCCTCATTCTCCTACTTTCTAGACAATAAAGTCCTAACCTATTCAACCATTTCCTATAACTCAGCTTCTCAAGACCCAGCAACATCCTTGTAAATTTTCGCTGTACTCTTTCAATCTTATTGATATATTTCCTTTAGGTGGGTGATCAAAACTACACACAATGGTCCAAATTAGGCTTCACCATATGTCACAACTTCAACATAACATCCCATCTCCTGTACTCAGTTCTTTGATTTGTAAAGGCCAATGTGCCAAAAGCTTTCTTTACAGCCCTACCTATGACACCACTTTCAAGGAATTATGGGCCTGTATTCCCAGATCCCTCTGTTCAGATATATTTTTATCCGGATGTTTATTTTTATTCTGTGTTGAAATCCAAGAGCATATACATACAAATTGGATTCAGTAAAGGTTAGCTTTATTTGTCACATGTACATCGAAACATAGTGAAATGTGTCATTTGCGTCAACGACCGACACAGTTCATAGATTGAGCTGGGATCAGCCTGCAAGTGTTAACACACTTCCAGCGTAGCAATATATTGTGCTCACCAACCCTAACTGTACGTCTTTGGAACGTGGGAGGAAACCAGAGCACCTGGAGGAAACACACGCACTCTCGAGGAGAACGTGCAAACACCTTATAGACAGTGGTGGGAATTGTACCCTGATCGGTGATCACAGGCACTGTAATAGCATTACGCTAGCTGCTATGCTATCGTGCCAGCCCTGTGTAAATTAGAGGAGTATAAAATCAAAGTGTCTTTTTCACAGAGAAGGAGAACTAAAAACTAGAGGGCTTGGGAGGAAGATGAGAGAAGAAAGATTTAAAGGAGCATGAGAGGCAAATTCTTCACACAGAGGGTGCTGCCTATATGGAATGAGCTGACAGAGTTTAGAGGGAAATGGGCCAAATGCAGGCAAATGGGACTACCTTGGTTAGCATGGTTGAGTTGGGCCGAAGGGCAAGTCTAACTCAATGGGTGCACAATGCTGTGAGTGATGTGCCCAATCTGGTTGTTGGGAATGTCTGTTTACACTGTGCCCTCTCTGACTATGTGTTTTGTGTGTGTTTCACTCTCCCTCTCTCCCCATCCATGCGGCCAGCTCTGAGCCCGTCTGTCCGCAGTACCGTTCCTGGCACCAGATCCGTCAGCCATCCCACTGCCATCACCAGGCTTCAGATGCAACTCCACCTACACGACCTCCAGCAGAACGCTGGCGACCTTCGAACCCAACTCCAGCAGCTGCGCAAGCTCCAGGTATTCGATCGCTGACCCTTGAATGCACTTTGATCCCTGAACCTATGCATATACCGGGTGGTGATAGAGGAACCAGGATTGGGTGAGGAATATCGTTGCGTACCCAAGGAGAGAAAAGGGAGCAGGTCAATTTTCTACAATGAGGTGGTCAGAACTGAGCACAATATTCCAAGTGTGGCCGAGCCAGGGTGCAATATTGTGTTCTGTTCTGGTCGCATCATTATAGAAAAGATGTGAAAGCTTTAGAGAGGATGCAGAGGAGATGCTGCTGGACTAGAGAGCATGTCTTATGAGGATAGGTTGAGTGAACTAGGGCTTTTCTCTTTGGAGTGAAGGAGGATGAGAGGTGACTTGATAGAGATGTACAAGATGATATGAGGCACAGATTCAGTGCACAGCCAGAGGCAGAAATGGTTAATGCAAGGCAACATAATTTTTAGGTGATGTGAGGAAAATATAGGGGGATGTCAGTGATACTTTCATATACAGAGAGTGGTGGGTGCACAAACACCCTGCCAGGGGTTGGTGGTTAAGGTTGATACACTTGGATAGGTGCGTAGTGATGCTGGACCTTCTAGCAGCACACACTGCCACCAAAGCTCCAGGCTCTTCTGCTACACGTCCCCCAGAGGACCCCAAACAAAAGGGATTCTGCAGACACTGAAAATATTGAGAAACCCATACAAAATGCTGGCAATGGTTCACAACCTTCTAGCTAAAGAAATTCCTCACCATCTCTGTTCTAAAGTGGTGTCCTCGTATTTTGATGCCAGTCTTCCTGTCATAGACTCCACCACAATAGGAAACATCCTCTCCACATCCACTCTATCTGTGTCCTCTGGTCCTAGACACCCCCACTGCAGGAAACATTCTCTCCACATCCACTCTATCTGTGTCCTCTGGTCCTAGACTCCCCCACTATAGGAAACATCCTCTCCACATCCACTCTATCTGTGTCCTCTGGTCCTAGACTCCCCCACTATAGGAAACATCCTCTCCACATCCACTCTATCTGTGTCCTCTGGTCCTAGACTCCTCCACTATAGGAAACATCCTCTCCACACCCACTCTATCTGTGTCCTCTGGTCCTAGACTCCCCCGCTATAGGAAACATCCTCTCCACATCCACTCTATCTGTGTCCTCTGGTCCTAGACTCCTCCACTATAGGAAACATCCTCTCCACACCCACTCTATCTGTGTCCTCTGATCCTAGACTCCCCCGCTATAGGAAACATCCTCTCCACATCCACTCTATCTGTGTCCTCTGGTCCTAGACTCCCCCACTATAGGAAACATCCTCTCCACATCCACTCTATCTGAGTCCTCTGGTCCTAGACTCCTCCACTATAGGAAACATCCTCTCCACATCCACTCTATCTGTGTCCTCTGGTCCTAGACTACCCCGCTATAGGAAACATCCTCTCCACATCCACTCTACATGTGTCCTCTGGTCCTAGACTCCCCCACTATAGGAAACATCCTCTCCACATCCACTCTATCTGTGTCCTCTGGTCCTAGACTCCCCCGCTATAGGAAACATCCTCTCCACATCCACTCTATCTGTGTCCCCTGGTCCTAGACTCCCCCGCTATAGGAAACATCCTCTCCACATCCACTCTATCTGTGTCCTCTGATCCTAGACTTCCCCACTATAGGAAACATCCTCTCCACATCCACTCTATCTGTGTCCTCTGGTCCTAGACTCCCCCACTATAGGAAACATCCTCTCCACATTCACTCAATCTGTGTCCTCTGGTCTTAGACTCCCCCACTATAGGAAACATCCTCTCCACATCCACTCTATCTGTGTCCTCTGGTCCTAGACTCCCCCACTACTGGAAACATCCTCTCCACATTCACTCTATCTGTGTCCTCTGGTCCTAGACTCCCCCACTATAGGAAACATCCTCTCCACATCCACCCTATCTGTATCCTCTGGTCCGAGACTCCCCCACTATAGGAAACATCCTCTCCACATCCACTCTATCTGTGTTGTCTGGTCCTAGACTCCCCCGCTATAGGAAACATCCTCTCCACATCCACTCTATCTGTGTCCTCTGGTCCTAGACTCCCCCACTATAGGAAACATCCTCTCCACATCCACTCTATCTGTGTCCTCTGGTCCTAGACTCTCCACTATAGGAAACATCCTCTCCACATCCACTCTATCTGTGTCCTCTGGTCCTAGACTCCCCCATATAGGAAACATCCTCTCCACATCCACTCTATCTGTGTCCTCTGGTCCTAGACTCCCCCACTATAGGAAACATCCTCTCCACATCCACTCTATCTGTGCCCTCTGGTCCTAGACTCCCCCATATAGGAAACATCCTCTCCACATCCACTCTATCTATGTCCTCTGGTCCTAGACTCCCCCACTATAGGAAACATCCTCTCCACATCCACTCTATCTGTGTTGTCTGGTCCTAGACTCCCCCGCTATAGGAAACATCCTCTCCACATCCACTCTATCTGTGTCCTCTGGTCCTAGACTCCCCCACTATAGGAAACATCCTCTCCACATCCACTCTATCTGTGTCCTCTGGTCCTAGACTCCCCCACTATAGGAAACATCCTCTCCACATCCACTCTATCTGTGTCCTCTGGTCCTAGACTCCCCCATATAGAAAACATCCTCTCCACATCCACTCTATCTGTGTCCTCTGGTCCTAGACTCCCCCACTATAGGAAACATCCTCTCCACATCCACTCTATCTGTGCCCTCTGGTCCTAGACTCCCCCATATAGGAAACATCCTCTCCACATCCACTCTATCTGTGTCCTCTGGTCCTAGACTCCCCCACTATAGGAAACATCATCTCCACATCCACTCTATCTAGGCCTTTTAATATTTAATAGGCTTCAATGAGGTCCCCCTTCATTAAAGGTTGAAGTACAGATATGGAATGAAATGTCTTTTCAAAAGTAATTATAAGTGTTAGTAGAATCAGAACCAGGTTAAGTATCACTGGTATATGTCATAAAAGTTGTTTTTTAGCAGCAGTAAATGCAATACATAATAATATATTTTAAAAAACTATAAATCACAAATATATATATATAAATTAAGTATTGATGCTGCACACTAAAACCCATCCTCTCACCTCCTCCCCTTCACCACACCTTTCTATTCCTCTCTCCCTCATGTGTTTACCCACCTTCCCCTTAAATCAGGGCTTCCCAATCTGGGTTCCACAGATCACTTTCTTAATGGTAATGGTCCATGGCATAAAAAAGGTTGGGAACCCCTGCCTTAAATGAGCCTTTCCTGGATACCTTATACCTCTTTTCATTGTCCATGAATCTTGGCAGTTCACCTGAACCTCCCCCTGGTAGTGAACATTAAACGTAGCACATTACATTTGCCCATGATGATGTGTTGACCTTTTAATCTAGTCCATGATTAATCTAACTCTTCTCTCCTGCATCTCTCTCCATTTTTCTTTCATCCATGTGCCTACCTAAGAGTTTCTTAAATCTCCTCCAATGTATTTTCCTCTACCACCACCTCTGACAGCACACTCTATGCACCCACCTCTCTGTGTAAAGAACCTACCTCTGACATCCCCTCTACTTTCATCCAATCACCATATTCCATGTTGTCCCCATTCTGAGTAGAGTCTGACATCCCCCAGTGCTTTCCGCCAATCACCTATACTTTGCGACAATCTGAGTAGAGAATGTTTATCTAGAATTCCTGATGGGATTGATTTTGTTAATAGCGCCTAGATCTGTGATATTGTACAATGATAGGCATCTCCTCCACCCATCTCTTCTGAAACCTCTCCATAACGTTGCCCAGTCCATCATGGATAAAGCCCTTCCCACCATTGAACATATCTACATGAAACACTGTCACAGGAAAGCAGCATCCATCATCAGGGACCCCCACCACCCAGGCCAGGCTCTCTCCTCACTGCTGCCATCAAGAAGAAGGTACAGGAGCCTCAGGACTCATACTGCCAGGTTCATGAACATCTATTACCCCTTAACTATCAGGCTCTTGGACCAGAAGAGATAATTTCACTCAGCTTCACTCACCTTACACTGAAATGTGCCCACAACCTATGTACTCACTTCCAAGGACTCGTCATCAGATGTTCTTGATATTTATTGCTTATTTATTTAATATTATTATTTCTTTATTTTTGAATTTGCAGTTTGTTGTCTTCTACACAACAGGTGAACGCCCAAATTGGTGCAGTCTTTCATTGATTCTGTTACAGTTATTATTCTACAGATTTACTGAGTATGCCCGCAAGGAAATAAAACTCAGAGTTGTATATGGTGGCATATATGTACTTTGATAATAAAATTACTTTGAAGTTTGATGGACCCAATCTCCCAGACCTGGTGTGAAATTCTTATATGTTCCCCTCTTGGCCAGCTGCAAAGCCAGGACACCATGAAGCACATGATGAAGCGCTTGGAATCGGAGATAAGCATCAGAGTGTCAGAGGCTCTGCGGAAGCAGGAAGACCCCTTGCACCGCCAGCGTGCTCTGGTAGAGGAGGAGAGACAGAAGTATTTGAACGAGGAGGAAATGATTGTGCAACAACTGAAGTAAGTTTTTTTTCCCCTTCCAAAGCCTCGTGGAGTGAGCAGTGCGCAGAAAACAAAGTGGGAATAAACAGAGGTTTTGCAGATGCTGGAAATACAGAGCAACACACGCAAAATGCTGGAGAAACTCAGCAGGTCAGGCAGCATCTGTGAAGGGGAATAAACAGTCAAGACCCTTCATGAGGACTGGAAAGAAAGAGGGCAGAAGTTAGAATAAGAAGATGGGGAGGAGTTGAAGCTGACAGATGATAAGTGAGACCAGGTGAGGAGAAAGGTGGGTGGGGGAGGGGGTGTAGTGAGAAGCTAGAAAGCGATAGGTCAAAGAGGTAAAGGCTGAAGGAGGAAGAATCTGTTAGGAGAGGACTGTGGAGAAAGAGAAGGACGTCAGTCAGCAGAGAGTGGTGATGGGCAGTTCATAAGACAAAGGAGCAGAAGTTGGCCATGCAGCCTATCGAGTCTGCTCCGCCATTTTATCATGAGCTGATCCAATCTCCCATTTAGTCCCACTCCCTCGCCTTCTCACCAAAACCTTTGATGCCCCGACTACTCAGATACCTATCAATCTCTGCCTTAAATACACCCAATGACTTGGCCTCCACTGCCACCCATGGCAACAATTTCCACTGATTCACCACCCTCTGGCTAAAAAAATTTCTTTGCACCTCTGTTCTGAATGGGCGCCCTGCAATCCTTAAGTCATGTCCTCTCGTACTAGACTCCCCCACCATGGGAAACAACTTTGCCACTCGGTCCATGCCTTTCAACATTCAAAATGTTTCTATGAGGTCCCCCCTCATTCTTCTAAACTCCAAGGAGTACAGTCCAAGAGCGGTCAAATGTTCCTCATATGTTAACCCTCTCATTCCCAGAATCATTCTAGTGAATCTTCTCTGAACCCTCTCCAATGTTAGCACATCCTTTCTTAAATAAGGATCCCAAAACTGCACACAGTACTTCAAGTGAGGTCTTACCAGTGCCTTATAGAGCCTCAACATCACATCCCTGCTCCTATACTCTATTCCTCTAGAAATGAATGCCAACATTGCATTCGCCTTCTTCACCACCAACTCAACCTGGAGGTTAACCTTAAGGGTATCCTGCATGAGGCCTCCCAAATCCCGTTGCATCTCAGAACTTTGAATTCTCTCCCCATTTAAATAATAGTCTGTCCGTTTATTTCTTCTACCAAAGTGCATGACCATACACCTTCCGACATTGTAATTCATTTGCCACTTCTTTGCCCATTCCCCCCAATCTATCCAAGTCTCTCTGCAGACTCTGTTTCCTCAGCACTACCGGCCCCTCCACCTATCTTTGTATCATCAGCAAACTTAGCCACAAAGATATCCATTCCATAATTCAAATCGTTGATATACAATGTAAAAAGAAGCGGCTGGTAGCCAGCAGCCAACCAGAATGGGATCCCTTTATTCCCACTCTCTGTTCCCTGCCAATCAGCCAATGCTCTACCCACATATGTAACTTCCCCATAATTCCATGGGCTCTTATCTTGTTCAGCAGCCTCATGTGCGGCACCTTGTCAAAGGCTTTCTGAAAATCCAAATACACAACATCCACTGCATCTCCCTTGTCTAGCCTACTTGTAATTTCCTCAAAAAATTGCACTAGGTTTGTCAGGCAGGATTTTCCTTTAAGGAAACCATGCTGAGTTCTGCTTATCTTTTCAGATGCCTCCAAGTACTCTGTAACCTCACCCTTGACAATCAACTCCAACAACTTCCCAACCACCGATGTCAAGCTAACAGGTCTATAATTTCCTTTTTGCTTCCTTGCCCCCTTCTTAAATAGCAAAGTGACATTTGCAATCTTCCAGTCCTCCGGAACCAGGCCAGAATCTATCGACTTTTGAAAGATCATTGCTAATGCCTCCGCAATCTCCACTGCTACTTCCTTCAGAACACGAGGGTGCATTCCATCTGGTCCAGGAGATTTATCTACCCTTAGACTATTCAGCTTCCTGAGTACTTTCTCTGTCGTAATTGTGACTGCGCATATTTCTCTTCCCTGACACCCTTGAGTGTCCGGTATACTGCTGATGTCTTCCTCAGTGAAGGCTGATGCAAAATACTTGTTCAGTTCCTCCGCCATCTCTTTATCTCCCATTACAATTTCTCCAGCATCATCTTCTATCGGTCCTATATCTACTCACACCTGTCTTTTACTCTTTATATGCTTGAAAAAGCTTTTAGTATCTTCTTTGATATTTTTTGCTAGCTTCCTTTCATAGTTCATCTTTTCCCTCTTAATGTCCTTCTTAGTTTCCTTTTGTAAGCTTTTAAAAACTTCCCAGTCCTCTGTAGTTCATCTGGCTACGGGAGGAGAAGAGAAGAAATGAGAGGGTCACCAGAAATGGGGAAAAACAAATATGGTTGCTGGGAGGGGTTGGGGAACTAGAGGGGTGTGATGACTAGAAATTAGAGAAATCGATGTTCATGCCATCAAGTTGGAAGCTACCTAGGTGGAATATAAGGTGTTGATGCTCCAAGCTGAGTTGGCCCCATTGTAGCAGTAGAGAGTCTATGGATAGAAATGGGAATGGAAAGATTAATTGAAATGAATGCCCACCGGTAGATCCTGCTTATTGCTGCAGACAGAGGAAAGGTGTGCGATGGGATGGTCCCCCAATCTGTATGAGGACTCACCAATATAGAGAAGACCGCACAGGGAGCACTGGACTCACAGATGAAGTGTGGTCTCACCTGGAGGGATGACCAAGTTTCTTCCTCCAAGCCATTACACTCCTCAATTCCCATAGTCTAGTCTGACTCACTCACTCACACACACACACACACACAAACAAACACACACACACGCCACTCCACTCCCTTTGCAATTTTTGCTCATTTCTTTCTCAATTCCTGCTAAAACAGTTTATATTTACATTTACATCATTTATTATTATATTGTAATTTGCCCTTTACTGTGCCTATTGTCTTGTTTATTAATTATTGTACTGTCTAGCACTGTTTTGTGCACTTTATGTAGTCCCGTGTAGGTCTGAAGTCTAATGTAGTTCTGTGTTGTTTCAGGTAGTCTAGTGTAGTTTTGTGTTGTTTCAGGTAACACCATGGTCCTGGAGGAACGTTGTTTCGTTTTTACTGTGTACTGTACCAGCAGTTATGGTTGAAATGACAATAAAAGTGACTTGACTTGTATGGGGCTCTGAATGCTGGTGAGGTAGGAGATGTAGGGGCAGGTACTCATTACAGGAATAGGTGCCAGGAAGGAAATTTGTGGGAAGGTACAAGTGGACAAGGGAGTCACATAGAGAATGATCCCTACAGAAAGCAGACAGGTTCGTAGGGGTGGGGAGATTATGTGCCCAGTGGTAGGACCCTATTGGAAGTGTCGGATGTTCATTCTTGGTTTGGGAGAAGGGATTGGTGCTGAATATATAACTATTCACAGTGTGTATCACTGATTTGCATCAGAAACCAAGCATACTACATCTAAAGCAGTGTGGAAGTTTTAAGAAAATGGTGGGGTCTTCAGAGGGATAAGTAAGTGTTGAGGACATGGTGGAGGAATACAGGAACATTTACAGTCATCCATTTAGTATAAAGTAGAAGGGCAGACTAACTTTTAAATAGTGACAGATAGAATGGTGATAGTGTTCAACATAGACCTGGATGTCCATGTTCATAATTTGATAAAAGTTAATACAGGCCCTCCCCAGGTTATGAACATCTAAGTTAGCAACACTCATACACACAAGTGAGCTCAGGTAAATATTAGTAAATTCAGATGAGAACCCATCTTGGAAAAAAGGAACCTGGTTACGGTGTAAGTTCCCCTGTAATGTTGATAGCAGAAACAGCCCGGTGTAACCCTTGCTGATTTGATTTAACACAAACAACGCATTTCACTCAATGCTTCAATGTACATGTGACAAATAAAGCTAAGCTTTTTAAACAGAAAAGTTGCACACCTTGGAAATATATTGCTATTCATTCGTCAGTGCTGGGTCTAGGTTCTGTAACTTCCTTCCCATCGGATTGAGAAAACACTTTCATCAGTAAGTATTTTCACTTATAGACTCACTGTCAAGGACTCTGCAGCTCATGTTCTCAGTCTTATTTATTGTTATCATTATTTGTGTTATTTTTTAAATTAGCACTTTTGCACATTGGTTGTTTGTCAGTCTTTGTAATTTTTCATTGATTCTATTGTATTTCTTTGTTTTACCATGAATGCCTGCAGGAAAATTAATCTCAGGTGACATATACATGCTTTGATAATAAATTTACTTTGATTGTACCATCTCGATCAGCTTCTCAAAGACAGTCTAAGACGGCATATCATGCTGGTCTGAGCACGATATCCAGATCCCGGAAATTGAATTAAGTGGGAAAAAGATTTTTTAAGCCAGCAGTTCTACCATATTATCCAACAAGCCCTATTGTTGTTGTTGTCTGGTGGCAATTGAGTAGTTAGCTGGGAGGGCAGATCTGGAAATGGGGACCATTCACTCTCAGTAGGCAGATGATATTGAAAGGCCTAGATAGAGTGGACGTTGACAGAAACTTTCCCATACTGAGGGGAGTCGAGGACCAGAGGGCAGAGCCTCAGATTAGAAGAACATCCATCTAGAACAGAGATGAAGAGGAATTGCTTTAGCCAGTGGGTGTGAGTCTGTGGAATTCATTGGTACAGAGAGCTGTGATGGCCAAGTCATTGGATATACTTAAAACAGAAGTTGTTAGGTTCTTGGTTAGTCATGGTGTCAAATATTGCAGGAGAATAGGGTTGAGTGGGATAATGGATCAGCTATGATCTAATGGTGGAGCAGACTTGAGGGGCTGAATGGCCTAATTCTGCTCCTGTGTCTTATAGTCTTATGAGCTCCATTTCCAGTGAGCACTTTCTCTGAACTAAGCAGCAGCAGGGTATCAGACTGCCCAAGTCACTGGCAAAGTGAAACCAGGTCCGAATCTGAATCCCGTTTAGTGTCAGTAGCATATACTATGAAATTTATTGTTTCACAGCAGCAGTACAGTACAATACTTAATAAAAACTATAAATTACAATAACAAATATATATAATTAAAAAGTAATGACTAAGAGAGCCAAAAAAGGGGAAAAATGAAGTTGTGTACATGGATTCATTGTCTATTCAGGAATCTGATGGCAGAGGGGAAGAAGTTGCAAAAACATTGAGTGTATGGTTTCAGGCTCCTGTATCTTCTTGATGGTAGGAATGAGAAGAAAGCATGTCCTGGGTGATGGGGTCCTGAATGATGCATGCGGCCTTTTTGAGGCGTTGCCTTTCGAAGATGTCCTCGATGCTGGGGAGGCCAGTGCCCATGATGGAGCTGGCTGGGTTTGTAACTTTCAACAGCTTTATCCAATACATGCAGTGATCCCTCCATACCAGATGGTGATGCACTGAATGCTCTCCACGGTACATCTGCACAAATTCATGAGAGTCTTTGGTGACATACCAAGTCTCCTTGAACTCCTAAAGAAATATAGCCGCTGTCATTCCTTCTTTGTAATTGCATCAAAATGTCGGGTCCAGGATAGATGTTACTTTACCAGGAACTTTGCTGAGGACTGGTATGTCTTCCCTCAATTTCCCATTCCTGAAATCCACAATTAATTCCTGGTCTTACTGGCCTCATCACCATCTGAAATTCTGCCAGTAAACAATACTTGTGTCATCAGCAACATTATAGATGACCTAGCCACACAGTCGTGGGTGTAGAGAGAGTAGAGCAGTGGGCTAAGCACACATCCTTGAGCTGCGTCAGCATTAACTGTCAGCGAAGAAGAGACATTTCTGATCCGCACTGACTGTGGTCTCTCTTTGAGAAAGTTGCAGTGGGAGGTACACAGGCGCAGGTTTTGGGGCTCGTTGACTAGTATTGAAGATCTGATGACCTTGAACACTGAGCTGTGATCAATCAACAGCAGTCTGACATAGGCATTACTATTGTCCAGGTGATCCAAGGCCGTGGGGAGAGCCAGTGAGATTGCATCCACTGTAGATCTATTGTGGCAATAGGCAAATTGCAGCAGGCCCAGGTCTTTGTTTTGGCCATGACCAGCTCCTCGAAGCACTTCATCGCAGTAGATGTGAGTGCAGTGAGATCTGGGCTTTCCATAGTGTCCATTGGAAATTGGTGTTCAGTTGACTTATCCCAGTGGGATCCCTGCACAGAGGTAATCCTCCCTATATACTGATAATCCTTTCTGTTCCCTGAGTCTCGACCGGAAACATCGATTTGCACCTTTTGCTTCTGAAAATGCTGTTTGACTCGCTGAGCTCCTCCAATGTTCTGATTTTTTTTCTTCTTGCTGATCATGACCGCTTATTTATTTTTAAAAGATAAACCAATGGCTTTGACTGTTGTAATTCACAGTCTGGGTCAGCGATCTGAATCCTTGCTCTGAATTACAAGCCTCTTTGCCTCAGCCCCTGTGTTCTGTGCGGCTATTACACTGAGACAGACAACCTTGGCTTCTCAATAAGATGATGAAGCCAGACCCCATTTGCCTGCTCTGGTGAACATGTGCTGCAGGTATATGTGTGTGTGTACCCCACAACTGGGCCAGTCACAGAAGAGGGAAGTGAGATTGGATTCAAATTCAAGTTCAAGTTTATTGCCATTCAGATATATATATATATACAGCTAAGTGAACCAATGGTCCACTGGGACCAAGGTGCAAAACACAGTACGTCTCGTCTCACACAGCACATATAGTTATGATCCAACACATATAGTACTGTGAAAAGTCTAGCACACATATAGCTAGAATGCTTGAGATTTTTGCACAGTGCTGTATTTGTCAACGTGGAGTGGAGAGCAATTTTGTAAATCTGGTGGCAGGAAAGGATGTTGGGAATGGTGAGGGTGGAGTACCACAAGGGGGGTGTGGGATATGTGGCAGAGAAGGAGTGCCAGGGGCAGGTGCAGACACACCCAGCCCTGAGACACCAGGCAAGCTCATTTGATTCCAAACAATCGGTTTATTGATAAATACAGAATGTCTCTCTGGTGCTTCCCACTCCCTCCCCTCTCCCTTCCCCTTTTCCCAATCATGATCCCCCTCTCCCTGCCCCCTTCCCACTCTCAGTCCACAATAAAGACCCGTATCAGAATCAGGTTTATCATCACTCACATATGGCATGAAATTTGTTTTTTTTGTGGCAGCAGTACAGTGCAATACATGAAATCACCACAGTACTGTGCAAAGTCTTAAGGCTCTTTAGCTGTATATATATATGTGCCTAAGACCTTTACACGGTACTGTACGGTCACAAAACAAAAGTCCCTGAGTGGCATGGCCTGTAGATTGATAGCTTGTTATAATGTGCATTGATGTTTCTTGGTGCTTAGTATCTGATTTGTATCCTCATTTTCTACATGCAGTTTTACTGGGAAGGTCAGTGTTTACTGACCAACCACATCAGAGAGATGATAGTCACAGGTCATCCGGACTGTCTGAGGGCATCAGATTTCCATCGTGAAAGGAAGTTAGCCAATGAAAACCAGAAATACTTAGTAGGCTGAGTAGCATCTGTAGAGAGAAGCAGCATTGCATTGAAACCGACAGTCAGGACAGACGAGAGCAAAGTGGGGTCTGAACTCTAAACCTGACCCGATAGCAGTTCCTCAACTAAAACCTTAAAACACACACACACACACACACACACACACACACACACACACACACTCACTCTCTCTCCGCTCTCCCTCTCTGTTTCCCCCTCTCTCTCTCACTCACTCTCACTCACTTTTGCTCACGCTGTCTTGCTCTCCTGCTGTCCTTCTCTCGCTCTATTTCTCTCTTTCTCACACAATCTCCATCTCTATTTCTCTTTCTCTCTCCCATTGTCTTGTTCTCTTGCTCTGTCTCTCTCTGTCTCCCTTCGTATCTCTCTCTCTCTTGCTCTCTCTTTCATTCTTGCTCACGTTGTCTCATTCTCTTGCTGTCTCTCTCACTCACCCTCTCAGTTCTCTTTCTCTGTGTTGTCCCTCCCTATTTCTCTCTTTCGTTCTCTCTCGCTCATCCTCTCTATTTCTCTTTTTCTCTCTCTTCCCTCTCCTCTCTCTCCTCGTTTCTCAGATGATGTCTGTCCTGTTGAGTATTTCCAGCATTTTCTATTTTTTCTTGTTTTTGGAGTTTTTACTTGTCCCAGCCATTCAAATCCTGCAACAGCTGTACCGTACATCGGCAATGCCAGATTTTCAAAATGCAATTCAGAACTACAGGCAGTCTAGTGGGGCTAGAAAATTAGCTCCCGGCACTATTAGTGGGTATGACTGTTCTCTTGTCTACTGTCCAGGCTTCCATTATCTCATTCTTATTTCATCCCGTTTGACCTTGGTGAAAACTCCACCTGGCCATCCATAACCATAACTATTCATTGTAATTGGTTCTGCTCTGGAAGGCAATGATGAACGCCACCTTGAAACGACCTGAAGGAGGGGAGACTTTCTGCAGTGTTCCGACCTTGAGTGGAGGTCTACTGCCCCCAAATGTTTGCACTAGGAAGGACTACAGCTTTTCTGGTGTGTCCTTCCTGTCCTTGGGACATCAAGTTCAAGTTTATTGTCATTCAACCATATATATGTACCTGTATACCCCCAAGCAAAACATATTCCTCCGGACCAACGTGCTCATACAACTCCCACACAGCACATAAAGCAATATTAGCACAAATAACTTAACAAATAATAACAACGCACACAAAGTGCTGGTGGAACACAGCAGGCCAGGCAGCATCTACAGGGAGAAGCACTGTCGACGTTTCGGGCCGAGACCCTTCATCAAGATAGTGCTTCTCCCTATAGATGCTGCCTGGCCTGCTGAGTTCCACCGGCATTTTGTGTGTGTTGTTTGAATTTCCAGCATCTGCAGATTTCCTCGTGTTTGCTCTAACAAATAATAAGTTGCCTTTACAACTCATTAAAAAGTAAACAGCATAACGCTATTGCCACTTCATAACTGGTGAGACCTCGATGGTGGCAGGGAGTTCAATAGTCTTACAGCCAGGGGGACGAAGCTGTTTCATATACTAACAATCGTTGTCCTCATGCTGTGGTACCTCCTGCCTGATTGTAGGGATGAAAGAGATTGTTAGATGGTGGGAGGGATCATTGACAGTGCTAAGGGCCCTGCATGCACAGTGCTCCTGATAAAAATCTCTGATGGGTGGATGAGAGACCTCAATGGTGCTCTCAGAAGTCCTTGCAGTCCTTTGTAGAGATTTGCTGTCAGATGCCCTGCAACTCCTGTACCAGACAGAGATGCAGCTGGTCAGGTCACTCTCGATGGTGCCCCTGGAAAAATCAGTAAGATTGGGACATCCCAGTTAAGGAAGTACTGGAGGAAACGCAATGCCTGGATTGTGCACAGGAAGCTCCCAGAAGCTCCAATGTAATAATGACTCAATCATTGTAATCATTGAACATGAAAATAAGAACTGCAGATGCTGGGAATCAGAAATAAACGTGGCCAATGCCAGAAGCACTCAGCAGAAGGGATGAGTTAACAAAGCAATCATAAACACATAAAGAGATTTTGCAGATGCTGGAAATCTTGAGCAACACACATAAAGTGCTGGAGGAACTCAGCAAGCCAGAAAGTATCACTGGCATGTGTCGTGAAATTTGTTATTTTGCGGCAATAAGAAGCAAGTGTATTATATATAGTATACAATATATATAAATCTGGTGGTGGAGGGAAGAGGCTGTTCCTAAAACACTGAGTGTGTGTTTTCAGGTCCTTGTACCTCCTCCCTGATGGTAGCAATGAGAGGAAGGTCCAAGGTAATGGGAGTCCTTATTTGGGTGGAGTTGAGGAATGGGAAAGGTGTAGTAACACTGATAGGGGTGTATTATAGGCCACCTAATGGGGAGCGTGAGTTGGAAGAGCAAATGTGTAAGGAGATAGCAGATATTTGTAGTAAACACAAGGTGGTGATTGTGGGAGATTTTAATTTTCCACACGTAGACTGGGAAGCTCATTCTGTAAAAGGGCTGGATGGTTTAGAGTTTGTGAAATGTGTGCAGGATAGTTTTTTGCAACAATACATAGAAGTACCGACTAGAGATGGGGCAGTGTTGGATCTCCTGTTAGGGAATGCAGTAGGTCAGCTGACAGATGTATGTGTTGGGGAGCACTTCGGGTCCAGTGATCACAATAGCATTAGCTTCAATATAATTATGGAGAAGGACAGGACTGGACCTAGAGTTGAGATTTTTGATTGGAGAAAGGCTAACTTTGAGGAGATGCAAAGGGATTTAGAGAGAGTGGATTGGGTCAAGTTGTTTTATGGGAAGGATGTAATAGAGAAATGGAGGTCATTTAAGGGTGAAATTATGAGGGTACAGAATTTTTATGTTCCTGTTAGGTTGAAAGGAAAGGTTAAAGGTTTGAAAACACCATGGTTTTCAAGGGATATTAGAAATTTGGTTCGGAAAAAGAGGGATGTCTACAATAGATATAGGCAGCAAGGAGTAAAGGAATAGCTTGAGGAATATAAAGAATGTAAAAGGAATCTTAAGAAAGAGATTAGAAAAGCTAAAAGAAGATACGAGGTTGGTTTGGCAAATAAGGTGAAAGTAAATCCGAAAGGTTTCTACAGTTATATTAAAAGCAAGAGGATAGTGAGGGATAAAATTGGCCCCTTAGAGAATCAGAGTGATCATCTATGTGTGGAGCCAAGGGAGATGGGAGAGATTTTGAACGATCTCTTTGTATTCACTAAGGAGAAGGATATTGAATTGTGTAAGTTGTGGGAAACAAGTAAGGAAGTTATGGAACCTATGACAATTAAAGAGGTGGAAGTACTGGCGCTTTTAAGAAATTTAAAAGTGGATAAATCTCCGGGTCCTGACAGGATATTCCCCAGGACCTTGAGGGAAGTTTGTGTAGAAATAGCAGGAGCTCTGACGGAGATCTTTAAGATGTCATTAGAAACGGGGATTGTGCCGGAGGATTGGTGTATTGCTCATGTGGTTCCATTGTTTAAAAAGGGTTCTAGAAGTAAGCCTAGCAATTATAGACCTGTCAGTTTGACATCAGTGGTGGGTAAATTAATGGAAAGTATTCTTAGAGATAGTATTAATAATTATCTGGATAGACAGGATCTGATTAGGAGTAGCCATTTGTGTTCCTGATCTGATTTAAGGATCTGATTTGTGCGTGGAAGGTCATGTTTGACAAACCTTATTGAATTTTTTGAAGAAGTTACAAGGAATGTTGACGAGGGTAAGGCAGTGGATGTAGTCTATATGGACTTCAGCAAAGCCTTTGACAAAGTTCCACATGGAAGGTTAGTTAAGAAGGTTCAGTCGTTAGGTATTAATGCTGGAGTAATAAAATGGATTCAACAGTGGCTAGATGGGAGATGCCAGAGAGTAGTGGTGGATAATTGTTTATCGGGATGGAGGCCGGTGACTAGTGGGGTGCCTCAGGGATCTGTTTTGGGCCCAATGTTGTTTGTAATATGCATAAATGATCTGGATGATGGGGTGGTAAATTGGATTAGTAAGTATGCCGATGATACTAAGGTAGGAGGTGTTGTGGATAATGAGGTGGGTTTTCAAAGCTTGCAGGGAGATTTATGCCGGTTAGAAGAATGGGCTGAACGTTGGCAGATGGAGTTTAATGCTGAGAAGTGTGAGGTTCTACATTTTGGCAGGAATAATCCAAATAGAACATACAGGGTAAATGGTAGGGCATTGAGGAATGCAGAGGAAATGAGAGATCTAGGAATAACAGTGCATAGTTCCCTGAAGGTGGAGTCTCATGTAGATAGGGTGGTGAAGAAGGCTTTTGGAACGCTGGCCTTTATAAATCAAGGCATTGAGTACAGAAGTTGGGATGTAATGTTAAAATTATACAAGGCATTGGTAAGGCCAAATTTGAAATATTGTGTACAGTTCTGGTCACCGAATTATAGGAAAGATATCAATAAATTAGAGAGAGTGCAGGGACGATTTACTAGGATGTTACCTGGGTTTCAGCACTTAAGTTACAGAGAAAGGTTGAACAAGTTAGGTCTCTATTCATTGGAGCGTAGAAGGTTGAGAGGGGATTTGATCGTGGTATTTAAAATTTTGAGAGGGATAGATAGAGTTGACGTGAATAGGCTGTTTCCATTGAGAGTAGGGGAGATTCAAACGAGAGGACATGATTTGAGAGTTAGGGGGCAGAAGTTTAAGGGAAACACGGGGGTATTTCTTTACTCCGAGAGTGATAGCTGTGTGGAATGAGCTTCCTGTAGAAGTAGTAGAGGCCAGTTCAGTTGTGTCATTTAAGGTAAAATTGGATAGGTATATGGACAGGAAAGGAGTGGAGGGTTATGGGCTGAGTGCGGGTAGGTGGGGCTAGGTGAGATTAAGAGTTCGGCACGGACTAGGAGGGCCGAGATGGCCTGTTTCCGTGCTGTGATTGTTATATGGTTAATGACAGATGCCACTGTAACACTTACCCAACAGGCTGGTATATGTCTCGGGGAAAAGGAGATCCAGCCACACACCAATCCCACCTCCCGTACACGCAGGTGCTGTGAGAATCGAGTTTATGCCTCGCGCCGCCCACAGTATCAAACCCACAACAAATACTGTTATGAAATACACTTTAAAGAGTTTACTAAAATTAAAAGAGTATTAGGCAATACAATATATATGCAAGGGAAAAAAACAAAAAGGCGCCAACTTATCAAAGTTCAGTCAGTTTAGTGCACATCGTTGGAGCTCAAACCTCGAACCATTCGACCCATCGTCGCTTGCCTCCGACCTCCACGCCTTCGCACCTAGGACCACCACCGGTGGTCGACCGAGCAGTGCAGCGCACGTCCACCTTCCTCGGCGTCTTCCTCCCGACTCTCCACCAAAAGCCTGCAAAAAACCCTTCCCCCCAAGTTCCCAGCTTCACAAGACAAAATAACATTCCCCATTGGTTAACAAATGAATACAATTACCATATCAGCAAGTATAAAGCAAAACAACTGCGAGAGAAACACTTATCTTTCTTTTTCAATCTTTTTATTGATTTTCATATATACATATAAAAAAAACATAACATAATAATGAGTAAATTATGAATACAATAGACTTGAAGTCACGTTGATAATAAGATAACAATATCCTATTAAACATCAACAAAAAAATACCTTAATCAATCAAGTCCATATGATTATATATGAAAAAAAACAAAAATAACCATTAAAAGAAGAAAAAATTTGAAAATATGTGAAAAAAGTATATATTAAGAAAAATAAAACACTAAACTAAACTAACATGGGCAATAATAATAGCTTACAAGTATATGATAGTGTCAAAAAACTCCAGAACTCCATACCTGAACATGAATAAGCAGAAAGAAGGTCTGGAAAAGGCCAAGTTAATTCATATGAAAATGTCGAATAGAGAAACACTTATCAGACAAAGAAGCATTCCTACTCTTAACAAACCAAAAAAACCCATTTTGAGTCACATACACAGGACATTGTACACCACCTTTTTGAGACATCACATTTTCAGGATGTCCTCGATGGTGGGTACACTAGTGCCCATGATGGAGCTGACTGTGTTTGTACAGAGGAATAAATAGTGGACACTTTGGGTGGAGACCTTGCATCAGGACTTTCCCCCTCCCTTTCCAGTCCTGATGAAGGGTCTCAGCCTGAAATTTCGACTGTTTATTCCCCTCCATAGGTGCTGCCTGACCTTCTGAATTCAATGTTTCATGTTATTTAACAATGCTGCGCTAGTTGCCAACTCTCAGAATATTGAAAGGCCTCGATAGAGTGGATGTGGAGATGATATTTCCTATGGTGGGAGAGTCTAGGACCAGAGGACACAGATAGAGTGGATGTGGAGAGGATGTTTCCTATAGTGGGGGAGTCTAGGACCAGAGGGCACAGATAGAGTGGAGAGGATGTTTCCTATAGGGGGGAGTCTCGGACCAGAGGACACAGATAGAGTGGATGTGGAGATGATATTTCCTATAGTCGGGGAGTAGTGGATGTGGAGAGGATGTTTCCTGTAGTGGGGGAGTATAGGACCAGAGGACACAGGTAGAGTGGATGTGGAGATGATGTTATAGTGCGGGAGTCTAGGACCAGAGGACACAGATAGAGTGGATGTGGAGATGATATTTCCTATGGTGGGAGAGTCTAGGACCAGAGGACACAGATAGAGTGGATGTGGAGAGAATGTTTCCTATAGTGGGGGAGACTAGGACCAGAGGACACAGATAGAGTGGATGTGGAGATGATATTTCCTATAATGGGGGAGTCTAGGACCAGAGGACACAGATAGAGTGGATGTGGAGAGGATGTTTCCTATAGTGGGGGAGTCTAGGACCAGAGGATACAGATAGAGTGGATGTGGAGATGATATTTCCTATAGTGGGGGAGTCTAGGACCAGAGGATGTAGATAGAGTGGATGTGGAGATGATATTTCCTATAGTGGGGGAGTCTAGGACCAGAGGACACAGATAGAGTGGATGTGGAGAGAATGTTTCCTATAGTGGGGGAGTCTAGGACCAGAGGGCACAGAGAGAGTGGATGTGGAGAGGATGTTTCCTGTAGTGGGGGAGTCTAGGACCAGAAGACACAGGTAGAGTGGATGTGGAGATGATATTTCCTATAGTGGGGGAGTAGTGGATGTGGAGAGGATGTTTCCTGTAGTGGGGAAGTCTAGGACCAGAGGACACAGGTAGAGTGGATGTGGAGATGATATTATAGTGGGGGAGTCTAGGACCAGAGGACACAGATAGAGTGGATGTGGAGATGATATTTCCTATGGTGGGAGAGTCTAGGACCAGAGGACACAGATAGAGGGGATGTGGAGAAAATGTTTCCTATAGTGGGGGAGTCTAGGACCAGAGGACACAGATAGAGTGGATGTGGAGAGGCTGTTTCCTATAGTGGGGGAGTCTAGGACCAGAGGACACGGATAGAATGGATGTGGAGATGATATTTCCTATGGTGGGAGAGTCTAGGACCAGAGGACACAGATAGAGTGGATGTGAAGAGGATGTTTCCTATAGTGGGGGAGTCTAGGACCAGAGGATACAGATAGAGTGGATGTGGAGATGATATTTCCTATAGTGGGGGAGTCTAGGACCAGAGGATGTAGATAGAGTGGATGTGGAGAGGATGTTTCCTATAGTGGGGGAGTCTAGGACCAGAGGACACAGATAGAGTGGATGTGGAGAGGATGTTTCCTATAGTGGGGGAGTCTAGGACCAGAGGGCACAGATAGAGTGGATGTGGAGAGGATGTTTCCTATAGTGGGGGAGTCTAGGACCATAGGGCACAACATCAGAATGCTAGAATGTCTCTTTAGAACTGAGATAGGGAGGAATTTCTTTAGTCAAGGGGTGGCAAATCTTTGGAATTCATTGCTACATACAGCTGTGGAGGCCAAGTCACTGGGTGTATTTGAAGTGGAGTTTGCTAGGTTCTTGATTGATCAGGGTATCGAAGGCCTTGATAGACTGGATGTGGAGAGGATTTTTTAGGGGGTTTTTGTGGGGTAGTCTAAGTCCAGAAGACATAGTCTCAGAATAGAGGGATATCATTTAGAACAGAGACGAAGAGGCACTTCTTTAGCCAGAGAGTAATGAATCTTTGGAATTCATTGCTACAGACAGCTGTGAAGGCTATGTTATTGAGTGTTTTTAAAGCAGAGGTTGATAAGTGCAGGGAGCAGGCAGGAGAATGGGGTTGAGAGGGATAATGAATCAGCCATGATGGAATAGCAGAGGAGACTCCAATGTCTAATGGCCTTAGGGTCTTAAGGACGGTGATCCCACCACTGAACATCTGGCTTTTATCACTGCTGAACTAAATTTCTCAGGCGATCTTCCCTCCGTACTCTCCAACTCACTTCTACCTCCTCCCTAATGTCCATAAGCAGTATTTTGTCCAGGTAGTTTGAAACCACATGATACTACAGGTGCTGCAGTTTGTAGAACACACAAGATGCTGGAGGAAGCCAGTGGGTAGGCTGCATTGGTGGAGGGAAATAGGCAGAAAAAGAAGCTCAGCCCAAAGCATTCACTGTCCATTTCCTTCCACGGATGCTGCCTGACCTCCTGAATTCTTCCAGCATCTTGCTTACTTGTCTGTCCGGACTCATTGTTCCGGACCAAAAGACCATAAGATATAGGAGCAGAATTAGGCTATTTGGCCCATTGAAACTACTCCACCATTCCAACAACAACTACAGCAAACTAAAAGCCCTTTTCCTACCCACCTTTTCACATACTTTGACCCCGAACCCAGGATTCACCAATCATAGGACTTGATTTCTGGACGTGCACGGACCTCTGGTCCAGGGATTCGCTGACCTGGGGGATCACCAGACCTCGGGCCTCCTGCCCACATGAATCTCCAACACAGGGCTGAGGACCGCTGAACTCCATCCTCAGTACCTTCCGACATGACCTCTGTGGTCACTGACCTTCAACCGTGGAGTGCTCCAACTTGGACACTGAATGTGGCGCCTGCCCCAACTCTTCATTTACTGCTCCAGATCTCTAACTCTCAATCATGCCTTCCCTAAACCCTAGCACTCCATGCTGTCCCCAAAACCATCTGTAGGAACCTAGAAAACAACTAAGTCCGACATCACAGTTTCGCGCCATGCTGACCAGCAGTATATTCCTTGTCGCCATCTTGACTGGAAGGACAATCCTTGCTGCCCTGGCCTTTTCATTGCCTCTTCATTGTTCGTTCGTCCATTATGTGCCATGTCGTATGGCATCATCAGTATCTGCCCTGTCAGATGACATGTGCGATCGTGGTCTTTCCATAACCGTGATTATTCTTGGCAAATTTTTCTACAGAACTAGTTGGCCATTGCTGCCTTCTGGGCAGTGTCTGTACAAGATCGGGGACCCCAGCCATTATCAGTACTCTTCAGAGATTGTCTGCTGGGACAAAAGGTCAACTAATTTAGTGCAAGTCTGAATTCCTGTACACCTAACCAATGTCAAAGTTCAAAGTAAATTTATTAGCAGAGTACAAATGTGTCACCATGTGCTACCCAGATGCACTTCCTTGCAGTCATAATCAATAAATCCATAATAGAATAATAACCATAATATAATCAACCTGGGCATTCAACCAGTTTGCAAAATACAACAAACTGTGCAAATACAAAAAGAAAGAAATAATAATAATAATAATAAATAAACAATAAATATTGAGAACATGAGATTAAGAGTCCTTCAGAGTGAATCCATAGGTTGTGCAAACCTAAATGATATGGGAGAACAGTAGAACAGAGTGATCTAGGAATAATAGTGCATAGTTCACTGAAGGTGGAATCTCATGTGGATAGGGTGGTGAAGAAAGCTTTTGGTATGTTGGCCTTTATAAATCAGAGCATTGAGTATAGGAGTTGGGATGTAACGTTAAAATTGTACAAGGCATTGGTGAGGCCAAATTTGGAGTATCGTGTACAGTTCTGATCACCGAATTACAGGAGAGATGTCAACAAAATAGAGAGAGTACAGAGAAGATTTACTAGAATGTTACCTGGGCTTCAGCACCTAAGTTACAGGGAAAGGCTGAACAAGTTAGGTCTCTATTCATTGGAGCGTAGAAGGTTGAGGAGGGACTTGATAGAGGTATTTAAAATAATGAGGGGGATAGATCGAGTTGATGTGGATAGGTTTTTTCCATTGAGAGAAGGGGAGATTCAAACAAGAGGACATGATTTGAGAGTTAGGGGGCAAAAGTTTAAGGGTAACACGAGGGGGAATTTCTTTACTCAGAGAATGGTAGTTGTGTGGAATGAGCTTCCAGTAGAAGTGGTAGAGGCAGGTTCGATATTGTCATTTAAAGTAAAATTGGATAGGTATATGGACAGGAAAGGAATGGAGGGTTATGGGCTGAGTGTGGGCCAGTGGGACTAGGTGAGATTAAGTGTTTGGCACGGACTAGAAGGGCCGAGATGTCCTGTTTCCGTGCTGTAATTATTATATGGTTATATATGGAAAACGAAGTTGAGTGAAGTTATCCCCTCTAGTTCAGGAGCCTGATGGTTGAGGGATAATAGCTATTCCTGAACCTGGTGGTGTGGGTCCTGAGGCTTTCATACCTCCTTCCTGTTGGCAGCAGTGAGAAGAGAGCTTGTCCTGGGTGATAGGGGTCCCTGATTGATGGATACTGCTTTCCTGATGTGCTCGATGGTGGGGTGGGCTTTATCCACTACTTTTTGTTGGATTTTCCATTCAAGGGCATTGGTGTTTCCATACCAGGCCACATCCACATCTGCTCTCCACATCTGTAGAAATTTGTTAGGATTTTTCAAAGATTAATTTACAGGAAAATAAAGAAATGCGATTGAACTAATGTAAAACTACATAAACAAAAGCTGACAAACAACCAATGTGCAAAAGAAGACAATTTGTGCAAAAAGATAATACTGAGAGCATGAGTTGTAGAGTCCTTGAAAGTGGGTCTGTAGGTTGTAGAATCAATTCACGGTTGAGGTGAGTGAAGTTATCCACACAAGTTCAGGAGCCTGATGGTTGAGGGGTAATAACTGTGCCTGAACCTGGTGGTGTGAGTCCTGAGGCTCCTGTACCTCCTTCCTGATGGTTGAGCGGTGATAACTTCCTGAACCTGGTGGTGTGGGACCTGAGGCTCCTGTACCTCCTTCCTGATGGTTTAAGGGGTAATAACTGTGCCTGAACCTGGTGGTATGAGTCCTGAGGCTCCTGTACCTCCTTCCTGATGGTTGAGCGGTGATAACTGTTCCTGAACCTGGTGGTGTGGGGCCTGAGGCTCCTGTACCTCCTTCCTGATGGTTCAGGGGTGGTAACTATTCCTGAACCTGATGTGTGAAACCTAAGGCTCCTGTACCTCCTTCCCAATTGTAGCAGAGAGAAGACAGCATGGCATGGATGGTGAGGGGAGTCCTTGATGATATATGTAACTCTTTTGTGACACTGTTAGTTGTAGATGTGCTCATTGGTGGGGAGGACTTTGTCCATGATGGGCTGGACCGTATCCACCTCTTTTTGTAGTTTATTTCCTTTCCTGGGCATCGGTGTTTCCGTACCAGGTCAGTCAGGATGCCCTCCACACCTCATCTATAGAAATTTGCCAGTTTTAGATGACATGTAGAATCTGTAAAAACCTCTAAGAAAGTTGAGGTGGTTTCATGTCTTCTTTGTGATGGCACTTACGTGCTGGTCCCAAGTCGGATGTTCTGATATGATAACATCAATGAATTTAAAGGTACTCTTTCCACCTCCAATCCCCTAATGAGGACTTGCTCATGGACCTCTAGCTTCTTCCTTCTGGGTTGCCTCCAACCAGATGGCGTGAACAGTGATTTCTCTAACGTCCAGTAACTTATCCTCCCTTCCCTCTTGTCTCTTTTTCCATTCTTCATTCTGGCTCCTTTCTTAACCCTTCTCTTTCCTTACCTGCCTATCACCTCAATCTGGACTCATCCTCCTTCCCTTTTCCCATGATCCACTTGACTTTCCCATCAGATTCCTCCTTTGTCAGCTTTTTACCTTCTCCACTTATCACCTCACAGCTTGTCACTTCAACTCCCCTACCCTTCCACCCACCTTCCCCCTCACCTGGCTTCACCTGTCAGCTTGTATTTTGGCTTCTTCCCCCTTCCTTTCCTGCTGAGTTCCTCCTTAACATTACTCTAGATTTACAGCATTTGCAGAATCTCTTGTGTTTATCTGGCAATAATCAGCTTTTTGCTTTTGTTGACATTGAGTGAGAGGTTGTTGTGGCACCACTCAACCAGATTTTCAATTGCCCTCTGTGCTAATTCGTCACCACCTTTTATTCGGCCAGTGACAGGTAACAAAACAGAGGTGCGGTTGATTGAACAAACAATAGAAAACTTTTTGGACACAATGTACTGACTGAATAATATACGTAGTGTACCCCACCATTGAACACACCTACACGGAGTGTTGTCACAGGAAAGCAGCATCCAGCATCAAGGACCCCCACTACCCAGGCTATACTCTCTTCTCACTGCTGTCATCAGAAAGGAGGTGCAGAAGCCTCAGGTCCCACACATCTAGGTTCAGGAACTGCTATTACCCAGGCTCCTGAACCAGTGGGGATAACTTCTCTCAAAATCACTCATTCAACCTATGGACTTACTTTCAAAAGTTCAAAGTAAATTTATTATCAGGGTACATGTATGTCACCATATACAACCCTGAGGTTCGTTTCCTTACGGACATACTCAATAAATGCATAATAGAATAATAACTACAACAGAATCAGTGGAAGATCACACCAACTTGGTCGTTCAGCCAATATGCAAAAGACGATAAGCTGTGAAAACACAAAAGGAAAGAAATAATAACAATAAGTAAGCAATAAATATCAAGAACATGAGGTACAGAGTCCTTGAAAGTGAGTCTATAGGTTGTGGACTCTTCATCTCATGTTATTGATATTCACTGCTTATTTATTGTTTGTTTGTATTTGTACTGTTTGTTGTACGCTGTCTTTTGCACACTGGTTGCTTATCCGTTGGGTGTGGTCTTTCATTGATTCTGTTATATTTCCTGGATTTACAGAGTATGTCTGCAAGAAAATGAATCTCAGGATAATATATGTGCTTTGATAATAAAATCGATTTTGATCTTTGACTGGATCCCTATGCCTGAAATAATTTAACACAAGAACCTGCACATGAGCTGAATTGTATTAGTGTTGATTGAATGCAGGGAAAGGTCCACCTAGATTTGCACTCAGGGACCGCTTTATTTGGTACCTCCTGTACGTAATAATGTGGCTACTGGTGTATGTTCATGGTCTTCTGCTGCTGTAGCCTGTCCACTTCAGTGTTCGATGTGATGTGCGTTCAGAGATGCTCTTCTGTCTGGTTATTTGAGTTACTGTCACCTTCCTGTCAGCTTGAACCAGTCTCCTCTGACCTCTCTCATGAACAAGGTATTTTCACCCACAGTACTCCCACTCACTGGGTGTTTTTTTTTTGTTTTTTGCACCATAATCTAAACTCTGGAGACTGTTGTGCATGAAAATCCCAGTTGATCAACAGTTTCTGAGATACTCAGACCACCCCAATCACTCCACAGTCAAAGTCACTTGGATCACATTTCTTTCCCATTCTCATGTTTGGTCTGAACAACAACTGAACCTCTTGACCACATCTGCATGCTTTTATACATTGAGTTGCTGCTACATGATTGACTGATTAGATATTTGCATTAACGAGCAGGTGTACCTAATAAAGTGGCCACTATGTGTAAGTTCCTTCTAGAATGTAATTTAAAAGCCACTAGTTCACTTTTTGTCTCTTGTTCTTTATCTAAAGAGATCAGAGTCTAATTTGTGTTTCTGTTGACAGTGACTTAGAGAAGTCGGTGGACGATTTGCAACGGGATGCGGCCTTGAGTCAGCGACTGATTACAGGGCCAGAACTGGAGGAGAAGGCACTGGTCTTGCGACAGCTGAGCGAGACCCTCACCGACCTGAAGGGTGAGGGGGCCACTGCCATTAACCAACAGGAGAGGGAGGGTTGCCCGTCACAGTTAGGATCTGAATGGGAGAAGTAATGAAACATGGAGGCAGCCCCTTCTTAGGACACAAGACAAAATCTAACATAGCTGGTAACACATTTGTTTCCATGACGTATTGTCCCAGGAAAGAGTCCCGATCTCCTTTTGTGGGTTTGATTTGCCCAGTCTATATGAAGATGAATATGCCCATGAATAATTCTTTAACTTTATTGCAAAGCTCCTTTATTTTTTAAGGTCAATGTTGTTAAGGGTTTATAATCTTCTCCTTGTTACCCTTTATTTATTACCCCTCCTCCTCCCCCCACCCAGAGTCCCCTTGTTCATAGAATTCATCTGCTTACAAGACCACAAGATGTAGGGGCAGGTTTATTTATTTACTGAGATACAGTGCAGAATCGGCCCGGCAGCCCCCGATTTTAACCCTAGCCATAGATTCACCACCCTCTGGAAATTCCTCCTCATCTCTGATTTGAGCTGCACCCTCTGGTCCTGGACTCCCCCATTATCCTCTCCACATCCACTCTTTCTCAGTCTTTCAATATTCGATAGTTTTCAATGAGATTCCACCCCCCCCCCCCCTCCGCCAATTCTATTAAACTCCAGTGAGTACAGGCTCAGAGCCATCAAACACTCCTCATACGTTCACCCTTTAATTTCTTGGATCAATTTCGTAAACCTCCTCTGGGCCCTCTCCAAAGCCAACACATTATTAATGTTTTGGGTCGGAACCCTTAATTAGGACTGGAAAGAAAGGGGGAGGAAGCTTCTCAAATTTCTGGTGATATATCCCCACCCTCTCTCATCTCTCTTTTTCTATTCCCCACTCGAGTTCCTTTTTCACCCCTTCTCTTCTCACCTACCCCTCACCTCCCTCTGGTTCCCCCCTTCCTTCCCTTTCCCCCACAGTCCACTCTCCTCTCCTATCAGATTCCTCCTTCTTCAGCCTTTTACCTTTTCCACCTATCACCTCACAGCTTCTCACTTCATTCTCCCACCCACCCAGTGTGTTGCACTGGATTTCCAGCATCTGCAAAATCTTTTTACTATTTATATTGATTTTACAATCTTGGTCAAAGAAATGGCTGTAGATCAAACCCATTAACTTTTATCTTCCATTAATTTCACTGCTTTATTAGAAATGCTCTTTGTATCCTGATGAAAGAGTTGACATTGTTCAGTGCAGTTTTACCCTCTAACTTGGTACTTACATCACATCTTTCAGACCCTTAGTGACCCAAAATTAATTTTTCCAAATATACTGAACAAAAATCAAAGTTACCTGCAGTGCAGCAAAACTGAGTCAAAAAAATACTGGTAAAACTCTCAGTAGATCAGGCAGTATCTGTGGAAAGGCAGAAGCCAAAGATTCCTCAATCTAAAATATTCGCTGTTTCTCTTTCCAGAGTTTTCCCCATATTTTCTATGTTTGTTTTATCAAAGATCTTAAAGATTAGCTTTATTTGTCACATGTACATTGATACATACAGTGAAATGTGTCACTTTGTGTCAACAACCAACACGGTTTGAGGATGTGCTGGGGACAGCCCGCATGTCCCCACGATTCCAGCACCAACATAGCATACCCACAATATACTAACCCTAACCTATAAGTCCTGAGAACAAGGGAGGAAACTGGAGGACCCAGAGGAAGCCCACGCGGTCACAGAGAGAATGAACAAACTCCTTACGGGAACTGAACCTCAGTTGTTGGTTCTGTACAGCATTACACTGCTGTGTTGTCCTATTCTGGTCAACCTACTCAGTTTTCAACAAAAGCTATCATTAGCTTTAACCTGTTGTATCCCCAATATGGCAATTATCAGTGGTTTTAACTTGACTGCTGGTGCTGTAAAGTATTGCACTAGCCGCTCTTCGGTCACCAATTAGTCAGATAGAGGTATTGAAGTCTGAGGGGAGACCCCATTAAAATGTTCAAAATATATACTTGGGTTGGCAGTGTAGATGGGCAGGTGTCAGAGCTAATGTAATAGGAAAGTACGGCACAGAAACAGGCCCTTTGGTCCATCTAGTCCATGCTGCACTATTTTAACTGCCTACTCCCATCTAACTGCACCTAGACCATAGATCTTCATACCACTACCATCCAAGTTTTGCGTCCACCACTTACGCTGGCAGCTCATTACACGTTCACACCACCCTCTGAGTGAAGACGTTTCTCCTCATGATCCCCTTGAACTTTTCACCTTTCACCCTTAACTCATGACCTCTAGTTGTAGTTCCACCCAACCTCAGTGGGAAAAGCCCGCTTGCATTTGCCCTATCTATCCCCCTCAAAATTGTGTACATTCTATCGAATCTCCTCTCAGTCTTCTAAGTTCCAAGGAACAAAGTCCAAACCTATTCAATCTTCCCATATAATTGACACCCTCCAGACCCAGCAACATCCTTGTAACTTTTCTCTATACTCTTTCAAACTTATATACAGCTTTCCTGTAGGTAGGTGACCAAAACTGCATACAACACTCCAAATTAGGCCTCACCAACGTCTTATACAACTTCAACATAACATCCCATCTCCTGTACTCAGTACATTGATTTATGAAGGGCAATGTGCCAAAAGCTTTCTTTACAACCCTGTCTACCTGTGATGCCACTTTCAATTAATTATGGATCTTCTATTCCCAGATGCCTTTGTTCTACCACACTCTTCAGTGTAAGACCCACCCTGGATGGTCCTACTGAAGTGCAGCACCTTGCCCTTGTCTGCATGAAATTCCATCTGCATCTTTCAGCCCATTTTTCCAGATGTTCCAGATCACATAATCAGTTTCAAAGTAAAGCATAAACCCTCCAGGACAGAGATAAGGAGAGGGAAGAAATTCTCCACTGCAAAGGGCAGTGGAGTCTCAGTTACTGAACCCTGATCATTGCTGCTGTTAATCGTTCTGCTAACAGCTACTACCAAACTGCCCAAGTTGCCACAATATCATTATAACCTACCAAATATTGAAAGGCCGAGATAGATTGGATGTGGAGAGGATGTTTCCTTTATTGGGGGAGTCTGAGTCCAGAGCAGACAGCCTCAGGATAGAGGGGCATCCCTTTAGAACAGAGATGAAGAGGAATTTCTTTAGGCAGAGGCCTAGAATCAGAATCAGGTTTAATATCACTGGCATGTGCCGTGAAATTTGTTGAATGTGGCAACAGTACAATGCAATCCAAAGTAATAAAAGTAGTAAATTACAGTAAGAAGTATATATATTAAAAAGTTAGATAAATAGTGCAAAAAGAGAAAATATGTAGTGTTCATTTCCCATTCAGAAATCTGATGGCAGAGGGGAAGAAGCTGTTCCTGAATCGCTGAGTGTGAGACTTCAGGCTCCTGTACCTTCTCCCTGACGGCAGAGGGGAAGAAGCTGTTCCTGAATCGTTGAGTGTGTGTCTTCAGGCTCCTGTACCTCCTCCCTGATGGCAGAGGGGAAGAAGCTGTTCCTGAATCACTGAGTGTGTGTCTTCAGGCTCCTGTACCTCCACCCTGATGGCAGAGGGGAAGAAGCTGTTCCTGAATCGTTGAGTGTGTGTCTTCAGGCTCCTGTACCTCCTCCCTGATGGCAGAGGGGAAGAAGCTGTTCCTGAATCACTGAGTGTGTGTCTTCAGGCTCCTGTACCACCTCCCTGATGGCAGAGGGGAAGAAGCTGTTCCTGAATCGTTGAGTGTGTGTCTTCAGGCTCCTGTGCCTCCTCCCTGATGGCAGAGGGGAAGAAGCTGTTCCTGAATCGTTGAGTGTGTGTCTTCAAGCTCCTGTACCTCCTCCCTGATGGCAGAGGGGAAGAAGTTGTTCCTGAATCACTGAGTGTGTGTCTTCAGGCTCCTGTACCTCCTCCCTGATGGCAGAGGGGAAGAAGCTGTTCCTGAATCGTTGATTGTGTGTCTTCAGGCTCCTGTGCCTCCTCCCTGATGGCAGAGGGGAAGAAGCTGTTCCTGAATCGTTGAGTGTGTGTCTTCAGGCTCCTGTACCCCCTCCCTGACGGCAGAGAGGAAGAAGCTGTTCCTGAATCGTTGAGTGTGTGTCTTCAGGCTCCTGTACCTCCTCCCTGGTGACAGAGGGGAAGAAGCTGTACCTGGACCGTTGAGTGTGTGTCTTCAGGCTCCTGTGCCTCCTCCCTGATGGCAGAGGGGAAGAAGCTGTTCCTGAATCGTTGAGTGTGTGTCTTCAGGCTCCTGTACCCCCTCCCTGACGGCAGAGAGGAAGAAGCTGTTCCTGAATCGTTGAGAGCGTGCCTTCAGGCTCCTGTACCTCCTCCCTGATGGCAGAGGGGAAGAAGCTGTCCCTGAATCACTGAGTGTGTGCCTTCAGACACCTGTACCTCCTCCCTGATGGCAGAGGGGAAGAAGCTATTCCTGAATCGCTGAGTGTGTGTCTTCAGGCTCCTGTACCTCCTCCCTGATGGCAGAGGGGAAGAAGCTGTTCCTGAATCGCTGAGTGTGTGTCTTGAGGCTCCAGTACCTCCTCCCTGATGGCAGAGGGGAAGCTGTTCCTGAATCACTGAGTGTGTGTCTTCAGGCTCCTGTACCTCCTCCCTGATGGCAGAGGGGAAGAAGCTGTTCCTGAATCACACAGTGTGTGTCTTCAAGCTCCTGTACCTCCTCCCTGATGGCAGAGGGGAAGAAGCTGTTCCTGAATCGTTGAGTGTGTGTCTTCAGGCTCCTGTACCTCCTCCCTGATGGCAGAGGGGAAGAAGCTGTTCCTGAATCACTGAGTGTGTGTCTTCAGGCTCCTGTACCTCCTCCCTGACGGCAGAGGGGAAGAAGCTGTTCCTGAATCACTGAGTGTGTGTCTTCAGGCTCCTGTACCTCCTCCCTGATGGCAGAGGGGAAGAAGCTGTTCCTGAATCACACAGTGTGTGTCTTCAAGCTCCTGTACCTCCTCCCTGACGGCAGAGGGGAAGAAGCTGTTCCTGAATCGTTGAGTGTGTGTTTTCAGGTTCCTGTACCTCCTCCCTGATGGCAGAGGGGAAGAAGCTGTTCCTGAATTGTTGAGTGTGTGTCTTCAGGCTCCTGTACCTCCTCCCTGATGGTAGCAATGAGAAGAGGTCATGTCCTGAGTGATGGGGGGTCCTTAGTGATGAACACCTGTTTGAGGCATCACTTCTTGAAGTTGTCCTGGATTCTGGTGAGGCTAGTGCCCATCCATGATGGAGCTGACTGTGAATCTGAGTAATTCACTGCCACAGATGCTGTGGAGACCAAGCCATTGGGCATATTTAAAACAAAGCTTGATAGGTTCTTAATTAGCCAGGGCATCAAAGGTTATGGAGAGAAGGCAGGTGAATGGGGTGAGGGATAATAATTCAACAGAGCAGACTTGCTCCTATATCTTATGGTCTAATATTGGTTGCTTCAGCAATTGAACTTGGAATAATTGTGAAACTGGATCAGAAACATCATTTGGTAATCCAAATGTTTTTAATTCATTTTTGGGGGAATGCTGGCATCATAGGCAAGGCTGGTATTTATTGCCCCCAGAATATATGGATCCTGTATTCCCGGATCCCTTTGTTCTACCACAGTCTTCAGTGCCCTACCGTTCGTGGTGTAATACTTACCCTGGTTGGGCCTACTGAAGTGCAACACCTTGCCCTTGGTTTGATGGTTCACTTCAGAGATAGGGTAAGAGTCAGCCACATTATTGAGGCTTAGAGTGAGAAATGGAAAAGATTGGGTAGAGATACCAGATCCTCTCCTAAGGGACTCTAGTGAAATGGATGTGTTATTTGACCATTCAGCTCATCACGTCTGCTCCGTAGTTCTATCATGGCTGATTTATTATTTTATGATGATTTGACAGATTTATTTTAATCTCAGTTTATTAATTATGTTCTCCCCATGACTTGGTGCTTGGGTTTCCTCCCGTGGTCCAAAGAGATACCGGTTGGTAGGTTAATTAATCATTGTATATTGTCCTGTGATTAGGCTGGGGTTAAATCTCTAGATTGCTGGGCAGCACAGCTCGAAGGGCCAGAAAAGCCTACTCCATGCTTTATCTCAATAAATGGTTAAATTAATAAAAGTTTCTTAAATATCCCTAATGTATCTGCCTGATGAAGAGCCTTGGCCCAAAACATCAGTTGTTTAGTCCTCTCTGTAGAAGCTGCCTGACCTGCTGGGTTCCTCAAACATTTTGTGTGTGTTAGTCTTATTATTTGCTAGTCCCTATTTCGCCCCATCATCTGGAATTTGTACCTTTAACATTACCAGTTCTGCAGTGGCTTCATAGACCAAACCCCACACCCTAAAGTGACTCCCTTCCCTCGGCTGAACCAAGCACCCATATCCCACTCCACCTTTCACCTTGCACTCAGCTCTCTGGTCCAGCACTGGGCTCTGTATCTCTGCTCTTCAACAAACACAAGAAAGTGTTTTGTTTATATTTTTTTATTTAAAGATACAGTGTGGTAACAGCCCTTCTGGCTCAACAAGCTCATGCCCAGTTACGCCCATGTGACCAATTAACATACTGACCCGTACGACTTTGGACTGTGGGAGGAAACCGGAGCACCTGGAGGAAACACACATGGTCATGAAGAGAATGTAAAAACTCTTTTTCAGACAGCGGTTACACTAACCACTACAGTACTGTGCTGTCACATGTATCCTCCATGTTGTAAATAACTCCTTGAAGTGATTAATTTTCAGTGCAGATTTCCATACCCCTTTCCATGACTCTAGATTGTGTATTACATTGTGCAGCACTTATTGTTACATGTTAATCCACAAACTTGATGTTGGACTTATGATAATTGTCTAGTTTATATGTATGCCCTATTGCCCCTCCTTGTCTAGACCCTCTGTGTCCATCTCTCTCGCTCTGTCTCATCCTTTTCCTCCCTCCCCTTCCTTCACTAGCTACCCTTTGCTCTTTTTACCCCCACTCTGTTTTCTGCTGAACCATCCCTATTCTCTCTCTCCTTCTCTCTACACTCTGCTCTGCATTTCCACCCCATTCTCTCTCATTTCTAAACATTTTTATCAACTTATCTTCCTCACATTTTTTTCAAGCTCTCTCTTCCTCTTGCAATCCTCCCTCTCTCTCCCTCTCTTCTTGTGATCCCTCTCTTTCTCTCTCGCTTTCACTTGCACTCCCTCTCCATCTCGCCCCCTGGCTCCCTCTCTCCTCCACCTTCGTCCTGATCCCCTCCACCCCAAGCCTGATGCTGGCGTTAACGTGCAGGCCCTGGGAACGTGGGGTTGGGCAGGATGATCTGTGTTGGCAACTGATTTGATTTCTGTTGCCCCCCCCCCCCCCCCCCCCAGCCCAGTTCCCGAGTCTTCAGAGTAAGATGCGGGTGATCTTGCGTGTGGAGGTGGAGGCAGTGAAGTTCCTGAAGGAGGAGCCTCACAGACTGGATGTTCTGCTGAAACGCTGCAAGACCATCACTGACGTCCTGGCCACACTTAGAAAGTAAGTGGTTCATTGCCATTATGTGTACCAAGAATCTTTCTTTGCTCACCATCCATACTGATCGTTCCATATAACGACTGATAAAGTCACGAGGAAATTCCTCGGCTAAGTATATCAACATATCAATGGTGGCATGCGACGAGCTGGCATTCTGGTCATTACCTCTGGTTCAGCAGGAAACATCCTCTCATTATTATATCCTACTCAAGCTGTCCCACCCTTATGACTCGCTAGTGTGGTAAGGGTAAAGGATCAACTTTATTCGCCATATACGTTTACATGTGTTAGGAATTTGCTGTGGTGTGTCAGTGCAACCTGGTAACATGGTGGCTGTGGAGGTCAGGTCACTGGGTATATTTAAGGCAGAGGTTGATAGATTCTTGACTGGTCAGGGCATGGATATGGGGAGAAGGCAGGAGATTGAGGCTGAGAAGGAAATGGATCAGCCATGGTGAAATGGCAGAGAAGACTCGATGGCCAAATAGCCTAATTCTGCTCCTATGTCTTATGGTCTAATAAGTCAAGTCAAGTAATTTTTTATTGTCATTTTATTATCATTTCGACAATACACAGTAAAAACGAGACATTTTTCAGGACCATGGTGCTACATGAAACAGTACAAAAACTACACTGAACTACGTAAAAACAACATAAAAAACTACACTAGATTACAGACCTACCCAGGACTGCATAAAGTGCATAAAACAGTGCAGGCATGACAATAAATAATAAAGAAGACAATAGGCACAGTAGAGGGCAGTAAGTTGGTGTCAGTCCAGTCTCTGGGTATTGAGGAGTCTGATAGCTTGGGGAAAGTACAGTCGATGCTTCGGGCCGAAACACTTTGGCGGGACTGGAGAAAAAAAAGCCGAGGAGTGGATTTAAAGGGTGGGGGGAGGGGAGAGAGAAACACAAGGTGAGAGGTGAAACCTGGAGGGGAAGGATAAAGTAAAGAGCTGGAAAGTAAGTTGGAGAAAGAGACAGAAGGCCATGGAAGAAAGAAAAAGGGGGGAGGAGCACCAGAGAGAGGCGATGGGCGGGCAAGGAGATGGGGTGAGAGAGGGAAAAGGGGAAATGGTGAAAGGGGTCCATGACCGGAAGTTTGAGAAATCGCTTCAGCTTGGAGGCTACTCAAACGGAATATGAGGTGTTGTTCCTCCGAACTGAGTGTGACCTTTTCACAACAGTGGAGGAGGCCATGGATGGACATATTAGAATGGGAAGTGGAATTAAAATGAGTAGCCACTGGGAGATCCTGATAGTCCAGGTAATTATAGACCAGTGAGCCTTACGTATGTGGTGGGAAAGCTGTTGGAAAAGATTCTTAGAGATAGAATCTATGGGCATTTAGAGAATCATGGTCTGATCAGGGACAGTCAGCATGGCTTTGTGAGGGGCAGATCGTGTCTAACAAGCCTGATAGAGTTCTTTGAGGAGGTGACCAGGCACATAGATGAGGGTAGTGCAGTGGATGTGATCTACATGGATTTTAGTAAGGCATTTGACAAGGTTCCACATGGTAGGCTTATTCAGAAAGTCAGAAGATCCAGGGAAGTTTGACCAGGTGGATTCAGAATTGGTTTGCCTGCAGAAGGCAGAGGGTTGTGGTGGAGAGAGTACATTCAGATTGGAGGGTTGTGACTAGTGGTGTCCCACAAGGATCGGTTCTGGGACCTCTACTTTTCGTGATTTTTATTAACGACCTGGATGTGGGGTAGAAGGGTGAGTTGGCAAATTTGCAGATGACACAAAGGTTGGTGGTGTTGTAGATAGTGTAGAGGATTGTCGAAGGTTGCAGAGAGACATTGATAGGATGCAGGAGTGGGCTGAGAAGTGATAGATGGAGTTCAACCCATAGAAGTGTGAGGTGGTACACTTTGGAAGGACAAACTCCAAGGCAGAGTACAAAGTAAATGGCAGGATATTTGGTAGTGTGGAGGAGCAGAGGGATCTGGGGGTACATGTCCACAGATCCCTGAAAGTTGCCTCACAGGTAGATAGGGTAGTTAAGAAAGGTTATGGGGTGTTAGCTTTCATAAGTCGAGGGATAGAGTTTAAGAGACGCGATGTAATGATGCAGCTTTATAAAACTCTGGTTAGGCCACACTTGGAGTTCTGGTTGCCTCACTATAGGAAGGATGTGGAAGCATTGGAAAGGGTACAGAGGAGATTTGCCAGGATGCTGCCTGGTTTAGAGAGTATGGATTATGATCAGAGATTAAGGGAGCTAGGGCTTTACTCTTTGGAGAGAAGGAGGATGAGAGGAGACATGATAGAGGTGTACAAGATATTAAGAGGAATAGACAGAGTGGACAGCCAGCGCCTCTTCCCCAGGGCACCACTACTCAGTACAAGGGGACATGGCATTAAGGTAAGGGGAGGGAAGTTCAAGGGGGATATTAGAGGAAGGTTTTTCACTCAGAGAGTGGTTGGTGCGTGGAATGCACTGCCTGCATCAGTGGTGGAGGCAGATACCTAGTGAAGTTTAAGAGACTACTAGACAGGTATATGGAGGAACTTAAGGTGGGGGGTGTTATATGGGAGGCAGGGTTTGAGGGTCAGCACAACATTGTGGGCCGAAGGGCCTGTAATGTGCTGTACTATTCTATGTTTCTATGTTTCTAATGGTGCTGTGCCACTTTGAAGTCTATGGTATTGATGCTTTGTTCCAGTGTGGTGTTTACTAACTACCCCTGGAATATTTGAGCCTAGAATTGTGTTCAAACTGGACGTTATACATTTAAGATTTAAGATTAGCTTTATTTGTTACATGTACAGTACTGTGCAAAAGTCTTAGGCACCCTAGCTCTATATATGCCCTAGACTTTAGCACAGTACTGTATTTGTCGATGTGGAGCAGAGACGAGTTTGTAAATCTGGCAGGAGCAAAGGATGTTAGGAATGGTGAGGGTGGAGTACCATGGGAGGGGTGTGGGTCAGGTGGCAGAGAAGGAGTGCCAGGGACGGGGTGGGGGGGAAGTGCTGACATGGGTCCAGACACACCGAACCCTGAGACACCAGCCTAGGCCATTTGATTCCAAACAATCGGTTTATTGATCATTACAGAATGTCTCTCTGGTGCTTCCCACTCCCTTCCCCTCCCTTCCCCTTTCCCCAACCATGACTCCCCTCTCCCTGCCCCCTTCCCACTCTCAGTCCACATTAGAGACCCACATCAGAATCGGGTTTATCATCACTCACACATGTCATGAAATTTGTTTTTTGCAGCAGCAGTACAGTGCAGTGTGTAAAATTACTACAGTTATGGGCAAAAGTCTTAGACACCACCTACAGTGGTGTGCAAAAGTTTGGGCACCCCAGTCAAGATTTCTGTCACTGTGAATAGCTAAGGAAGTAAAAGATGACCTGATTTCCAAAAGGCATAAAGTTAAAGATGAAACATTTATTTAATATTTTAAGCAAGATTACATTTTTATTTCCATCTTTTATAGTTTCAAAATAACAAAAAAAGGAAAAGGGCCTGAAGCAAAAGTTTGGGCACCCTGCGTGGTCAGTACTTAGTAACACCCCCTTTGGCAAGTATCACAGCTTGTAAATGCTTCCTGTAGCCAGTGAAGAGTCTTTCAATTCTTGTTTGGGGGATTTTCACCCATTCTTCCTTGCAAAAGGCTTCTAGTTCTGTGAGATTATTGGGCCATCTTAAATGCACTGCTCTTTTCAAGTCAAGTCAACTTTTATTGCCATTTCGACCATAACTGCTGGTACAGTACATAGTAAAAATGAGACAACATTTTTTCAGGACCATGGTGTTACATGACACTGTACAAAAACTACACTGAGCTCCATAAAAAACAACACAGAAAAAAATGACACTAGACTACAGACCTACCCAGGACTGCATAAAGTGCACAAAACAGTGCAGGCATGACAATAAATAATAAGGCAATAGGCACAGTAGAGGGCAGTAAGTTGGTGTCATCAGTCTCTGGGTATTGAGGAGTCTGATAGCTTGGGGGAAGAAACTGTTACACAGTCTGGTCGTGAGAGCCCGAATGCTCCAGTGCCTTTTCCCAGACAGCAGGAGGGAGAAGAGATTGTATGAGGGGTGCATTGGGTCCTTCATAATGCTGTTTGCTTTGCAGATGCAGCGTATAGTGTAAATGCCCGTAATGATGGGAAGAGAGACCCCGATGATCTTCTCAGCTGACCTCACTATCCACTGCAGGGTCTTGCGATCCGCGATGGTGCAATTTCTGAACCAGGCAGTGATGCAGCGGCTCAGGACACTCTCAATACAACCTCTGTAGAATGTGATGAGGATGGGGGGGGGGGGGGGGGGGAGATGGACTTTCCTCATCATTCGCAGAAAGTAGACCGCTGCTGGGCTTTCTTTGCTATGGAGCTGGTGTTGAGGTCTATCCCCAGATTTTCGATGATGGGGGGGGACTGTGAAATTCATGAAATTCTGCACCCTTTTTTCTCCAAACATACCCTTGCTCATTGTGGCCAAGAAGTTGAAAGGAACATCTAAACAAGCCTGATGCATTTTGGAAACAAGTCCTGTGGACTGATGAAGATAAAATAGAACTTTGTGGAATGAGCAAAGGTATGTGTGGAGAAAAAAGGGTGCAGAATTTCATGAAAAGAACACCTCACCAATTGTTAAGCACAAGGGTGGATCGATCACGCTTTGTGCTTGTGTTGCAGCCAGTGGCACGGGAACATTTCACTGGTAGAGGGAAGAATGAATTCAATTAAATACCAGCAAATTCTGGAAGCAAACATCACACCGTCTGGTAAAAAAGCTGAAGATGAAAAGAGGATGGCTTCTACAACAGGATATTGATACTAAACACACCTCAAAATCCACAATGGACGACCTCAAGAGGCACAAGCTGAAGGTTTTGCCATGGCCCTGACAGTTCCCCCCCCCCCCCCGACCTAAACATCATCGAAAATCTGTGGATAGACCTCAAAGAGCAGAGCATGCAAGGACGGCCCAATAATCTCACAGAACTAGAAGCCTTTTGCAAGGAAGAATGGGCAAAAATCCCCCCAAACAAGAATTGAAAGACTCTTCACTGGCTACAGAGAGCGTTTACAAGCTGTGATACTTGCCAAAGGGGGTGTTACTAAGTACTGACCATGCAGTGTGCCTGAACTTTTGCTTCAGGCCCTTTTTCTTTTTTTATTATTTTGAAACAGTAAAAGATGAAGAGAAAAAAGTAATCTTGCTTAAAATATTAAAGAAATGTGTCATCTTTAACTTTATGCCTTTTGGAAATCAGGTCATCTTTTAACTCACTTAGTTATTCACTGTAACAGAAATTTTGACTGGGATGCCCAAACTTTTACATGCCACTGTGTGTGCCTAAGAGATTGGCACAGTGCTACACATCAAAACATAAAGTGAAGTGTGTTGTTCGCGACAAAATCAAATTGGCGAGGATTGTGCTGGGAGATGCTTCCGGTGCCAACATAGCATGCCTACAACTTACTAACCTTAACCATATGTGTTTGGAATGTGGGAGGAAACCAGAGCACCTGGAGAAAACCACGCAGTCACAAGGAGAATGTGCAAACCTCTTACAGACAGCAGTGGGGATTGAACCCTAATGGGTGATTGCTGGCGCTGTAAAGCGGTTGCGCTAACCACTACACTACCCATGCCACCATTAATTAGTCCTTTGTTCGACTCACCTGTGGGTAAAATGGGATTGACTAAACCTCAGGTTGCTGTGGGAGTATCATGACTGAGACACTTGTCCTTGAATCCTTCTGCACATTACTGATCAGAGTTCGGGATGCCAGTATGACTGAATGGAGAGTGATCCGTTGGGCAGTGATTCAGTTCCCTGCACCATGGAGTGCATTAGATGGCCAACCATTCAGAGTTGGTAGAGGTGGGGAATCAAGAATCAGATTGTGAATCAGGTCTATTATTACTGATATAGCTCATCGAATTTGTTGTTTTGTGGCAGCAGTACGCACTGGTAAAGGTGTAAAGAATTACTATAAGTTACAATAAGAAAAATAAGCAAATAAATAATTAGTGCAAAAAGAGAGAAAATGTGAGGTAATATTCATGTGTTAATTGTCCATTCAGAAATATGATGGTTGAGGGGAAGAAGCTGTTCCTAAAATGTTGAGTGTGTGTCTTCAGGTTTCTGTACCTCCTCCCTGATGGTAACAGTGAGAAGAGGGCATGTCCTGGGTGGGGAGGGTCCTTAGTGATTGATGCCTCCTTTTGAAGATGTTCTCAGTGGTGGTGAGGCTAGTGCCCGTGACAGAGCAGGCTAAGGCGATAACCCTCTGCAGCTTTTTCCGACCCTATGCGGTGGCCCCTCTACCCCCACATACCAGATGCCGTTAGAATTCTGACCAGAGTGCATTTGTAGAAATTTGCTAGAGTCTGGTGACATACAAAATCTCCTCAAACTCCTTATGAAATATAGCTACTGGCATACCGTCTTCATGATTGCATCAACATGTTGGGCCCAGGATAGATCTTCAGAGATGTTGATGCCCAGGATTACTTGAGATGTTTGTCCAGGAGTCTGGTAACAGGGATAGAAGTTATTGTTGGGTCTGGCACTTCATGCCTGCCCGGGAATGACCATGTCCCACATGTGTGTGTCTGGCAGCTGAACACCAATCTCACCTATACAAGAGCAAATCAGAGGTAGGATGTCCTGTGAAACCTTCCCAGAACCTTTCCATGAACGTGACAAGCACTCAGATTGAGATTTATATATTTATCACACGTACATCGAACCATACAGTGAAGTGCATCGTCATAACTGACACACCTAACGATGTGCCGGGAGCAGCCCACGAGTGTTACCACACACTCTGGTGCCAACACAGCATGTCCACAGTGTTCAGCAGAACAACATCAGCAAAACAAGCCCCTTTCCTCCTTCTCAACCACCCTCGCACAAGGACAGTCCTCCAATTCCAGGACAGGCCTCCAGCCTTCAGTCCCCAGGCTTTGGCCTTCGGGTTTCAAACTTTGGTATCAACCGCCGGACTAGCTGATAGCGGAACCCCAACCTCTAGGCTCGAACTCCAATGTCGCTGACTCACCAGCCTCCTTGCCTTCTACTTACACAGACCTCGGATCTACCGACCTGGAACAGCATGATGTCCAAGGTGAATGGGAACACTGGACTCTTGAGATCTTCTCATCAGACTCCAGACTGACATGCAAATGTATCTCTCTTCCTTCATCATTGTTGGACCTAGATTTTTATTAGATAGTTCCCTGTTTTTTTCTTTACAGCTGTGCGGACCAACAATTGTTCTAAGTGAGAAATCTTTACGTGGTCTGAAAACTGTGCAGCACTTCATATTAACGTTATATAAAAGAAAGTCCCAGCTGCGTGGGAACAGTGTGGCCACACATCCTTGCAGCTTAGTAGGAACAGTAGTCTAGGTAAAAATAAAGATAAAATTAATTTGTCACATGTACATCAAAACATACAATGAACTGCATCGTTGTGTCAATGGCCAACACTCTCTGAGGATGTACCCTACAAGTGTCTCCACGCTTCCTATGCCAGTGTAGCGTGCCCACAGCTTGTTAACCCTAACCTTTGCATTGTGGGAGGCAACTGGAACACCCAGAAGAAGCTCACATGATCACGGGAAGAACTCCTTCACGATAGCAGCGGGAATTGGATCACAGTCTTCTGATTGCTGGCTCTGTAAAGCATTAAGCTAATTGCTACACGACCTTGCCACCCACTCTAAATCCTGTCTGTCCCAACAACGCCAGTGGTGGGAGCACCTTCACCAGAAAGACTGCTGCAGTTCAAGATGGCAGCTCACCACACCTTCCCAAAGGCATTCAGCAATGGGCAATAAATACATTTTCAAGGTGCCTACAATTCATGAATGAATTAAAAATAACCCTCTTTCTCCCTCCACAGATCTCAGATTCTGCCAGACTTGCTGAGTATTGCCAGCATTTTCTGTTTATTATTTCAGATTTCTAGCCCCTTCTGATTTCATTCTTTGTGTAACGTGGTCTTGTTCTGGGCCTTGCTGTTGGGACCCTAAGCGAGCAGCATTCCCTGCTTCCAGATGTGGTCACTATAAACAGAGTTCTGTTTTAGGAACTCACCTTTGGTGACTTGTGTGCTGTCTTTCTCTTTTGTTATCCAGTTGCTCGCCTTCTGCTTCAGCCCATCTCGGGGAGGTCTACCCAAGACGGTTTGGCAGGTAACTACGGCCATTTTCACCCTGGAGATTCTTGTCTGCCTCTTCCCTGCCTCCCCAGACGTTCCAACTGTCTCCTGTTTGTCTCTGGGACTTTTCCCTTTTCAGTTCCAGACAACCCCTTTCTTCCCCCGACTGCTGATTGTTCTCGGTTTGTTTATTTACGCACGTAGTTTTAGTTGAAACCTTGGTGAATGAAACCCCAGTATGAATCCTCAAGTTAATTAGCTTTGTTTGCTTTGATGTGTGTTTGTTGCATTTACAGTTACCGTATGTATAAAGAAAGAAAGGCCTGCATTGATATAACTCCTGACGCAACCCGGAGTTTTACAATGAAATACTTTTAATATGTGGTCACCACATAATGTGGGAGAGTCAGCAGAATCGGACTCAGGTTTAATATCATTGACAAATGTCCTGAGATTTGTTGTTTTGTGCAGCAGTACAATGCAATACATAACTGTAAATTACTATAATACATAAATAAAGAGAGCAACAAATAGTTTGTTCAAATATCTGATGGTGGAGAGGAAGAAATGGTTCTTGAAACATTAAGTGTATGTCTTCAGCATCTTGTACCTCATCTCTGAAGTTAGTAACGAGAAGAGGGCATGTCTTGGTTCTTAATTGGCAGCCAATTTATTTGCAGAATATTTCTCCAGACAAAGTTCAAAGTTTGAAGCTTAATTTATCATCAAAGTACATAAATGTCACTATATACTACCCTGAGATTCATTTTCTTGTGGGCATTCATCGTAAATACAAAGAAACACAATAAGCACACAAAAATAAAGATAGGCAAACAACCAATGTGCAAAAGAAGACAAACCTTGCAAATAATAAATAATATTGAGAACGTAAATTGTAGCGTCTATAGGTTGTGGAATCAGTTCAGCGTTGAGGTGATTGCAGTTATCCATGCCGGTTCAGGAGCCTGATGGTTGAAGGTTATTAACTATTCCTGAATCTAGTGGTGTGGAACCTAAGGCTTCTGTACCTCCTTCCCAATGGCAGCAGTGTGAAGAGAACATAGACTGGATGGTGGGGGTCCTTGATGATGGGAACAGCAGTATTTCAATATTTTTGGCCTCTTGCTGAGAGCTGTGTCAGAACGTAGAACATAGAACATTACAGCACAGTACAGGCCCTTCAGCCAATGCATTGTGCCAACCAACCTATTCGAAGATCAATCTAACCCTTCCGCCCTGTGTAGCCCTCCATTTTTCTATCATCCATGTACCTATCTAAAGGGTTCTTAAATGTCTAATGTATCAGAAAAGGGAAATATGCACAGGTTTCTTAATATTTGCTGCATTTGTGCGCCCACTGTGTATAGTACAAAGAGGTAGAGAGGGGCTCTCAGTTTATCAGCTCAGCTGAAACATGTCTAACAGTCGAGGACAAGTAGGAGGCTCCTGGATTGGCTTCACTCACCTCAGCGCTGAAGTGACTGTAGACTCACTTTCAGGGACTCTGCAGCTCTTGTTCTCCGTATATGGATACTTATTCAAAAAATATTTGCACAGTTTCTAATCTTTTGCACATTATATGTCTATCAGTTGTGTGTGTTTTATGTGGATTCTGTATTTCTTTGTTTTACGGGTGTCTGAAAGAAGATGAATCTCAAGATTGTTTATGGAATATGTATTTTGATAATAAATTTGAATTGGAAACCTACAGTCACTACCAAAGAGGCTTTTTAATCTCACAATTAATCAAGGTAAACAGAAAATATTTATGATAGGGTGGCTTTAATTTTATTGTTATGCTGTCTCAGCTCCAGACATTACACTACTTTGTTTAAGAAGACTGCCATTGAATTACACAGGAATACTCTATCTCAATGTGACCACAGATCAGGTCAAGGATTGAGTGGATACAGCAAAAGGAGTGGTAAAACAGAGGGATCTGGGAATACCAATCAATAACTCCTTGAAAGTGGCATCTTAGGTAGATAGGGTTATAAAGAGATCTTTCGTCAGTTGGCCTTCATAAATCAAAGTATTGAGTATAGGACACAAGAGATTCTGCAGATGCTGGAAATCCAGAGTATTGCTGGAGGAACTCAGTAGATCAGGCAGCATCTATGGAGAGGAATAAACAGTTGTCATTTTGGGCCCAGACCCTTCTTCAGTCCTGACTTGTTGAGTTCCTCTAGCATTTTCTGTGCTACTATCAAGTTCACAAGTTGGGATGTTATGTTGGAGTTGTACAGGATGTTGCTGAGGACAAATTTGGAGTATTGTCTGCAGTTCTTGTCACTTACCCACAAGATTGAAAGAGTAGAGAAAAAATTTACAAGGGTGATGCTAGGACTTTGAGGACTTGAGTTATAAGGAACGATTTAATAGGAAATCCTCTGTAACATAGGAGAATGAGGGGAGATTTGATCGAGGTACGCAAAATTATGAAGGGTGTAGATAGGGTAAATGCAAGCAGGCTTTCCCCCTGAGATTAGGTCAGACTAGAACTAGAGGTCATAGATTAAGGATGAGGGTGATATTTTTAAGGGGAAATTGAGCACTCTAAATCTAACAGTCCAGTACTTCCGTAAGACCACCTCAGGAATGACAGGCTGGGAAGAGGGAGCAAGTTAAAATGTTAAACAAAGTCTGTTTTTATATTTAGGAGGAGAAAGGTCATTGAAATCATTGTGTGGGGAACTGGAATTTATGCTGAGTTTGGATTTATTCCACAGACAGCCAACTGAGGTGTTGATGAAAGCTGAAGAAACCACTGCCCAGTCACCGAAGCACACAAGCACAGATTCTCACTCCAGGAGCTTGGAATTTGAAATTCCCACCAGCCCTCCCTTAGCAAAGAACTGGCAGAACCATGATCCCAGCTTAGCCCAGTTCTCCCAGAGTTCCCCGGCTCATGCTGCTCCTTCCCAGAATCCACAGGGAGCAACTGGGCAGAACAGCTCAGCGGAAGAGGTCCCCGCTCCGGGCAAGAGGAACTCTGATCGAACCGTCTCTGTGGAGGTAAAGTGTTGAAACTTAAACAACTCCGTGTTGGAGGATATATCAGTGGGGCACCTTGGTCTGGGACTTCACGTTGGTCTCCTGTCTGGTGAGGGACATTGTTGCGGTTTGGCATGTTGTCCTCGGAGGGGCAAGAAGCTCCTCCAGAAGGGTCCTCACCTCCCTCTCTACCCAGGGCTTGCATGATATGTGCAGTACCTCCTTTCCCTCTGCCCCCTCTCCTGTCCTCTCTATCTCCTTCTCCTCCTCCTCCCCACTCTCATAATACCCACTCTGTTTCCACTTCCCTTGCCCCCTCCCCTCCAACTCTTCTCTACCCTCTCATCCCATCCCTCCCTCCTTCCTCCCCCCTTTCCCCTCCTCTCCCCCTCACCCACTCTTCTTGCATCCTCCTCACTCCCACTCCGCCCTCTGCCCTGCCCCCCATCTCTCCTTTCTGCTCCCACCCCCTGCCCTTTCCCCAAATCTCACCCCCTCCACTGCCTCCACACATCCCCCTCCTCCCATCATATCCCTGCTTTCCCAGGGTAGGAGGATCTAAAACTAGAGGGCATGGGTTTACAGGGTGAGGGGTGTCAAAGTACAAATGAAGTATGTCAACATATAAACCTGCAATTCATTTTCTTGCGGGCATTCACAGTAAATGCAAGAAACACAATAGAATCAATGAAAGATTGTACGCAACAGGACGGACAAACAGCCAATGTGTAAAATACAGCAAACTGCGCAAATATAAAAGAGAAAAAATAATAAATAAGTAATAAATATCGAGAACCTGAGATGAAGACTCCCCCTTCCTCCCCCCTCACCTCCCTCTCCTACCCCTCACCTTCCTCCCTTGTCCCTTGTCTCTTTCCCACCTGTCTCCTTCCCTTCCCTTTTCCCTCTCCTTCCTTCTCATCCGTCTCTGCCCTCCCTCTGGATTGGAGACGAGAGGGGTGTTCCTCCTCTCCCATGTGTATCCGGGAGCTGGCTCTGCTGGGAACACTGTGGAATTCCTGGATGTTGATTTGCTGCCCTTCCTGTCTCCAGGCGGCCGAGCGGGACTGGGATGAGAAACGCGGCAGCCTGCCTTCCTTCAGTAACAGGGATATTAACCGGCTGCTGGAGGAGACCCAGGCCGAGTTGATGAAGGCCATCCCCGACCTCGGCTTCGCCAGCAAACCGAAAGTAGCTGCCGCGGCAGACCAGAAACAAGCAAAGCCGCAACACGCCCAGAAAACGGTCGCCAAGGCAGAGGCCAATGGCCGACGGCACTCAGGTACATGCGTCAGAATCGCACAAACGTAAAGCCGCCATTGCGGGCCTTCCAGAACTTTCCAAATCACTGATTAGGTCTCACTCTGTACACTCTGAGCTCCACCCAAGAACGGGAAGGGTTTATACAAAGTGGATATGAAGAAGCTGTTTCCTATAGTGGGGAGTCAACAACCGGAGAGCACAGCCTCAGTATAGAGGGATGTCCCTTTAGAATAGAGATGAGGAGGAATTTCTTAAGTCGAAGGTAATTAGCCCATGCTGTCCAATTACACCCATGTGACCAATTAACCTGCAAGCTCATGTCATTGGAACATGGGAGAAAACTGGAGGAGATCCACACAGCTGTGGGGCGAACGCACAAACTCCTTGCAAACAGCAGCAGGAATTGAACCCTGGGGTGGCACGGTAGCATAGTGGTTAGTACGATACTTTACAGTACCAGTGACCTGGGTTCAATTCCCACTGCTGACTGTGAAGAGTTTGTATGATCTCCCCATGACCATGTGGATTTCCTCCAGGTGCTCCGATTTCCTCCCACAGTCCAAAGACGTACCGGTTGGTAAGTTAATTGGTCATTGTATATTAGGCTAGGATTAAATTGGGGGCTGCTGGGTGGTGTGGCTCCAAGGGCCAGAAGGACCTATTCTGTGCGGTATCTCAATAAATAAATAGACTAATCGCTGGTGTTGTAAGAGTTTTACACTAACCCAGTGATTCCCAACAAGGGTGATACTGCTCCCCCAAGGGGGCAGTTACATGTCCTAAAGGGACAGTAGTAAAAAAAGGAGTTGTAGGGGATGTTCAAAATTTTTGGGGGGTCAGTAACATCCAGAAGGCATTCCCAGTTTGTGTTAATTTTTTATTTTAAGTTAGCCCCATTAATGATGAATAAATACGTACGGTGCGATCTTTATGAGTCTGAAGGCAGTGAAGCCTTGAATTCTAATCCTGCTCAGAAACAGAAACTACAAAAACTGCGCCAATACAACGTTACGTACCTGGAGTATGGTTTTATTCCGTTCCTATCAGATCAGCAACATCACATTTGTCTTATTTTCAGTACTGTCTAGTGAAGCCATGAAACCATCAAGATTGCAGGAACACTTCCATAAAAGGCACCGTGGAAGGTCTACTTAATGGTATTACTCAGTTCCAGAAGATGAAAGAAGCCTTTGAAAAGTGTTGCATGCTCGAGTCATTTGCCAGGAAAGTTAAAAATGACCTTGATAGTGGTCTCATTGCGCCTTGTAACATTTCCAAAATGATAGCAAAGTGTGGAAAATCTCATACAGTTGGTGAAAGATGAATAATGCCTGCTATATCAGAAACGCTCACCACTGCTTTCAGAAGTATTTTAAAATCAATTCCTCTGTGTAATAACTCTGTATCTTGTCTTATTGACAAAATGAGTGAAGACATTGAGTATCAAATATGCACAGAGCTACAAAAATTTGGGATACATCTGGATGAGTCATCTTTGTGAGGCAACAAGGCATTGCTAATGGCATATGTACGGTTTATCAGAAATGGAAAAGTTTATGAAGAGGTTCTCTTTTGTAAAAAGTTAAGAACAAATATCAACAAATATCAATCTATGATGAGCTCAAAATGTTTATTGAGGATAAAAGTATTCTGATTAGGAACACGATTTCTTTTGCAACAGATGGAGCACCGTATATGACAAGTCGCCATGCTGGTTTAGTGGCATTTATGAAAAAAGAAATTCCAAGTCTGTTTTGCAATCCATTGTGTAATTCATCATCAACATCTCGCAGCCAAAGACCTCAGCCAGTGACTCTTTTCATGCATGACTCTTGTAGTATCTGCCATCAACAAAATTAAAGCTCTTCCATCAAATAGCAGAATATTTCGCCAGTTATGGCAAGATAATGATGAAGACTTTGAATGCTTGCTTCTTCACACTGAAGTGCATTGGCTTTCAAAAGGCTGCTGCTTAAAATGTTTCTTTGATCATCTTGACACAGTCATTGAATTTTTGCTCAAAGTCAACAAGACCTTGGGAAACAAGATTGAACTTCTACATTGAGATGTGGCATACATAACCAATCTGTATGACAAAATTAACATTCTAAATATGAATGCAGGGTGAGAATTTCAATTTAATCCAGGGAGAAAGTGCAGTGCCCATTTTTATCAGAAATTTGGAAATACATTTGGCCCTCCTAATCTACAGGGGATTGGTTCCGGGACCCCCCGTGTATACCAAAAAATGCAGATGCTCAAGTCCCATATATAAAATGGCAAAGTATTTGCATATAACCTACGCACATCCTTCCGTATCCTTTAAATCATCTCTAGATTGCTTATAATACCTAATACAATGTAAATGCTGTGTAAATGTATTGTTTAGGAAATAATGACAAGAAAATAAAGTCTGTACACAAGACGCGAGGCAAACAATGCTCAAACAACGAGTGCTGGAGAGAGAACTTCCAGGTTTTCTGGATCCGCAGTTGATTGAATTCGCGCGTGCAGAACCCGCGGATAAGGAAGGCCGACTGTACATAAGCAAAACATTGGAGGAGAATGTTCTCACAGTTTCCCTGCGTGGAAAGTTTGGCACTCCCTTTCACAGACAGTGATTTGCAAGAGTACTGCTTACACCTGCACTCTCTGAAGAAGAATTTCCAGAATCAATTCAAGGATTTGAACAATCTGGACATTCCAGACAGGGTAATTAGCCCATTTCTTTGCAAGATGGAAGAACGGGAAGGGAGCTTGCAAGAAGAAATTATCAAAATTCAGAATGATGAAGAAGCAAAAATGCTTTTCTAAGATGTCGGCTTGTGTGATATGTGGTACACTGTCATATGAAGTTTCCTGGTCTTTGGAGAAGAGCCGAACTGCTCTTCATTGCATTTCCATCCTCCTACCTTGTTGAAAGAGGTTTCAGTGCAGTGAACCACATTCTCACAAAAAACAGAAACCACTTGGATATTGTTACGCGTGGGGACTTAAGGCTTTTGCTGTCACATTTGACCAGATACTTTAACTCTTTTGAAAAATCTTCAAGCTCAAGCATTATGTTGATAGTGAAAGTGCTGTATAATGCACAGGTGCCATGTAAACTGGATTTAAAACCAAATAAAAATATAAAGCAGAATCATTTTTCTCATTAACATATGGTAGACAATGTTTTTACACTATGGGAGCGTCAGAAAGTGTATTGTGCCTAAGAGGGGCATTGGCAAATATGAAGGTGCTTTAGAGGGGCAATGGCAAGTATGAAGGTGCTTTAGGGAGGCATTGGGCTAAAAATGGTTGGGAAACACTGCGCTAATCGCTATGCTACTACGCTGCCCAACCTGCCGAGGGTTTCTAGTATTTTCTGTCTTTATTACAGATTTCTGTCACCTACAGTATTTTCTCCAGCATTTTGAGTGTGTGTTTGTTGCGCGAGATTTCCAGTGACTGCAGAATCTCTAGTGTTGATGGTGAGGAGACGTAGGTGTGATTAATGGGCTGTGTTGTTTCACAGAGGAGCTGACGGTCCACAAGTACAGGACTGAAAAACCCTCCAAGTCACCACCTCCACCTCCGCCACGCCGCAGTTTCCCCTCGTCCCACGGACTGACCACGGGCCGCACCGGGGAGGTGATCGTCACGAATAAAAAAGAAACCACACTCAAGGTAATTGACAGTGAAAGGCTTTTGCCATCCAGACAGATCATTCCATACATCAGTACATCACAGAAGTACAAAAGGAAGAATGATAACAAGGTGGAGAATAGTGTTACATTTCTAGAGAAAGTGCAGTGCAGTTCGACAGTAAGGTCCAAGGGTGGAGTGCCTAAGACTTCTGTGCAGTACTATAGTAAGTTTAAATATGTGAGTGATGATTAACCTGATTCTGATGTGGGTCTCTACTGTGGACTGAGAGTGGGAAGGGGGCAGGGAGAGAGGAATCTGCCTGGGGTATCCTCATTTGCCTCCAATGCAACCTGGGGTAGTAGTGGAAGCATATAAGTAGGGATATTCAAGAAGCAGGGAATCAAAGAATACGGACATCGCGGAGGCAGAAAGGATTAGTTTGGTTGGGCATTTGATTATTAATTTAAAGTTTCAGCATAGCATTGTGGATCGAAGGGCCTGTTCCTGTGCTGTAATGCTCGATGTAACCCAATTAGCTGGCCACCCTGTTCATTTGTTTATCCCTTTACAACAGATTGTTGCCATCCCTGTGGCAACAGATCCAAGGTTGCTTATTGGTTGTAAAACATCCTAAGGTGCAATGGTGGTGTAAATCTCCCCATCTCAATCTTTCTACCCCCTTATCTCAGTCGCCCCATCTCAATCTTTCTACCCCCTTATCTCAGTCTCCCCATCTCAATCTTTCTACCCCCTTATCTCAGTCTCCCCATCTCAGTCTTTCTACCCCCTTATCTCAGTCTCCCCATCTCAGTCTTTCTACCCTCTTATCTCAGTCTCTCTGTCCATCATTTATCCCTCAGACACTTGTCTAGTTCCCTCTTGATAATCTCCAAATTCCCCTTATGGGAGTGAGTTTCATGTTCTAACCACAGTCTGAGAAAGAATGTTCCTCCACTGAATCTGTCAGTATCTTTTGGTATTTCCGTTATGAATACCATTGACTTGCTGAGTTACGTCAGCATTTTCTGTAGTGTGCTTTGAATTTCCAGCATCTGCAGAATGTCTTGTGTATATTATACAGGAAGGTGTTGGAAAAAGGCTGCAATATCATGAAGTATCCCATACACCTTGTTCATGGACGGTTTGTCCCATTCCCATCAGGGAGGAGGCTACATAGCATCCACACCAGAACCACCGGACTCAATAACGGTTACTTTCCCAAGCAGTGAGGCTGATCAACACCTCCACCCACTAACCCACCCCTCCACACCCCCGACCACCACTACTTTATCATTTCCTCTCAGAGTCACCTTACGTACAGACACTCCTGTGCCCAGCGTCACTTTATGGACATACAATCAATGTGTCCATAAGCTATCTTATGTCTTTATATTTATTGTGTTTTTATTATTGTGTTCTTTATCTTATTGTGTTTTTTGTGCTGCAACAGATCCAGAGTAACACTATTTCATTCTCCTTTACACTTGTGTGGTGAAAATTATGTTAAGCAATCTTGAATCTTAAATTAAGTTTTTGTGTAACTGGATTTAAACTATGGGTACTGGGTAGGTTTTACAATCAAACTGCTGGAGGAACTCAGCAGGTCAGGCATCATCTGTGAAGAGAGGGATGGTCGAGGTTTCGGGTGGAGCAGAATGTGAGGATGAGATTCAAAATTGTTTTAATGTCATTTCCAGTGTAAAGGAGAATGAAATAATTGTTACTCTGGATCCAATGCAGCACAAAAAAGCACAATAAATATAAATACGTAAGATAGCTTATGGACATTGATTGTATGACCTTAAAGTGACACTGGGCACAGGTGTGGCTGTCCACAAGGTGACTCTGATAAGAAATGATAAAGTAGTGATGGTGGGGGGTGTGGAGGAGTGGGTTAGTGGTGGAGTCTGGTGGTCCTAGTGTGGATGCTACGTAGCCTTGTCCCTAATGGGAGTGGGACAAACAGTCCATGAGCAGGGTGGGTGGGATCTTTCATGATGTTACTGGTCCTTTTCTGGCACCTTTCCTTGATGGTGGATGAACAGTTTAGCAGGTGAACAGACTCTGTCACATTGATGTTTAACACTCCCCCAGTGAGTAGGTTTCACCGTGAAGCAAGCATAGACCTAATAGGGCAGTACATAAACAGACCAACACCTACAAACAGCCAATGTGCAATAGGTAAACTGTGCAAATAAAAATAATACTGAGAACATGAGTTGTGAAGAGTCCTTGAATCAGTTCAGTGTTGAGGTGAGTGAAGTTATCCACTCTGGTTCAGGAGCCTGATGGTTGTAGGGTAATAATTGTTCCTCAACCTGCTGAACTCGGTGGTGAGGGACCTGAAGCTCCTGTGTCTCCTGCCCGATGACAGTAGTGAGAAGAGACTGTAGCCTGGATGGTGGGAGTCCTTGATGATGGATAGTGGCCCCATATAAGTGTACTCAGTGGTGGGGAGGGATTTGCCTGTGCCTGTATCCACTACTTTCTGTAGGCTTTTCCATTCCTGGGCATTGATGTTACCATAGCAGGCTGTGATGTAACCAATTAAGAATATCCTGTCAAGGTGTCCTTCACCTGCCACAGAAAAAGGAGAAAACATGAACAGAAACCATCATTGAGACTGAGGGATGTACAGCCAAAGTACAAGATAATCCTTCAAATCCAAATCAATGAAGCAGTTTGTATTTCCTTAGTGGCCAGTCAGAACCTCAGAACTCATGGCGTAATCATCACTCCAGTAAAGCCTTTCAGGAGCTATAACTAGAGGTTGGAAATGGCTAAAGACAAGAGGGCATAATTTTAAAGTAATTTGGAGGGAAGTATAGGGGAGATGTCTAAGGTAAGTTTTTTTGTGTGGAATGTGCTGCCAAGGGTGATGGTAGAGGCAGATATGTTAAGGACATTTAAAAGACTCTTAGATAGGCACATGGATGAAAGAAAAATGGAGGGTGATGTAAAAGGGAAGAGTTAGATTAATCTTAGAGAAGATTAAAAGGTCGGCACATAATAGGCCAAAGGCCTGTACTGTTCTATATGTACATTCAGAATCAGAATCAGGTTTATTATCAGTGGCATATGTTGTGAACTTCAATTGATTGATTTATTTAGAGGTTATTTGTAGCAGCAGTACAGTGCAAGACATAAAAATTATTCTAAGTTACAATAAATAGTGCAAAAGAAGAATAGTGAGGTAGTGTTCATGGGCCATTCAGAAATCGGTTCCTGAATTGTTGGGTGTGGGTATTTCAGCTCCTGTACCTCATCCCTGATGGCCATAATGAGAACAGGACATGGCCTTGGATGGTGGGGGTCCTTAATTAAAGGCAGGGCTGCGGTTGACTTGAGTGGTAGGGGGCAGTTACGTTGGTAAAGACTCTTACTTTCTCCGCTTATCAGAAGGCTGACTCAGACGAGACTGACACACAGAGACCACACGTCAAGCTCCGTAGAACCATGTCGGAGGCAAGACCTCCGTCAACTCCGCCGCCGATCGCGGCCTCAGCCATTCGAGATGACGAGGATGAGGAGGACAGGATCATGGCAGAGTTGGAGGTTGGTTTTTCTGGCACTTGTTGGCATCTCTTGGGGCAGAGGGTCTCCCCAAGCCATTTCTCCATTGTGTTCACCAAGGTGTGAGATTCATTTTTGTCTGTCTTCTAAGGGGCCACTTCTTCCATTCAAGGACTTGCGCTGTTCTCAGACCTCAGAGCAGCCATCAGACTAGTCGTATCCACTGAAGACACCCTCTGGGTAGATGAGGTGGACACAATGTCCATGTTGGCTGTCTTCCCACCTAGCACTCGGTCTGTCCCGACTTAGACATCCCTGATCCTGGACATGTCTGCTCGAAGCCAATGAAATCCTCTCTGATAGGTCACCCATCAGACCCTGGTGGGTGATGACCTCATGAGGATGAAGGAATGCATCCACTCTGTTATTAATACCTAAACAACTAACGTAAGGAACAGAAGTCATCAATAAAATTTATTTATTTAGAGGTACAGCATGGTAACAGGCCCTTCCAGCCCAATGAATCTGCGCAACCCAATTACACCTCATGTGACCAATCAACCTATGAAGCTGTACATCTTTGGAATGTGAGAGAAAACCTAAGCACCCTGAGGAAACCCACTTGATCACGGAGAGAATGTCCAAACTCCTTACAGACAGCGGTAGGTCGCTGGCACTGTTACACAAACTACTAAGCTATTGTACTGCCCCAAAATGAAGGCTGATCTTTGAATCAATACCACTTCCCATGATTGGTTAAATATCAAGAAACCTTTTGATCCCTGTCCTGAGTCCCAATAACCCCTTTGGGTGGTGAATTCCAAAGATCCAGCCCCCTTCATCTTTGTTCCAGACCCCTCAGCCAATGGGAACATCATCCGTGCTTCTACCTGTCTGGCTCGTAAAGAGGTCACCTCTCACTTTCGGATGGGCCCAGACTCTTTAACCGTTCCAGCCCTGACTCTGATAAAACTGCTGCTGGTATGTCCTGCACACCTGTCCACTGCGGCCCTATGTAATTACGATGAGGAGTCTTTATTCATTCTATTATAAGAACAACATACCATTGTCTTTCTGTTCACTGGCCCCAACTGAGTCACCCTTATCTGTTTTTCCATCTATAATGTCAAAAGATTAACACCAACAGATTTGTCAAAAAGGATTTTCCTTTTGTAAATCTGTGTTGACTTTTCCAATAATTTCTCACATTTGTCAAACACCTAATAGCAACCTCACTGGCCTGTTGTTCGCTGAATTCTCTTTCCCTCTTCTTGATATTTGCTGCTTTTGAGTCTGTGGGAACTTCAGAGAACGTGTGCATCCCCCCTCCTCCCAGCCACCCTCTTTCATAACATCTTCAGATTAATTTATCACATGTACTTCAACACATTTGCTTTTTATTTTATTATTTTGAGATACAGTGAGGAATAGGCCCTTCCAGTCCACCCAGCAATCTCCTGATTTAATCCTAGCCTAATCACAGGACATTTTACAATGACCAATTAACTGTATACACCTGGAGGAAACCCACGCAGTCACAGGGAGAACGTACAAACTCCTCACAGCCAGTGGTGGGAATTGAACCCAGGTCGCTGGTACTGTAAAGCATTGTGCTAACCACTACACTGCCAACACAGCCTGGGTGGGGCAGTAAGTGTCACCACACATTCCAACACCAACATAGCATGCCCACCATGTTTAGCAGAATAACAGCCAAACAAGCCCCTCTCATCCCTCCCACACATCCACTCACTCACACATACGGATGGTCCTCCAACCTCAGGACAGGCTGCCTCTGAGCCTCCTCACTGACATAGGGCCTCGAACGTCCCCGGACTCACAGATCCAGGGCCTCAGCCGTCAAGCCTTGACTTCCAGAGTACCGATTATTGTCACTGACAGATGTTGTGAAATTTGTTGTTTTGCAGCAGCAGTACAGTGCAATACTTAAAATATACCATAAAATATATTAAGGAATATAAAACAAATTTTAAAAGTAGTGAGGTGGTGTTCATGGTTTCATTGCCCAATCAGAAATCTGATGGCAGAGGGGAAGAAGCTGTTACTGAAACATTGCGAGTGCAACTGGCTCCTGTACCTTCTCTTTGATGGTAGCAATGAGAAGAAGTCATAGCCTTAACGATGGATCTTCAGTATTGATCCCAGGACTCACCTCATTTTTCAGCCCCCATTCATTTCTCCATTATCTTTTTTTAAACCAATCATTACAGCTTTAAGCTACCTAGTCTCTCTAAACCCTCCTCACCATTTCCCCAGGGTTTTATGCAGCTCCTTTCCAGGAAGGTAGAATATTTGTTTAATTTCCCTGTATGTTCTATTCCCAATGTAATCGATAAGGGATCTGCATCACCTTTTGTTAATCTTTTTCCCTTCATGTACGTTGATGCTTTTATTTCTCACTCACCTTTTTTCCTCATCTGTTTGGGAAAGTGTATAAAGACCCGAAATGTCAACTCTTTACTCCTCTCCACAGATGCTGCTTGACCTGCTGAGTTCCTCCAGCGTTTTGTGTTTCAGTTTTCAGGTTATTCGGACTGTGGGCCGGTTTACTCTTGAAGCACACCTCTTCAGAAGCGCAGAGCGGAAATGCGGACTCAGTGCATTTATTTTTTTTGTTTGTGTCTTTCTTCCCAATTTCTGGTCCATCAGGTGTTTCAGAGAAGCCCTGTGGCAGTTTCAGGTTCGAGAGCAGTAAGTGAACAGGCATTACTCAGCACAGATACCAGGTCTTGCAGGCTTTTCCAGCCGGCTGGAGGATGGAAGGTAAAGCCTCGTGGCTTCAAACTTCTGCTGAGCACGTCTCTAACTCGCCTGCTTCCACCTCCCGACTAACTGCATTTCTACTCACTCCTGTAACTCCTCTGCTCTGTCACTGCTGTGGGCTTTGGAGAAGCGCTGGGATTCTGGCACGGCACACCTTCCTGTAATTCCAGACACAACCCTTCCCACTCACTAATTCCCAGCATGTGCCTGAAGTGGGTGAGGGTGTGGTGTCCAACCACCTTTTGTGTGGTAAGAGGGAATCTGGCCCACCCTTCCCAAATTAGGGTTGCACGTGCCAAGCAAAGGCATGGTGTTGTCCCTCAGGAGGGAGGGGATGTTTACTGCCACCTACTGAGCATCGGTTTTGGCAGCTGACTCAGCCAAGCAGTGAAATCGAACCCCAAGTTACGGAGAGAGCACAAAGCACAGCCTCAGGATAGAGGGATGTCCGTTTAGAATGGAGATGAGAAGGAATTTCTTCAGCCAGAGAGTGGAGAATCTGTGGAATTCATTACCACAGGCGGCTCTGGAGGCCAAGACATTGGGTGTATTTAAAGTGGAGATTGATGGGTTCTTGATTAGTAACGTGTCAAAGGTTGCAAGGGGAAGGCAGGAGAATGGGGTTGAGAGGGGAAATTGATGGGCTGATTGGCCTAATTCTGCTCCTATGTCTTATGGTCTAAGGGAGGGATTCCCATTGGTAATATTTGGTCTAAAGCAATGTGAGAAATAGAGGAAGCTGCAGGCCATTTGACCCTTCCACACTCTGCATATTTTCCGTCGCATCTGTTACGAAGTAAGTACTGAATTAGACTCCATTCTGAGCCCTCAGCAGAGATATGGTGGTGCACCTGCCCTTATAGACTTCAGGATACCTGGGACTTAACCTGGTGCCTTCAGCCTCCCCAGCCCCTTTCCCACCCTCAACAGAACCTGCTGCTTGTGGTTTGGAAGGAGCTGTCAATCTTAGGCCCAGTTTACATTCAGTCCCAATTCATCGAATATTAGAAAAGATGGGTCAAAGTAAAAGTTTCCCAAAGCCCCTCCTCCCTGCCTGCAATGTTTTGGGCTACTCCTTATTAGCCCAGCGTCACCTTCTAGGGTGCTGGGGTGGGGATCAGGTGACCCAACAAAGACCCAACCAGAGGACCCTTCTCTATTCTCCATGTCCTCCTCCTGAGGGGGAATGGAAATACCTATGGGTATCGCATAAAATTCTGGAGAAACTCAGAAGGTCAAGCAGCATCTATGGAGGGAAATATGTCAATATTTCAGGCCAAGACTCTGATGAAGGTTCCTTGTGGCTTCCCCTTACTCCTCAGTTCTCACCTCCCCACCACCTTTCTGTTGTGCCCCCTCCTCCATCCCTTTCTCCCATGGTCTGCTCTCCTCTCCTATCAGATTCCTTCTCTAGTCCTTTACTCCTTCTACCTATCTGCACCCCCCCCCCAAGTTTCTTACTTAATTCCCCCCTCCCCCACCCACCCATCTAACCCCACACCTGGTCTCACCTATCACCTGCCAACATACTCCTTCCTTCTCCTACCCCCAGCTTCTTCACCCTTCCTTTCCAGTCCTGATGAAGGCTCTTGGCCCAAAAATGTCCACAGATGCTGCCTGACCTGCGGAATTCCTCCGGCATTTTGTGTGTGTTGCTCTGGATTTCCAGCATCTGCAGAATCTCTCGTGTTTGCACCAAGTGCAAGCCAGGATAGGCAGGCACGATGCCATTCTAACATGCCACATCTCTCAAGGGAATGTCTCTGGAATCACTCCTCATACCAATCTCTGTCTTCGCAGTGAACTTCACTCTCCTTTTCCACCTCCTCCAAGCTTCGGGCTCTAATACATTCTCTCTGTCCATGCACGATCAGCAACTACTAGCAACTAATTCACTAAAGAAATTCTTTAATTATCATTAAGTCCTTGTGGGTCAGTGGAACTGAAGATACTTAATGTGATTCCATTTAACATAATTCCCTTCTAATTAAATTGTCTAAATTACAATATCAATAACACTAATCTTTTTGTTACTGTTTGATTCATGTCCTTTGCTCTCGTTGTTTGTTAGTCAGATCCCCAGACCTGTGATCCAGGGGTGTTGAGTGAAATCTAGGGCTGGCAAGGAAATGGAGGGGTAACATAGAAAAGAGGTGCAGGAGTAGGCCATTCGGCCCTTTGAGCCTGCACCGCCATTCAGTATGATCATGGCTGATCATCCAATTCACAACCCTGTACCTGCTTTCTCTCCATACCCCCGAACCCTTTAGCCACAAGGGCCATTTCTAACTTTCTCTTAAATATAGCCAATGAACCGGCCTCAATGTTTCCTGTGGCAGAGAATTCCACAGATTCACCACTCTCTGTGTGAAGAAGTTTTTCCTCATCTCGATCCTAAAAGGCTTCCCCTTTATCCTTAAACTGTGACCCCTCGTTCTGGACTTCCCCAACATCGGAAACAATCTTCCTGCATCTAGCCTGTCCAATCCCTTTAGAATTTTATATGTTTCAATAAGATCCCCCCTCAATCTTCTAAATTCCAGTGAGTATAAGCCTAGACGATCCAGTCTTTCTTCATATGAAAGTCCTGCCATCCCAGGAATCAATCTGGTGAACCTTCTCTGTACTCACTCTCTGGCAAGAATGTCTTTCCTCAGATTAGGGGACCAAAACTGCACACAATACTCCAGGTGCGGTGTTATGTACCCTGTAACTGGGTGTCTGATCAGCAGAGAAAGAAGAATCCGTTGGAGTCTGGTGGTACAAAACTAAAGGTGTTTATTAGTAAACTACACAATACAATATCAAAAATGCAAATATACATATAAAACAAGTTAGCAGTAATAAACCTAAAAGTGTAGGAATAATAATGATCAATAATAAACAAGCTCTATCGATGTCTAGGGGTAAATGAATTGCCATAGGAAAATATAGAGTTCAGTTCATAAATGCTGAGGTGGTTATGGTTGTTGCATTGAAATCGTTGGAGAGAGAGAGCGAGCGAGAATTAACAGCAACAGCTGCGGCAGGCTAACCTTTTGTGGCTTTCTTAATCCGTCATGTTGTTGCGGCCATTCAGTTATGACCCCTCTGGTCTTCAGCTAGACCGTTTTTCTGTGGTGGACTCATCACTCTGGCATGAGTGGACACACACACAAGTCCCCACCGGCCCTGCTGTAACACTGTGAGCTTTACTGACCGATCTCCTGGTTCGGTCTCCGAAGCCCCCACCTTTCTGTGGGTTCCCAACACTCAGTCAGTGTCCACTGGTGTGTCTGAAGGGTGTCTCTCCAGACCTGTCTTTTATCCCCACTCACGGGGTCTCAGCTATCCATCAACTCTGAATGACTGTGTCCATCAAATCAGGCCACTCCTGCTGTCTCCTGAGGAATGTTAATGAGCAAAGTAAAGTCTTTGTAATGGAAGGTAAATAATCCAGGAAGAATCATAATACAGTAAATCAACAGTCTCTCTCCCCCTCTTATCTGTAGCAGATGTTCTTGCCTGGGGTTTATCTCTCTCTCTCATGAGCAGCATAACAACAGCAATAGTTCGTAGTTCTCGGGAGGGGGTTTGGGAATGGTTAACTCTGCACCCCATTGACCATCAGGGAAAGCGGCCAGTGAGTGAGTGGGCCAGTGAAGGAGTGGAGATTTGAGGCTTTGACTCAAGAGATTCTGGCAGTTTTGGCAGTTGGACTGTGCAGTCAAGACAATCAAGGTTTGAATAGCTCAGCAGAAAGCAATTGATTAGACAAGATTTGAATAGCTCAGACTCAGCAGAAAGCAGCTGATTGGGCAATTGAGGTCAGGTGACCAAGTGGTTTGAAAAGCTCAAACAAATAAATAGAGGGTTACCTCAAGCGGAGCGGCCTGTGGAAAGCAGCCAGTGAGTGAGTGGGCCAGTGAAAGAGTGGAGATTTGAGGTTTTGACTCGAGAGGCTTCGACGAGAAGAGGCTGAGGACGAGCTTCACTCCAAGTGAGGTAAGGCCGGGTAAATTCCTTTCAAAGGAGAAAGTTTCAAAAGTTGAGTTAAGTATTGGATAGGTCATGGCAGCTGAGATCGGCCCCGTGGTTTGTTCATCCTGCAGCATGTGGGAAATCAGGGATACTTCCAGTGTCCCTGACGACTATGTGTGCGGGAAGTGTGTCCAGCTGCAGCATCTGGCAGACTGTATTGAGCGTCTGGAGCTGCGATTGGATTCATACTGGAGCATCCGCGATGCTGAGAAAGTCGTGAATAGCATGTTCAGTGAGTTGGCCACACCGCAGGTAAAGGCAACACAGGCATTAAGGGAAGGGGTGGCCACAAGACAACGTAGCAGTAGGCAGGTAGTGCAGGAGTCCCCTGAGGTCATCTCCCTCCTAAACAGATATACTGTTTTGGATACTGTTGGAGGAGATGTCTCATCAGGGGAAGACAGCAGCAGCCAAGTTCATTGCACCATGGGTGGCTCTGCGGCACAGGAGGGAAGGAAAAAGGAGTGGGAGAGCTATAGTGATAGGGGATTCGATTGTAAGGGGAATAGATAGGTGTTTCTGCGGCCACAAACGAGACTCCAGGATGGTATGTTGCCTCCCCGGTGCAAGGGTTAAGGATGTCTCTGAACGGCTACAGGACATTCTGGAATGGGATGGTGAACAGCCAGTGGTCGTGGTGCACATAGGTACCAACGATATAGGTAAAAAACAGGACGAGGTCCTACAAGGTGAATTTAGGGAGTTAGGAGATAAACTAAAAAGTACGACCACAAAGGTAATAATCTCTGGATCACTACCAGTGCCACGTGCTAGTCAGAGTAGAAATAGAAGGATATTTCAGATGAATACGTGGCTTGAAAAATGGTGCAAGGGGGAGGGATTCAAATTTCTGGGGCATTGGAACCAGTTCTGGGGGAGGTGGGACCCGTATAAACAGGACAGTCTGCACCCAGGCTGGACTGGAACCAATGTCCTAGGGGGAGCGTTTGCTACTGCTGTTCAGGAGGATTTAAACTAATGTGGCAGGGGGATGGGAACAAGTGCAGAGAGACAGAGGGGTGCAAAATGAGGGTAGAAGCAAAAAAGTAGTAAGGTGAAAAGTAAAAGTGGCAGGCAGACAAACCCAGGGCAAAAAGCAAAAAGGGCCACTTTTCAACATAATTGTATCAGGGCTAAGAGTGTTGTAAAAACAAGCCTGAAGGCTTTGTGTGTCAATGCGAGGAGCATTCATAACAAGGTGGATGAATTGAATGTGCAGATAGTTATTAATGAATATGATATAGTTGGGATCACAGAGACATGGCTCCAGGGTGACCAAGGATGGGAGCTCAACATCCAGGGATATTCAATATTCAGGAGGGATAGACAGGAAAGAAAAGGAGGTGGGGTAGCATTGCTGGTTAGAGAGGAGATTAACACAATAGAAAGGAAGGACATTAGCCTGGAGGATGTGGAATTGATATGGGTACAGCTGCATAACACTAAGGGGCAGAAAACACTGGTGGGAGTTGTGTACAGGCCACCTAACAGTAGTAGTGAAGTTGGGGATGGCATTAAACAGGAAATTAGAAATGCGTGCAATAAAGGAACAGTAGTTATAATGGGTGACTTCAATCTACATATAGATTGGTGAACCAAATTGGTAAGGGTGCTGAGGAAGAGGATTTCTTGGAATGTATGTGGGATGGTTTTCTGAACCAACATGTCGGGGAACCAACTAGAGAGCAGGCCATTCTAGATTGGGTATTGAGCAATGAGGAAGGGTTAGTTAGCAATCTTGTGCGAGGCCCCTTGGGTAAGAGTGACCATAATATGGTGGAATTCTTCATTAAGATGGAGAGTGACATAGTTAATTCAGAAACAAAGGTTCTGAACTTAAAGAAGGGTAACTTTGAAGGTATGAGACGTGAATTAGCTAAGATAGACTGGCAAATGATACTTAAAAGGTTGACGGTGGATATGCAATGGCAAGCATTTAAGGATTGCGTGGATGAACTGCAACAATTGTTCATCCCGGTTTGGCAAAAGAATAAACCAGGGAAGGTGGTGCACCCGTGGCTGACAAGGGAAATTAGGGATAGTATCAAGTCCAAAGAAGAAACATATAAATTAGCAAAAAAAAGTGGCACACCTGAGGACTGGGAGAAATTCAGAGACCAGCAGCGGAGGACAAAGGGCTTAATTAGGAAAGGGAAAAAAGATTATGAGAGAAAGTTGGCAGGGAACATAAAAACTGACTGTAAAAGCTTTTATAGATATGTGAAAAGAAAAAGATTGGTCAAGACAAATGTAGATCCCTTACAGTCAGAAACAGGTGAATTGATCATAGGGAACAAGGACGTTGCAGACCAATTGAATATCTACTTTGGTTCTGTCTTCACTAAGGAGGACATAAATAATCTTCCGGAAATAGTAGGGGACCGAGGGTCTAGTGAGATAGAGGAACTGAGGGAAATACATGTCAGTAGGGAAGTGGTGTTAGGTAAATTGAAGGGATTAAAGGCAGATAAATCCCCAGGGCCAGATGGTCTGCATCCCAGAGTGCTTAAGGAAGTAGTCCAAGAAATAGTGGATGCATTAGTGATAATTTTTCAAAACTCCTCAGATTCTGGATTAGTTCCTGAGGATTGGAGGGTAGCTAATGTAACCCCACTTTTTAAAAAAGGAGGGAGAGAAAATCTGGGGAATTATAGACCGGTTAGTCTGACATCGGTGGTGGGGAAAATGCTAGAGTCGGTTATCAAAGATGTGATAACAGCACATTTGGAAAGAGGTGAAATCATCGGACAAAGTCAGCATTGATTTGTGAAAGGAAAATCATGTCTGACGAATCTTATAGAATTTTTTGAAGATGTAACTAGTAGAGTGGTTAGGAGAGAGCCAGTGGATGTGGTATATTTAGCTTTTCAAAAGGCTTTTGACAAGGTCCCACAGAGGAGATTAGTGTGCAAACTTAAAGCACACGGTATTGGGGGTATGGTATTGATTTGGATAGAGAATTGGTTGGCAGACAGGAAGCAAAGAATGGGAGTAAACGGGACCTTTTCAGAATGGCAGGCAGTGACTAGTGGGGTACCGCAAGGCTCAGTGCTGGGACCCCAGTTGTTTACAATATATATTAATGATTTAGACAAGGGACTTAAATGCAGCATCTCCAAGTTTGCGGATGACACGAAGCTGGGCAGCGGTGTTAGCTGTGAGGAGGATGCTAAGAGGATGCAAGGTGACTTGGATAGGTTAGGTGAGTGGGCAAATTCATGGCAGATGCAATTTAATGTGGATAAATGTGAGGTTATTCACTTTGGTTGCAAGAACAGGAAAACAGATTATTATCTGAACGGTGGCCAATTAAGAAAAGGAGAGATGCAACGAGACCTGGGTGTCATTGTACACCAGTCATTGAAGGTGGGCATGCAGGTACAGCAGGCAGTGAAAAAGGCAAATGGTATGTTGGCATTCATAGCAAAAGGATTTGAGTACAGGAGCAGGGAGGTTCTACTGCAGTTGTACAAGGCCTTGGTGAGACCGCACCTAGAATATTGTGTGCAGTTTTGGTCCCCTAATCTGAGGAAAGACATTCTTGCCATAGAGGGAGTACAGAGAAGGTTCACCAGATTGATTCTTGGGATGGCAGGACTTTCAGATGAAGAAAGACTGGATTGACTAGGCTTATACTCACTGGAATTTAGAAGATTGAGGGGGGATCTTATTGAAACCTATAAAATTCTAAAGGGATTGGACAGGCTAGATGCAGGAAGATTGTTTCCGATGTTGGGGAAGTCCAGAACGAGGGGTCACAGCTTAAGGATAAAGGGGAAGCCTTTTAGGACCGAGATGAGGAAAAACTTCTTCACACAGAGAGTGGTGAATCTGTGGAATTCTCTGCCACAGGAAACAGTTGAGGCCGGTTCATTGGCTATATTTAAGAGGAAGTTAGATATGGCCCTTGTGGCTAAAGGGATCATGGGGTATGGAGAGAAAGCAGGTACAGGGTTCTGAGTTGGATGATCAGCCATGATCAAACTGAATGGTGGTGCAGGCTCAACGGGCCGAATGGCCTACTCCTGCACCTATTTTCTATGTTTCTATGTCTGTTCATCACTCATCACACCCCCATCCTTCTGGAAATTTTCACCAGAGTGAAAATTAACTGATAAAGCATATTACTGAATTACAGAGTTTAACAAAATACAGAAGTGGTCTTAACTACAAGAATAATACAGATACACTTTCAAATTAACATCTTGATAAACAATCAGCAATTACATTGTCACTCCCTTTTACATGTTGTATTTTAATATCGAATTGCTGCAACAACAGACTCCAACTTAATAACTTCCTATTTTTATTTTCCATGTTAGCCAAAAATACCAAGGGGTTGTGTTCTTATCTTAGATGTATATTACAAAGTGTGAACCAATACATTGTGTGATCACAATGTAGTACATTACAGAAGTGTACAAATACTAATCTATATTTTACTTTTAAACCCAACATTCAGTCAATCTTCCATCATGTTGTCTTTATTATTCACATGCTTTGTTCAAAAAAAAAATCAAATTCCTGCAAAACCAGATCCTGTTATTCAAAGTGGTATTTGGTCAACACTTGCCTCTTTTCCACTTAACTCTCTCGTGGTTAGCTTGCTCACTAGTGTGGAACAGGCCTTCACAGACTCCTTTCACAGGAGCTAGCTGATCACCAATGGTTTCCAAACTAAGCCCATTTGCTGAACTTCCAAACGACTTATTAATTTTAAGCAGGTCATTAATTTTATCTTCACGATCTTTAATTCTGTTAGTTTCTCATTTAACATCTGCAGGTGATCCCTCTTGGTCAAAACAACACTAAGTTCTGCCTCTCCAAATCACATCCTTGAACAACATCACCAAGTTGTTTATCCTTAAAATCCAAAAAAAACTCAAATTGATTCACAGGCACCTTGCTAACAAGCCACTGTTTAGTTAACAGTCCCTTCACTTTTGTCAACAGTTCTGACACCAAACTCCACTTTAAATTTTCTTTATTCAAAAGTTTAGGAACAATACTTTTCCCTTTCCCTTCAATAATATTCACATCACCAGCTTTCATCTCCTCATTAACTTTTAACACAAGTGACTGAGAATTCTCACTTTCTCCCGGTGCCACGGTTAACCCTTTCTTCACTGAACCAAGTTCATCTGACCCAAAAGGATTGCATTCCTTTTCAACTAAATCAGATACCTCAGACTTTTCCTGAGCTTCAACACTAGGTTCAGTACCCTGTGCATCCACATCCTGAACACAAGCAAACGGGACCTCTGCCTCCTAGGCTTTCAATACCCGTCCCTTTTTCAAATTCTAAGTTCCTCTGATCCTCCCAGTTACTCTCTGGGCAACTCCCCTTCGGAGTAAACTCAACCTTGCGGGTTAAAACAACCTGGTCTGCTAACCCAGCAGACTCCCTCAAGGTAGCGGCATTCTATTAATCTAGGACTGCTCTCATATCATCGGGAACACACTTAACTGAAAACAGCTCTGTCAAGCCAGACAGATCATCCGTGTCCAATCCTGGACCTTCTAACTGCCTCGTCTGTTTCTCATCTTTACTCTGTGCCTCCATAACCTCCTTCCTCACTCCCAAGTGTCCACCTAGGGGTATCTTGTGAGCCAGGTTTGAAATTTCGTTCCTTGACACCACTAAATCTGCTTCGTCTCCCTTACTTTCCTTAGCTCCACTATTCTCCATTTTACCATCCTCTAACCTCTCCTGGTACAAGATCGGTAAAAACGTCTCTGCTAAATCAACACTGGACTCATTTAAACTGTCTCCTTTCTCAGCCGCCTTTCTAGACATGCTGCAAGTGATTGCGCATGCCGGATAAATCTTGGAATCTATGGGTGAGTCCTCAGCACTTACAGGCTTACTTGTTAAATTCACTGCTGAATACACGTCACCACCTGCCAGATCGTTACCAAGTAGGACGTCCACACCGTCCATCGGTAGTTCCGGCCGCACCCCTGTTTCGACTGGTCCAGATACCAGGTCACATTTCAGAAACATCCTGTGCAAAGGTACAGCCTTGGTCTCTTTTCCGATATCTCTTCACACAACCTCCCCAGTCTCAGTCTCAGGACCGAAGTCTAACATCTTCCTCAGAATCAATGACTGATCAGCCCCAGTATCTCTCCAGATCTGCACTAGAACTGGGGTTTCTCCTTCCTTCACAGACACTGTCCCTTCCGAGATAAACTTCTCACGCCCCTCTTGTGCTCTATCTACCTTTGCCTTCCTCATCGATCTGTTGACCGACTCAATGCAACCATTCGGGACTGCCGTTTTCCCTTTTCCTGTCTCCTTCTTCGGAGCAAAACACTTAGATCCTCTATGACCAGCTTTCCCACAATTCTAACAGGTAAAGTTGGGAACCTTCCTGCCTGCCTGATTTTCCTCCTTACCTTTTCCACTAGTTCCCGACTTATTCTCTGCCTTAGCCAGTGGGCTTTCTCTGCCATCCCTACTGCCTGTCTGGTAGCTCTTATTTAGAGAAAACTTTGTCTTGTGGGTTAAGGCATACTCGTCTGCTACCTTGGCAGTCGCAGACAGAGTCTCGGTCTCCTTCTCATCCAAGTACGTCTTCATACTCTCAGGGATACAACCTTTGAACTGCTCCATCAGTATTAACTGTAACAGTTTATCATAATCTCCAACAACCCCTTTTGAGGCGTACCAACGCTCACAATACATTTGCATCTCATGGGCAAACTCTAAATACGTGTGGTTCCACGGCTTTCTCAAGTTCTGGAACTTCTGCCGGTATGACTCTGGCACCAACTCGAAACTCCTCAGTACAGTCCTTTTTACTTCATCATAGTCCCTAGACTCATCCATGGACAATGCCGAATACGCTTGCTGAGCCTTCCCCCTAAGTACGCTCTGTATCAGAACAGCCCATTTCCCCTTAGGCCAGTTCTGATTCACAGCCACTTTCTCAAAATGAAGGAAGAACTTATCGACATCCATCTCCTCGAATGGAGGTACCAACTGGATCTCCTGACCAATCTTGAACTCCTCATTTGGGTTTGCAACCCGGTCTCTTCCCTGCGATGCCTTTAACCTCTCCATTTCCAGCGCAAACTGCCTCTCTTTCTCTCTGTCCTCCCTCTGCCTATCAGCTTCTTCTCTCTGCCTTGCAGCTTCTATCTCCTTTATCCAGAGCTCATGCTCCCTTTCCTCCTTCTCCGCAACCAACCTTAATCTTTCTATCTGTATCTCAAGCTCGACTGTTTTTTTCTCAGGGAACAGGTCCAATACATCTGACGTTAAAACACCCTCGAATACGTAATGCACAGCTGTTGCTCTCTGTCTATCCAACTTGCTCATCAACAATTTCACCATCTTCCTGGCATCCTCTAATGCCCCCAAAGTCGGGTCTTTTAAAAATTTGTCAATTTCCATCTCTGCTGATTTCCCGTCTGGTTATCCACACCACCAGATCAGATACGGGACTTTTATCCCGATTCACTGGCCCCCCAATTTAGTAATCAGATCCCAGACGAGCCCCCAATTTGTTATGTACCCTGTAACTGGGTGTCTGACCAGCAGAGAAAGAAGAATCCATTGGAGTCTGGTGGTACCAAAACTAAAGGTGTTTATTAGTAAACTACACAATACAATATCAAAAATGCAAATATACATATAAAACAAGTTAGCAGTAATAAACTTGAAAGTGTAGGAATAATAATAATCAATAATAAACAAGCTCTATCGATGTCTAGGGGTAAATGAATTGCCATAGGAAAGTATAGAGTTCAGTTCATAAATGCTGAGGTAGTTATGGTTGTTGCATTGAAATCGTTGGAGAGAGAGAGCGAGCGAGAATTAACAGCAACAGCTGCGGCAGGCAAACCTTTTGTGGCTTTCTTAAACCGTCATGTTGTTGCGGCCATTCAGTTATGACCCCTCTGGTCTTCAGCTAGACCGTTTTTCTGTGGTGGACTCGTCACTCTGGCATGAGTGGACACACACACAAGTCCCCACCGGCCCTGCTGTAACACTGTGAGCATTACTGACCGTTCTCCTGGTTCGGTCTCCGAAGCCCCCACCTTTCTGTGGGTTCCCAACACTCAGTCAGTGTCCACTGGTGTGTCTGAAGGGCGTCTCTCCAGACCTGTTTTTTATCCCCACTCACGGGGTCTCAGCTATCCATCAACTCTGAATGACTGTGTCCATCAAATCAGGCCACTCCTGCTGTCTCCTGAGGAATGTTAATGAGCAAAGTAAAGTCCTTGTAATGGAAGGTAAATAATCCAGGAAGAGTCAAAATACAGTAAATCAACAGTCTCTCTCCCCCTCTTATCTGTAGCAGATGTTCTTGCCTGGGCTTTATCTCTCTCTCATGAGCAGCATAGCAACAGCAATAGTTCATAGTTCTCGGGCGGGGGGGAAATGGTTAACTCTGCACCCCATTGTCCATCAGGTCTGTTCATCACTCATAACAACGGTCTCACCAAGGCTTTGTACAACTGCAGTAGAACCTCCCTGCTCCTGTACTCAAATCCTTTTGCTATGAATGCCAACATACCATTTGCCTTTTTCACCGCCTGCTGTACCTGCATGCCCACCTTCAATGACTGGTGTACAATGACACCCAGGTCTCGTTGCATCTCTCCTTTTCCTAATCGGCCACTGTTCAGATAATAATCTGTTTTCCTGTTCTTGCAACCAAAATGGATAACCTCACATTTATCCACATTAAATTGCATCTGCCATGAATTTGCCCACTCACCTAACCTATCCAAGTCACCCTGCATCCTCTTAGCATCCTCCTCACAGCTAACACCGCTGCCCAACTTCGTGTCATCTGCAAACTTGGAGATGCTGCATTTAATTCCCTCATTGAAATCATTAATATATATTGTAAACAACTGGGGTCCCAGCACTGAGCCTTGCGGTACCCCATTAGTCACTGCCTGCCATTCTGAAAAGGTCCCGTTTACTCCCACCCTTTGCTTCCTGTCTGCCAACCAATTCTCTATCCACATCAATACCATACCCCCAATACCGTATTTGCCAGTGAACTGACAAATTGGTGCTAGTAACTGTTCCAAGTGCAAACTTTATCATAGCTCTTAAAATCTGGTGTAACACATACAGTGCATTCATCTCAAGTTCTCAATATTTATTGCTTATTTATTTATTATTTTTCTCTTTGTATTTACACAGTTTGTTGTCTTTTGCACATTGGTAGTTTGTCCGTCCTGTTGGGTAGTCTATTGTGTTTCTTAGATTTAGCATGTATGTCTGCAAGAAAATGAATCTCAGGGTTGTATAAGACTTTTGCGCCATACTCTTTTTGTCGATGTGGAACGGAAAGCAAGTTTGTAAGTTTGGCAGGAGCAAAGGATGTTGGGAATTGCGAGGAGTGGGACAGGTGGCATAGAAAGAGTGCAGGGGTCGGGGGTGGTGGGGTGCAGACACACCCAGTCCTGAGGCACCAGGGAAGGTCATTTGATTCCAAACAATCGGTTTATTGATCATCACAGAATATCTCTCTGGTGCTTCCCGCTCCCTCCCCTCTCCCTGCCCCCTTCCCACTCTCAGTCCACAATAGAGACCCAGATCAGAATCGGGTTTATCATCACTCACACATGTCATGAAATGTGTTTTGTTTTTGTGGCAGTAGTACAGTGCAATATATAAAATTACTACAGTACTGTGCAGAGGTCTTAGGCGCCCTAGGTATATATATGTGCCTAAGACTTTTACACAAAACTGTACATGGATAATAAATTTACTTTGAACTTTGAACAAAATGCTACAGGTCAGGCAGAATCTATAGAAAGGGTTAAACAGTTGACATTTGAGCCGAGACTCTTCATCAGGACCATAGGTCATAGCTCTTACAATCATGTAATGGCACAGATTCTGGAGGGTCAGAGAAGGAGGATTACATTATAGTTGTCATTTTGGGTCAAAACACTGTATCAGTATCTGAAGAGAAGAGAAAAGATGAGCTTTATCTGTCACATCAAAACAGACGGTGAAACACGTCTTTTGCATCAAATCAAATGCTGGGCAGCCTGTTGGTGACACCACACCTCCAGTGCCAGCAACTCACAAACCCTAACCCTAAATGTACAACCTTGGAACGTGTAAGGAAACTGGAGCACCCGGAGACAGCAGCAGGAATCGAACCCGGATCTTACAGCTGTGCATTTTTGCGCTAACTATTACACCACTGAGCCACCCTCTATCTGATGCGGCATTTTGATCTGAAACTTAGACCGTTCCTTTTCTCCCCCACCAACGCTGAGTTCTTCCAGCAGATTGTTGCTCCGGATCCCAGCATCTGCCGCCTCTTGTGTATCCATGATCAGGATGATTACCCTAACAATCTGAGCTCTGAGTGAATGATCTTACAATCCTGATTAGTATTATTAACAGCCCTCCACTCAGTGACTGCAATAATCCCACTGGCAGACTTTACAGTCATCTGCTCATGAGTTTGGAGGTTGTCAATTAAACTTTCACCTGTCATCTTCCTCCAGCAACACACACAAAGTGCTGGAGGAACAGCAAATCAGGCAGTATCTATGGATACTCTCTCTCTCCCCTCTCTCCCCATCTCTCTCCCCTCTCTTTCTGCCCAACCTTTCTCTTTATCCACCATCTCTTAGACCTTCTCTCTCTGCCTCCTCTCCCTCTTCCTCTGCCCCCTCTCTCTTGACCCCCCCTTCACTGTCCCGCCCCCCCCCCCCTTAATCAGGACCTCAAAACTACCCTGATGAGTTCCTCCAGCATTTTGTGTGTGTTGATAAAGATTTCCAGCATTTTGCAGAACCTCTTGTGTTTATGACCCATCTCCAGTTCATTTGATCAGTCAGCGGTGTCGGTATTAATGTTCTTAAAATATCACAATTAAGAAATTGGTTCCAACTTTTTTATTTGGAAATCATTAGGGTTTGTCTTTAAGCATCGTATATGTGCCTTTCTTCTTCTGTTCCTAAAGCTTGGGATGGATTTCAGGAACAAGTTACTATATACACTCAGTGGTCCCTTTATTAGGTACAGAAGTGGAATCCAGAAGGTTCGACATGTTGCACGTTCAGAGATGCTTTTCTCCACACCACTGTTGTAACGTGTGGTTATTTGAGTTACTGTCACCTTCCTGTCAGCTTGAACCAGTCTGGCCATTCTCCTCTGACCTCCCTCATTAACAAGGTGTTTTCACCCACAGAACTGACGCTTGCTAGGTGTTTTTTTTTGGTTTCTGTACCATTCTCCGAAAACTCCAGAGACAGTTGTGCAAGAAAATCCCAGGAGATCAGCAGTTTCTGAGATACTCAAACCACCCCATCTGGCACCAACGGTCATTCCACCGTCAAAGTCACTTCGATCACATTTTGTCCCCACTCTGATGTTTGATCTGAACAACAACTGAACCTCTTGACTTGTCAGCATGCTTTTATACATTGAGTTGCTGCCACATGATTGGCTGATTAGATACTTGCATTAACGAGCAGGTGTACCCAGTAAAGTGGCCACTGCATGTAAACGCATGAGACAGAAAGGGAATTCCAGTTAAATATGTTTTCAAGCACCTGTTGCTGATTAACCCAGTTTAAAAAAATAGTTTTATCACATCTCCAGAAATTGGTAAAGGTAGAACAATGCAAGCATGGAAAGAAGATTGGCTGACTTGTAGAAGGCAAAAAGTGGGAATAAAGTGGCCTTTTCTGTTTGGCTGCCAATGACTAGTGGTGTCCTGCAGGGGTGGGGGTTGGAACTGCTATTTTTTCGAATTATATGTCAATGACTTGATGGCTTTGTGGCCAAGTTTGCAGATGGTGTAAAGATAGTTAGTGGAGCAGGTAATGTTGAGGAAGCAGGGTGTCTGGAGAAGGACTTGGACTGATTGGGAGAAGTGGCAGATGGAAGACCGTGTAGGAAAGTGTACGGTCATGCACTTTGACAGAAGGAATAAAGGTGCAAACTTTTTTCTAAATGGACAGGGAATTCAGAGATGTATTTAGTTTTATTTAGAGATACAGCATGGTAACAGGCCCTTCCAGCCCAACAAGCTCAATTTTACAAAAGTGAACAACTAAACTACTAATCATTAGAATGTGGGAGGAAACCGGAGCACCTGGAGGAAACCCATGCAGTCACAGCGGGAATGGACAAATTCTTTATAGAGAGCAGCGGAATTGAACTGGTGTTTAATAGCATTAATAGCATTATGATAAGCAGTATGCCACCATGTATACTAGTGTATTAAATGAAGCTTAGTGCTAGTGTTTAGATCATATCCACTCAGTGGCCGGTTTATTAGCTACCTCTACCTTTATTTATTACCTCCCATACCTTATAAAGTGGCGCTGAGTGTATGTTTGTGGTCTTCTGCTGCTGTAGCCCATCCACTTCAGGGTTCAATGTATTGTGCATTCAGAGATGCTCTTCTGCACACCACTGTTTGAGTTACTGTTGCCTTCCTGTCAGCTTGAACCAGTCTGGTCATTCTCCTCCAACCTCTCTCATTAAAAGGCATATTTCCCCACAGAACTGCCGCTCATTGGATATCTATTTCTTTGTTTCTCTTGCCATTCTCTGTAAACTCCAGAGACTTTGCGTGAAATTCCCAGGAGATCAGCAGTTTCTGAGATACTCAAACCACCCCGTCTGGCACCAACAATCATTCCACTGTCAAAGTCACTTAGATCACATTTCTTCCCCATTCTGATGTTGTGCCTGCATGTTTTTATACATTGAGTTGCTGCCACACAATTGGCTGATTAGGTATTTACATGAACAAGCAGGTGTACCTAATAAAGTGTACTTAACTGAGTGCATTGGAGCAGTCATTTGAGGCATGGATCATTGCAGGAGTCTTTGGATTGTGCTCTAGCACTGATTATCTGATTGTATTAATCATAGCTATTTTATAAGGGCGTTGAATCCTGTTTTTAAAGATTGCGTTGATGCAGCAGTTTAGGCAGTCCGTTAGCACAGCAGTTTTCCTCAACGTACTGTATGCATTTAAGTTTTGGACGCAATTGGATGCTTGTGTTTGGGGAATTGCATATAGTGCATGTTTGCAGGAAATGCATTTGGCGCATGTGTTTGGGGAATTGCACATGGGAGTGCAGGTTTCTGAAGGTGCAAAGATGCATGTGTAGTAGTTGACACATTAATCATAAATGTTTAAAGTGAACACCATTTCCTAATTTTTAACAAAGGGCCTTTTCATGGACCCTCCTCCCTATAAAAGCCTGTGGAACGAGACTGAGATTTGACAATACATTACATCTCCTTCCTCATTGGTCAGATTGGACATGGGGCTATCAAAATCACTGTTTTCCTCTCCCGTGAAATTGGTTCTGTCACATTATGATTGGTTTTAAATCCAAGAGATTCAATTGAGTTTGCTGCAAATTACTTTAGAATCAAATCAAATGAAATCAATAAAAATGTTGGAGAATATTTTTTTCAAAATTCTGTTCCAACAAGTCAAAATCATTTGATTAACTTTATTGTACTGGTGACCTAGGTTCAATTCCTGCCACTGCCTATAATGAGTTCATGCGTTCTCTCTGTGACCACGTGCGTTTCCTCTGGGTGCTCTGGTTTCCTCCCACAGTCCAAACACATACCTGTTAGTACAGCGCCTATAAACACTATTCACCCCCCTTGGAAGTTTCCATGTTTCATTGTTTTACAACATTGAATCACAGTGGATTTAATTTGGCTTTTCTTGACACTGAAGAAAAGAAAAAGATGCTTTTGTGTCAAAGTGAAAACAGTTCTCTACAAAGTGATCTCAATTAATTACAAATGTAAAGCACAATATAATTGATTGCATAATTATTCACCCTTTCATGTCAGTATTTAGTAGATGCACCTTTGGCAGCAATTACAGCCTTGAGTCTGTGTGGGTAGGTGCAATTTTTCCCCATTCTTCTTTACAAAACTGCTCAAGCTCTGTCAGATTGCATGGGGATCATGAGTGAACAGCCCTTTTCAAGTCCAGCCACAAATTCTCAATTGGATTGAAGTCTGGACTCTGACAACTACTCCAGGACATTAACTTGTTGTTTTCAGCCAGTCCTGTGTAGCTTTAGCTTTATGCTTGGGGTCATTGCCTTGCTGGAAAACAAATCTTCTCCCAAGTCGCAGTTCTCTTGTAAACTGCATCAGGTTTTCCTCCAGGATTTCCCTGTATTTTGCTGCATTCATTTTCCCCTCTACCTTCACAAGCCTTCCAGGGAAGCATCCCCACAGCATGTTTCACGGTAGGGATGATGTGTTTTTGATGATGTGTGGTGTTTGACATATGCCAAACATAGCATTTAGTCTGATGGCCAAAAAGCTCTATTTTGGTTTCATCAGACCACAGACCCTTCTTCCAGCTGACTTCAGAGTCTTCCACATGCCTTCTGGCAAACTCCAGCTGAGATTTCATGTGAGTTTTTTTCAACAGAGGCTTTCTCTTTGTCACTCTCCCATAAAGCTGTGACTAGTGAAGCAGCCGGGCAACAGTTGTTGTATGCGCAGTCTCTCCCATCTCAGCCACTGAAGCTTGTAACTCCTCCAGAGTTGTCATAGGTCTCTTGGTGGCCTCCCTCACTCATCCCCTTCTTGTGGAATCACTCAGTTTTTGAGGACAGCCTGCTCTCGGCAGATTTACAGCTGTGTCATATTCTTTCAATTTCTTGATGATTGACTGAACTGTACTCCAAGTGATATTCAGTGACTTGGAAATTTTCTTGTATCCATCTCCTGACTTGTGCTTTTCAATAACCTTTTTGTGGAGTTGCTTGGAGTGTTCTTTTGTCTTCATGGTGTAGTTTTTGCCAGGATACTGACTCACCAGCAGTTGGACCTTCCAGACACAGGTGTATTTTACTACAATCGATTCAAACACTGTGACTGCACACAGTTCTCCAAAAGCAGATCTTTATGCAATCAATTATTTTGTGTTTTATATTTGTAATTAATTTTTGTAGAGATCACTTTGTACTTTGACATGAGTCCTTTTCTGTTGATCAGTGTCAAAAAAAAGAAAAATTAACTCCACTCTGATTCAATGTTGTAAAACAATAAAACATGAGAACTTCCTGGGGGGTTGAATACTTATTATAGGTTAATTAGTCATTGTAAATTGTCCCGTGATTAGGTGAGGATTAAATTGAGGGGTTGCCAGACGGCATGGCTCGAAGGGCCAAAGGGTCTATTCCAAGCTGTATCTCAACAAATCAATTAGTATATTGTCCAGGACTCTCTCACACTCCTGCATAGAGATGATTCGCTGTTTCAAAATTGTTTTCACACATTGTCTCTGACAACTTTGCACAGTAGCGTAATGCTATTTCAGGACCAGCAACCCACCATCTGTAAAGTGTTTGTACCTTCTTCCCCAAGTGTGTTTCCTCCGGGTGCTCCCGTTTCCTCCCACGTTCCAGAGACTTACAGATTGGGTGCTGGGGTGGAGATACGTCTCTGCTTAAGGAGGTGTTGGGTGCTCCTTCCCTCTGCTAGCCTGCAGGTCACCCTTGGGTAAGGTGTAGCACCTGCTCAGCCCCCCTCCCCAAATCAGGATCACGTGAAGCCATGGGAGCAGGTGGTGGATGGTCATACGAGCAGCTGGTTTATATCACAAGTCCTGGTTATGCAATCACTGACGCCAGGCAGACAATCTCTGAAGAGTATTCATAATGGCTGGGGTCACCCGTCTTGTAAAGACTCTGCCAGAAGGCAGCAATGGCAAACCACCTGTAGAAAAATTTGCCAAGAGCTATCATGGTCGTGAGACCATGATCACCCATGTCATACGACCCGGCATATAACAATGATGATGACAGGTTAGTGGGCTAAATTAGACATCCATTCACCGCAAACATCTATTTTAGTGTCCTACCAGAACGCATCCATTTGTTGTGTTGTAAAGATAGAGAGAGAGAGAAATCCAAGCTAAGATCCTTCATCAGGACTGGAAAGGAAGTGGGTAGAAGCCAGAATAGATATTGGGGTGTGGGGGAGGAGTACAAGCTGGCAGGTGATAGGTGAGACCGGGTAAGGGGGAAGGTGGGTAGGTAGGATGGTAAGAAGCTGGGAGATAATAGATGGAAAAGGTAAAGGGCTGAAGAAGGAGGTATCAGACAGGAGAGGAGAGTGGACCATGGGAAGAAAAGGGGGTGGGTTGCCAGAGGAAGGTGATGAGAGGGTAAGGGGTTGAGTGGGGAACCAGAATGAGGAATGGAAAGTGAGAGAAAGTGGGAGAACACACAATCAATATGTGACAGGAAGGTTGTCTAATCTTTGCAGCAAACATGCAAAACTCCACTCAAATAGCAGCAGAGGTCAGGATCAGTGGAGTTCTGAGGCAGCGACTCCAGCCGCTGTGCCACCATGCTGCCCCTGGTGGCTTCTGAGAAAAGACACAACCTCACAGATTCATCAGTCAGCCATTGGGAAACACCAGGGACAAAACCAAGAGTTAGACTGGATCTCTTGTACAAAAAATAACTTTCCTCACCTCTGCCCTGTATGTATAGTGGCAGTGACTGGGATGTGTTCTTAGTGGAGGTCTGGTCACTTATGATTAAGATTAAATGTTAGTTTTATTTGTCACATGTACATCGAGCATGTGACAAGTAAAGCTAATGTAAGTGTACATAGGTGGCACTGTAGTGTAATGGGTAGCACAACGCTTTACAACACCAGCCACCCGGCTTGCATTCCCACCGCTGTACTTTCTCCCCATGACCGCGTGGGTTTCCTCTGGGTGCTCCGGTTTCCTCCCACAGTCCAAAGATGTTCCAAATAGTCATTGTAACTTTCCCTCGATTAAATCAAGAGTAGCTGGGCAATGTGGTTCGAGGGGCCAGAAGGGCCTATCTCAGTAACAAACAGAAAATGCATCATTGATGCAGCCTGGCCTGCGGAGTATTTACAGCAGATTGTAAACATAAGAGACTCTGTAGATGCTGGAAATCCAGAGCAACACACACAAGATGCCGGAGGAACTCAGCAGCTGTGGGGAGGAATAAACAGTTGCTGTTTTGGGCCCTTCATCAGGACTGGAAAAGAAGCCAGAATGTTCTGTTTTTATTTCAAATGATTTAGTTTCTTTTTTCCTCCTGGTCTCTGTCATGATCTCCAACTCAAAATTAGAATCATTTGATATCACTGGCATATGTTGTGAAATTTGTTGTTATGCAGCAGCAGTACATTGCAATATATAATTTTAAAACTAATTTACAGTATGTATATATAATATATATTAAAATATGTAATTAAATAAGTAGTGTAAAAAAAAAGTAGTGAGGTAGTGTTCATGGGTTCAATGTCCATCAGAAATCTGATGACCGAGGGGAAGAAGCTGTTCCTGAATCACTGAGTGTGTGTCTTCAGGCTCCTGTACCTCCTCCCTGATGGCAGAGGGGAAGAAGCTGTTCCTGAATCGTTGAGTGTGTGTCTTCAGGCTCCTGTACCTCCTCCCTGACGGCAGAGGGGAAGAAGCTGTTCCTGAATCACTGAGTGTGTGTCTTCAGGCTCCTGTACCTCCTCCCTGATGGCAGAGGGGAAGAAGCTGTTCCTGAATCGTTGAGTGTGTGTCTTCAGGCTCCTGTACCTCCTCCCTGGTGACAGAGGGGAAGAAGCTGTACCTGGACCGTTGAGTGTGTGTCTTCAGGCTCCTGTGCCTCCTCCCTGGTGACAGAGGGGAAGAAGCTGTACCTGGACCGTTGAGTGTGTGTCTTCAGGCTCCTGTACCTCCTCCCAGATGGCAGAGGGGAAGAAGCTGTTCCTGAATCACTGAGTGTGTGTCTTCAGGCTCCTGTACCTCCTCCCTGATGGCAGAGGGGAAGAAGCTGTTCCTGAATCACTGAGTGTGTGTCTTCAGGCTCCTGTACCTCCTCCCTGATGGTAACAGTGCGAAGAGGGCATGTCCTGGGTGATGGGGGCCCTTAATGATGGATGGCACCTTTTTGGGCATTTGCTCCTTGAAGGTGTCCTGGATGCTGGAGAGGCCGGTACCCATGATGGAGCTGACTGAATTCACAACTCTCTGTAGCTCATTTTGATCCCGTGTAGGCCTCCCTCACATCCCATACCAGACAGTGATGCAGCCAGTTAGAGTGCTCTCCATGGTACATCTGTAGAAATTTGTGGGAGTCTTTGGTGATATACCAGATTTTCTCAAACTTCTAATGAAATATAGCCACTATCATGCCTTCATTAGGAGTTTGAATCACTGTTCTTCATCTAGATCTCTCAATAAATACTTCCAAGTCTAAAGGAGATGCAAAATTCCTATCAAAACTATGTAAGGGTTAAAAGGTGAACACTAGTGACTTATCACTTATATCACTGTATAAAAATCCCAATTAGTTTGGAAAATCCACAATCTACCTCCTACTACTGTAGAGATGGGGGTGAATCAGTGAAGCAAATTAAAGGTCAACTTTATTTGTCACATGTATGTTGAAGCTTTCAGTGACAAGTCACTTGCATCAACGGCCAACACAGTCTCAATGATGTGCTGTGGGCAGCCTGTGAGTGTTGTTATGCTTCCAGTGCCCACAACCCGTACGTCTTGGAAATGTGGGAGGAAACCAGAGGAAACTAGTACAGTCACAGGGAGAACGTACAAACTCCTTATAGACCTCGATTTTCAGATTGTTGGGACTATAAAGTGTTACGCTAACTGCTTCACGACCATGCCACCCTAAAGCTTAACAGTTAAAAACAGGACAAGCAACCAGAGTGGCAGGCCATTAACCCAAAGTCATGAGTTCAAATCCCATCACAGTAGGAGCGTAGAATTAAAACAATCTCAGTAACAGTCAAAATGAAAAGAAAGGGTAAATGTGGTACAGGGGAGGAAATCTAATACCCTTACCCAGTCTCCAAATCAGAATCAGGTGTATTATCACTGACATACAGTCTGTCATGAAATTTGTTGTTTTGTGGCAGCAGGACTGTGCAACACTTAAAAAATAGTATGTTACAGTAAAAATATATATAAAATAAATGAGTAGTGCAAAAAAGAGAGCAAAATAGTAAGGTAGTGTTGATGGGTTCCATTCAGATGGCGGAGGAGAAGAAAACATTGAATGGGTGTCTTCAGGCTCCCTGATGGAGAAGAGGGCATGGCCTGGTGAGCGTCCTTCATGACAAATGCTGCCTTCTTGAGGCATTGCCCCTTGTAGATGTTCTTGATGTGGGGAGGTTAGTGCAGCTGGCTGAGTCAATGTGTGACTCTGGACTGGTCAAGATGGTGCTAGTTTTGGCCTCGATGTCCACTGCAGCATAGTAGATCTGTCAAGTGTTGAGGGCAGGTGAGAACGGTTCAAGTTCTCTGGAAGCTGCTAGGAATCACCTCGAAGATCTTCCTTAATGGGGCAGCTAGAAACTTGGAGATGAGGAACTGGGGCAGAAAGTTTGTAGTGGTTCACGCTGACTTGTGTTGTTATCCACATCTGTAGGAGATGCAGGTCCCAAGATCCCCAGGCTCCGCTCACATTGTGTTGACCAAGTGCAAACCCAGCTCCTCAACCTCCTCTGCTGTGCCGGAGCCTGTTCTTCCTGGAGAAATGGTGGAGGCGCCGGATGGGAGAGTGGAAAATGGTGCAACAGCTGGAGGGGGGACAGGTTCAGCTGCTGTCCAGAATCAACAAAATTGGGCCACTTCCGAAACCTGGGCACGAGCTATCCCAGCCAGAATAGTGTTGGAGGAATTTGCACTGCTCGAAGCTGACCTTGTCCAGGACATCCAGACCCAGATGGAGTCCCCTTCAATGGCCCAAGAGAATCTCCTGGAAATCTCGTCTTCATCTCCCTCTGAGGTTGCCTCCAATAACATTGAGGTAGTGTTGTCAGCCAGTAATGCTGAAAAAAATGTGGCTTTTATGGAAAATCAGAACCCAACTTTATCTTGGCCAGAAGTTCAGGGAATCATACATGAAGAAGGTGAAGATATCCAAACATGCAATGTTTCTTCCTCAAAGGAAGAAAATCCAGGGGATCTTCTAACTCCATCTGAAAGGCAGCCGGGGGAGATATCGTCATTGAGCATGAGGCCTGTTGTGGCCATCTTTGGAGAACCTTTGGACATCAGAACTGCCCAGAAGAGGCTTTCCACTGTCTTTGAAGATCAGAATGAAGATTTTCAGATGTTGATGAGAGAGAAAGATTCCATTGAAGAAACGCCCGATTTGCCTATCCCAGCAGAATCCCCGATGCCTTTCTTTGTCAGTGAAGTAAGTGACTGCATTTCCCCGGGGAAGTCGGAGCCTTCAACCTCTGAGAGCGGTGTCTCTTCTGAGAAGGACCTTGGAGAATCCAGCTCAAACTCTAGAACTCTGGATGATACAGAGCAGAAAGACGAGAACTCAAGGGACATCAGGGCCAGTCTTCCTGAGCCACAGCAGAAGGAGCTTGATAAAGGCTCTGAGTTAGGGCCAGAGGCGAGCAGGAAGGTCCTGCAAGTTGTTGTTTATGAAGAGGAGGAGAAGATCAACACAGTGACAGGTCAGAAGCAAACAGAAGTGAAGAAGTTAAAGGTCGATGACATTGGGCACGTCAGGAGTAGGACACTGAGGAACCAGACCTCCGCAGCAGCTTTTGCTAGGACTGAGGAGATCAGGAACAGCACCTACAAAACCATGGACAGCCTTGAGGAAACCATCAGAGAGTTGGAGTCCACCATTTCCCAAATCAGCCAGCACCCATGCACCGAGTTTCTCTTCCCCAGAGAGTTTCTGCATGCCCCTGAAGCCTGTGAGCTGAGAGGAAAGCCGGTGGGGAGTCCCGGGAATGACGCAGACGGTGAGCCGGCTGCTGCAAGAGGAGGGGAAGATGCAAATGATTCCTCTTGTCCCAAGAGCCAGCCATGCCTCGTGCCCTCTGATTCCAGGAAGAGAACATCGCCAACCACCAGGGTCAAGCCGAGCCTTTTCCCTAAACCCCAACTGCTGCCTCCAGATCCAAAGGTTTTATTTTCAATTGTCTACTCTCTCACCCTCCTTCTGGACCTCTCATCTGGCCTCTGGACCTCTAGCCTGCCCTCGGACTTTTGCTCACCCTCTCTGGTCCTTTTTATTCAACTTCTGGCCCTTTTGCCTGCATTTTGGGGCTCTTGCTGACTCTCTGGGGCTCTCACGTGCCCTCTGCACCTCTCGAACTGTGTGGACCTTTTGTCTGCCCCCTGAATCTCTCGCCTGTCCCTGGAGCTTTTGCCTGCCCTCTCGCCCTCCCTCTGGGCCTCCTGTCTCCTTGCTTTGCACTTGACCAGTTCAGGAAGAATCATGTGTCTACACTTGCAAATTCAAGACTTTATCGCAATGTTCAAACCATCTGCTGGATTTTTATTTGTTTCTGTCTGAATCTGGTGTGACCCTACTGAATCCACATTTCCCAGCCTACCTCATTCAGCTCTCCCTGTTCCTCCACCTCTGCTGCTTTACAAACAGACCTGGCTCTCCTCGCCAACCAGAGATCATTTCAGAATCTCTGATTTTTGTCCGAGACTGAACTCTGCCAATTAACTTTCTCCATTGCTTTATTCCCTTTGTGTGATTTTAAAGAGCCAGGGTGGGAAGGGGTGGTGTATGGGGAAGCTGGTCCAATATACGTCATGAGCCGTGACCACATGTGTGTCGTGTGTTACCACACGTGAGCCATGACCATACATGTATATAGGCCATCTCCACGCCTAAGCCGTGACCAGGCATGAGCTGTGGCCACATTTGTATGTAGCGTGTCATTACGCCTGATCTGTGACTACACGTACAGTATGTAGCGTGTCACCAAGCCTACTCTGCAGGATTGGAGATATGGCCGTGACTGCTCGATAACCTCGGTAACTGACTTTCCACCAGTTAATCGGATGTATATCAGCCTCGAGGGGAGGTGGATTCCTGAGGCTTGGTCTCTGAACAAATAACATGAGAATCCTCAAAGGTTTTTTTCCGCAGCGCATCAAATGGGCTGCTGTGTGCTTTCCAGAAGGTTGGGGGCTGTGTGCTGGAAACAGATGTTGTCCAAGTTGTTCACTCCAGAGGTTCCCTCTGGCCACAGTGAAGGAGGCATAAACTCAGGCTGCATCTAGGCTCTGGAGATGGTGGTCGAGTGTGGGAGCTGATGGTGGATGGACCCTGGGTGTCCACAGAACCCTCCCCACTGCTGCTAGCGGTGACTTTGGTCTGGCTCTGAGAGGGAGGTGGGGGTTCTTAGGATCGTAGGAAAGTTTCGTAGATGGGGCAGCGATTGGGAGGGGTATTTCCTCTTATGCGGAGGTTGAGAATCAATGGGCTGATGGTGGGTCTCTCTCTCTCTCTCTCTCTCTCTCTCTCTCTCCCCCCCCCCCTCCCTCTCTCTCTGCCCCCCTCCCTCTCTCCCCACTCTCTCTTCCTCTTACCTTTTTTTTTGCAGAGCGGGGGCCGACTGCCAATCCCTCCTGCCCCGAAACTCAAACAACAGCCGAGATGTGAGAAGCCAACACACAGTAAGCAGCGGGACGAGTATCTGAGGATGCACAGTGAGCCCAGCTCCCAGCAGGTAGTGTGCATCTCAGGGTACCGCGGCAATTAGACCAGGCATGCTTGAGAAGTCTGTCCCATCATCCCTTCCCCACCAACTCCCATATCCTCTATCGCACCATATACCCCTTTACCTTGTACCCTCCCATATCATCCCCTCACTCAGCAAGGACTTTGTATTAACATGGGGGAAGCAGCCCCTCCCCGGTTTCTCCCTCATCCCAGAGAGACATCCTGTGGGAGCAGTGAGACTGTGAGGGAGCAATAGTGTATCGTAGTGGGCAAGACCAAAGAGGGCCATAGAGAGAGGGTGTATCTGATTGATCAGATTGTAGGGCCCCCAGCCCAAGAGGCAGATACTGAGGGGTGTCAAATGCAGCCGTGACCAGCAGAAAAACAGGTACACAGACAGACAGGGACAGGTACACACGGACAGGGACAGGTACACACAGAGACAGGGACAGGTACACAGACAGACAGGGACAGGTACACACGGACAGGGACAGGTACACAGACAGACAGGGACAGGTACACAGACAGGGACAGGTACACACAGACAGAGACAGGTACACAGACAGACAGGGACAGGTACACACAGACAGGGACAGGTACACAGACAGGGACAGGTACACACAGACAGGGACAGGTACACAGACAGACAGGGACAGGTACACAGACAGGGACAGGTACACACAGACAGACAGGAACAGGTACTGAGACAGGGACAAGTACACAGACAGGGACAGGTACACAGACAGACAGGGACAGGTACACACAGAGACAGGGACAGGTACACACACAGACAGAGACAGGTACACACAGACAGAGACAGGTACACAGACAGGGACAGGTACACACAGAGACAGGGACAGGTACACAGACAGACAGGGACAGGTACACAGACAGGGACAGGTACACAGACAGGGACAGGTACACAGACAGGGACAGGTACACACAGACGGACAGGTACACAGACAGACAGGGACAGGTACACACAGAGACAGGGACAGGTACACAGACAGACAGAGACAGGTACACACAGACAGGGACAGGGACACACACAGACAGAGACAGATAGACATGCAGAGAGAGAGAGAGACGCACACACAAGATGTTCAACATGCCGGTGGCCTCTGCCTGTGAAATCTCTGCTGGAAGCCTCTCTTCCTGCTCTTGCTGTTCCTGCCACAAGATGGCAGCACACTACCAGAATATCGAGCATAAAACAGAAACTCGGAGGCATGAGACCATTCCTGCTCCCGTTCATATTCCCATCCACACCATCCTGTCACTGCTCGGCCTCCTCCACTGCCAGAGGACATTGAACTGTCCACTTTCAGATAAGACACACACCTGTGTTCCTTTCATACACCAACCAGTCCACAGACACAGTCTCCCCCCATTTATCCATCTTCGCCACTCACCCCCACTCTGTTACAATGACTCAACCCTCCCCTCACGGTTCCATCTGCCCAGCCCCTGTCTGCACCCTCGCTCTCACCTCCTTGTACCGCTATCTCCCCTCTGCACCCTCGCTCTCACCTCCTTGTACCGCTATCTCCCCTCTGCACCCTCGCTCTCACCTCCTTGTACCGCTATCTCCCCTCTGCACCCTCGCTCTCACCTCCTTGTACCGCTATCTCCCCTCTGCACCCTCGCTCTCACCTCCTTGTACCGCTATCTCCCCTCTGCACCCTCGCTCTCACCTCCTTGTACCGCTATCTCCCCTCTGCACCCTCGCTCTCACCTCCTTGTACCGCTATCTCCCCTCTGCACCCTCGCTCTCACCTCCTTGTACCGCTATCTCCCCTCTGCACCCTCGCTCTCACCTCCTTGTACCGCTATCTCCCCTCTGCACCCTCGCTCTCACCTCCTTGTACCGCTATCTCCCCTCTGCACCCTCGCTCTCACCTCCTTGTACCGCTATCTCCCCTCTGCACCCTCGCTCTCACCTCCTTGTACCGCTATCTCCCCTCTGCACCCTCGCTCTCACCTCCTTGTACCGCTATCTCCCCTCTGCACCCTCGCTCTCACCTCCTTGTACCGCTATCTCCCCTCTGCACCCTCGCTCTCACCTCCTTGTACCGCTATCTCCCCTCTGCACCCTCGCTCTCACCTCCTTGTACCGCTATCTCCCCTCTGCACCCTCGCATGGTCTCGACCATCTCTCTGCCTCCGCAGATAATGCCTGACCCACTGTGTTTCTTCGACTGTTCCTTGCTTTTGGTAATAGGAGCGGAGTTCAAATCAGAATCAGAATTGGGTTTAATATCACTGGCGTATTTTGTGAAGTTTGTTAGGTTTTTTTCAGCAGCTGTACAGAACAATATATGCTAATACTAAATTTTACAAATTACAATAAGAATATACTGTGCAAAAGTCCTAGTCACATATATATATAGTGAGGGTGCCTAAGACTTTTGCACAGTACTGTAGTAATTTTACACACTGCACTGTACTGCTGCTGCAAAAAAAGCTAATTTCATGCCATATGTGAGCGATGATAAACCTGATTCTGATCTGGGTCTCTATTGTGGACTGAGAGTGGGAAGGGGGCAGGGAGAGGGGAGTCATGGTTGGGAAAAGGGGAAAGGAGAGGGGAGGGTGTGGGAAGCACCAGAGAGACAGTCTGTAATGATCAATAAACCAATTGTTTGGAATCAAATGACATTGCCTGGTGTCTCAGGGCTGGGTGTGTCTGCACCACCGACCTCTGACACTCCTCCTCACACACCTGTCCCACCCTCCCTCGGCACTCCGCTCTCACCATTCCCAACATCCTTTGCTCCCACCAGATTTACAAACTTGTTCTCTGTTCTGCTCCATGTTGACAAAAGCCTTAGGCACCCTAACAATATATATGTGTCCCTAGGACTTCTGCATAGTTCTATGTATATAGAAAATTAAATGAAATAAGTAGTGCTAAAAGAAAGCAGAAAAAAGAAAAAAAAAGGTAATGTACTGTACATGGGTTCATTGTCCATTCAGAAATGGATTGGCAGAGGGGTGAAAGCTGGTCCTGAAGCCTTCAGGCTCCTGTAGCACCAGCTTGATGAGAAGAGGCCACATCACGGGATGTTTGATGCAGCATATTTGAGGCATCGGCTTTTGAAGGCGTCCTCAATGCTGCAGACAGATGCGGTTCTTAGTCTATTTCACCATTACCTCATTAACAGATTCCTGCTCTCTCCCCGTATTGCGAGTCAGCAAATCCTTGTCCGCGTGTTAGAGAACGTCATAGGTTCTCCACACTCAGGGTGAGAGATCTTCACCTAAAGATTAAAGAGTAGCTTTATTTGTCGTGTGTACATCGAAACATGCAGTGAAGTGTGTCATTTCCATCAATGACCAACACGGTCCAAGGATATACTGCTGCAGGCAGCCCACAAGTGTTGGCACACTTCTGCTGCCAACATAGGATGCCCACAACACACTAATCCATAAGACTATAAAATGAAGAAGCAGAATTAGGCCATTCAGCCCATCGACTGCTCTGCCATTCCATCATGGCTGATTTATTATCCCTCTCAACCCCACTCTCCTGCCTTCTCCCCATAAACTTTGATGCCCTTACAAATCAAGAGCCTATCAAACTCCACTTTAAATATGCCCAGTGACCTGGTTTCCACAGCCATCCATGGCAATGAATTCCACAGATTCACCACCCTCTAAATAGACATCCCTCTATTCTGAGGCTGTGTCTCTTTACACCTTTGGACTGTGGGAGGAAACCGGAGCACCTGGAGGAAACCCACGTGCTCACAGAGAGACTGTCCAAACTCCAAGATTGTTTCGATGTACATGTGATAAATAAATCAATCTGAATCTGGTAAATCAATGTTTCCCAGCAAGGGGGAAACATTCTCTCTGAGTCTTTCCTCTCATCCATATCACAATTTTGGAGGTTTCAGTGAAATCCCCTCTCACTCTCCTCAACTCCCGTGAACACCGGCCTGGAGACCCCATTCCCGCTCTCCGTGCTACAGATGCACCACCCCGGTGGGTACAGGAAAGAGATGATGGCTGCTTCGGCACGTCACCATTATTTCTCAATCCTTCACAAAGGTCAGTCAATGGAATGTGGGAACAACAGAGATTTTAAGTCTTCCATGTGAGGGACCGTTCTCTTCCTCTCAGTCTTCAATATTTCCGCAGTTCAGAGAGTGTCAGCTGACGCTAACATTAGGCAGAGAGGAAAATGTTGATGGGCACTCTACCCTTCCCTATTCTAACCTTACCCCTCCCCTTCACCTTCCCTTCCTTCTTCCATTTCCACCGCCCTACCCCCACCTACTCCTCCCTCCCCTCTCCTCGTGTATGCTCTAACTGCACCCCACACCGCCTTGACCTCCCTTCTTTTGCCTCAACTCCCTACCTCCCCTTCTCCTTGCTCCTCCCCTCTTCCCCTCCTCTTTCTCCCAACAACTTCCCGGATTAAGGGAATGTTGCCAGGTTTCACCAGCTGATCTGGTCTTCACTTGACGTCCACATGGAGGTGGGGCAGGACGGGTGCAGCTGGAACAGCAGCTCCACCCTCCTCTTGGACAAACCCTCTCAGGCTCTGACACACCATTTCAGCATCCCATAAATAACCTGCACTCTGTTCTGTTTACCCAAACACATTTGCTGTGTCAGATGCAGGGGATCTGGGTGACTGGTGAATCAGATTAATATAGAACACAAGAGCACAGTACAAGCTCTTTGGCTCACGATGTTGTCCCGACACTTTAACCTATTCAAACATCAATCTAACTCTTCCCTTCTACACAACTCTCCATGTTCTTAAGCAACCCTAATGTCTCTACCACCACCCCTGGCAGAGGGTTCCATGCCCAATGACACTCTGTGAAAGACTTACCACTGACATCCCCCCTATACTGTCCTGCAATCACCTTAAAAATACGTTGCCTTGAATGAGCTGTTTCCACCTTCTGCACTTGATCACTTGTCACATTGGAGTAGGTCCAACCAGAGTCAGAATCTGTAATTGTGGCTAAACTCTGCCTTATCTAAAAAAGGATACACTGGCATTGGAGAGGGTCCAGAGCAGGTTCACAAGAATAATCCTGGGAATGAAAAGGTTAATATATGAGGAGCATATGATGGCTCAGGTCTGTACTCAATGGAGTTCAGTGGAATGATGGGGATCTTGTTGAAACCTATCGAATATTGAAAGGGCTCGATAGAGTGGACATGGAGAGGATGTTTCCTATAGTTGGGGAGTCCAGGGCCAGAGGGCACAGCCTCAGAGTAGAAGGGCAACCCTTTAGAACAGAGATGAGGAGGAATTTCTTTAGCCAGAGGGTGGTGAATCAGTCAAATTCATTGCCATGGACAGCTATGGATTCCAAGTCTTTGGGGATATTTAAAGCGGAGGTTAGGTTCATGATAGTAAGGGCATCAAAGGTTATGGGCAGAAGGCAGGAGAATGTGTTTGAGAGGGATAATATATCAGCCATGATGGATGGCAGAGCAGACTGAAATGGCCTAATTTCTGCTCCTGTGTCTAATGGTCTACTTCCCCTTCCTCAGAATCCAGTCAGATGTCCCTATGCTTGTGTATTAAGTCCCTGAGCCACTTTCTCCTCTGTACCAGTCAGTTGTCTTTGGTTATTGCTGTTCTGTGTCCGTTTGTTGCCTGATGTGATCGGTGTTGCTACCTACGAAGGTTCTAATTGTTGATTTTTTGTTCTCCTCCCTCTCCTCGCTTCTCCTGCTTTGCCCTGTCGTGGCTGTCCTCTGCTTCGATGTAGTAAAGTCCAACGTTCTTCCCTCCTCCCTCTGTAACGATGATGGGACTTCTTGTGCGTAAGGCTCAGAAGGTTTACCAGGGGCGGCCTCTCTGTCAAGACTACGTAAACACAAGAGATTCTGCAGACGCTGGAAATCCAGAGAAACACACACGAAATGCTGGAGGAGCTCAGCAGGTCAGGCAACATCTATGGAGGGGAATAAACAGTCAACGTTTTGGGCCAAGGCCCTTTGTCAGGTGAAATGATCAGATCCTGATGAAGGGTTTAAGCTCAAAATGTCGACTGTTTATTCCCCTCCACAGATGCTGCCAGACTTGCTCAGTTCTTCCAGTGTTTTGTGTGTGTTCCTCTGACAAGACTGTTTGTCTCCCTGAATCCTTGTAGATGGGTCAGGGAGATCGACTCCAGACCCTGCTGCGCCTCCCATTTCAGATTTGCTGCCTGTCCCAAAGTTCTCCCAAACAATCTTGTAGACCTGGCCTTGCCCCAAATGTGCCATTACTCCTGACGCTGATACATGCAGCCGGTGCAGTAATCAGTAACCGAGACCCCTAATAACCCTTTCCATTCCTACGTTTCTCCCAACCCCGTCCCTTCCCAAAACTCTTGCTTCCATTCTTCTCTTCCTGACCCCTTTTCCTGCTTCCCTGCAACTCTGAAGAAACTTACGGCTTCAAGCAATGTGATCCTCTCTGCAATCTCCCCCACCTCTCCCCCTCCCGTCTTCTCCCCATCCCTGCACTTTCCTGCCTCTCCCCTCTCTCCTCCATCCCTTCTCCTGCTCTCTCCTCTCTGCTCTGCCCTCTCCTGCCCATTCTCTCCTCACGCACTCTTCTCCCCATAACCCCCGCCACCCTCTCCTATATCTCCCCCCCAGCCACACCAGTCAAGGGGAACTGCGCGAAGAGGAGGGTCGATTTACCGCGAGCGGTGCTGTGGCACCCCGGCATCAGCCAGCCACCCGCTTTCACCCCAGGATGCCAAGTGTGGTCAGAGCCGTAGTGTGTTAATATTGAGAACAGCACCATATATCACAGGGTCGAAAGATGTCACGCAACAAAAACCAAAACCTTGCATTAAAATCTCATCACTTAGCATGTTGTATGGGTTGGACTTTTGTATCTGAACAAGTGCAAATATATCTCTTGTTTTATGTCTTATCTATTATCTGTTGCATGGTGGTCAGTTCTGGGCGATAGCACAGTCCAGGCCCTTCGGCCCACAATATTGTGCCGACTTTTTAACCTACTCTAATATCAACCTAACCTTTATTCCCACATAACCCTCCATCATCCATGTGCCTGTCTAAGAGTTTTTTAAATATCTGCCTCTACCACCACCCCGGCAGGGTGTTCCACGCACCCAGTGCTCTCTGCGTAAGGACCTCTGACACCCCTAATCAGCTTAAAATTGGTTCCACCATTCAATAAAAGTGAGCACTCCACAGTCTGTATCTTCTGCCTCATCTTCATTTCATCTGGCACTATTCACTAGAGGGCAGATAGTCAGCTTGATTTCTCTACTGTGTCCGAGAACATTGATTATGATGTAGTCGTGGAAGAAGGGGCGAATCCAAGTCTTCAGACGCCCTGCCTCAGAGTGTGACTGCACTTTAGCTTCGGTGCATTCAGGGCCCTTGTTTGAGAGCAAAATGTAACCAGCCTCTCCCAATGGTTGCCCTCCATCCCTCAAGTTGGCCCCTCATCACGAGTGTCCGGATTAGAATCAAATTTATTTTGTAAATTAAAGATAGCACAATATGGTGATAACTCAAATTGCTCAGACCAGGATGTACAATGTAAAGCAAACTGAGGGCTCTGATTTGCTGCCGTGTTGATAGTTTCCAACATTTTGACTTGTTTGAATCCTCACTGCCTTTTTGCCCTTGTCCTCAGTGTTTCTGCTCACACACTCCCCCATCTCCAGTTGGCGTAACGCATTATGGCTCTGAAATGTATCTCAGCGTTGATTTCAAACCAGCCCTGCTCAGTAGTTGTATTCGTCTAGATAGAGGCTGGACCATAGTGAACTGGATAACTTTACCGTGAAATAGGTTTTAAGAAATCACAGATACGATATTTACAAAAGCACAGGATTTAAAATAAATAGAATATGAAGAATGTTTTATTTCTATTAATATCTAGAAGTGTAGAGTATCACTGGCAGAGTCTATGTATTCACTTATTCTTTTTGTATATTGTCTGGAAGTTTTTGTACAAAGAATCGTATTCACAAAGCAATTAATTGGAATTACAGTAAGTTTCTTTACATTTTAAGTGAAGTCTTTTAACACTTTGTATTGAGTTTGTGTGAATTGTACCTGACTGCTTTGTGTTTGAATGTGGCTTGTGAGGAAGGGTATGGTTCTGTAGAGTTCCCACTCACAGCTGGACTTCCTCAGGACAAACTCACAGTTCACTTCGCTCATTCTGTAGGAGCGGAGAAAGATCTTTCAGTGAATGACTTTAATTCAAAGGTTTTATTTCTGTGGAGACTGGGAGAGGGACTTATATTTTCAGTTCTTTAATCAATGGAAAACCAATTGACTGTCTTCTGTCTGTACTTCAGGAGACGGAGAATTAATTGAAGACAATGTCCCTTGTGACTGGTTTATATTTCCAGGCATTACAATGCAGGGATGAACAGTCTCCCCACCCACTGCCCCCGTGACTGGTGATAACAAGGTCCTGCTGCTGAGTGGAGAAGCAAATTCCCCTTCTGTATTCTAAATGAGACGATGCAATATCTGTGTTACTTTTTGCTCTCTGTGCCTGAACCTTTCAAAATGTGTTCATCCGTGTGAGTGAATGATAACATAAAGCTTACCAAGAATACTTGCTGATTAAAATTGGATCAATTCATTCCTGGGCCTACCTAGCTCAATAGGAGTTTCAATAATTCTCAATAATTCCGCATAATATTTTGCCAGGCACAATATCTTCACCAAATGCTTGAAATCTTTAAGAGCATGAAGTGTTGGAGAAAAAATAACATCTTTATTAAAATTGTACTTTGATAGAATAATTAAACAATTCTGAAATGTTAGCCCAAAAGATTAGATTTTTGTGTTTCTGAACGATTACATGGGGAAGGGAGTAGGCACGGTAGGCTGCTTCAAATTTAACGTTTTTACATTGCCAAGCTGTTCAAACCACTGCAACGGTTTTAGAATTGGAAATTGACTGGTTAGGATAATCCATAAGGTAACCAGGACGGTTCAGGTTGAGGAAGTTTTTTCATTTTAAATGTCCCACACTCTTAAAGGCAGTGTGGACTAACTTTCACTGAAAACTCTCTTAGCTTTATTCCAGCAAGGTACATTTTTCAGAGTATCAGGCAGTCTGATTGTCAATAGCAGCATTAGCAGGACAACAGAAGAAAGCAGAAACACTGAAACACAGCTAGGGGATTTCTCACTCAATGCACAAGTGTTAGCATTGTTTCCCTGCACTTACCACTAACTAGTTTGTACATAAGAAATCCACTTCACCCTGAGTATATTTAAAATTATTTATTTAAAATAATTCATAGTTATATCAAATGCAATGGAAAGCTAGCCAAAAAATTATATTTTTTAACATTGTCACAAAGACCTCCTCCCTCACAGAGACAAAAAATGCAAACCTTAACACGGTCGCAAGCCAATGAACTGTGACATCATCACATGGTATCTAAACATTTGCTGTTGAAGGACTGAATGGGCTGAGAATGTCTGTCTGCTCGGGACTTTATCCTTCCTCATTCAATTACAAGGCAATGATTGTTTCAAGATGTATATAAAGTGTGTGTTTAGAAGAAAAAAAGTTTAAAAAACTCTATTTAAGCAAAATGTAAAAGTGAAAAAAATATAAAATGCCTTTTTTTTGCCTTTTTTATGCATTAATTTTTTTTTACATGAATGTGGACATTTTTCATAGTTTCCTGAACAATGTGTCAGCAATCATATAAAACATCACAAACTCACTTTATTCCTGCTTTTAAATAATAAAGGTTCTAAATATGCATGTATATGCTAAAAAACTGCACGCTGCATCTAGATTAGTGTCTGTCTGTGAATCTTCCGATCTAAAGAAATAAAGAATGTGAAAATCTGGATACAATAGGAACATTTTTGTTTATAGACTGTGCTTATTTTTTTTCTCCTGATGCATGGGGCTTTACTGAATTATCAGTACAAGCTGTGATTGGTTATTGTATTGAGCATATCTACAGAGTTTTTGTAAGAGGAGATCTTCCATTTGTAGAGTAGTGAGATGTGTACTGAGTCAATGCCATGACAATCTGTAATTAATGTGGTTTCTGTGAAAGATGAAATAAAGGGATTGCATTTTTGTAAAGGTATTTTGGATTTTTCCTCATTGTCTGGTATGTATTGACTCTTGTCATCTTGCATATTCTCAAACACTGACTGCATGATAATTGATTTCTCTAACTTCTGGTAATTTCTTCCCCCTCCCCCTTTTTTATTCTCCATTCTGACCACCCTCCCTTCTCCTCATCTGCCTATCATTCCCTCTGGTGCCACTTTCTCCTTCCCTTTCTCCCATGGTCCACCCTCCTCTCCGATCAGCTCCCTTCTTCAGCCCTTTATCTTTTCCACTTTAATTCATTTAACAATGAGTTTCTCTTTTCATACCTGAGGCCTCAGGGTCGACCATAAATGTTGCGTTCTAGATACACAAGCCAGGACGGTACACTATGGAGAGCGAGCTGTTGCCCGTGAAGCAGGTTCTCCTTCTCTATGCATCTGATGAACCCAAAGGAACGGCAGAGACTGATATGGTTTGGTACCAGCAGCGTCACAGGACTTGCCAGTCAGTGTTGAACTCCATGTAGGATTGCCTTAGGGACTCCTTCATATAAAACACTGGTTAGATAACACAACGTTGACGTCGCTTCTCCCTATAGATGCTGCCTGGCCTGCTGTGTTCCACCAGCATTTTGTGTGTGTTGTTTGAATTTCCAGCATCTGCAGATTTCCTCGTGCCTGGAGTATTGTGTTCAGTTCTGGCCGTCTCGTTATCAGAAGGATGCAGAAGTTGCCCACTCTTTCAACCATGCCAAATTATTGGTATAATGTCTACAGAACCCTCCCAGCACTGGGCCAAACAAGCTCCTTCCTAGTCAGATGGGGTGAAAGATGAATTGTACATAAACACAGGAAATTCTGCAGATGCTGGAAATCCAAAGCAACACACACAAAATGCTGGAGGAACTCAGCAGGTCAGGCAGCATGAATGGAATTGAATAAACAGTCCACATTTCAGGCCGAGACCCTTTATCTGTATGGGAAAGGAAGGAGGAAGATGGGAGGGGAAGGAGGATAGTTAGAAGTTGTCAGGTGGGTAGGAAAGGTAAAGGGCTGGAGAGGAAGGAATCTGATGAGAGAGGAGAGTGGAATATAGGAAAAAGGGAAAGAGGAGGGGCGCCAGGGGAGGTGATAGGCAGCTGAGAGGCCAGAGTGGGGAATAGGAGAGGAGGAGAAGGGGAGGAAAATTTTTTACTGGAAGGAGAAGTTGATATTCATGCCGTCAGTTTGGAGGCTACCCAGACGGAATCTAAGGTGTTGCTTCACCAATAGACAATAGGTGCAGACCATTCGGCCCTTCGAGCCTGCACCGCCATTCTGAGATCATGGCTGATCAACTACTATCAATACCCGGTTCCTGCCTTGTCCCCATATCCCTTGATTCCCCTATCCATAAGATACCTACCTAGCTCCTTCTTGAAAGCATCCAGAGAATTGGCCTCCACTACCTTCCGAGGCAGTGCATTCCAGACCCCCACAACTCTCTGGGAGAAGAAGTTTTTCCTCAACTCTGTCCTAAATGACCTACCCCTTATTCTCAAACCATGCCCTCTGGTACTGGACTCTCCCAGCATCTGGAACATATTTCCTGCCTCTATCTTGTCCAATCCCTTAATAATCTTACATGCTGCAATCAGATCCCCTCTCAATCTCCTTAATTCCAGCGTGTACAAGCCCAGTCTCTCTAACCTCTCTGCGTAAGACAGTCCGGACATCCCAGGAATTAACCTCGTGAATCTACGCTGCACCTCCTCTACAGCCAGGATGTCCCTCCTTAACCCTGGAGACCAAAACTGTACACAATACTCCAGGTGTGGTCTCACCAGGGCTCTGTACAAATGCAAAAGGATTTCCTTGCTCTTGTACTCAATTCCCTTTGTAATAAAGGCCAACATTCCATTAGTCTTTGTCGTGGTTTCTCGTGCCCCACAAATGACCAGGAGACGCAGAAGGTTCTTCAAGAAGGGTTAAACTTTAATTTGCAAATCAAAGCTGAGACAGTCATTGAGCTAGTCGCTGATTGCCAACCGATCCTTGGACACAGCATGTTTTATAGCAAACTCCTGGTTTAGTTGCATTAGCATATCCAATCGGTCTACAGTTGCGTATCACACGTACATCCGCCACTATTGTTTCTATCCACTGACTTAATCATGTTCTAATTTACATCTCTTAGCTACCTCTCATTAACACACCATTGTCTTCTACATTCCTAAGATTTCAATCTCTAGCAAATAGCAAGTTGCAACTTTTATACTCCAATATATCCCCCCTTTGGGTCTCACACAGAGAAAAGACTAAGAGTCTGCACTCAAACTCAAGCACCTATTCCCAAATCTTGGGTTAAACTATAATTTTCTGCGCCAAGACCTCAAAGTATTCTCTCCCTGTTACCCTGGGCCGCTGAGCCAAAAACCTGACCCTCTGTACCTGAGACGGGAAAAAGACTCAGAAGCCCTTACAATCTATTCTTTAATTTTTTAATTATTCTTTAATTCTTTAATTTATTCATTGCTCTGGTGAAAAACCCTTCTGGGCCAGTATTGTTCGGTATGAAAGTGCAGCATTGTTCTCCAAACATTACACACACACACCCTTTTTCTGCCAAAAGCCAATCCAGTACCTGTCTGTTTTGCCACACCATCCTGCTAGTTGCCCTAAGGCAGGGGTCGGCAACGTTTACCACTGAAAGAGCCAATATGGACCCATTTCCCACAGAAAAGAAAACACTGGGAGCCACAAAACCCTTTTGACATTTAAAATGAAATAACACTGCATACAACGGGTTTTTTTGCCTTTATGCTATGTATAAACAAACTGTAATGTGTTGCATTTATGAAATTGATGAACTCCTGCAGAGAAAACGAAATTACATTTCTGCATGCAACAAAAACATTTTGAACTCCGAAAAAAAGACGTTGGGTTGAAGGTTACTCCATAGTTAGCCTACCTTCGATCGAAAAATTAAAAGAAAGCGCACACTGGCAGGTGTCAGGCATTGGCAGTGGTGACGTATATTAATAGCGATAAAAAAACACGTTGTAGCGGTGTGCTACACGCAGCACTAAAATAACGACACTGCAGTCAAAGATAACTTTATTCGAACTAAACAGCCTTGCTTTAAAGCCTCCCTCAACCTGCCCCCCGTGGACGTGGATGCTCCAAAAGACACGTACTCACAAACCCCCGTAGGCCATCTCGGTGGCTAATTGTGAGCTGGTTCGGATGTGCCAGGAAATGGGGTCGTCACAACACTTTATTCAGATTGTACAAGATCACCATAATCTTCAAATTTTGAATTACATTTCAAAAACTAACAAACCACAGGGAGCCGCAGCACAGAGATCAAAGAGTCCAGTCGCATGCGGCTCCGGAGCCGCGGGTTGCTGACCCCTGCCCTAAGGCCTCCAGTGCATCATCGGTGTAGTTGATGAATCTCTGTTGATTGTAGTATATATAGTTTATCCATTCAACATTTTTGCTTACCCCTATCACAGGTATGATAGCTTCCCAGTGAGCATCTCATGCGGTGTCAGGCATGTCATTTGATTAGTTTGCATCCGGTAACTCATCAATGCTAACGGTAAAGCATCGACCCAATTAAGTTTAGTGTCTGCATTGATCTTGTTTAGTTTGGCTTTCAGGGTTCCATTAATTCTCTCTACCATGCCCTGCGACTGAGGGTGGTATACACATCCAAATCTTTGCTTTGTCCTCAGCGCCTGTAGTACCAGTTTGACCACTTTCTGGATAAAAGCTGAACCATTGTCTGAGCTAATTTCTGTAGGTATTCCAAACCTTGGGATCACTTCATTTGTCAGAAACTTTACCACTGTCTTTGTCCCTTGATCTCTTGAAGGTACCGCCTCCACCCATCTGCTAAATCGATCAATTACTACCAGCATGTATCTTTTCCCTCTCACTGTCTTTATCATGTGTCAGAAACACACTGAGTCTCAGCAATTTGCAGAACGGTAAACTTTATTTTTCGAGTCTGCAGAGTCGGACCCAACCAGCTCCTGCTAGATTGAGTGCCGAATTACACTTTGCACAGTTTTTTATACCCTACTTGTTTACGATTTTGTGAGTTGCACCCATGTGAGGTGCAGACATTCTTCCTTAATCTCATTACAAAATTACAAATGTGATTACCCTTTGGCCCACTTATCAGCCTCAGCGCATTAACACCGTTATTGTTCAACCGTTAAGCATGTCTTCCCGTTACCTGTATCGCTTCTTTAATCAGCAAGCTATTGTTTCATCCTGATTTTGCAAATTGGTTTATACGTTGCCCTGCAAGTTGCTTTGCACGTTCTTTCTGTGTCAGCACATTCTAAATGGACTCCTTAAGAATCATTTCTCTCAATCCACCCTTTTTCTTTTTAGAATGTGCTATCAGTTGGGCTTTTGCCACGGGTTTACATAGGCTTCTTCCTCTAGCTCTATTTCCCTTTGTAGGAGTACCTGAACAGGATCAGCTGGGGCCCCTGGTTGCATGACTTGTCTTGCCACCCGAGCTACTAGCTCCCGCAAGCAGGGAATCAGACATGGTAGCAGAAGGAGGACCATCAATCCCCTCCTATAACCCCTAAAGCGGTTCGCCACCAGCCTCCTTTCAGCCATCCGTCCAGCCAGTCCCAATACCCCAGCGGCTTCCAGGTCTGTACCGGCACGTGGGCCAGTTTCCTTATTTTATCTGATATTTTTTTTGAACCACCTTTCCGTTGTCATCTATCTTTAAGCAGCAGTTGGTTAGATTAAACTTTCCACATACTCCTCCTTTTTGTTGTAGTCATAACATTTCTCGTTTACATGCGAGTGTGATACAAAGGACCCTGGAAAAACCGTCATGCCCACCCTTACCGTCGTCCTGCACTTATCACATCCCCCTTCAGCGCTTCTCAACAATAGCAGTATATACATTACAGTCCCAAAGTTCATTCTGTCCGTCTTTTGAGCTTTAGCACCATCGGGTCTTCTCCCTGGACGCAAGTCCATTCTGCACCTTCTTCGGGCTTTACGGGTCCCTTGATTCTCGCGGCGTGGGTCCACCCTTTTTCTTTTGTCCTTACTGCGGCTTCGGTGGTCAGTAGCACCTGGAATGGGCCTTCCCACTGCGGCTGTAACTTCTCTGGCTTCCAAGTCTTAATCAGGACCCAGTCACCGGGCTGAGTTCGGTGGAGTGCGAAGTCCAGAGGTGGGGTTTGTGCGAGTAACCCCTTCCTGCGCAATTCTGCAAAAGAACGAGACAGTGCCTGTAAATAGTCCCTTACAAAGACATCTCCCCCTTGCAGGGAAGGATAGCCCTCCACCTTGTTCCAATATGGAAGGCCAAACAACATTTCATAAGGGGATACTCCTATATCTTTTCGAGGAGCCGTGCGGATTCTTAGTAGGGCCAGGGGTAGACACTTGGTCCAGGGTAGCTTGGTTTCCATCATTAGTTTTGTCAATTGCGTCTTCAAAGTACTGTTCATCCTCTCAACTCTTCCTGAGCTCTGAGGGTGCCAGGGGGTGTGAAAGGCGTCACAGATTAGCTGGTGTGTTTTTGAGGCAAAGTGTGTTCCCCTATCTGAATCAATAGACCCCATTATTCCATATCTCGGGACTATATTTTCTAATAGGATCCGTGCCACTGTAGGGGCGTCCGCTTTAGTGGTTGGGAATGCTTCCACCCACCGAGTGAAGTGATCCACAATTACTAACAGGTACTTCCATCTCTGAACTTGTGGTAGTTCCGTAAAGTCTATTTGGATCCGATGGGACGGTCGGTCGGCTAGTGTTTGTCCCCCCTTATGGGTGGCACGCATCATTTTCTTGTTTACCTTTTGGCAGGTGTAACAGCCCCACACCTCCTGTTGAGCTAGTGTGAATATCCCTTTACAAACATAGTCCCTTAGGATAGTGTCGCACATAGCTTGCACTCCCCAATGGCTTTGTTGGTGTAGTTGTTGCAGTATATGACGAGTTACTTCCTTATTCAGTACTTGCCGTCCGTCGGGGGTCTTCCACTCGCCTTCTGATGTTTGTCGGGCTCCCCTGTTGATTCCCCGTATAAGAACTGTGCCGGGTTACAACTATTGTTCCTTTCAAAGCTTACATCATCCCCGACCATCAGAATGGTTTCGTATTTCAGTATGCGAGAGTCCGTCAACCACCGCTGAGCTTTTTGGGCTAAGAGGGTGCTAACGGAGTGCGGGGTATACACCGTCATTCTTCCCCCAAAGGTTAATTTCCGTGCTTCTTCTACTAGTACGGCTGCTGCCGCTACGGCTTGTATGCACGTCGGCCATCCCCGGGATACCGGGTCTAACATTTTTGATAAAAAGGCCACAGGTTGCCGCTTTCCTCCTTTTTCTTGGGTTAGTACTCCTAACGCAGTTCCTTCATTGTTTGTTGCATACAGCTGAAAGGGCTTTTCCAGTGCTGGCAGTGTTAATACCGGGGCCCGAATTAGTTGCCCTTTTATTTTCCTGAACTTCTGTTCTTCTTCTTCGGTCCAGCTGATTATTCCCCGGTCTTCCTTTGCCAATTTGTCATACATAAACTTCACCAGGGAGGTATAATTCTCTATCCAAATCCGGCAATAGCCCACTAAGCCCAGAAATTGTCTTATTTCCTTCTTTGTCCTGGGAAGCGGTATTTTAGTTATTCCCGCTATTCTTTCTGGGGTTATTTGGCGGTGCCCTTTACTGACTCTGTGTCCGAGATATGTTATTTCCTTCTCGACAAATTGCAGTTTCTTCTTGGACACCCGCAATCCTTTTTCTCCTAGGTAATTCAGGAGTCTTATAGTATCGTCTCGCACTACCTCCTCTGCTGGTCCCGATAGTAGTAGGTCATCGACATACTGTAATAGTTGGTTCTTTTCGGTACAATGGAATCCAGCCAATACTTGCTCCAGTACCTGTTCGAATAGGTTTGGGGACTCCGTGAACCCTTAGGGCAAGACGGTCCACCGGAGTTGCTTCTTCCGCCCAGTGAAGGGATTTTCCCATTCAAATGCGAACATATCTCGGCTACCTTCCTCCAACGGGCAACTCCAAAAGGCATCTTTTAGATCTATCACACTGAACCATTCATGTTCAGGAGGTATTTTGCTCATTAATGTATAGGGGTTAGGCACTACCGGGTATCGTGTTTGGACTACCGCATTTAAGCCTCTCAGATCTTGAACCATTCGATACGTGCCGTCGGGCTTTCGGACCGGTAGGATGGGGGTATTAAAGGGTGACATACATTCTTCCAGGAGTCCATCTGATACTAATGTCTCAATTACAGGTTGTAATCCCCTCCTCCCTTCCATGGCAATGGGATATTGCCGTCTTCTCACCGGGCGGCTGTTTGGCAACAGGGTGATTTTCAGTGGGGTGATGTCCAGGCCGCCCCGATTACCTTCTTGATACCAGACACTGGCCTTTATTTCCTGATCATCCTTTTCAGTCATTACGAACAGTTTCACCTGAATTTCACCTTGATATGGCACTGTCCCGATCCCTAGCAGTGCCTGCAAATCTCTTCCCAATAAGTTGAATCCGGCTGACGGAAGTAATAACACATCCTGGATACCTTCCCGGTCGTCGCATTTTATCTGTACATCTTCTATTATTGGGACCTGCATAGTTTTTCCTCCTATTCCGGATGTCTTGCCATGCTTTTGATACAAATTCAATTCGTATGAATTGTTCCCCTACTGCCGAATTAGGGTCCACCCCCGCATACTGTTGCACATTTTTCCGCACCCTATCGAGGAAGTCGGTTGGGCTCTCATCTTTCCCTTGGTAGTTTCCAAACGCCTTGGCAAAGTTGTGACCTTTTGGCACAGCCTCCCTTATTCCCTTAATGATGTACTCTCGCCACTGTCGCATATTGCGTCTTCCCTCTTCTGCTTGTTTATCCCACTGTGGGTCGTTTGCTGGAAATTTCCGGTCCCCCGGTAACTCATTCGGCTGTTCCCTTCCCCAAATTGATATTGCAGCTTGTCGTATCATTTGCCTCTCTTGTGCAGAAAATAGCGTTCCCATAATTGCATGCATTTCTTCCCAAGTGTAAACATTAGGTCCTAAGAATTGATCCAACTGTTCTGCCAGTCCCATTGGATCTTCTAATAAAGTTTTCATATCTTTCTTAAATCCTCGTACTTCGGTACTTGTCAGAGGGACGTTTACAAATCCTGTTCCTTCCCGTTCTCCTCCCATTGGAACCTCTCGAAGGGGACACAGCTGTATCTCTTCCTTTTTTTTAATTCGTCTTTCTTTTTCTTATCTGCTCCTGTCACACTCCTTGTTTCGATCCTTGCTTTTGCTTTTTCCCTAACATCCCTCTCTTCCCTCTCCGGGTCTATTTCTTCCGTTTTTTCACTTTCTTCACGTTCTCCCTCTGCTCCCGCAAGGGGCGCAGAAGGCTGGACATAGGGAGGGGGTAAATGATCGAGTGGGTCCCACTTCCGCTCCCCTTTAATGCCCAATTTAAAACTCTTTGTTGTTACTCCTGGCCAGGGAGCCCAACAAAAAGCAAAAGCAATTTCTTCCGGTTTTACATTTGGTTTTGAAGTAACGTAAGTGTTTAAGGCTTGTCGTACCCAATCCTCCTCAGACCCAAGCCGCGGCCACCAGACCGCAGGTTTTTCTATCGGCTGTTTCGACCAAATTAAACAGTACTGTATCATTTTTTTTCTTTTGTTTCCCTTTTAGTCTTCCACATCCCCAATTCTCAAACATTCTACCGAGGGGGCTATCAGGAGGAACCCCCGGGTATGGTCCCGGTCTTTCCGTTTCCTCTTTCTTTTTAGAGCCACCCCCTCCCATCTTATTCCGCTCTTATTTAATCAGGAGGACCCCCGGGTAGCGATCCCGGTCTTCTCCGTCCTTACTTATTCCCGCACCTTTCTACTATAATAGTAGGCACTTACCCGGTGCGTCCTGGGGACTTCCAGTACCAGGTACTGTCCCCTTCTCCCCGTTTACCGCTCTGCGCTGTCCGGATATCACTCGCTCAAGCCGCGCTGGAGCGACGAGCAAGGAGTCAGGGACCGCCAAACTCGGCGGGGTGCACCGTCTCCGATGTCCTTCCTCGTGTCCACCGCGGCCGGAGTGTGGATCCCGGACGAGCCCCCACGTTGTCAGAAACACACTGAGTCTCAGCAATTTGCAGAACGGTAAACTTTATTTTTCGAGTCTGCAGAGTCGGACCCAACCAGCTCCTGCTAGATTGAGTGCCGAATTACACTTTGCACAGTTTTTTATACCCTACTTGTTTACGATTTTGTGAGTTGCACCCATGTGAGGTGCAGACATTCTTCCTTAATCTCATTACAAAATTACAAATGTGATTACCCTTTGGCCCACTTATCAGCCTCAGCGCATTAACACCGTTATTGTTCAACCGTTAAGCATGTCTTCCCGTTACCCGTATCGCTTCTTTAATCAGCAAGCTATTGTTTCATCCTGATTTTGCAAATTGGTTTATACGTTGCCCTGCAAGTTGCTTTGCACGTTCTTTCTGTGTCAGCACATTCTAAATGGACTCCTTAAGAATCATTTCTCTCATCATGTCTACGTAATTGATCACTAGATATTTAAATGGTCCTTCAGGTACAGGAATATGACCTATTGAGTTTGTAATTCCATTCCGAACATTATTCTGTGTGCATACCTCGCACTGTGACAAGACAAAGTCCACTGAAGCCTGTAAATAAGGTGACCAAAAACCATCCTTCTTTATTTTCTTTATCACTTCCCCCCCCTTGCACAATGGGGGCTTCTGAAATCAGAATCGTCAGGAGAGGGGTGGGCGCTACCAACAAACCGTCTTCTGTGCTCCATAAGCCTTCCGGGTTCTGCTTGGGAATCTGTTTTCTCCACATTGTCTGTTCTGCCAAAGTTGCCTTACCTTGTATTTCAATTAGGTCCTCTACCTCAGGTTCTGGAGTTAGGCTTACCTGGGGGGCAATGACAGCTGATGTACACCCAGACGCTTTTCTGGCTGCCTCGTCTGCAGCTTGATTTCCCTTTGTTATTATATCATTTCCCTTTTTATGTGCCTGGCATTTTACTATAGCCAATGCTTTAGGTTTCATTGTGGCTTTTATTAAGTCTAGAACTCACTGACAATGTTGTATGGGATCTCCACTGCTTTTTTTAAAACCTCTCTGCTTCCACACTGCCCCGAACAAATGGCATACTCCATGGGCATATGCCGAATCAGTATAGATGTCTACTTTCTCCCCTTCCATCATTTCACACGCAGCTGGCAGGGCTTTGATTTATGCTAATTGGACTCCATCCTAATAATCTTATAGCTCGACTGATCCCGCTGCACGACTGAGAACCCTGCATGATTTCCATCATAATCCCTATAACAAGAGCCATCTACGAACAGAACCTTTTTATCTGCATCCTCTAGTGGTTCTGACCGCAAATGCCATCGTCTTCCCTACACAATCATGGGGTTCTCCTTCATCGCCCAAAGGGACAAAATTGGCTGTATTACTGGTAGTGCATCTCTGTATAGTTATGTCTGGAAATGTCAATAGCATCTGATACGCTGCTATCCTGGCTGGCGTCAGCACAAATTTCCCTCTTTCCAGCAACTCTGCTACTTTGTGGTGTGTGGACAGAGTCACGGGATAGCCCAGGGTTACAGATGAAGCCTTTTCATATGCATAGTACAGCGCTGCCAATCCCTGATAACAGGGTGGATACCCCTGAGCCACCTCATCTAGTCTCGTACTGTAGTATGCTATCGGCTGCTTTGCTTTTCCTGTGCCTGTCTCTTGTTAGAACCGCTGTGACATAACCCTCCGGTCGGTTGGATACATACAAATGAAAAACCTTCTCGTAGTCAGGCAAAGCTAATGCTGGTACTGACTGCAATTCCCGCTTAATAGTGTTGAAAGCTATCTCCGCCTCTCCATTCCACTGTAAGCCGTTCTTCAAATTTGTATGTCCTGCTTCTTTCATTATCTTTCTCAAAGGTGCCACAATCTCAGCATATTCTCCTATCCAATCCGAGCTGTACCCTGCCATTCCCAAAAACATCATCATCTGCCCTACAGTCTGGGGTTTGGGGGCCTTAGTTATTGCCCCAATCTGATCTGGTGCTATCGCCTTCACTCCCTTGGAGATTACCCTGCCTAAGTACACCACTTGCTGCGTGCAAGATTGCAGTTTCTTTTTGTATACTTTATGTCCTCCGTGCGCCAGTTTCTCTAACAGAGTTATAGTGTCCTGCTCACACTGTTCCTTATTGTGGGAACAAATCAAAAGGTCATCCACATACTGTAACAATGTACTTTCCAATGGTATGCCCTCTAGGTCTGCCTTCAACACCTGATTAAAAACGTGTGGTGAATATTTAAACCCTTGCGGCATTCTGGTATAGGTATACTGAGCACCTCTGTAAGTAAATGCAAACAAATACTGACACTGGTGGGCTAGAGGAATAGTGAAGAAAGCCGAACACAAATCAATCACTGAAAAGTAACTTGCTTCTGGTGGAACATTAGTCAAAAGCGTGTGTGGGTTGGGGACTACTGCTGGCCAGTCCTCTACCACATCATTTACCACTCGCAAATCATGCACTAATCTCCACTTAGATTTATCTGCTTTTAAGACCGGCAGCAACGGGGTATTGCATGGACTGTTTGTTCTTTTAAGCTCTCCTCCTTCAAGCAACCCCTGCACTGTCGATGCTATTCCCTCTACTGCTTCTGGTCTTAGAGGGTATTGTGGTCTCCTGGGTGGAATTGCTCCCCTTTTCAGCCTTATTTCCACCGGACTAGCTGTTTTTATTTTCCCTACGTCCGTGTCATGCTGAGACCACACAATAGACGGCGACTCATCTAACCTTCTATCTTTCTGCTGGCCTCTTTCCTTTCCCAGCAAGGGCAGGTGTGGTTGCGGAGTTATTTCGACCTCTCTCACTGTCCCTACCATATCTACACTTACCATTATTTTAATGCAATTGTTGTCTTCTGATATCCACACCTCTGGCGTGATTTTCCTCCACACTGTTACGGTTTCAACACTCTTAACTAAGGGTCCTAAGTCTTTAGACTGATATCCCTTGTTTACCAACAACGCTACGTGGGGCGCAGCCTCCGGTATCCTGTACCATTTTTCTAAAAAGGTGTTCCACTTAACTTGTAAAGCTGCCCCTTGCTTTCCAATTATCACAGCCTCCCCTTCCAGGTGCTGTTGGGTACATGCCTCCAGGTGCCATCTCTCCTCTAACTCCCTGTTCTGAGTCTCGTCAAAAATTACTGTACAATGTAGCTCAGATGTGGGCATTACAGCGCTGGGTAATATAGCCTGCACGCCCTTTTTCCATTTTTCCCAGGTTCCCTGAATCTGATTTGCGATGTCTCCTATCCAAAAGACATTAGCCTTGTCTTCTCGCACTATCAATTGAGCCCCTGCTCTTCCCACACTCAGCCCATTTCTGGTGCATTCTAATTTTAATTCCAGTTTCAATAAGGCATCTCTGCCTAACAAATTAATCGGAGTTCCTTTAAATACTAGCACCGGCAAAACAATTCCTTTATTTCCCATTCTCAGCTGCACTGGAGCTGTGCACTGTGTCAACTGTGTTTTCCCCGAGAACCCTACCGTCTTAATAAACTTTCCTGACGTGGGAAGGTGAAGGGCATACTGTGGCTGTACACAAGTGTACGTGGCTCCAGTATCTATCATCATTGGTGTCAGTTGCCCTTCTAACATAACCTGAACAATGGGTTCCTCGTCTCCCTCCCTTGTTATCATTGGGTAATGTCCCTTCCCACTCGAGTTCTCGGGGCACCCCTAATACCTCGCATAGGGGTTCACAGGTCCACTTGGGCCTGTGGAGGCTGGTCCTTGGTTAAACTTTAGTTCCCTTCTTATCGGTTCCTGCTGGTGTGTGACAGGCCATGTGTAAACGGACAATCTCTTCTCATGTGACCTGGCTGATTACATCCCCAGCACAATCTCTCTACCTCTCTTTCCCCCTGTCTCCTCACTGGTCCCCTCTGCCCATAGCTTCTCTGTCCCCCTCCTTGGGACTTCCAGTCCTGTCTGGGCTGTTTGAATTTAGTCTGTTCCTGATAGGGCGTTTGTGGGAATGTTCCTCCAAAGACAATTATTGGCATGGGATTTTCCGGCCATTGTCTTACAGTATGATCGGTTCCACCATATAGCGGTGCTTTGTCCAGTTCGATGGCTGTACTCGGACCAGTGGTTGCTGGCAGCATCTTTTTGCTTTTCTCTTTTTCCTTCTTTCTGAGTTCTTCGAGCTGCATTTGTATTAACTTTCTTTGCACCTCTTCCTGCTGCTCAGCCATCCTTCATTTGTCTTTCCGGTATTTCTCAACCGCATGGACTACGTGGTCTCTAAATTCTTGTGGGGTCATTGACTTCAGCCCAACCACTTCCTCCAGTTTGGATTTTACTTGTGGAGGCATTGCATCCAAAATGCTATGTCGGAACAGTGTGGTGATAAGTAAGCTATTCTCCACCTCTTGCTCAGTCTCCAGTCTCCACCTTTTCAACTGGTTTTCTACGTAGGCTGCTGGGTTTTCAGTGTCTCCCAGTGGATCCCCTTTAAGGCTTTGGGGTCCACTTTGGGTGGGTAAAGCTTCCTGAGGGCCTGCCATACCCTCTGCCTCACTCTGTCAAACCCGTCTCCATCAGTTCTTGGGTCGTTCGAGTTTACTATGCCAGCCATTTCCATTAGTTTGTTAAATTTGGAGGTTCCCATCAACCTTATCAACAGTGCCTTCAAATCTCCCATAGCCAATAATCGTCCCGCACTTTCTTCTTCAAAGGCTCTAATCCATTTCCCTGCTCCTTCATGTAGATTGGGCAGTGTTTATCAGCCCTTCTAGGTCCTGGGATCCCCAAGGGATGTACTGCACTTGTCCTGATCCTTTAACTAACAAAGGCATCATTCTTCCTCTTTCTTCCCACCTGCCCTGGCTCTCCTCCTCGCCTGACTCCCCATCTGTCTCCTTCTGCTCTTCTAGGCTTCTGCCTCCTAACTCTTCCCCACAAATTCTTGCATCCTCTCTCTCTTCACTTAACTCTTGCTCCTCCAATGAGTCACCTTCTCTTTCTTCCTGTCCGTGTCTGTACACCTGTGGCAGGGACTCCTCATGATCCTTACTCGTGCTTGATTCCCTTCTCTCTTGTGTTTCTCCAAGACTCTCATCTCCTATCTTTTTTCCACTTCCTCTTGAATGCCTCATCTCTTCCTGCCCTGATGAGCCACTTTCTTTTCTAGTCTGTTTATTTCTATGGTATAACCGATACTCCTCATACTCCTTTTCCTCTCTCAAGTATTTCATCCTTTCAATCTCTTCTTTCATTTCTCTCTTTGTCTGTTCCACCTTTATCCTTTCTGCCTGTATCTCCTTCCATATCACCGCTTTTTCCTTCTGGTATTGTTTTTTTCCTCCTCATTATCCCAAACTTGGACTTCTCCCTGCATGTTTACTGTCCCCGTCAGCAGGGGGCACTGCTTAGGGGTTCCTTCCTCATTATAGGGAGGGGGCTTTACTGTTTCTTTCGCATCCAGGTACGGACCTGAAGCCAGTTTCTCACTGTACCTTCCTCTCTAACAGGCTGTTTCTCCAGCACCTTAGTGTCTTCCTCGCTTGTAATCAATATTCTACCTGTCCTCCTCAGCCTTTCTCCCTCCGTTCTGAAGAGTTTTAGCACTTCCGTTTCTCGTTCTCTTTTTTGCCCTCTTTTCTTAGATTTATCTTTTGGTTTGTAATTTTTAATTAGTGCCTCCATTTCTTCGCACAAACTTACATCAAAAGTTCATTCTCTTGTCCATTTTGTGACCAGGTTTTTGGTTCTTTTCCCATTTTTCTGAAGTTTTGTGATCTCATATTTATTTATCGAGAATTTTTTGCTCAGAATCTCTACTGCCGTTCCTTTACCTGTCATGTTATTCTCTCTTTTTAAGGTATTTCAGAGATTCACAGTTCGTTTACTGGATAATATTATTTACTCTAATTCTATGCCTAGTCTATCATCTATCTACCAGCGCTTTAAACTATATATTGGACTGTCCTTGTTTCCTATTCTGTTCTGCCCGTGCAGACCTCTATTCAGAGTGGTATCCACAGAACTTTCTCTTTGCACCTCGTCTATTCAGACACTTATCTCTTAAGGCGGTATCCACGAGGATTTTCTCTGTTTTCCCTTTCCTTGCCCGCTCAGACCTTCATTTCATACGAAGCGGTATCCACAGGGACTTACCAACACCACGTGGAATTTTTCTTAACTTCTTATTAGCTTATTTGTACTTACCCTCACTGCAGTGTTCTTGATCAATCCTCTGAGCCTCCTGTGAACCCCCAATTCTGCCAGATTCTTTGGACCGGAGAGACCCTTCGGCAGTGGTTCCACACTTCTGAGACTCCAAGACCTCCCCAAAACCAGCAGAATTCTTAGTCCAAATTGTCGCAAAAAGCGCTTACCTTTTGTTTGGGTGCACCCTTTATTCTGTTAGCCTTGTGGGGGTCCCTAGAGGACTGGGAAGCCTCCCCAATCTGCCGTTTCCTTTCCACGGGTCTCTTTCCGATCCTGCCGCGGTCGCCAATTATGTCGTGGTTTCTCGTGCCCCACAAATGACCAGGAGACGCAGAAGGTTCTTCAAGAAGGGTTAAACTTTAATTTGCAAATCAAAGCTGAGACAGTCAGTGAGCTAGTCGCTGATTGCCCACCGATCCTTGGACATAGCATTTTTTATAGCAATCTCTTGGTTTAGTTGTATTGGCATATCCAATCGGTCTACAGTTGCGTATCACACGTACATCCGCCACTATTGTTTCTACCCATTGACTTAATCATGTTCTAATCTACATCTCTTAGCTACCTCTCATTAACACACCATTGTCTTCTACATTCTTAATATTTCATTCTCCTACTAAATTGGGTACATGCGTAGCAAATAGCAAACTCAGACTACATAATTTACATCTCTTAGCTTCCTCTTATTAACACACCATTGTCTTCTACATTCTTAAGATTTCCTGATTTAATCCTGTTCTAATCTACATCTCTTAGCTACCTCTCATTAACACACCATTGTCTTCTACATTCCTAAGATTTCATTCTCTAGCAAATAGTAAGTTGCAACTTTTTTACTCCAATACCTTCTTCACTGCCTGCTGCACTTGCTCATTCACCTTCAGTGACTGATGAACAAGGACTCCTAGATCTCTTTGTATTTCTCCCTTACCTAACTCTACACCGTTCAGATAATAATCTGCCTTCCTGTTCTTACTCCCAAAGTGGATAACCTCACACTTATTCACATTAAATGTCATCTGCCAAGTATCTGCCCACTCACCCAGCCTATCCAAGTCACCCTGAATTCTCCTAACATCCTTATCACATGTCACACTGCCACCCAGCTTAGTATCATCAGCAAACTTGCTGATGTTATTCTTAATGCCTTCATCTAAATTGTTGATGTAATTGATAAACAGCTGTGGTCCCAATACCAAGCCCTGTGGCACCCCACTAGTCACCACCTGCCATTCCGAGAAACACCCATTCACCGCTACCCTTTGCTTTCTATCTGCCAACCAGTTTTCTATCCATGTCAATGTCTTCCCCCCAATGCCATGAGCTCTGATTTTACCCACCAATCTCCTATGTGGGACCTTATCAAATGCCTTCTGAAAATCTGAGGTTGGTCTTATAGTGGCACAAAAGGAGGACATGGATCAATATGTCGCAACGGGAATGGGAATTAAAGCATGATCATTTCACACAAAAAAAAAGGAAAATACTGAAAATGCCAGTTAATTATTCAAATTTCCCTGACTAAATAATTAACTGGGCTGATACTTGAAAACTACTGAGAGACTGAGTGAGGGAATCGACATTGTTTTTTTTATTTATTAAATTTTTAGAAAATTACAAAGAATAAATGTAATGATAAAATAGTAAGAAAGAGAAAAATAATATTAACCCTCCCCCTCCCCTTAACCCTCCCCCCCCCTTAACCCTTATCTAAAGAAAGAAAGAAGAGAAAGATTGCCTGGATACCGGAGGATCCCCACATGCTCCATGGAGTTCAAAATAATTTTAATATTTATTTTTACTTTCCCCAATTACTTTATAATTTTATCTTCAAAGGACCTATGTATTTAATCCTATCTTTTGTAGGTACGGGAGCCAAATTTTCAAAAATATATCATATTCATTTCTTAGATTGTATGTAATTTTTTCAAGTGGAATACAACTATATATTTCATTATTCCAACAATCAATAGTTAAATATAAATCAGATTTCCAAGTAACTGCGTTAACTTTTTTGGCTACTGCCAATGCAATTTTTATAAATTTTTTCTGATACTTATTCAATTTAAGTTTTGGTATTGTCCCTTCAATGTCTCCTAATAAAAATAATACTGGACTATGTGGGAGTTGTACTCCAGTAATTTGTTCCAATAAAAGTCTTAGATTTATCCAAAATGGTTGAATTTTAAAACAAGACCAAGTAGAATGTAAAAAAGTACCAATTTCTTGATTACATCGAAAACATTGGTCAGACATATTTGAATTTAATCTATTTATTTTCTGTGGTGTTATATATAATTGATGTAAAAAATATATTGTTTAAAATCCAAATTTTAAGAATTATTATAAAGCAAATCAACTTAGATTTATTGCGTCTTTTTTTGATGAAAATAAACCGGCATGGATGAGAATAGAATTAGATAAGATAGGAGAAAACATATCAGAAGATTTTATATATAAATGGGAATCCAAATGGATAAGGGGAAAAAAAGAATCTCCTATATTAAGACATTTGATTGATTTATGGAATAAGGTAAATATGGATGATGAGATAAAGAAATCTTTATTAGCAAAAAGAACTTTAATTCAAAATAGGCTTATTCCTTTTACAATGGATAATAAACTTTTACATAATTGGTTCCAAAAGGGGATTAAATATATAGGTGATTGTTTTGAAGGAGGTATATTGATGTCGTTTGATCAATTAAAAAATAAATTTAAAATATCAAACTCTCACTCTTTTCTGTTATTTTCAATTAAAGGCTTATTTATAAGAAAAGCTGGGTCAAATAATGTTGACGCCAAAACCTAGTGAAATAGAAATATTAATTCAAAAAGGAAAAATTAAAAAATTTACATCTTGTATGTACAATTTGATTCAGAAACAGACAATTAAATCTGGAATTCATAAATCAAGACAAAAATGGGAATCTGATTTGAATGTTAAAATTGATGGAAAAAGCTGGTCAAGATTATGTTCTGATAGTATGATAAATACAATAAATGTTCTACTTAGATTAGTACAATATAATTTTTGAATCGACATTGTTTGACACATTTCCAGAATAACTGAGTTTATAGAAACATAGAAAACCTACAGCGCAATACAGGCCCTTCGGCCCACAAAGTTGTGCTGAACATGTCCCTACCATAGAAATTACTAGACCTTCCCATAGCCCTCTATTTTTCTAAGCTCCATGTACCTATCCTAAAGTCTCTTAAAAGACCCTATCGTATCTGCCTCCACCACTGTTGCTGGCAGTCCATTTCATGCACTCACCACTCTCTGAGTAAAAAACTTACCCCTGACATCCGCTCTCTACCTACTCCACAGAACCTCAAACCTGTGTCCTTCTGTGGCAACCATTTCAGCCCTGGGAAAAAGCCTTTGACTATCCACACGATCAATGCCTCTCATCACCTTACACACCTCTATCAGGTCACCTCTCATCCTCCTTCACTCCAAGGAGAAAAGGCCGAGTTCACTCAACCTATTCTCATAAGGCATGCTCCCCAATCCAGGTAACATCCTTGTAAATCTCTTCTGCACCCTTTCTATGGTTTCCACATCCTTCCTGTAGTGAAGTTACCAGAATTGAACACAGTATTCCAAGTGGGGTCTAAGGTTTCAATTCCACGATTGATGAAGGCCAATGCACCGTTTGCCTTCTTAACCACAGAGTCAACCTGCACAGCTGCTTTGAGCGCCCTATGGACTCGGACCCCAAGATCCCTCTGATCCTCCACACTGCCAAGAGTCTTGCCATTAATACTATATTCTGCCATCATTTTCGACCTACCAAAATGAACCACTTCACACTTATCTGGGTTGAACTTCATCTGCCACTTCTCAGCCCAGTTTTGCATCCTATCAAAGTCCCACTGTAACCTCTGACAGCCCTCCACACTATCCACAACACCTCCAACCTTTCTGTCATCAGCAAACTTACTAACCCATCCCTCCACTTCCTCATCCAGGACAATTATAAACATCACAAAGAGAAGGGGTCCCAGAACAGATCCCTGAGGCACACCACTGGTCACCGACCTCCATGCAGAATATGACCCGTCTACAACCACTCTTTGCCTTCTTTGGGCAAGCCAGTTCTGGATCCACAAAGCAATGTCCCCTTGGATCCCATGCTTCCTTATTTTCTCAATAAGCCTTGCATGGGGTACCTTGTCAAATGCCTTGCTGAAATCCATATACACTACATCTACTGCTCTTCCTTCATCAATGTGTTTAGACACATCCTCAAAAAATTCAATCAGGCTCATAAGGCACAACCTGCCTTTGACAAAGCCATGCTGACTACTCCTAATCATATTATACCTCTCCAAATGTTCATAAATCCTGCCTCTCAGGATCTTCTCCATCAATTTACCAACAATCACTGAAGTAAGACTCACTGGTCTGTAATTTCTTGGTCTATTTCTACTCCCTTTTTTGAATAGAGGAACAACACCCACAACCCTTCAATCCTCTGGAACCTCTCCCGTCCCCATTGATGATGCAAAGATCATCACCAGAGGCTCAGCAATCTCCTCCCTCTCCTCCCTAGTAGCCTGGGGTATATCTTGTCCAGTCCTGGTGACTTATCCAACTTGATGCTTTCCAAAAGCTCCAGCACATCCTCTTTCTTAATATCTACATGCTCAAGCTTTTCAGTCCGCTGCAAGTCGACACTACTATCACCAAGATCCTTTTCCATAATGAATACTGAAGTAGAGTATTCATTAAGTACCTCTGCTATTTCCTCTGGTTCCATACACACTTTCCCACTGTCACATTTGATAGATCCTATTCTTTCATGTCTTATCCTCTTGCTCTTCACATACTTGTAGAATGCCTTTGGGGTTTTCCTTAATCCTGCCCGCCAAGGCTATCTCATGGCCCCTTCTGGCTCTCCTAATTTCCTTCTTAAGCTCCTTCCTAGTAGCCTTATAATCTTCTAGATCTCTAACATTACCTAGCTCTCTGAACCTTTTGTAAGCTTTTCTTTTCTTCTTGACCAGATTTATTACAGCCTTTGTACACCATGGTTCCTGCACCCTACCATAACTTCCCTGTCTCATTGGAATGAACCTATGCAGAACTTCACACAAATATTCCCTGAACATTTGCCACATTTCTTCTATACTTTTCCCAGAGAACATCTGTTTCCAATTTAAGCTTCCAATTTCCTGTCTGGTACCCTCATAATTCCCCTTACTCCAATTAAATGCTTTTCTAACTTGTCTGTTCCTATCCCTCTCCAATGCTATGGTAAGGGAGATAGAATTATGATCAGTATCTCCAAAATGCTCTCCCACTGAGAGATCTGACACCTGACCAGGTTAATTTCCCAATACCAGATCAAGTACAGCCTCTCCTCTTGTAGGCTTACCTACAAGTGTCAAGTGTCAATATAGTGCCAAGAAACCTTCCTGAACACACCTAACGAACTCCACCCCATCTAAACCGCTCGCTCTAGGGAGATGCCAATCAATATTTGGGAAATTAAAATCTCCCATCACGACAACTCTGTTATTATTTCACCTTTCCCTATCTGCTCCTCGATGTCCCTGTTACTATTGGGTGGTCTACAAAAACACCTAGTAGAGTTATTGACCCCTTCCTGTTCCTAACCTCCACACACAGAGACTCCATAGACAATCCCTCCATGACTTCCTCCTTTTCTGCAGCCGTGACACTATCTCTGATCAACAGTGCCACACCCCCACCTCTTTTCCTCCCTCCCTGTCCTTTCTGAAACATCTAAAGCCTGGCACTCGAAGTAACCATTCCTGTCCCTGAGCCACCCAAGTCTCTGTAATGGCCACCACATCATATCTCCAAGTAGATCCATGCTCTAAGCTCATCCACTTTGTTCACAACACTCCTTGCGTTAAAATAGACACATCTCAAGCCTTTGGTCTGAGCGCATCCCTTCTCTATCACCTGCCTATCCTCCCTCTCGTACTGTCTCCTAGCTTTCTCTATTTGTGAGCCAGCCGCCTCTTCCCCAGTCTCTTCAGTTTGGCACCTGAGAACATTTCTATCATGTACAAACCTTTGATTTCTGTCCATACAAGCAGTCCTTGCATGATCTTTATCCTCCTCCACCTCACTATCCGTTCTAACCCTCTGGTTCCCCTCCTCCTGCAAATCTAGTTTAAACCTCCCAGAGTTCGAAGTCGAGAAAAACTTACGTTTGGTCCTTTCCAATGAAATGAGCAAAGACGGGCGATCTTATAGCGATAAAATAGTAAGGAAACTAAAATCGGCGATATAGCGAAATAAGTTTTTCCAATTAGCGCAGTTAGAGAAGTTGAGCGGGAATCGAAAGGTTGAACATGGTGTGACTCGTGTCCTAAGCTGCATATATTTCAATGCAAGAAGTATCGTAGGAAAGGTGAATGAGCTCAGGGCATGGATCAACACCTGGAATTATGACGTTGTAGCCATTAGTGAGACTTGGTTGCAGGAGGGGCAGGACTGGCAGCTCAGTGTTCCTGGGTTCTGTTGTTTTAGATGTGACAAAGCGGGAGGGATTAAAGGAGGAGGTGTCACTGGTCAGGGAAAATGTCACAGTAGTGCTTAGTCAGGACAGATTAGGCTCTACAATTCAACCACCAGGGGCAAGACATGTTAAAGTGCCAGGGTTAGGACTGAGCTTAAGTTACCACTCAATGCACTTTAGTAAACTATTTAAGAACTTTTTAAAAGCTATTTCTTAATGCTTTTTGGGAGGGTGATTTTAGATGCGTATCATATTTATACTGAGTTAAATACTGTATGTAATTAGTTTTGCTACAATAAGTGTATGGGACGCTGGAAAAATGTTGAATTTTCCCTTGGGGATGAATAAAGTATCTACCTATCTATCTATCTAGTGAGGCAATGTGGGTGGAATTGAGAAATAGGAAAGTTATGGCCACGTTAATGGGCTATTACAAAACCAACCCCCTCCCCCAACAGTCTACGGGATTTAGAAGAACAAATTTGTAGACAGGTCGCAGACTGTTGCAAGAAACATCAGGTGGTTATAGTAGTCAATGTGTTCAGGAAAGTTCCCTTCATCAGTACTGAAGTCCCATTGAGAGAAGGTGCCATAGTGATCTACTATTATGGAATAAGACAGTACAGGTGACATTAGTTTGTGTAAGGGAAGACTTTGAGCACAATGCCATTAGATTCAAAGTAAATATACAAAAAGGTAGGTCTGGTGCTTGGGTTGAGATTCTAAATTGGAGAAAGGCTCATTTTTATGGTATCAGAAATGATCTATAGTGTGGGTTGGGACAGGCTGTTTTCTGGCAAAGGTGTACTTGGTAAGTGGGAGGCCTTCAAAAGTGAAGTTTTGAGAGTGCAAAGCTTATATGTGGCAGCTAAGGTGTGAGGAGAGTGGGTGTCAGTGCCAGAGCCCTGCGGAAGTCAGGAGAGAGGGAGCAGATTTGGGCAAGGCCCATCTTTTTAGACTGTGTAGGCGTGGAAAGTGTTTGCATCGGAGGCTTATAGTGGCAAATAAAAGGGAGGCAGGCTCAAGCAGAGTGGCCATTGTTTGAGTGTGCCGGTGATAGAGCATGAAGGCTTTCGCAAGGACAGGTGAAGGCAGAGTTAAGTTTTTCTTTTTCAGTATAGAGTACTTAGGTTGAACGCTCTTCCTGTCAGATGTGGCAATTCCTGACAGGTTCCCTGTGGGAAGTGCACCCAACTTCACTGCCAGTCTGACCTGGTCAAGGAGTTGGAGCTGGAGTTGGATGTGCTCAGGGACACTCGGGAGGCTGAATACATTATAAATGAAACTTTTGAAGGGGTGGTCACACCCAGAAAACAGGCTTCAGATAGTAGATGGGGGTAAGAGGATTGAGAAGTCAGTACAGGGTTCCCCTGTGGCCATTCCCCCAGTAACAAGAATATGTCTTTGGATACTGCTGGGAGGATGACCCATCAGATCACGGCGGCAGCAGCCAGGATGGTGGCTCTGAGACTCAACAGGGAAAGGTACAGTCAGGCAGTGCAATAGATATATGGGACTCAATTGTTAGGGGGACAGAAAGGAGATTCTGTGGCTGCAAAAGAGACATCAGGATGGTGTGTTGCCTCCCGGGTGTTAGGGTCCTGGATGTATTGGAGCTGCTACAAGATATTCTCAAATGGGAGAGAGAACAGCCAGAGGTTGTAGTGCATATTGGCACCGATAACATAGGCAGAAAAGGGGAATAGGTCCTGCACAGTGAGTATATAGAGTTAGGAAAGAAGCTAAAGAGAAGAACCTCCAAGGTTTGTAACCTCTGGATTACTCCCTATGCAGGTGCAGGTAGGAATGGGGTGACAGCATGGATGAATGAGTGGCTGAGGAGATAGTACAGGGGTCAGGGTTTCAAGTTCTTGGATCATTGGAACCTTTTTTGGGGAAGGGGTGACCTGTACAAGAGGGACAGGTTGTACCTGAACTGGAGGGGAACCAATATCCTGTGAGGGAGGTTCGCTGATGTTACTCGGGAGAGTTTAAATTAATTTTGCAGGGGCTGGGAACCAGAGCCCCAAGTCAATAAGGGAGGGATTGGACCACAAGGTAGATGTCAGGGGAAGTATTGAAAAGCAAGATCGAAATAACAGGTATGATGAGTCAGATGGCACCAGACTTTGAGGCGAGTGGTCTCGGGCTCGAATCTGGCCAGCTCCTTGCACGCTTCCCATCCATGCTGGGTTCAGTGTTGAGCCAACAACTTGGCCTCGTAAAAAAGCTAAAGAAATTGAAAAGTGCAGAGAGGAACAACAACAACAGATAAGGATAGGTATGATCTTTACGGGTCATTTTAAATTGGAGTACAGCAAATTACACGGGCATTAGGCAAGAACTAAGAAGTGTTAATTTGGAACACCTTTTCTCTGGCAACATCAGAGATGTGCAAAGTGTTTAAAGATCAATTGCACAGAGTACAGCAAAGGTACGTTCCTGTTAGGAGGGACGGGGATGGAAAGATAAGACCTGGGTGTCCAGAGAAGTGATGAATTAATTCAAGAAGAAAAAGGAAAAGTGTGTAAAGTTTCGGAAGTTAAGATCAAACGAAGCACATGAGTATAAAGAAGTCAGAAAATAACTCAAGAAGGGAATTAGGAAAGTCAGGAGGGGCCATGAAAAGTCCTTGGCAAGTAGAATGAAGATGAATTCCATGGCATTGTATATATACATCAAGCAAGATGATAACTAGGGAGAGGGTGGGACCACTCAAGGATAAAGGTTGGGGGGGCGGGGAGACATTTGCTTGGATGCGGAGAATGTGAGTTTAGTATTTAATGAGTACTTTGCTTCAGTATTTACCAAGAAAAAGGATGTGGAGGACCAGCAGATTAGTACTGAGTGTATAAATAAGTTAGGGCATTTGGACATCAAGGAGGAGGAAGTGTTAGGTCTCCTAACGAGTATTAAGGGTTGTTAACACCCCAGGGCCTGATGGGATTTACCCCAGGTGAGTGAAGGGGGCAAGAGATGAGATTGCTGGGCCCTTCACCAGAATCTTTGTGTCCTCTCCAGCCACAGGTGAGATCCTGGAGGCCCGTCCAGTGGCTAATGTTGTACCTCTATTTAAGAAGGGAACAAGGGAACTATAGACCAGTGAGTCTCACGTCAATTGTAGGGAGATTACTGGAGAAAATTCTTAGGGACAGGATATATGAGCATTTGGAAACACATGGCATAATTAGGGAGAGCCAGCATGTCTTTGTGTGGGGCAGGTTGTGCCTTATCAGGTTAATCGAGTTTTTTGACAAGGTGACAAGAGAGATTGATGAGGGTAGGGCAATGAAGGTTGTCTACGTGGATTTTAGTAAGGCGTTTGACAAAGTCCCTCACAGGAGGCAAATCCAGAAGCTTCTGGTGCACGGGATCCGTGGCTAATTGGCTGTTTAGATTTAGAACTGGCTTGCGTATAGAGGACAGAGGGTAGTGGTTGAAGGGACTTACTCGAGCTGGAGGGCTGTAATTAGTGGTGTTCCACAGGGATCTGTGCTGGGACCTCTGCTGTTTGTAACGTATATAAATGACCTGGATGAAAATGCAGATGGGCGGGTTAGTAAATTTGTGGACGATACCAAGATTGGTGGAGTTATGGATAGTGTAGAAGACTGGCAAAGAATACAACATAATATAGATCAATTTCAGATATGGGCTGAGAAATAACAGATGGAGTTTAACCCAGATAAATGTGAGGAGTTGCACCTCAGTAGAACAAATGCAAGGAGACAATTCACTGTTAAGGGAAAAATCTGTAACTATGTTGCTGAGCAGAGAGATCTTGGGACCTAAGTTCATAGCTCCTTGAAAGTGGCTGAACAGGTTGATAGTAAGAAGGCTTATGGAATGTTTGCTTTAATTAATCAAAGCATTGAGTTCAAAAATCAGGAGGTTATGTTGCAACTTTATAAAACTCTGGTAAGGCCACATCTGGAGTATTGCATACATTTCTGGTTGCCCCACCGTAGGAAGGATGTTGTGGCTCTGGAGAAGGTGCAGAAGAGGTTTACCAGGATGCTGCCTGGTTTAGAGGGCATGTGCTATCGAGAGAGGCTGGACAAACTTGGGTTATTTTCCCTGGAGTGTCAGAGGCTGAGGGGAGATCTGATAGAGGTTTACAAGAAGATGAGAGGCTTAGATAGAGTAGACAGAGAGTATCTGTTTCCCAGGGTTGAAATGTCTAATACCAGAGGGCATGCATTGAAAGTAAGAGGGGTAGGTTTAAGGGGGATGCAAGGGGAAAGTTTTTTTTATGCAGAGTTCTGGATGCCTGGAATGGGCTGCCTGGTGTGGTTTTTAAGAGATGTTTGGATAGGCACAAGGATGTAAGGAGATGGACTGATATGGACATGGTGTAGGTCGGAGGGATTAGTGTTTGTGCTTTTGATTTACTTTCTAGCTGGTTTGGCACATTATGGGCCAAATGGCCTGTTACTGTGCTGTACTCTTCTCTGCTCTATGTGCCTGTCAGAATAAAAGGTAAAGATAACAATGCAGGGAACCTTGGTTTTCAAGAGATATTGAGACCCTGGTTAAGAAAAAAAGGAGGTGCATAGCAGGTAGGAACTAATGAGGTGCTTATGGAGCGCAAGAAATGCAAGAAAGGAATCAAGAGGGCTAAAATAAGGCATGAGGTTGCCCTAACAGACAAGGTGAAGGAGAATCCTCAGGGATTCTATGAAAGTTATGAGCAAAAAGATTGCAAGGGACAAAACTGGTCCTCTGGAAGATCAGAATGACAATCCACGTATGGAGCCAGAAGATCAACTTCATGAACCCTGTACAGATTACAGAGGAGGAGATGTTTGCTGCCCTGAGGAAAATCGGAGTGGACAGATCCCCAGGGCCTGACAAGCTGTTCCCTCAGACCCTGCAGGAAATATGAGCAGAAATTTCCAGAGCTCTAGCAAAGATGTTTAAGTCATCTTTAGCGACAGGAGAGATACCAGAGGATTGGAAGATAGCTAATGTTGTTCCGCTGTTTAAGAAAGACTCTGAACATAAACCAGGAAATTATAGGCTGGTGAGTCTGACATCAGTAGTGGTAAAGTTATTAGAAGATATTCTAAGGGACCAGATATATACGTATTTAGATAGACATGGACTGATTAAGGATAGTCAGCATAGCTTTGTGCGTGGTACGTCATAACTAACTAATCTTATGCAGTTTTTTGAGGAAGTTACCAGGGAAGTGGATGAAGGCAAAGCAATGGATGTTGCCTACGTGGACATTAGCAAGGCATTTAATGTTGGTCAAGAAGTTTCAGTCACTTGGCATTCAGGATGAGGTAGTAAATTAGATTAGACATTGGCTTTGTGGGATCTAGATGATAATATGGTTAACTGGATCAGCAAATTTGTGGATAACGCCAAGACTGGGAGTGCAGTGAGTAGTGAAGAAGGCCATCATAGACAACTGGAAAAATAGGCTGAAAATGGCAGATGGAATTTACAAGGATGTTGCCAGGTCTGGAGGACCTGAGTTTCAAGGAAAGAGTGAATAGATTAGGACTTTATTCCTTAGACCATAGAAGATTGTGAGATTTGATAGAGGTATACAAAATTATGAGGTGTATAGATAAGGTAAATGCAAGCAGGCTTTTTCCACTACAACCAGAGGTCGTGGGTTAAGGGTGAAACATTAAGTTTAAGAAGAACATGAGAAGAAATATCTTCACTCAGAGGGTGGTGAGAGTGTGGAATGAGCTGCCAGCACAAGTGGTGCATACGAGCTTGATTTCAACGTTTAAGAGAAGTTTGGATAGTAGGGGCAAGGAGGGCTATAGTCCCGGTGCAGGTCGATGGGAATAGACAGTTAAAATGGTTCAGCATGGACTAGATGGGTCAAATGGCCTGTTTCTGTGCTGTATTTTTCTATGGATCTATAACAAGAAAAACACCCCTGGCTCACTCTCTCTCAAACTAAACTGAACTAAGACAAAGAGAGCATATATAACTATACGCATTTGCTTCTACCACACTCCAACCCACGTGACAAATTACCCATAATGAACGCGCAACACAAAATACAATACAGACTGAAAATAGATTCATGACTCCTACAGAAGGAAAGAAGGCTTAGATTGATCTTAGAGCAGGTTAAAAGGTCAGTACACTGAAGTCCTGTACTTGCGGGCTCAGTATGCCACATGCCCATCATTGCAGAATAACACTCTTGATCCATGTGTAACATCAGCACCAATATTTAATTAATAATATAATAAATGGCAAACTAGTTTTACTGGAGGGGACGTCAGTTTATTTTCATTACTATAAAATAGGATGGTGCATTATTTAAAGCATTGCCATTTGCATGTACATTTGCAGTTGTAAACTCCAGGAGTTCATGCAGACTTTAACAATATCACATTGTCCTTGTAACAACCGATTGGCAAAAAAAAGGCAGAAGAAACTTGTTTTAATTAAACACTATTTATATATCTATGTTACACAGCTTCTGTCAGAGTCGACACTTACTTGAACATATTTACAAAATAAGCAGTTAATTTTACAGCAGATTTGCGTATTTTTAATAAACAGCACATACTAAATTGGAAGAAGGTCGTGTTGGCAGCACCGTTCAATGCCCCATCGGAATGCCTCTTTGTATTAAAATGGAAGCACTTGAAATGCTTGCTCGCCAAACAATCTCTCTCAATACTGCAGGTAAACAGCGACACAAAACAAACAATAAAAAAGTGTTGAAGTGTGCTATAAAGCATCTTGGTTTAGACATTGTGTCTTACTAATTTTCTTTAAGTGGTACAATTGTTTCTTTGACAGTGTAGCACATTTTTTCTTTTATCCACAGCATGGGCTGTTAATACTGAAATCCCCACCACAGTGCTTTACTTTAGGCTAAACTCTCACGTGCTCATCTCACCCGCACCCCACCTTCCCAGATTTAAGCAAGATGCTCAGAGGTTGGCAAGTTTGGCACCAGGAGAAAGCCAAACGGCATCCGGTCACTGGCGCAGTATGTATAAGATGCAGAACACCACTCCCTCGACCTTTCCAGTATAGGTCGGAGCAACAAAATGGATTGTATATAATAAAAGGGTTACACTAAAAACATTCATAATTAAATTAAAACAATCATTAAATGTTATACTGTATTAACATAAATCCCAGTACTGCCTGGAATCTAGACATGAAAAAATGATTTGCAAAAAATGAGGCATTTTTCATGAATAGGTAATTAAAGCAAAAATGGCTAAATACAATTGCAGTCTAAAACTCATCTATAATTGTTAACTTCCTGGCTTGATTTAAGGTGCATCTGCACATTGTGTAATAATGATGAATTTCAGAAACACGGCGAAGAAAATGTTTTCACAAACCACTAAACATTTTTGCAAGTATTTAAAAATAATATAAATGAGTAAGAAATATGCATATTTTGTTAAGAAAATTTTTGGCAAACCTCCTTGGTAGTTTTGGGGGAAAACCACCTTGGTCTTAAACACCTTAGAACAATGGTTCAGCAGGATGTTCCTGCATTTCCCACCACTGGTTAGCAATGCAATCCTTTGTTAAAAGTCATGCTTTCACAGCAACGAACTTCAGTTCAGTTTGACTTTACAGATATAAAATTGAGAAGGAGGTGCTGCTGATAATCCAAACTTCAAGGGATTTCCATACAATAACCCACAAAGTGTTGTCAATTTGCTCCCCTGTACACACCACGCTTGAGAATTAGTTGTAGCTCACTATACTGGAATTTCAGATTGGAATTAACCCCAAGTTGTTTTAAAGATATAATTAAATCACTGGTATAATGGGGCAAAGTAACAAGGAAGAAATCTAAATATTTGAACCTTTTTGTTGCTCAGTAAGTGACAAAACAGCAGTTTTAACAGGGTTCTAAGATGCAAAATCCCGAGAAGTCTCTTAAAAAATATTGGACGTTATTCCAAAACGCACCATTTATTCTTCAGTTTTTTTTTCTTATTTCATGATCTTCAAAAACAACTTGAATTTGACGTGATTTTTCCTAGACCTTAACCCAATGACTAAGTAAATATTTTTTAAATATGGTATTGTGGCAATACAGATGTGACCACCTCCAGCTCCGTTACCGAGTTTTTAATCCGACCTGAGCAGAAGTATCGAAAATTAAAAATTCAAGTAACAGTGGAAATGAAAAAAAATGTGCACAGAAGCACTAATGTAAACAACACAATAAAAATATATTATATATATTTGTATGTACATACACACACACACACACACACACACACTGAGGTTAAATGCACACCTTTCAATACAAAACCATAGAAAGTCACATGGCCTCAACTGCATCAGCAAAATAAAACCAAGCTGTTCTTGGTATTCTCTCTCCAGCTAATGCTTTAGCATTGTCTACAAAGTCCCTAGATTCATCAGCTTACAGTGAGAACACAACTGATGAAAATTCAGATGGCCACAAAAATATTAAAGGCTTGAGCAAAAGGATGATCACAAACCGATAAAGGGCATGTGCAACATGACTGCTCACTCTGTCCTCACTAGGGTTTGATGCAAAGTTTTCATAAATGGGATATTAGAAAAGATATTATCACTAGAATTATTGTGGCTGCATCACAGCCTGGTATGGAAACACCACAGACCTTGAACATAAAGCTACAAAAAGTAATGGATACGGCCCAGTCCATCACGGGTAAAGCCCTCCCCACTATTGAGCACACCTACATGGAGCATTGCCACAGGAAAGCAGCATCAACTATCAGGGATCATTCTCTCCCCCACCACCCTGGACATGCTTTCCTCTCGCTGCTGCCATCAGGAAGAAGGTACAGGAGCCTCTGGAGTCACACCACCAGGTTCACCCCCCCCCACCCCACCCAACCATCAGGCTCTTGAACCAAAGGGGATAAACTTAATTTGCTCATCATTGAAATATTCCCAGAACCTATGGACTCCCTTTTGAGGACTCTTCATCTCATGTTCTCGATATTTATTGCTTATTTATTTATTATTTCCTTATTTTTGTATTTGCAGAGTTTGTTATATTTTGCACACTGGTTGAATTAGTGCGATCTTTCATTGATTCTATTATGGCTATTAGTCTATTATGGATTTATTGCAAGAAAGGGAATCTCAGGGTTCTATATTGTACATATATGCACTTTGATAATAAATTTACTTTGAACTTGGAAAGGATAATGGTACACATAAATAGAAGCAGTTACTTGCTAACATATGAACTACAACACTGTATATCAGGATGCTTTATTACCATCTTATGTTTTTCAGTCTATTCATCTCAAAGGGAATGCCAAGAGTGCAGTAGTACTTTGTTTAAACATCTTTTTCCTTTCTCTTACCCCTAACACCTTCTATCTATTCCTCCAAATTTTAGCTATTTATGAAAATAATGCATTTGACAGAGAACAAAATCTGTTTTTTGCTACAATTGCCAGTGAATTAATGATTTATCAATTACATTTTAAGAACAGTAAATCTTTTTAAATAGAATTACTAAGGGATGTATTCTGATATACCTATAAAATATGAATCATTAGGGAAGAAATGCATTCCAATATACCAATAAAATATTAATTATGTAGTTTCTACCCCTGTTTTCAATGGACTCTCTAAACTGACCCTGAACTCTTACTTGGAATTTGTAATGTAATAAGTTTTTTTTGCCCCCCAGCTTAGCATTACAGAAACAAGCAAGCAAACACATCTGGATTATCTCTTCTAATCAGATGGTGACAGACTGATCAAGAGACATTAGCGTAACTAGTGAAAAAACATATGTGTAGAGCTAATGACGGACAGTTTGTTGTCATACAAGAAATCCATCTGAGATGAGCTCTGGTTGGAGGTGACAGCAAAAGAACAAATTTCACAATTCTGATTCTGAAGAAATGATGTGCACTTGCATTATATTTTTCCTCAGGACATCTCAAAGCTGTCAAGAGACATTGGACACTGTTGAGCATGAATATTGCCATTGCATATGGTAATACAACAGCATCAAATTAGATAATCAAGGCTGAATGAAGGATAAAAGACAGTCAGGGCACAGTATGGCTGTAGGGGCATAAACACCGTTCTGACCAAGGGGAATATGTTCTCATAACTGAATGAGTAGGAAAAAATTGGATGTTGTATTTGGAGAGAAGAGGTGATGGGCTGGAGAACCCGGCAGATCAAGCAGCATCTATGGAGAGGAAACAGTCAATGTTTTGGGAGAAGACTGAATGAGTACTGATGAAGGGTCACTGCCTGAAATGTTGTCTGCTTATTCCTTTTCATACAGGCCAAGTCGATGTTTTGGGCTGAGACCCTTCATCAGGACTGAATGAGTCTTGATGAAGGATACTGGCCTAATGTGTTGGCTGTTTATTCCTCTCCATAGATGCTGCCTGACCTGCTGAGTTCTTCTCGCATTTTGTGTGTGTTGCTCTGGACTTCCAGCATCTTGAGTTTATGGTTTGAAAGAGTTCTGACAGGAGCTTAGAACTACTTAATCTTTCTAAACTACCTACCTTTACTTGAGTGTATGGCAACATTATCAAATGCACTTTACTGATTATTTAAAATGGAATAAACAACTCTAAATTGTGCTCCAATTTAACTGGACCTATCCAAATATGACATGCAGAGAAAAACAAAACCTTCAAAATATCCAACAAATTTACTGTGTTCTGGCTTTTGTGTTCTGTGTTCTAAATGGCATGGGGGTAAATTAATTACTCTTGCTTTGCATGCAAAGTCTCATTTGATGAGCATTTAATCCCCAAATTGCATAGTCAGTTGTTGTTATTACTATGTAATGATCGCAATCCCCTATTTTGTGCTTTCCTATGAAAATGTTGGCTAGGTAAGCCATTCTTTTTTTTCATCTCCAGGAGGAAATCTGTGTAACATTTCTCGATAGGATGCTCTTACGTTGTTTAGTGATGGACAAATCCTGAAGCAGGACACTAACGTCTCCAGCTTGTTGAGAACCTGAGACAGTGAGCCAGAAACCAAGCCCAAATATCCCTCATTAATCAGTAGAGCGATAATTTAGGGCAATCAGAAGTCCCTTTCTGATTGTGGACTTCAGAAAGGGTATGATGAAGGAACATACAGAGTCCTCATCAGGGGATCAAAAGTGGAAAGGGTGAGTATTTTCAAGTTCCTGGCTGTCAACACCTCTGATGGACTATCCTGGGCCTGACATATTGATGCAGTTACAAAGAAGGCACAACATCAGCTATATTTCATTAGGAGTTTGAGGAGATTTGGTATGTCACCAAATTTGTTCATAAATTTCTAAAGATATACTGTGGAGAGCATTCTAACTGGAATGGGGGAGTGGGCAAACACAGGATCAAAATTACGCTACAGAAAGTTGTAAACTCAGTCAGCTCCATCATGAACACTAGCCTTCCAGGCATCCAGGACATTTTCAAGGAGCGATGCCTCAAAAAGGTGCCATCCATCATTAAGGACCCCCATCACCCAGGACATGCCCTCTTCTCATTGCTACCATCAGGGAGGAGGTACAAGAGCCTGATGCACACACTCAATGATTCAGGAATAGCTTCTTCCTCTCAGCCACCAAATTTCTAAATGTGCAATGGACCCAAGACCTTACTACTTTTTTTTTCTCTTTTTGCACTATATAACTTTTTAAATATATATGTATATACTTCTTACTGTCATTTACTGTTTTTATTGTAATGTATTGCAATGCACTGCTGTCGCATAAGCCAGTGATATTAAACCTGATTCTGATTTGGATTCTTTATATTATCTAAAAGGGAAATTGAGTAAATAAAATGTCCTAAAATGATTTTTAATCTTTCCATATTGACATATAATTTCTGCTTCACACTTCACATCCTCAACTATCCTTTTACTGTCCATCTCACTTTGTAAAAACCAACTCCCTCCCATAGGTTTAGATTATTCCAGGGATAACAGATACCAGTCAATGAGGCAATAGCCAAAGAAGATGTCAACAGATGACTCCAGACTCTGTCAAGTATCACTGTCAGCTTTGCTATTGAGGAATTAGGTTTTGCTGGCTGCTTACTGTGCTGAAACTACTCTCTCCTTGGCATTACGGTGGCTGCAAAGAGAAGAGCCATCAGGACTGTCACAGAGGCTGCTGAACAAGTCTCCAGGTGGCTATGGATCAAGAGGTGTGACCCATGGACGACTGCTGCTGGGACACAAGCCGGGGCCTAATCAACCCTGACTGGGTTGCCTGGGCGAGACAGTCTGATGCTGAAGGACCCAAAACACCTGATGACCGCAGGTTACATCACTGATTTGTCCCAGTGTATCTCAGCATCACGTGAGCCAATGTTATCCAACAATCATGGCTTAGTTGAAATCAGTTAACTCAACAAAGTTAGGTTCGAGTGGGACACTTTGCATTGCCTTAGCTAACTGAACAAATGTAGGAAAGACTTGTATTGATTTATTTGGAGTAGCAATACAAACTGGATGCAGCATAGATTGAAGTGTGTAAAACCATTGTGCCCCTTTCCATATTGGAGACCTAAGTGCTACCATAATATCTCTCATTGTGATTAAATTCCACTTCGTTTTGCATTTTGAAGATGAAGCCTTTAAAAATCCATGTTCAAGCATCATCATCATCATCAAAGAAAAAAATTTGTCAGGCAACAATTTTAAAAATGTATTCCTACCATCGTGCTAGTCAATTAAAATCATCAGCACATTTTAGGGTCATAATTTCGCCTGGATAAAAATGATATACAATTCTCGTGACTCACTCCTCACCAATAAAATGGTTTAACAAAATATTTTGACACAGAGACCAGTGCCCCGAAGATTGGTATTTTAATTAAATAAAGCAAATCTTAACTTGTTAGTTTGGGTTCTTTGTTAATAAGTATAAAATATAAATACTTTGGTGATTAGTGCATTAGTTGTAGTATAGCATAGATACTTTATTAAAAAAACAATATAGATTTATCCTATCTACAAACGGATTTCTTAATAGTTAAAATTAAATCTGTTGTTAAATAGCATAAAACTAATGCATTGAACAAAAATTACTCATGACTAGGTAGAAATCTTTAATCACCTAGATAATTTAGATAATCTTGTAGTAAACATTTAATGCAGACTAATATGCCAACAAACTACATTTGATAAATACTAGCAAGTCATAGCATATTCCACAGGTTGAAGGAAGCCTTCAACTGTCTGGAAACTGACCTCCAAAATACTGGTTGCATCAGACTAGCTGAGTATTTCCAGAATTTTGTGTTTAATTTATCTGCAGTGTTTTTGACTTTAATTTACTCATTTCTGACATGATGGGGTGAGAATTTCCTGTTTCACCATTGTGAAGCTGTTGAAGTGCAACAAAGTCAGCATATAAATGCACCGTCAGCATTTCTGCTTCAGTTCCAGCCAAGTTGTGGCACTCGGGCGAGGATACTGTGGATTCTGGTTAACTGGACCGTCATTTTAATCGGGGCAGCCACTTATATGGGCAACTGTTAAAGAACAAAAACTAATTGGGGAAATAGCTGGGATTTTGTTCTTTTATTTTGGACACTATGCCATTTAATTGGGGCAGGAGACTGCTGCCGAACAGTTTCTAACTAGTCAGTTACATGCACTTGTGTGGTTATTAGACACTACACCGGGTTTAGAGTGAACAGTTTTTAAATAGCAACACACACAAAATACTGGTGGAACACAGCAGGCCAGGCAGCATCTATAGGAAGAAGTACAGTCGACGAAGTGAGTACTGACGAAGGGTCTTGGCCCGAAATGTCGACTGTACTTCTTCCTATACTGTAGATGCTGCCTGGCCTGCTGTGTTCCACCAGAATTTTGTGTGTACTGCTTGAATTTCCAACATCTGCAGATTCCCTCGTGTTTGAGTTTTTAAATAGCATCAGTTGCATGTGATTTTTGTCACTGATAGTTGGCGAAAAATAAGCAGTAAGACAATTCAGAATGGTTTTTGCTCACTGTGGTTTCAAGCATTCACGCTTGGAGATGCCAGAACTGACCGGGAATGAAAACTAAACAATTTCATTACTACAACAAGTTGGGAACCACTTAGAACTTGAAGGTATTGACAATCATCTTGAATGTTCCAAAGAAACTAAAGATTTGGAGGAGGTCATCATCAAAAGCATTGTATGAAGGCAGTCCATTATCTACACCCGGTGTCTCCATTGATTTTGTTCATTTACAGTCAATCAAAAGAACAGGGCAGTGCACACTGGATGAATTCCTCCGTCAATAACTATTAGGAACTAATACATAGTTTCTAGTACAGTTTAATGACCTAATGGTGTTCTAAGTTGTTCTGTATTCCATTTAAATACATAATTCGTTACTCAGTTAAAATTTAGTTTGTCTTTTTTATGTCTTTTCACTACAGCATTTTCATGAAACTTTGGCTAACTGGAGCAGCCGCTTAATTAGGCCAAAATGCACTGGGCCCGGATGTGTCCCAATTAACCGGAATCAACTGTATTTGCAACCCATGTGCTTCACTCCCTGCAGTCTATTGTCTTTCACTTTAAGACATTGAAATCAAGGGCTGCAGAGGTGCCCACAGTTGACAGTCACATGGCATGTTAATTGACCGCTAATAGCTTTGGAGAGATTCAGTTCTGTTAAAAGGATTGAGGCCAATCAGAGAAGGATTTTATTCTGACTTACTCTTTCAATCAGAATTCTCTCAAAATCAGGACCATGTGGACATGGCATGAATTGAAATGAACACGTGCCATCACAGGAGGCTTAGAGCACAGTGGATCTGCAATCCAAATTCATTTCTAATACCACAAAACTACCCGTACCTCTTCTTGTCCCTCACAACTGTTCACATTGAGCTACCAAGCAAATCACCTGTGCTCACTTGTATTTAAGGACTGGGTTTAACATAGATAAAATTCAAGGAAGGAAAGGGGGAAAATTTTAAATATATTTGAAAAACAAGGATGAAATTTGCTTAAAAATAAAACTCTACTAAAATGGCATTGAATTTGCTCCCCATGTGTCACATTTTAATTACATTAGTTAGTGAGGAACTCAATAAGGAAATGGAGGTCAAAGTAATGAAGATTCACGAGCCAACATGGTGCTGTTGTGGGTCAGTGAAAAGCAATGCTTCAGTACCTAACAATATGTACATAGTATTTTAAAAAACTTCCTAAATACATCTGGGTTTAAGTGCCCTGTCTATCGCCAAATCATTCCCTTCCTTTTGGACAGTTGAAACATGCTCTTTCTACAAACAGGACAACAAAGTTATCCAAGTTGTGGTGTAGACCTCCAGTTAAACTGGTTCCACAATCCATCCCACAATCTTTTTGACCTACCATATCATTAGGACAGGGTCTGTTAGGATGTTACACAGCTTCTTCCCCAGGCTGTGAGACTACTGAACTCCCTGCCACCACCCAGGCCTCATCACATAAGAAGCACCATTACCGTTTACTGTTTAACTTGTATCGTAAATGCACCTTATGTTAACTGTCACTCTTCTGGAATATAATTTATTATTTATTAAGTTATTTGTGGTAATATTACTTTATGTGTTATGTGTGAGTTATACAGTAGGTACTGTGTTGTGTACCTTGGTCCGGAGGGATGTTGTTTCATTTGGCGGTATGGTTGAATGATGATAACTTGAACTTGAACTGTACCAAAATATGGATGATTAGCAAAGCAAGTTCAAAACTAGCAGCAGTATATTAGTAGCCAGCAAAGCCCTTTGAATTCTGCAACTACTCTCCTGCCTAATTTAATATCATTCTCTCTAGTCCACACCCACTTTGACCAGCCCTGTACTGTTAACAACCCCCTATCATAAACATATACAACAACTGTAAAGAGAAAATCATCTGGGGGACTGACCCTTCACGAGAACAATGTTCTAATGATCGGTGTCTAGGGGACAAACTCTTCACTAAAACAATGTTATGACAAACACTGATTCGGATATCTTTGAAGCAGGTACTGATTTTAGTTTTCTTTCTGGCAAACATCATTTTAATAAATAAAAACTCCAATCAGCTATACTTCCTGGGATATTTCACCAGGATATCTCATACACAAATCCACTGGAATTTACAGAGAAATTATTCAGTTGACTAAAAGACCACTGCCCATCAAATTGGCTACTCCAATGGGAAATCATTCATGCCTGCACAGACAGCAAGGTTTAAGTGGTTTTGGTAATGAATATGACATTATTTCAAATTTTATTTCCCTACAATTACCTGCTTTTTTCTTTAAAAAATCCATCTTGCTGAAATGCATGTGCATCCCAAAAAAAGAGCAGCAGAGCCTTTCAATTTTCTATAAAATGGTTAAGTGAAGGAAAATTGATAGAAAATAATTTTTAAAATACAGTAATTACTGTAATTACTGGGACTGCCAGATTCTATCATTAAACATCTTCAAGAGAGCTTTTTGATGTCCCCAACAATCAGCTGTTTTCCACCTGTTACTAGGTAAGGGGAAGAAGTAAACCCTCACCGTTGGCCCAGCTGCTGAATGTTTTAGCACTAATCAATTTCCATCAAAGATATTGATGAAATCGAGATGAGGTTGAATGTCTTTGAGGCTTTATGCTCATGGACTTGGTATTCGAGTCACTGTCTCTAAGTGGACCTGATGTCAAGCTAGCTGATGGTGAAGATGACAAGGCAGGCTGACAAAGCTCTGAACTTTCATTGCTACTCAAAGTCTTATTACTGGATGCTGGCTGTTCAGATTGCAAATTTCCACTTCGATGACTGGGACAATACTGTGCATCTAGATCATCTGGTCTGGATATTGCCTTGGGTTTAGGTTCTAAATCTGGCTGCATGCTTTCCCCTGGATCAGAAGTCTCCCAGGAATCAACTGTCTGCTTTAGTTGGCTCGTGTTAGATGGTTTTCCCCCTCGATGGTTATAGTCCTTGTTCAATCCTAGTTGTTCTTCTTTCCATTCTCTGAAGTGAAACTCTGATAAATCATTCTGTACCACTACCGTGTGTCTCCTTCTAATGTTCTTCTTTCTTCGGGTCTCTGGGGAGCTCTGTTTCCTTAGCCCTACTCCAAACATATCATCCGCTGAGGTTTTGAGTCTTGCTTTTGGTTGATCAGTCAGTATTCGTTTTGAAACTTTGGCTGGATCTTCCTTGTTTGAATCAGTCTTGAGGAAATCGTGTGTCTTGGTGGAATTGGGTTGATTTGAATCATGATACAGATTTGCAACCAATGAAGACTCTTCATCTTCATTGATCTTTGCGCTAAGTTCATTTGCACCTTTCGGTTTGGTCAATTTCTTTCTAGCCAAGGTATCGCACTGAATTAACCTGTGGGAATTAAAAGAAGGCATATTGCTTAATTTCTGTGTTGCAATCCCTTCTTTGTCAGAGCTTATATTACTGTCTGACTCACGGCGAGAAAACCTTCCTGAAGTCTGCTGTGAGTTCGAAGCTTTGCCTGGTAGCGTGCCACTTTCATTGTCTGTTTCGATCTGACCTCCACACTCACTGATGAGCTCACTTCTTTCATCATCAGCTTCATCGCCCCTGCTCTCAGCAATGGACTGCACTTCAGGACAGAGGTTATGATCTAGGGTTGTTGTTATGGACGAAATGGTGGAATAGCCTGAAACGATTGAGCTGGCATCAGTGGCGATCAGCTCCTTGTGCTCCATCTCAGGTGTACGCCACATCTTCAGCTTGAGGCTTTTGGGAAACTGTTCATTGTTATTGTGACACTGAGGACCAGGGAGAGCCGCTTCATGGCCTGTGGATTTTCTTCTTCCGTTTGAATTGAGAAGTTTGAGAGTGACTCCTTCTTTTAAGGAACGATCGGTACCCACTGAAGATGGGCTGATGTGTGGTTTACATGAAGTGTCCAGTGTAGCTTCCTCACTCTCCCATGGAGACATTTGATTGCAGTGCTGGGTGGAATAATTAGATTCTCCTACTTTCTTCCGAATTTCTTTACTAGCAATGGGCTGGTGAATTGGCTCCACCTCTCTCTTTCTGCTATTATCCAGCTCCCTCTCTCTCTCTCCTGCTACATCCCTCTTTCTGTCCATTCCCTTCTTGTCTAATAATCTCTCTTTGTTAATAGCCTTAATAGGTTCGTGTTCAGAATCATCGTCCGTGCTGCTTTCAAGCATTTTCGCCTCTTTTTTCTTCCTCTTACGGTTGGCGGCTGCAAAGATTGACATCACAAGCTCCCTGTTGTAGAGCTCCTTCCTAGATCCCCATGATCCCTACAATAAAACACAACAAACAGTGAACAAGAGAAAAGTATATAAGAAAAGTATGAATATATTGACATCCTGGAAATCTAAGTCATTGGGTATACTAATCTGCCCCAAAAATTACCGGTCAACTTTTATCGATGTGCGATCCAGGGCATACTGACATATGGAATGGCAGTCTGGTAGTCTAGCTGCAGCAAGACAGATCACAAAGCACTCCAATGGGTGATGAGGACGGCTCAGCACATCATTGGGACACAGCTACCAGACCTGGAGACAATCTACAACTCTCAATGCTGGTAACGTCATTAAAGACCCATCCCAGACACTGTCTGTTCAATCTCCTGCCATCAGGTAGGGGATACAGAAACATCTCAGCCCAGACAGTGAGACTGAAAAGCACCTTCTTCCCGAGGGCCGTTGTGCAGCTGAATGATGCCACACCCCAGCTCGCCAATGGCCTTTGAGTGTTATCAAAGTCACTTGTTGCTTGTAAATATGGATTTAAAAAAAAATTAAGCTGTACCACATGCATTGTAAATCTCTGTTCTGCATGGACTGGAATAGAACCGCAATCTCATTGTCTTGAGTAATAACAATAAAGTTAAGCTCTATACTAATATACCATTTTGTCTACCTGTATCAAAGTACCTTTTGAGTTTTAAGTAGATATAACTTAAAATCTAATATTCCATCAGATACCTATGGAATATTGAAAGATTTAGATAGAGTAGACGCGGAGAGGATGTTTCCTAAAGTTGGGGAGTCTAGGACGAAAAGGCGCAGCCTCAAATTAGCCAGAGGGTGGTGATTTTGGGCAATTCATTGACACAGATGGCTGTAGGGGCCTAGTCACTGAGTATATTTAAAGCAGATATTGATAGATTCTTTATTAGTAAGGATATCAAAGGTTACGGAGAGAAGGCAGGAGAATGGAATTGAGAGGGATAATAAATCAGCCATGTTGGAAAGAAGGAGCAGACTTGATGGACTGAACAGTGTAATTCTGCTTCGAAATAAAATGCAATTACAAATGCAGATGAGCTGCTATAAAACAAATAGATAAATTCTCTTCGCCAGATGTAGAGAGGCACAGAAATTATTTACATGGAGCATGAGTAACCGAGTATTTTAGAAATCTTTAGGTTCTGGGAAGGAATAAAGTCATCACCCCATCAGAGAGGAGGCGACGTAGCATCCACACCAGGACCACCAGGCTCAAAAACAGTGACTTTCCCCAAGCAGTAAGGCCTATCAACACCCACTAAGCCACCCTTCCACCACTATTTTATCGTTTCCTGTCAGTGTCACCTTATGTAGACACACTCCTGTGCCTAGTGTCACTTTATGAACATACAATTAATCTATGTTTATAAGCTATCTTATGTATTTATATTTATTGCTTTTTATTATTGTGCTCTTTTGTGCTTCATTAGGTCCAGTGTAATAATTATTTCATTCTCCTTTACACTGGAAATGACATTAAACAATCTTAAATTCTGAATCTTAAGGAACGTTGTAGCCATGAGCTTCTTGAAAGAGTGAGCTAATTAGTAGTAGTGAGATTCATCGGTATCTCAATACAGTTAGAATACATGGAAAACACACACACCATCTCAGTTCACACATTTAGAGCTTAAAAATGGTACTAAGAAATAACGTACACAATTGTTGGTGAAATAGTTGAATTATGGAAGTCTCCAAATATTTTAACCCTTACCTTGGACTTTGCTGAATCACTTGTGGTCGAATCTGCAAGTTCAATGGAAAAATAGTACCAATTAGGAGTGACTCAGCTTAAAAGTTACCACTGCAACGTTATTAATGGTAGGGTTAGGAGTCACATGACAAAACACAGCCAACAGAACAGGCCACAAATAAAGCAGTGCTCTCTGCAACATGGAGATCACAACATGGCAACGAATTTCAAAATTATATGCATCTATTTGCATTTTCAGCATTTATTGGCATCATTGGTCATTCTAACAGAACTGAGGATTGTCTGCTTAAAACCAGAGGATCAAATAAAAGCAATTGACCATAGACAGGTGACTAATAGGATCTGGTTTTTGTATATTATTTGTATAACTAACAATAGATGTAATTTACATCACCAAGGCTGGTGAAAAAAAAAACCAGATGATAACAGGGGGCACCCACAGACTAAAGCAGGGGTTCCCAACCTCTTTTATGCCATGCAGCCTTACCATTAACCAAGGGGTCCACAGACCCCAGGTTGGGAACCCCTGGACGAAAGCAGCTCGGAGGCATCAAATTTTATAACCTCCATCAATTCTTTGTAAATTAGTTCATCTCAAGTATCCAAAATCTGAAAATGCAAATCCCTGATTATATGTAAATAAACTTGTTTAACAGGTGCTCAACATTATTAAACACATTCAGCCAAGCCCATCAGAAATAATTCATTGTTAATACAGAGCCTGCTCATTTGTTGATTCTGCAGGGGGGATGTTTGCTGCATCGGTAAAGTGAAGCCTGGCTTAGTGCTTCCTCAGAATCTATAATAATTTTTGGTTAGAGATCTCATTTGTTTCTGTCATGACTTCTTACATTCACCAACCCTTGCAGAACAACACATAATTTTGACCTAGGCTCTGCTAATGTCACTCAAGTTAGTGAGGTTTAGCTTTGTTGAATTATCTACTCTTTTCTCTTTCCATCTCCTTCGACTGGAAAAAATATTTGGCTTCCGGGAGGCGCTTATCCTTCATCATCAATAGAAGCTTGCCAGTGAAGTGGAAAATAGTTACCCTCACACGAGATGAGACAATACAGTATTGTATGTTGTCCTCTTCTTCAACGAACAATGGTTGAGGCTTCGATATTACTAACCGCAAGTTTACTAACTTTAGTTCGAGGGACAGGTTTAATCAGCTGCTACGTTCTGTACCAAGCCAAATCATTCCAGTAATTATTCCATATTCCCAAGGTGGTAATGTGCAGTTGGAACTCATTCCATTCAAAAATTTATACAGGTGAGCAAGTACACGTGGTTCTTAATCTTGGTAAATTAATTACTGTGTTCACAGAATCATGTAAATGAAAATAGACCATTCAGCCCACCGTGACCAAACTATCAATCCATAATTCCGTCTTCCAGAACTTGGCCTTTTATGTGTAAGAGATTCGAGTGCTTATTTAGACTCTTCTTAAATGCTGTCAATGACTCAGCTTCCACTGCTCTCTCAGACAACATACTTCAGATACTCTCTTGATGAAAAGATGTCCTCTTCACATCCCTTCTAATTCTCTTACCCTTTAATGTAGATCTATGCCCTGGAGTGTATCTAGCAATGATAAGGGGAGTGGTTTTCTGCAGTCTAGCCTATCTATACCACTCATGACTTTATAGACTTCAATCATGTCGCCTCTGAAACTCCTCACTCCAGGGACAACTGACTCAGGTTCTGAATAACATGCACAAAATGTTGGAGGAACTCAGCACGAAAGGCAGCACCTATGGAGTGGAATAAAGAGCTGACTTTTTGGGCCAAGGCCCTTCATCAGGACTGCGAAGGATTTTATGACCCTCTTCTGTTTATAATATAGCTGCTCCAGTCTGTCATCATAAGTGAAATGTTTTGTCCCAGAGAACATCCTGGTGAATCTCCTCTGTACCTTCTCTTTCTTCACTATCACATTTCCTATAGCATGGTGACCACACATAGTACTCCAACTGATGTCTGACCAGTGTTTTAGCATTTTGTGTGTGTTGCTTTGGATTTCCAGCATCTGCAGAATCTCTCGTGTTTACAATTTGCTGCTCCATTGCAAATCTCTGAGGGATGCATACCCTGAATAAGCTTAAATCTTCTTTTCGACGGGAGTTCAATGAGACCCTCTTCCACTGCTCCCCCTCTGTGATCTGTTGCCTTCCAACTCTTCGACCATATACTATTTCCAGACTTGCTAGCACAGCCATGTATACCTTCTAGCTGTCCTCCTCCCCTTCCCCACCTTTTTATTCTAGCGTCTTTCCCCTTCCTTTGCAGTCCTGAAACACCCACTATTTAATTATCTGAATAGATGCTTTGACTTGCTGAGTTCCTCCAGCATCTTGTGTGTGTGTGTATCACTTTGGATTTCCAGCATCTGCAAAATTTCCTGTGTTTATGCTTTATGAAGTTGGACTATAGTTGGCAAACTTCAGTGTGCATACCCCTTTTAAATGAACAGCACCGAGAGCAAATGCCCCATGAAACCCAGAAGAGAGCATCCTGACTGGTTGCATCATTGCTTGGTAAGGAAACATCAATGCCAGAGGAAGGAAACAGCGATGGATACAGCCCAGTCCATCATAGGCAACACCCTTCCCACCACTGAGCACATCTACAAGGAAGCAGCAACCATCATCAAGGATGTTATACTTTCTTCTCACTGCTGCCAACAGGAAGGAGGTACAGGAGTCTCAGGTCCCACACCACCAGGTTCAGGAACAGGTATTACCCCTCAACCATCAGGAAGGAGGTACAGGAGTCTCAGGTCCCACACCACCAGGTTCAGGAACAGGTATTACCCCTCAACCATCAGGAAGGAGGAACAGGAGCCTCAGGTCCCACACCAGCAGGTTCAGAAACAGTTATTACCCCTCAGTCATCAGGAAGGAGGTACAGGAGTCTCAGGTCCCACACCACCAGGTTCAGGAACAGGTATTACCCCTCAACCATCAGGAAGGAGGTACAGGAGCCTCAGGTCCCACACCACCAGGTTCAGGAACAGTTATTACCCCTCAACCATCAGGAAGGAGATACAGGAGCCTCAGGTCCCACACCACCAGGTTCAGGAACAGTTATTACCCCTCAACCATCAGGAAGGAGGTACAGGAGCCTCAGGTCCCACACCACCAGGTTCAGGAACAGTTATTACCCCTCAACCATCAGGAAGGAGGTACAGGAGCCTCAGGTCCCACACCACCAGGTTCAGGAACAGTTATTACCCCTCAGTCATCAGGAAGGAGGTACAGGAGCCTCAGGTCCCACACCATCAGGTTCAGAAACAGTTATTACCCCTCAACCATCAGGAAGGAGGTACAGCAGCCTCAGGTCCCACACCACCAGGTTCAGAAACAGTTATTACCCCTCAGTCATCAGGAAGGAGGTACAGGAGCCTCAGGTCCCACACCAGCAGGTTCAGGATCAGTTATTACCCCTCAACCATCAGGAAGGAGGTACAGGAGCCTCAGGTACCACACCAGCAGGTTCAGGATCAGTTATTACCCCTCAACCATCAGGAAGGAGGTACAGGAGCCTCAGGTCCCACTGTACCAGGTTCAGGAACAGTTATTACCCCTCAACCATCAGGAAGGAGGTACAGGAGCCTCAGGTCCCACACCACCAGGTTCAGGAACAGTTATTACCCCTCAGTCATCAGGAAGGAGGTACAGGAGCCTCAGGTACCACACCACCAGGTTCAGGATCAGTTATTACCCCTCAACCATCAGGAAGGAGGTACAGGAGCCTCAGGTCCCACACCATCAGGTTCAGGATCAGTTATTACCCCTCAACCATCAGGAAGGAGGTACAGGAGCCTCAGGTCCCACACCACCAGGTTCAGGAACAGTTATTATCCCTCAACCATCAGGAAGGAGGTACAGGAGCCTTAGGTCCCACACCACCAGGTTCAGGAACAGGTATTACCCCTCAACCATCAGGAAGGAGGTACAGGAGCCTCAGGTCCCACACCACCAGGTTCAGGAACAGTTATTACCCCTCAACCATCAGGAAGGAGGTACAGGAGCCTCAGGTCCCACACCACCAGGTTCAGGAACAGTTATTACCCCTCAACCATCAGGAAGGAGGTACAGGAGCCTCAGGTCCCACACCATCAGGTTCAGGATCAGTTATTACCCCTCAACCATCAGGAAGGAGGTACAGGAGCCTCAGGTCCCACACCACCAGGTTCAGGAACAGTTATTACCCCTCAACCATCAGGAAGGAGGTACAGGAGCCTCAGGTCCCACACCACCAGGTTCAGAAACAGTTATTACCCCTCAACCATCAGGAAGGAGGTACAGGAGCCTCAGGTCCCACACCACCAGGTTCAGGAACAGTTATTATTCCTCAACCATCAGGAAGGAGGTACAGGAGCCTTAGGTCCCACACCACCAGGTTCAGGAACAGTTATTATTCCTCAACCATCAGGAAGGAGGTACAGGAGCCTTAGGTCCCACACCACCAGGTTCAGGAACAGGTATTACCCCTCAACCATCAGGAAGTAGGTACAGGAGCCTCAGGTCCCACACCACCAGGTTCAGGAACAGTTGTTACCCTATAACAATCAGCCTCCTGAACCACCTCAACACTGAACTGATTTCACAACCTACAGACTCACTTTCAAGGACTCTAAAATTCATGTTCTCAGTACTACTTATTTACTTTTTTGTATTTTGTACACTCAGTTTGTCTTCTTTTGTACATTTGTTGCTCGTCAGTAGCTTTTCATTGATTCTATTCTATTTCTTTGTTCTACTGTGAATACCTGCAAGAAAATGAATCTCAGGGTAGTATATGGTGACATATACATACTTTGATAATAACTTTACTTTGATCTTCAAAGTAAGCAATGAAGAAGTGAACATATTCCCTCTGGACAGTAAATGGACTTAAAAATTGTTCTACAGCAGCAAAGGTATGTCAACATAGTGCTATGGGAGGGCATGAATATACCAATCAGTTCAATTGTTTTGTGTATAAATCCCGAAGTGCTGATACAAGAGACCAAAGCAATTCAGCTGCTGATGACCTCTTATTTGTTGGGACTTCCATGGTCTGGCATGATTCCTCAATGGACTAATCAGAATTAGGCACCAGCCACAAACAAGAAGAAATCTGCAGACACTGGAAATCCAAGCAGCACACACCAGCATTTTGTGTGTGTTGCTTAGACATCAACTACCTCAACTACAGCAAAAAAAGTTCAAAAATTTATTTTCAATAGAATATATCTACCAGCAAGGTGCTTTAAGTCTCTCACTTATCATCATGCAAATACTGTGTCAAGGTTAAAGGATTCAAGTTCAGACAATGAGATTTTGCTCACATAAAACACAAAGCTGTTTTCAATTAAAATTGTTAATATTAAGACCACACAACAGACAAGAAAGACAGAATTAGAGTGGAGTATGAAAGACGAAGAAATGATGGAATTAAGGCAGAGTGCAAACTATGTTTGCTAAACATTGCTGAAATTTCACTAATATAAAAAAAAACTATATATGCTTCTTCAAAATGTTTGGCCCAAGTAATCAAACAATAAATTACACTTTTAATCCTCCCACCTCAGCAGAGTTCAACTTTCTACTCTATCATCTTTCATTGACGTCACATGCCTACTGGGTGCCAGCCAAGATCCCCCACCTGAGGCCGTCTCTTCTTGGGACAGAAGGTGCCATGCTACCATGTTCAGGAACAGTTGATGCCCTGCAAGCATCAGGCTCCTGGCTTCACTGACTCCACAGCCTGTAGACCAGGAGTTCCCAAACTCTTCTTATGCCATGAACCCCTACCATTAACCAAGTGTACATTGTACACTCAGTTTCAGGGTATCTGCCTTTGTTGTGTAAGTTCTTTTTCATTCATTCTTTGTACTTCTTTATTTTCCTGTGGATGCCTGCAAGAAGATGAATCTGTAGGTTGTATATGGGATACATACTTTGATAATAAATTTACTTTGAATTTTGAGTGTTAGGTATGTTAGGTAAGGACAAAATTATAGGGGAATCAATGCTAAAGCACAATGCCTGATACCGAAATAAGTTAGTTAAAGCCAAGGTGGAAAAATAGTCTGATGCATTTTTCAATGAAAATGTTATATTGTAATTATTTAGAAAATAGTAGGGTATATTAAGTTATGGGGGCAGGTGCGTTTAACAGTCACATAATATATTGGATGGGTCATCATGGTGAATGCTGTCTACTCTCTTTAATGGAGGATGACAATCAGACAGGGTGTACAGTACGTAACCAATCCAATGCTGCATGTGATGACACGTTAAAATCTATCACTTTAGATTTAAGTAACATAATATTGGAAATAATGTAACAACACAGCAGTAGAATACAGCTACCATCTACTCCGACAAAATTTACAAGGATGTTGTTGGGACTTGAGGATAGGGACAGGTTGAACAGGCTAGGGCTTTATTCCCTAGAGTGTAGGAGAATGAGGGGAGATTTGATAGAGGAGTATAGAATGATGAGGGGTACAGATAGGGTAAATGCAAGCAGGCTTTTTCCACTGAGGTTAGGTGAGACTAGAACTAGAGCTCACAGGTTAAGGGTGAAAGGTGAAATGTTTAAGGGGAACTTTACTCAGAGGGTGGTGAGAGTGTGGAACCAGCCATCAGCTGAAGTGGTGGATGTGGCTTCAATTTCAATATTTGAGAAGTACATGGATGGGAGATGTGTGGAGGGCTAAGGTCGAGGTGCAAGTCAATGGAATTAGGCAGCACTGGATAGGCTGAATGGCCTGGTTCGGTGCTATTGTGTTCTATGGCCCTACTCCCATATTGACATCGCATGCAGCGATTTGCTGCCTAGGGACTTTTCAAGTCTGCAGTTGGTTACAACAATATTTGTCCTTGCTAAAGTAATGAATGGATTGCATGTGTATCACCTTCATGAAATTTAATGGAATAGGCAGATAAGTTTTGTCAGTAATTCACTACTAAAACAAAATAATCTTAATTTTGCTTCTTAGTGAAAGAAACATGAAGGACTAAAGGCTCTGATATATTAAAAAAATCTAACCTTGGGCAGGGAAACTACTATGGTAGTTTTCTATAGAACTGAAGGACTTTGACCCCTCACCGTCTCACTATCACTAATTCTGTGAACAAAATGAAAACTGTTTATAAAGCTAGTTAACTTTTTTTGGAATGAATATCACAGACTGGGCTGCAACCCAGAAACACAAGGATTCTCTGGAATGTGAATCCTGTGGTATACTGTACACGATTCCAAATACATTATTTTGCAGTTAATGTATTATCAATTATGCCAAACACACCCTCTTGCTTCAGATTTGGTCCAATGTGTAGGAAAGAGCTCGTTTTTTAGGACTTTAAAAATAAATAATTTTCCAACTCAGATACTATAGCTTACACTCTGCATGAGAAATGGTAGCTTCAGTTATAAGAAAGAGTGGAGGAGATGTGGGGCTTGGTACACCACCAGAAGCTTGCGATCTATACGAGTGACGAGAGAACTGATCTGATTATTGAAATTCAGGTATGACTGGGCAAAACAAACATAAGAATTTTAAGTTTTAAAATTGCAATGTGATGGGATAAGCAAGATGAGATGGGTCTGCAAGTCTACTGGGGAAGTCAAAAGCCCAATGTCTGTAACTCCACAAGTCCACTACAGATTGGAGAGCAGAGTTGGTCTGTCCTGGGGTTGGAGGACTGCCTGTGTGCTTGCCTGGATGGGGGGATGGGGAGGACAAAAGGGGATTATTTTGCTGTAGATTTGTTGCTGTTGCTCTGTTGTTGATGCTTGTGTTTTTCTACTGAATATGTTGGTAATGCAATGCTGGCGCCAGAATGTGTGGTGACACTTGTGGGCTGCCCCTCAGCACATCTTTCTGTTACATATGATATATTTCACCATTTGTGTTCATGTATATAATAAATAAATGAATCTGAATGAATGAGTGCAGTGGGGATGTTGAGTTGTAATATTTAATTTTGTGTCTGATACAACTGCATATCAAATTGTAAGATAAATATGTATTCTAGCATGGAATTCTACCATTTTGGTGCATAATGGGTGGATTTCTGTGGATCATCTATTAGCTCAGTTACATTGCATACAGTTCTGGTCGGCAAGGATTTTAAGGCTTTGGAGAAGGTGCAGAAGAGGTTCACCAGGATGCTAGTTGGATTAGAGGGCAAGTGCTATAACAAGAGGTTGGACAAACTTGGGTTGTTTTCTCTGGAGCTAAAGAGGCTGAGGAGAGATCTGATAGTGGCTTATGACTATGAGAGGCATAAATAGAGTAGACAGACAACATCTGTTTCCAAGGGTTAAAATGTCTAATACAAAAGGGCATGCATTTAAGGTGAGAGGGTGTAATTTCAAAAGAGATGTGAAGGGCAAATGGTGAGGGGCATTTTTTTTTACACAGAGTGTGGTGGGTACCTGGGGTGGTGGCAGAGGCAGATACATCAGGAACTTTTAAGAGATGTTTAGATAGGCACCTGAATATGAGGAGAATGGAAGAATATGGATATTTTGTAGGCAGAAGGGATTAGTTTAGTTGGCCAATTGATTACTAATTTAATTGTTTCGGCATAACATTGTGGGCCTAAAGGCCTGTTCCTGTGCTAACTGTTCTATGTTCTATATAAAGGTAACACAGCTTATTAGAATCAAGGTAAACATTTCCTGTTGGGACAAACCCTAAGTAGACCAATGCATCGAATACTTATGTAAATTACTTTACTGAGAGTTGGAAGATATTCAAAGCTGAGTTAGAATCTCAGATGTACAAACAAAAATACTTCAGCGGCATTAACCTTGTGTAATCAGCTATTCAAAAGTAAACACTGATTAAAAAGAGATATAATTTTGTGTTTGCATTTAATCAGGCATAAGAATCTGCCAATTTATTCTCTTTATTAATTTCGTTCTTTTTTACTTTCTGGGCGTGATTGTCTTTTTTGATTTTCTGCGCATGCAAACAATACTTCAGTTGAAGCACAGACCCAAGTCTCATCCACTTTCTCTTCATGATCAACAAACATTTCTTGTTAAACGGAGCATTACGACAGAGGAGCTAGATCCTACCCAGTTTTATTTCTCCACGAGGTCCGCTTTAGGAACAAGAAATAGTAGAAAGAACGTAAGGAAACACCCAATACAGAGAGGAAATTGGAAAAAAGAAGCAGCAATTCCTATGATTCCTTAACTTCACCATCCTTATCACGTAATACAGCTTAAGAAACTGCAGCTATGTCTTTACAGATTATTTATCATTGATTAAAATAATTAGATTTCTGTTTAAGTTTGATTGCTAGCTACCTGATAAGGGGTAAGAAAGCCTTCTACTAATACTGTGAAATAAGACTATAAGACCAAAGGTCAGGGAGTACACCTGGTTGAAGTAACTCTTGCTTTTTTTGATAACCTCAATGCAATCTTTAGCATCTATATTAGATTCTCTCACCATGGTTGTAATATTACCATGCTGATCAACTTGGCCTTCATCCATTGTCAAGGCTGGTGATAGATATATTAGAGGCATTGAAGAGACTCTTGGATAGACATGATAAAATGAAAGTTGTTCAAAACATCCATTAAAAAAGACTATTAATCCATTTTTACTGTACAGACCATAAGACATAGGTGCAGAATACAGCCATTCGGCCCATCAAGCCTGCTCCACCATTCCATCGTGGCTGATTTATTATACCTCTCAACCCCATTCTCCTGCTTTCTCCTTGTAACTTTTTGACACTCTTTAATCAAGAACCTATCAGCCTCTTATTTAAATATACCCAATGACTTGGCTTCCACAGACTCACCACTGCCTGGCTAAAGAAATTCCTCCTCATCTCTGTTCTAAAAGGACATCACTCTATTCTGAGGCTGTGCCCTCTGGTTTTGAACTCTCCCACTATAGGAAATATTCACTCTATCAAGGTCTTTCAATATTCAATGGGTTTCAATGACATCTCCCCTCATTCTTCTAAACTCCAAGCAAGTCAAGGCTCAGAGTCAACAAATACTCCTCATACATTAACCCTTTCATTCTTGTGAACTTCCTTTGGATCCTCTCTAAAGACAGCATATCCTTACTTAGAATGGTCAAACAGGAATAGGAATAAGGGATCAGTGTTCTACTGATTACTGGCCTGCCAACAGATTTCAAAATATTGATTTGCTTGCTATTAAATGCTACTAGAATTAACTTCTTGTTTACTTATACTTCAGTAGCAAAAAAAGTCCAAAATTATTTTTAAAAATTGCATGCCAAGATATTCTATTCAAACATTACTGCAACTCAGGGGTTTATAAATTCACAGATGGTACGTTGTTTCACTCAAGGACAATGAACTTTATGGTGAGAGGCAAAGATAGACCAGTCAAGCTATAAGAAGAGCACATGTGAGAAGGACCTGGAAAGAACACACACAAGTGAAAGACAGATGCATGTTTAGACGCAGTTTTCAAATTATTGCTAATTAACTAATTCCTGGACAATCTGTATATTCATCAGCCACCAAACCAGATTCTGCTGAAGATGTAAATTATAGGTTTAAATTACTTAAGTGAACAAATGAGTTTTAAAAACATCACTCATTATTATGACATAAATTATAGTACATTAATATTACCAAATATCATATTTCATGTAAACATCATAGTGTACTCCAGAAGTATTTCCTTCTTTAATAATATACTTCATAAGAGCATCATTTGTAACCTAATCCTACAGTCAGTTAGTATTATGGTGGGCTGAAAAATAACTATAGCCACAATTCTAATAGATGACTCCATACCAATGCACATTTTGAAATTCCAATTCACAATTTTCTTTAGGGTACTGACTCATTTGATGAAAGCAAGGTAAAGCCTACATTAAAATAAGAGGATTTTAGATGAACAACATTAAGATTCTTTACAGGATCATCCTGCCAATTTAAACAAGGACTAGATAGCGTGGATGTGGAGAGGATGTTTCCTATAATATCAATCTAATCATGCCTCAGCTCCAGGTTTATGGAAACTTGTTCATGAGAATGATCCTAGTAATGAAAGGGTTAATGTATGAGAAGCATTTGATGGCTCTAGGCCTGTACTCACTGGAGCTCAGAAAAATAAAGGGTCTCATGAAACCTATCGAATATTGAAAGGCTTCACAGGCAGGAGGACATGGAGAGGAAGTTTCCTACAGTGGGGCAGTTGAGGACCAGAGGGCACAGAGATGAGGAGGAATTTCTTTAGCTAGAGGGTAGAGAATCTGTGGAAGCCAAGACATTGGGTATATTTAAAGTAGTTGATAGGTTCTTGTTTAGTAAGGGCATCATCACAGGAAGAAGGGTAGAAGAATGGGTTTGAGAGGGATAGTAAATCAGCCAGAATAGACTTGATTGGCCTAATTCTGCTCCTATGTCTGACGGTGCTATGGTCTTATTTCATCCAATTCTCAATCCTGCTGTCCATAGGCTCTACAGATTGGTTGTAAGTCATCTCAGGAGATGTTCCAAGCTCTGCAAAAATTGCAAGTGGCAGTACACACTTCACTTGGGAGCTTAGGAGATAATGGCGCCTAATGGCAACTCTTTTGCTTTCATCTTCAGAAACAGCTCTAATTCTATCTTTAATATCTCTATTTTCCCCTTTTAGGGTTCTTTTGAAGGTCCTGACCTGGAGTTACACGCTGACTTCGGTTCTTTGCGGGAATGGGACCTGCTGTCAGGGTCTCACGATTGGCCGTTATTCAATATACCAAGGATGTGGTCTAGAAGATTAGCTTGCCTATGGAGTTTCGGGATTTCATGAGGTTGGTGCCTCTGCAGGAAATTGGTGTGTCGTGGGAGATGAAAGGTTTCTGGCTGTGTGCCCAGAGACCCGAGTTCCTTGGGAACAGAGCTTGGAAAAAGCAACGCAACGGACTTTTAACATGGTAAATCAGCGAGTTGTTTGTTATGTCTCCTCTCACTGTGAAATGGATACACCTCTTTTTCCCTTATAAGGGAGAGAAAGAGCTGGTGGAATGTCGAATTACCGGGTGAATGAGCAGTCTTTGGGGTACTGCAAGTCCGTGTCTTTATCGATGCTTTGCTGCACGCTTGAGTGCTCGGTGGGGGTGGGGCACCAATGCTTTTTTTTGCTGGTGGGGGGGATCGTTACCTTGCTGCTGCTCATGTGTGGGTGGGGGGCTTTGGGGTTCTAACATTTAACTGTCATTCATTCTTTGGGGCACTCCTCGGCTTACGTGGATGGTTGCAAAGAAAAAGAATTACAGGATGTGTATTATATATATTGCTCTGACATTAAATGTACCTTTTAAACAAATGAAACTGACTGCTCTTGCAACTGAACGATTACAATTTCACCAGTGAGAAATACAATCAGTGACCACTTTATTAGGTACAGAAGTGGAACCCAGTGTGATCTTCTGCTGCTGTAGCCCATACACTTGAAGGCTTTGATGTGTTGTGTGTTCAGAGATGACCTTCTACACACTGCTGTTGTAACACGTGATTATTTGAGTCCTTCCTGTCAGCTCGAACCAGTCTGGCCGTTCTCCTCTGCCCTTTCTCATTAACAAGGTCTTTTCACTCACAGAACTGCCACTCACTGGATGTTTTTTTTGTTTCTCGCCCCATTCTCTGTAAATTCTAGAGATTGTTGTGTGTGAAAATCCCAGGAGTTTCTGAGTTACTCAATCCACCCCATCCGGCACCAACAATCATTCCACAGTCAAAGTCACTCAGATTTCTTCCCCATTCTGACGTTTGGTTTGAACAACAATTGAATCTCTTGACCATGTCTGCATGTTTTTATGCATTGAGTTGCTACCACATCATTGGCTGAGTAGATAACTACTTTATCAAGCAGGTATACAGGTGTACCTAATAAAGTGGCCACTAAGTGTATAATCGGCAGATTATGAGTGACTTTCACCTTTAGTTGGTAACAGCAGAATACCTTGGTCCCAACATGTTAATATCTAGACTCCTGATCACATCAGAACAGAAAACTAGAAGACTTTTCATCTCACTCAGTTTCTCCAGGTAACTATGGTATTGAAAGGAAAGCTAACCAGCCCTCCGAATCATTAGAGAACCTGTTTCCAATGCAGAGACTGGGAGTTGATCAAAGCCATCAGACAAACTTTAATGGTGATTGCTTAACCCCTTTGCAATGACCTGGAGGAATGGATCGAGTGGATAGCTAAAGACATTTTCCCAGGGTGGAATTGGCTAATATGGGGGGGGAGGGGGGGGATAACTTTCATTTGTATGGAGGAAAGTAAAGAAGGGATGTCCGAGGTAGGTTTTTTTTACACAGAGAGTGGTGAGTGCATGAAACACACTGCCAGGGATGGAGGCAGATACATTAAGGACATTTATGAGACTCTTAGACAGGCACATGGTGATAGAAAAATAGAGGGCTATGTAGGAGTGAAGTATTAGATTTTTAGAGTAGGTTAAATGGTCAGTACAACAACATGAACTAAGCTGTATTGTTCTATGTTTTACGACTTTGGTATCATGGGTGTCATGTAACAGGATTTGGACACACACAATGCTGGAGGAACTCAGCAGGTCAGGCAGCATCTATGGAAACAAGTACAGTCGATGATTTGGGCCGACACCCTTCGGCAGAACTGGAGAAAAAAAAATGAGGAGTAGATTTAAAAGGTTGAGGAGGGGAGAGAAACACACAAGGTGATAGGTGAAGCCAGGAGGGATGAAATAAATAGCTGGGAAGTTGATTGGTGAAAGAAATACAGGACTGGAGAAGGGGGAGTCTGATAGATGAGGATAGAAAGGTATGGAAGAAAGAAAAGGTGAGGGAGGAGCACCAGAGAGAGGCTATCAGCAGGTAAGAAGATATACTGTGTCCGGTGCTCCTGGTGTGGCCTTCTGTATATTGGTGAGAACTGACGTAGATCGGGAAACTGCTTTGCCGAGCACCAACCGCCAGAAGAAGTGGGATCTCCCAGTGGCCATCTATTTTAATTCCATTTCCTATTCCCATTCCGATACGTCTATCCTCCACTGTCCTGGGTAGCCTCCAACCTGATGACATGAAGATCGATTTCCGAACTTCTGGTAATGGTCCCGCCTGCCCCCTCCTTCACCAGTCCCCATCCCCTTTTCCCTCTCTCACCTTCTTGTCCACCCATCACTTCCCTCTGGTGCTCCTCCCTGCTTTTCTTTCTTCCATGGCTTTCTATTCCCCCCTTCTCCAGCCCTGCATCCCTCTCCCCAATCAACTTCCCAGCTCTTTACTTCACTCCCCCCCCTCCAGGTTTCACCTATCGCCTGGTGTTTCTCTCTCCCCTCCCCCACATTTTAAACCTATTCCTGATCTTTTTTTCTCCGGTCCTGCCGAAGGGTCTCGGCCCAAAATGTCAACTACATTCTTTTCCTTAGATACTGCCTGGCCTGCTGAGTTCCTCCAGCATTTTGTGTGTTGCTTGGATTTCCAACATCTCTAGTTTGTAACATGATTTGGATGATGTCCTGGCAGGCCAAATGATGTGATTAAATAAACATTTAAAGAAAATAGCGCACTCTTGTCGAGCAACTGCATATCCTGTTACAACATCAAACATCTAATAAAAATAAGTTGTCAAAAATTTAGGGCAGCATGGTGGTGAGGTGATTAGCAAAATGCTATTACAGTGTCAGCAACTCGGGTTCAATTCACCTTGCTGTCTGTAAGGAGTTTGCACATTCTCCTCGTGATCGCATCCTCTGGGAGCTCCAGTTTCCTCCCACATTCCAAAAGACGTGCAGGTTAGTAGGTTAACTGGTCACACAGGTACAATTGGGCAATATGGGATCGTTGGGGCCAGAAGGGGCTGTCATCATGCTGTATCCCTAAATTCCCAGCAATATGGTTGGGCTGTAAACATTGTATTGTTGTAACAAAAGAATTTCCCACAGATCCCTGAGTATAATGCAAATTATTCAGCACTAATAGCAAATTCCCACCGAAGAGCTCAAGCCAATAATTTGCTTGTGATCAACCTATCAGTTATCTTGGTCTGACAACCTTAAATTCAGCAACACTTTTAGAATCATCAAAACAAAACAAAGAATTAATGATTTTTTAAAAATGCAGGTGCCAGAAATATGAAATTAAAACAAAATTTGCAGTCTTAGAGGAACAGGGAAAAATAACCACATTATAAACTGAAGAGATTCTGCAGATGCTTGAAATCCAGAGCAACACACCCAAAATTCTGGAGGTCAGGCAGCATTTATAGAAATGTGTCATAAGGGGGCAGGAGGCTGGACCCAAGTGCAGGATGCAGGCACTGAAGTATCAGAGGCAGGACGGGAACAACTAAATGAGAGACAAGACGTGGAGACCATGGTGTGCCTGAGGGATGTGACATTCAAGGTGATGCTGGGGTTCCGAGAGAGTCTTAGAGTTCAGCCAGGCAGGAGCATCCCAGAGTTTAGGCAAGGCAGGATCCCAGAGTACAGGCAAGGCAGGATCCCGGAGTACAGGCAAGGCAGGATCCCGGAGTACAGGCAAGGCAGGATCCCGGAGTACAGGCAAGGCAGGATATTGGAGTGCAGGCAAGGCAGGATCCCAGAGTACAGGCAAGGCAGGATCCCGGAGTACAGGCAAGGCAGGATATTGGAGTGCAGGCAAGGCAGGATCCCAGAGTACAGGCAAGGCAGGATCCCAGAGTACAGGCAAGGCAGGATCCCGGAGTACAGGCAAGGCAGGATATTGGAGTGCAGGCAAGGCAGGATCCCAGAGTACAGGCAAGGCAGGATCCCAGAGTACAGGCAAGGCAGGATATTGGAGTGCAGGCAAGGCAGGATCCCAGAGTACAGGCAGGGTCTAGGAGTTCACTGGTCGGGCCACATGACTCCTGGGCAGGGTCCGGACCTCCCAGGCAGGAATACGGGGGCCTGAGCAGGTCACGGGGCACCTGCGTAGGTAGCGGGGCACGACCCATCACCAGCGAGGGATGGAAAGGGGCAGATACCTCTGTGCGGGCTGCTTAACTCCTAGGCAGGGCCCGAACCTCCCAGGTAGGAACACGGGGACCTGGGCAGGAAGGGGCAGAGTCCCCCGCCGGACAATGGCAGTCTGGCCAGGCTTGTCCGACGGAGGCAAGGGATAGGAAGGGAACTAGGTCCAGGGCGACTGCCAGACTTACTCGAAGAACTCGTCTTTAACGAGGGGAACTCCAAGTCAGGGCAACTGGAGGAACAGGGTAAGCAGGATAGGCAGAACAACCTATATATACAAGCCCCCTATATACACCGCCAGCCGATGGGCATCAGGGTCGCCTCCTTGATCCCCAACAAGCCACGATGATCCACAGGTGTGACTAATTGGGCTCAAGAGCGAAAGGAGGAACGGCTACAAGATCCGGAGTTCAGAATCCGCCGACCGGATCAAGACCCGGAATGCAAGTTCAGGACCGGACCATAACAGAAATGAGTAAACGGTCGACATATCACATTAATTTTAAGAAGAAGGAGAGGGGTAGGGTCAAATCAGTGTTTGCCATGGAGAGATGCTGCGGGGTCATTCAGATAAAAGAGGGTCCAAAATGTTATCTCTGTTTCTCTTTCCACATATGCCGGCTGACCTGCTGAGTATTTGCTTTAGTTCTTGTTGTTTAAGTTAAAAATACTCTTAAACCACTAAAACTAGAACTGTACTAACTACCTACAGTTTTAATATATTAAATCAGTTTGGATGAGCCAACATTACGGAGAAATGAAATTTATTTTATTACCTGAGATATCCCCTGGTGCTCCTCCCGTTCTCCCAATGTTTGAGAGGAGATGGTCTATGTTTGGTACTGGTTGTAATTCTGTATTATTTCCATGGTCAACTGGGGCCTGCAACAAAATACATTTTACATTACATTATTGACATAACGTATCTTTTTTTGTTAATCTTCAATAATAATTAATAAAAAAGATTTTAAAATGGAAATGAAAATACATTTTACAAGCTTATTTTTATTTCAATATTGCTTCCAAAGTCATTTATTAGTTACAAGTAATTACACCTATTTCATAAAGGTGTGTGCATTTAGTTATCTTCTGATCACAGCAAACGGTGAAGTAAGATGCAGATTTTTCCATGAGAACAGTTATTATCCCGTGAAAGATGACCAGCTGGGAGAGAAGAAGCCAGTACCTCTCCAACCTACTTGAAGAGCATTTTCGCAATCATTAAAATGTTCAAAGTTCAAATCAAATTTATTATCAATGTAGATATATGTTACCATAGATGACTCTGGGATTCATTTTCTTATGGGCATTTACAGGAAAGTAAAGAAATACAATAGAAGTTATGAAAAACTTATGTTCTCAATATTATTCATTTACACATTTTATAAGTTACACAATTTGTCTTCTTTTACACTTTGGTTGCTTCTCAATCTTTTAAATGCTAAAATCAAACCAACATCCACCACTTCTGCTGGCAGCTCGTTCCACACTCTTACCACTGAATGGAGGGGTTGCCCCTCAGGTTCCCCTCAAGTACTTCAACTTTCACCCTTAACCCATGAAATCTAGTTCTGGTCTTACTCAACCTCAGTGGAAAAAGCTTCCTTACATTGACTCTATCTATACCTCTCATAATTTTGAATATCAAATTTCCCTCATTCTCCTACACTCTAGGGAATAAAGTCCTAACATATACAACCTTTCCCAATAACTCAGATCCTCCAGTCCTGGCTTCATCCTTGTAAAATTTCTCTGTACTCTTTCAATCTTATTGCTATCTTTCCTGTTGGCAGATGACCAGAACTGCACACAATTCTCCAAATGTGGCCTCACCAATGTCGTATACAACTTCTGAGCACAATACTCTGATTTATGAAGGGCAATGTGCCCAAAGTTCTCGTTACGAGTCTTCAAGTTATAGGGAACGTACAAGTCCTACCTTCTCATCCATGTCTCCATCTTCATTGAAAAACCAGTCATACTGCAAAAAAAATGCAAATTGGTTTCAAAAGTAATTCAAATTATCCACTAGCCAATGGAACGATGCTTCAAAGGGACGTGACATTCCACAGATCCTGACAGAATTCAGCATATTAGAGTTTGCCCTTGTTACAAAAATTGAAAGAAAAACAGAGTAGATGTTGGAAATCCAATACGAGAAAAACGCAGGGAAGGAGTGCCTTGATATTGACACAGATGTCTGTGGATATTAAGTTATTGAGTATATTTAAAGGTCACAGTGAGAAGGCAGGAGAATGGAGTTGAGAGGGATAATAATAAATCAGCTATGATGGAATGGCGGAACAGATTAATGGGCTGAACAGCCTAATTCTGATCTAATGCCTTATGGTCTTGTGGTCTTTTAAGCAGTAAGACAATTCAGAACTGTTTTGCTCACTGCGCTTTCAGGCATTCATGGTTGGAGGTGCTAGAAACAGATGGGAGTGAAAATGAAACAATTTCACTACCTCAACAAGTTAGGACCTACAAAGAACTTGAAGGTATCAACAATCATCTTGAATGTTACAATTAAATGAAGATTTAGAGGATGCAATCATTGATATCATTGTATGAAGGCAGTCCATTATCCCTACTAGGTGTTTGCACTGATTTTGTTCATTGCCTACACTGGATAAATTCCTCTGCTGGTAACTATTAAGAACTAAATCACAGTCTTACGGTACTGTAGTACTATTGGTAGTGCTCAAATTTGTTCTGTATTTCAATTAAATACACAATTTGTTACTCAGTTTATCTTTTTTATACCTATTTAACTACTTCCATGAAATTTCAACTAATTGGGGCAGCCACATAACTGGGGCAAAATGTACTGGTCCCAATGTATCCCAAATAATTGTTACAGATCCAAAACAGCTTTATGAAAGTCTGGAGGGAAAACAGCAATTTGGCTCTACCAATGTACTATGTACTATGTTTAGTTATCATTACCCTACCAGGAGGTACTGTTGAGGTTGCAGTTAACGGGTGCATCCCAATGTAAAAGGGGGACAAAATCGAAAAGGGTGAATACAGGACTGAAGGTGTTGTATTTGAATAAATGCAGAATTTGGAATAAAGTTAATGAACTTGTAGCACAGTTAGAGATTGGCAGGTATGATGTCATGGGCTGAGTTGTGGCTGAAAGAAGATTAGAAGATTGTAGCTGAGATCTTAACGTCCAAGGACAGGCAGGTAGATCGAGGGGGTGGGGTGACTCCGTTGGTAAAAAATGAAATCAAATCATTAGAAAGAGGTGACTTAAGATCAGAAGGTGTAGAATCACTGCAAGTAGAGCTAAGGAATTGCAAGGGTAAAAAGACCCTGATAGGAGTTACAGTGGTGCTAGAAAATTTGTCCAATACTATATGTATTTGCTGGAAACATTTGGGTGAAGTTATTGCAGTACAAGGGGGTGATACCAGTTACTTAAAGCAAAGATTCACATACTTTTTCCAAGAAACACATGTAATATTGGATCATTTTTCTCAATAAATAAATGAACAAGTATAATATAACCATATAACAATTACAGCACAGAAACAGGCCATCTCGGCCCTTCTAGTCCATGCCGACGCTTACTCTCACCTAGTCCCACTGGCCCACACTCAGCCCATACCTCCATTCCTTTCCTGTCCATATACCTATCCAATTTTACTTTAAACGACTAAACCGGACCTGCCTCTACCACTTCTACTGGAAGCTCATTCCACACAGCTACCACTCTCTGAGTAAAGAAATTCCCCCTAGTGTTACCCTTAAACTTTTGCCCCCTAACTCTCAACTCATGTCCTCTTGTTTGAATCTCCCCTACTCTCAATGGAAAAAGCCTATCCACGTCAACTCTTTATTTTAAATACCTCTATCAAGTCCCCCCTCAACCTTCTATGCTCCAAAGAATAAAGACCTAACTTGTTCAACCTTTCCCTATAACTTAGGTGCTGAAACCCAGGTAATCTTCTCTGTACTCTCTCTATTTTGTTGATATCTTTCCTATAATTCGGTGACCAGAACTGTACACAATACTCCAAATTTGGCCTCACCAATGCCTTGTACAATTTTAATATTACACCCCAACTCCTATACTCAATGCTCTGATTTATAAAGGCCAGCATACCAAAAGCTTTCTTCACCACCCTATCCACATGAGATTCCACCTTCAGGGAACTATGCACCATTATTCCTAGATCACTCTGTTCTACTGCATTCTTCAATGCCCTACCATTAACCACGTATGTCCTAATTGGATTATTCCTACCAAAATGTAGCACCTCACACTTATCAGCATTAAACTCCATCTGCCATCGTTCAGCCCACTCTTCTAACTGGCCTAAATCTCTCTGCAAGCTTTGAAAATCTACTTCATTATCCACAATGCCACCTATCTTAGTATCATCTGCATACTTACTAATCCAATTTACCACCCCATCATCCAGATCATTAATGTATATGACAAACAAATGCTTTTGTGTTATTTATTTAATTAGGTTTTCTCTATCTAGTTTTCGGACTTATGTGAAGATCTGATCACATTTTAGGTCTGTCTTACTTATGCAGAAATAGAGAAAATTCTGCAGGATTCACAAACTTTCTGGCACACTTGTATATACAGACCTCCAAACAGCAGTAAGGATGTGGTCCACAAAATGGGAGATAGAAAATGGCAATGTTATTAGAGTCATGGAGAATTTCAATATGCAGGTAGATTGGGAAAATCAGGTTAGTGCTGGATCCCAAGAGGGGAAATTTATAGAATGGCCAGGAGATGGCTTTTTAGAGCAGCTCATGGTTGAGCCAACTATGGGATCAGCTATTCTGGATTGGGTGCTGTGCAATGAACTGGAATTGATTAGAGTGCTCAAGTTAAAGGAAATCTTAGGGGTCAGTGATCGTAATATGACAGAATTCACCCTGCAATTTGAGAAGGAGAAGCTAAAGTCAGATGTATCAATATTACAGTGGAGTAAAGGGAATTACAGAGGAATGAGAGAAGGAGTTGGCCAAAATTGATTGGAAGGGAACACTAGAAGGGATGATGGCAGAGCAGCAATGGCTGGAATTTCTGGGAGCAATTCAGAAAGTGCAGGATAGGTAGATCCCAAAGAAGAAGTCATATTCTAAAGGCAGGATGATACAACTTTGGCTGACAAGAGAAGTCAAAGCCAACATAAAAGCCAAAGAGGGCATAAAATAGAGCAAAAATTAGTGGAAATCTAGAGGATCTGGAAGCTTTTAAAAACCAACAGAAGGCAACAAAAAAGTCATAAAGAAGGAAAAGATTGAATATGAAGGTGAGCTTGCCAATTAATAATAAAGAGGATACCAAATGTTTCTTCAGATACATAAAGTGTAAAAGAGGGGTGTGAGTAGATATCAGACCGGAAAATGATGCTGCAGAGGTAGTAATGACTGACAAGGAAATGGTAGATGAACTGAATAAATATTTTGCAGCAGTCTTCACTGTGGAAGACACTAGCAGTATGCCAGAAGTTTGAGAGTGCCAGGGGGCAGAAGTGTGTGAAGTTCCTTCTAGGGAGAAGGTTTTTGGGAAACTGAAAGGTCTGAATGTAGCTAAGTCACCTGGACCAGATAGTCTACCCCTAAGGTTCTGAAGAGATTGCGGAGTCATTAGCAATGATCTTTCAAGAATCAGTTGATTTTGGCATGGTACTGGAGAAATGGAAAATTGCAAATGTCACTCCACTCTTCAAGAAGGGAGAAAGACAGAAGAAAAGAAATGATAGCAACACACACAAAATGCTGGAGGAACTCAGCAGGCCAGGCAGCATCTATAGAAAAAAGCACAGTCAACGTTTTGGGTCGAAACCCTTCCGATTTCCAGCATCTGCAGACTTTCTCTTGTTTGTGAAAAGAAATTATAGGCCAGTTAGTCTGACCTCAGTGGTTGGGAAGATGTTAGAGTCGATTGTTAAGGATGTGGTTTTGGGGTACTTGGAGGCACGTGATATAATAGGCCATAGTCAGCATGGTTCCTCAAGGGAAAATCTTGACTGACAAATCTGTTGGAATTCTTTGAAGAGGTAACAAGCAGGGTAGACAAAGGAGAATTGGTGGATGTTGTGTATTTAGATTTTCAGAAGGTCTTTGACAAGGTGCCACACATGAAGCTGCTAAACAAGCTAAGAGGCCATGGTATTACAGGAGAGTTCTAGCATGGATAATGGAGTGGCTGATTGGCAGGAGACATAAGAGTTGGAATAAAAGGAGCCTTTTCTGGCTGGCTGCCAGTGAGTAGTGGCATTCCACAGGGGTCTGTGTTGAGACTGATTCTTTTTATGTTATATGTCAATGATTTGGATGACAAAATTGATAGCTTTGTTGCAAAGTTGCAAATGATACAAAGATAGATGGAGGGGCAGGTAGTTTTGAGGAAGCAAAGAAGCTACAGAAGGACTTAGACAGATTAGGAGAATGGCAAAGAAATGGCAGATAGAATACCTGTTGGGAAGTTATGGTCATGCACTTTGATAGAAGAAATAAAACCCTAGACTATCAGAGAAAAAAAATCAAAAATCTGAAGTGCAAAGGGTCTTCGGAGTCCTTGTGCAGGATTCCCTGAAGGTTAATTTGCAGGTTGAGTTGGTGGTGAGGAAGGCGAATGCAATATTGGCATTTATTTCGAGAGGACTGAAATATAAGAGCAAGGATGTAATTTTGAGACTTCATAAAGCACTGGTGAGGCTTCACTTGGAGTATTGTGAGCAGTTTTGGGCCCCTTATCTTAAAAAGGATTTCAAAAGAAAGGTTCACAAAAATTATTCTAGGATTACCCAGGATTGGATAGGTATATGGATAGGAAAGGAATGGAGGGTTATGGGCTGAGTGCGGGCCAGTGGGACTAGGTGAGAGTGAGCATCGGCACGGACTAGAAGGGCTGATATGGCCTGTTTCCATGTTGTAATTGTTATATGGTTATAAAAGGTTTGTCACATGATGGCTCTAGGCCTGTGCTCACTGGAATTCAGAATAATGAGGGGAGATCTCACTGAAACCTACCAAATATTGAAAGCCCTTAACAGAGTGGATGTGGAGAGGATGTTTCCTATAGTGGGGGAGTCTAGGGCCAGAGGACACAGATAGAGTGGATGTGGAGAGGATGTTTCCTACAGTGGGGGAGTCTAGGACCAGAGGACACAGACAGAGTGAATGTACAGAGGATGTTTCCTACAGTGGGGGAGTCTAGGACCAGAGGACACAGATAGAGTAGATGTGGAGAGGATGTTTCCTATAGTGGGGGAGTCTAGGACCAGAGGACACAGATAGAGTGTATTTGGAGAGGATGTTTCCTACAGTGGGGGAGTCTAGGACCAGAGGACACAGATAGAGTGGATGTAGAGAGGATGTTTCCTATAGTGGGGGAGTCTAGGACCAGAGGACATAGACAGAGTGGATGTGGAGAGGATGTTTCCTATAGTGGGGGAGACTAGGACCAGAGGACACAGATAGAGTGCATGTGGAGAGGATGTTTCCTATAGTGTGGGAGTCTAGGACCAGAGGACACAGATAGAGTGGATGTGGAGAGGATGTATCCTATAGTGGGGGAGACTCGGACCAGAGGACACAGATAGAGTGGATGTGGAGAGGATGTATCCTATAGTGGGGGAGTGTAAGACTGGCATCAGAATAGAAGGATGTCCCTTCAGAACAGAAATGCAGAGGTATTTCTTTAGCCAGATAGTGACAAATCTGTGGAATTCATTGCCACAGGCAACTGTGGAGGCTGAGTCATTTGGTATATTTTAGTCAGAGGTTGATAGGTTCTTGGTTAGTCAGGGCATGAAGGGATACAGAGAGAAGGCAGGAGATTGGGGCTGAGTGGGAAATGGATCAGCCACGATATAATGGCGAAGCAGACTTGATGGTCCAAATGGCCAAATTCTGCTTCTATATCTTATGGTCTATGGTCTTCTCATCGCTGTTTATTCTTCTCAATAAATCACTAATTTATTCAAGGAAAAATTTTAAACTTACATGTTGTATTAAGGTTTCAATTATTTTGTACCGATCTTGCATGTGCGTCACCATGTCAATCATTTTGTCCTCTGACGTCCTGACAAGTGTTGGGCCAAACACCAAAGCCAAGTTCCGTGGTTCCATCTAAGAGGGTGAAAACACAAGGCAATGACAGATTGGAGACTAAATTAATTTTCAGAGGAGTAATGGATGATGAGTAAATTTATTGGTCAATTTAATAAAAAATTAAGATTGTTTATTGAAGCTTCAAAGTAGACAGCTAAATATTGTACAAATAACATTGTACTATAATATTGTACATAATAATATTGTACAAAATGCTCCTCTTACCTCTTCCAGTTCATGATTCTGCACACAGTCGGTGTACACCAGCACAAGAGGCGAGTTTAGTGAGTACAGATAACTCTCAAAATGAAATATAGTAGGAGAAGGCTATTCCACTCACCCTGCCTGGACTGGTTCTCTGAAGTGCTACTCCCTGACACTTACCATATAGCCATAATTCAGATTCAGATTTATCACATGTAGGGCAAAACATACAGTAAATTGTGATGATACTCCCCACTGTACATCTATAGAAGTTTGTGAAAGTTTTAGATGACTTGCCAAGCAAGCAACACAAAGGATGAGCTGGGGGAGTCTGCAAGTGTTGCCACACATTCCAGACACAAAGCTCGGCAATACACATAAAACACAAAAAAGATGTTTTGGGCCAAGACCCTTCAACAGTCCTTGTGTGTGTTATAAACAAAAGAAGGCAGAAGCAGAGCAATAAAGGCAGAACATGACAACATGGCAGGTCAGGCTGGACATGTCTTGGTCCAAAACGTTAATTGTTCATTCCTCTCCATAGATAGTGCCTGACCTGCTGAGTTCCTCCAGCATTTGGAGTTGGTCAACTTGTGTCATTCAACAGTCTCAAGGAGATTTAGATCACACCTTGACCAAAGTATCCATGGGTTGATAATGAACTGGATGCCACTCTTAATTCAACATTCATTGCAAAATTTATAATTTGCTTCAAAATTGGCCTAGTACTACTCTCGCAACCTCTGCTTTTCAGAATTGCAATCTATACCTCCACCACAGCGTCAGAGGCAGAATATGTAACCAAATTCTGAAGCTTTCGCATCTAAAACTTGACACCTATTTCCCTTTCCTCTTTTTCAAGCACCCTTTAATGTGCATCTTGACCCAGGTTCCTTTCCTATCGATCTTTTGTAATGTAAGCTGCCCTATATTGGACTTAATTATTTTAAATGGTAATATCTGAGGAAAGAACAACATTAACCTCTCACTCAACATCAGCAAAACTAAAGAGCTGATTATCGACTACAGGAGGAAGAATTCAAAGGTCCATGAGTCAGTCCTCATTTCAGGATCAGAGGTGGAGAAGGTCAGTAACTTTAAATTCCTTGGCGTTATCATTTAAGAGCAACTGTCCTGGGACCAACACGTAAGTGCTATCACAAAGAAAACACGGCAGCGCCTTAACTGTCTTAGAAATTTCCATAGATTTGGCAAGTCATCTAAAACTTTCACAAACTTCTATAGATGTACAGTGGGGAGTATCATGACTGGATGCATCACAATGTGCTATGAAAAGGAATGCCCAATAATGGAAAAGTCTACAAAAAATGATGGATGCAGCCAGTCCATCACAGATAAAGCCCTCTGTATCATTAAGCACATACACAAGAAGTGCAGCCACAAAGGGAAAGAGTAACATAAATATCATCTGTCCATCACCCGGGCCATGCTCTCTTCTAGCTACAACCATTGGACAGAAGGTACGGGAGGCTTAGGTCCCACACTACAAGGTTTAGGAATATTACCCTACAACCATAAGGCACCTGGACAGCGAGGATAACCATAAGACCTTAACCTTATAAGACATAGGAGCGGAATAAGACCAGAATAAGAAGTTACTCCTCACATCTGTTCTAAATGGACGTCCCTCTATTCTGAGGCTGTGCCCTCTGGTCCTAGACTCACCCACCACTCTATCTTGGCCTTTTTCAATATTCCATAGGTTTCAATGAAAAACCTCTTCATTCTTATAAACTCAAGGGAGTTCTGGCCCAGAGTCATCAAAAGCTCCTCATATGTTAACCCTTTCATTCCTGGAGTCATTCTCGTGAACCTTCTCTGAACCCTCTCCAATGCCAGCACATCATTTCTTAAATAAGGGCCCAAAACTGCTCACAATACTCCAAATGCAACCTTGAGTCACATCCTTGATTTTATATTCAAGTCTGGAAATGAATGGTAACATTGCATTTGCCTTCGTTACCACCAGCTCAACCTGCAAGTTAATCTTTAGGGAATCCTCCATAAGGACTCCCAAGTCCCTTTGCACCTCTGATGTTTTAAGTTTCTCCCCATTTAGAAAATAATATACACCTTTATTTCTTCTGCCAAAGTGCATGACCATACATTTCACTACGTTATATTCCACATGCCACTTCTTTACCCATTCTTCCAATCTGTCCAAGTCCTCTGCAGACTCCCTCTTCCTCAACACTACTTGCTCTTCCACTTTTCATTGTATCAGCAAATTTGGCCACAAAGCTATCAATTCCGTCATCTAGATTGTTGACACATAATGTGGAATGAAGCAGTCCCAATACCGATCTCTGCAGAACACGACTAGTCACTGGCAGCCAACCAGGATAGCCCCCTTTTATTCCCAATCTTTGCCTCGCCAGTCAGCCAATCTTCTATCCATGCTAATATCTTTCTTGTAATACCATGGGCTCTCATCTTGTTAAGCAGCCTCATGTGTGGTGCCTTGTCAAAGGCCTTCTGAAAATCTAAGTAAGCAACATCCACTGACTCTCCTTTGTCTATCCTGCCTGTTATTTCCTCAAAGCGTTCCAACAGATTTGTCAGGCAACATTTCCCCTTAAGTAAACCATGCCTATTTTACCATGTGCCTCCAAGTATGCTGAAACTCCATCCTTAATAATGGATTCCAACATCTTTCCAACCATGGAAATCAGGCTATCTGGCCTATTGCCTTTCTTCTGCATCCTTCCCTTCTTAAAGAGTGGAGTGACATTTGCAATTTTCTGGTCCTCCAGTGCTATTCCAGAATCTAGTGATTCTTGAAAGATCATTTTACTAATGCCTCCACAATCTCTTCAGTTACCTCTTTCAGACCCCCTGGGGTGTAGCCCATCTGGTCCAGGTGACGCACAGTATCTACCTTAAGACCTCTCAAGCACCCTCTCCTTAGTAATAGCAACTACACTCTCTTCAGCCCTGACACTCCAGAATTTCTAGTATACTGCTAGTGACTTCCACAGCAAAATATTTGTTAAGTTTGTCTGCAATTTATTTTTCCCCCAATACTTGCTCTCCAAGTCATCACCCTGACACAGTGGTGTCAAGCAAACAACCTCTACTTCAACGTCGCAACAACAAAGGTGCTGGTTGTGGACTACAGGAGAAATGGAGACAGGCTCACCCCTATTGACATCAATGGATCTGGGGTTGAGAGGGTGAACAGCTTTAAGTTCCTCAGCATAAATATCACCGAGGATCTCACACCGGATGTGTGGTGGAAAAAGCACAACAGCACCTCTTTCACCTCAAACGGTTGAAGAAGTTTGGTACCGGTCCCCAAATCCTAAGAACTTTCTATAGGGGCATAGTTGACAGCATCCTGACTGGCTGCATCACTGCCTGGTCTGGGAACTGTACTTCCCTCAATCGCAGGACTCTGCAGAGAATGGTGCAGACAGCCCAGCGCATCTGTGGATATGAACTTCCCACGATTCAGGACATTTAGAGAGACAGGTATGTAAAAAGGGCCCGAAGGATCATTGGGGACCCGAGTCATCCCAACCACAAACTGTTCCAGCTGCTACCATCCGGGAAACAGTACCACAGCATAAAAACCAGGACCAACAGGCTCCGGGACAGCTTCTTCCACCAGGCCATCAGACTGATTAATTCACGCTGATACAATTATATTTCTATGTTATATTGACTGTCCAGTTGTACATACTATTTATTATAAATTACTATAAATTGCACATTTTGATGGAGACATAACGTAAAGATTTTTACTCCTCATGTATGTGAGGGATGTAAGTAATAAATTCAATTTTCCAGCAGTCTGAAATCTACTCTTGCCTCTTGTTTACTCTTTATATGTCTGAGAAAGCATTTGGTAGCCTCTTCAATGTTATTGGCTAGCATACTTTCATATTCCATATTTTCTCTCATTATGGCATTTTTTAGTTGCCTTCTGTTGGTTTTTAAATGCTTCCCAAACCTTTACCTTCCTCCTATTTTTGCTGTATTATATGCCCTACTTTTGCTTTTACGCTGCCTTTGACTTCTCTTTCAGCCACGGTTCCCTCATTCTCCCTTTAGGATACTTCTTCAACTTTGTGACGTATCCATTCTGCGCCTTCTGAATTGCCCCAGAAACTCCAACCATTGCTGCTCTGCTGTCATCCCTGATAGTGTCCCCTTTCAGCTCCTCTCTCATGCCTCTGTAATTCCCTTTACTCCACTGTAATACTGATACACCTGATTTTAGCTTCTCCTTCTCAAACTGCAAGGTGAACTTTGTCATATTATGATCACTACCTCCTAAGGGTTCCTTATTTTATGCTCCCTAATCAAATCTGGTACATTACATAACACCCAATCAAGAATTGCTGATCCTCTAGTGGGATCAACCGCAAGCTGTTCTAAAAGGCCAGTTCCAAGGCATTCTACAAATTCCCTCTCTTGGGATCCAGCACCAACCTGATTTTTGCCACCTACCTGCATATTGAAATCCCCCATGACTATTGTAACATTGCCCCTATTATAAGCTTTTTCTATCTCACATTGTAATTTATATCTCACATCCTGGCTACTGTTTGGGGGAGGGGGGGGAGTTCTGTACATAGCTCCCATCACGGTCATTTTACTCTTGCAATTTCTTAACTCTACCCACAAGGATTCTACGTCTTCTGATTCTGTATCATCTCTTTCTAAGGATTTGATTTCATTTTTTTACCAACAGAGTCACCATATCCCCTCTGCCCACCCGCCTGTCCGTTTGATGCAATGTGTATCCTTGGATGTGAAGCTCCCAACGATGATCTTCTTTCAGCCACAACTCAGTGATGCCCACAACGTCATACCTGCCAATCTCTAACTGTGCTACAAGGTCAGCCACCTTATTCCATAAACTGCGTGCATTCAAATATAACATCTTCAGTCCTGTGTTCATCACCCTTTTTGATTTTGCCTCCATGTTACACTTCAACTCATTCCATTGACTGCATTTTTGCCCCATCATCTGCCTGTCCTGCCTGACAGTCTCACTACACACTGCATGTGCTTGTATGCCAACTGCCCCAACACTCTGGTTCCTACCCCCCTGCCAAATTAGTTTAAACCCTCCCCAACGGCTCTAGCGAACCTACTTTCAAGGATATTAGAATTAGAATAACAATTTTATTCCTTACATCCATCTCACAACACGAGGGAGTATAAATCTTTATGTTGCATCACTGTTGCTATGTGCAAGCAATAAGGAAGGGAAATGTGGGAGGATATTGCCTAAGCACTAAGATTGTATATATGTATGTACAGTCAAACTTACTATCAGATTAATGTGTATTGATAAATTGGATGACCTGGTGAAAGAAGCTGTCCTGTAGCCTGTTGGCCCTGGCCTTAATGCTGCAGTACCATTTGCCAGATGGTAGCAGCTGAACCAGCTTGTAGTCTGGGTGGCTGGAGTTCATGATGATCCTCTGGGCCCTTTTTACGCACCTGCGACTGTAAATGTCCTGAATAGAGGAAAGTTCACATCCACAGACTGCACCACTCTCTGCAGTGCCCTGCGATTGAGGGTAGCACAGTTCCCATACCAGGTGGTGACACAGCCAGTCAGGAGGCTCTCCATGGTACCCCTGTAGAAAGTCCTGAGGATTCGGGGACTCATGCCAAACTTCTTCAGCCCTCTGAGGTGAAAGAGGTGCTGTTGTGCTTTTTCCACCACACAGCCGGTACGTACAGTCCAGGTGAGATCCTTGGTGATGTGTATACTCGGAACCTGAAATTACTCTCCCTCTCAACTACAGATCCGCTGCTGTCAATAGGGTCTAGCCTGTCTCCGTTCCTCCTGTAAACCACAATCAACTCTTTTGTTTTTTTGACGTTGAGGGAGAAGTTGTTTTCTTGGCACTACTATGTGATGAAGGGGTACTGGTTCCCCCTTGGGTTCAGGTGTAACTTGTCCTATTTGTACAGGTCAAACCTTCCCCAGAAGACCCCAAAGATCCAGAAATCTGAACTCTGTCCCCTACCCCACTTCTTCAGCCATTCATTCATCTGTACTATTTCTGCTTTGACTAGCACGTGCCATTGACAGTAATACAGAGATTACTACGATGGACGTCCTGATCTTCCCCATCTTCCTGTAATCACTGTGCAGGATCTCTTCCCCCTTTCTACCTATGTCAGTGGTGCCAATATGAACCATGGCTCTGAGTGTTCACCCTCTGAGAATCTTCTGCAGCTACTCTGAGATATCCTGGACCCTAATACCTGGGAGTCAACACACCATCCTGGTATCTCTTTCACAGGCACAGAATCTCCTGTCCATTCCCTTAACTACTGAGTTTCCTTTATCCTTCCATGCTGAGCCTCAGAGCCAGCCACGGTGCCACTGGCCGGCCTGGCTGCTGCGGTGCCAATAGGTCACCTCATCAGTGTACGAGCTGCTGAAGACAATGGCCATAGAGGAACCCTGCTTACTCCTGATGGCCACCCATCTACTATTTGAAGCCTGCTCTCTGGGTGTGACCACCTCAGTAAAAATCTCATCTATGAAGTTTACAGCCTCCCAGATCGTCCTCCTGAGTACATCCAACTCCAGCTCCAGCTCCTTGACCTTGTCAGTCAGGAACCGAAGTTGGGTGCACTTCCTGCAGATTTAGTCATCAGGGAAATCGTAAGGAACCCTGAGAGAGCACATCCCACAGGAGGAGCATTCTTCTGCCTGAACTACGATCCTGCCTACACTTGTCATACCTCGAACTTCTCAAACTTAAACTCTAGCCTCAGACTTTAATGCTGAACTGATTTTACAACCTATAGACTCATTTTCAAGGATTCTACAACTCATGTTCTCAGTGCGTTTGCATGTGTGTGTGTGTGTGTATATATACACACACACACACACACACATATGTGGGTACTTATTTATTAATTATTTTATTTTATGCATGCAGAGTTTGATTTCTTTTGCATGCTGGTTGTTTGTCAGTCTTTGATTTGTGCAGTTTTTCATTGATTCTATTGTACTTATTATACCACCGTGAATGCCTGTGAGAAAATGAATCTCAGGGTAGTATATGGTGACTATAGACACTTTGATAATGAATTTACTTTGAACTTGGATTTTTTTGAACTGTCTCCGTAACTAAAAGAATCACTTTCAAGGACTCTACAACTCATGTTCTCATTAATATGTACGTACATGTATCCCGTTTTTCGAACATTCACTTTACGACACCTCGCTGTTACGAAAGAGCTACATTAGTTACCTGTTTTCGCTAACAGAAGGTGTTTTCACTGTTACGAAAAAAGTCAGTGCGTACGCTGAGCAGCCAAGCTCCTCCCCCGGAACTGCATTCTAGCCAGCATTGCTTAAGCACGTGCCTGTGAGCATCTGTGCTTTATGTCAATTTATTTTGTGCATCTGTTAGCAAGATGAGTTCTAAGGTATCGGAAAAGCCTAAAAGAGCGCGTAAGGGTGTTACACTTAGCGTAAAACTAGACATAATTAAGCTTTTCGATCATAGTGAACAAAGTAAGGACATAGTGAGTTTGGCATCCCATGACCAAGAACTGACAGATGAAGAGCTGATGAAGGGGAAAGGATAACAATTGAAGCCGAACGCAGTAGCGAACGGCCCAAGAGTGAAGACATCCAGGAATTGAACGTGAAGCAATTGCGTGAGATTTTCGCTGCGATTGACAATGCTGCAATGATTGCAGAAAAGTACAACTTTAATTTTGAAAGGGTACGTATGTTTAGGGCATATTTGCAGGATGGTTTGAGTGCTTACAAAGAGCTGTATGATAGAAAAATGCGCAAGGCTAAGCAGTCAAGCATACTGTCGTTTTTCAAGCCTTCTACATCAGCCACAGCAGACAATGAAACTCGACCTTCGACATCGAGGCAGACAGACATAGAAGATGACCTGCCTACCCTGATGGAAACAGACAACGATGAGATGACACCCCAGACTCCTCCACCTCCCACCACCCCACCATCCGACGACTCAGCCTAATACACCATCATCAGTGTGTTCGCTGTCTTCCCGATTCCGATCAGTGAAACTACACTGTACATACATTATTTCTACTTTATATAGGCTGTGTATTTTTATGTGTTATTTGGTATGATTGGGAAGCTTCATAGCTTAAAGGTTACTGGAAAGAGTGTTTCCGCCGAGAGCGCTTGCGCCGAGCGTTTTTGCCGCGTGCGCTTGTGCCGTGTGTTTTTGCCGCGAGTGCTGCCAAGAGCGTTTGCGCCGAGTGTTTCTGCCAAGAGCACTTGCGCCGAGCGTTTTTGCCGCGTGCGCTTGTGCCGTGTGTTTTTGCCGCGAGTGCTGCCAAGAGCGTTTGCGCCGTGTGTTTCTGCCGAGGGCGCTTGCGCCGTGTGTTTCTGCCAAGAGCACTTGCGCCGAGCGTTTTTGCCGCGTGCGCTTGTGCCGTGTGTTTTTGCCGCGAGTGCTGCCAAGAGCGTTTGCGCCGAGTGTTTCTGCCAAGAGCACTTGCGCCGAGCGTTTTTGCCACGAGTGCTGCCGAGAGCGCTTGCGCCGTGTGTTTCTGCCGAGGGCGCTTGCGCCGAGCGTTTTTGCCGTGTGCGCTTGTGCCGTGTGTTTTTGCCGCGAGTGCTGCCGAGAGCGCTTGCTCCAAGTCTTTCTGCCGAGAGCACTTGTGTGAGATTTTCACTGCGGTGGACATTAATTGCAGGAAAGTCTTCCTACATTATATAGGCTGTGTATTTATCAGACCATTCCTCCTTTTACTATATGTTACTGTTACTGTTCTATGTGTTATTTGGTATGATTTGGTAGGTTATTTTTTGGGTCGGCGGACGCTCACACATTTTTCCCATATAAATAAATGGTAATTGCTTCTTCACTTGACGACATTCCAGCTTACGAACCATTTCATAGGAATGCTCTACCTTCGAATAGTGGGGGAAACCTGTATAATCTTTGTGCATAACTTTTTTTGTAAATTCTCCTGTGAATGCCTGTTAAAAATGAATCACGGAGTAGTATATAGTGACATATACATACTTCGGTAATAAATTTACTTTCAGTTTGATTATTTTTGTAGTTTACTCACTGGTAGAGAGTTAATATTACAGATTGAAAAAGTAGGAGTTACCTTGTTCTTTTCAGAGTGATCTGCCACAGTCTTCAGATGGCCCGTAAGGAACTTCAGTGTTTCAAAATAATACTCTGGCAAATTCCAAAGCTGAAATAATGTAAGATGTATTAGCATAAAAGTGGACCTTCATGTTCATTCACTACATTTTAATATTACAGAAACATTGGGAAGGAGATGCTGGAGTCAGTGTGGGCGAGGGCTGGAGTCTGGCCCCTCTTGTTGGCACTGCCCCCAAGTGTTCACAAGGTGGAAGATAAATTGGATTGTGTTTATCTGCAGCTGCACCATAAACCTACAGGGGCTTGGGCAATGTATATATATTTTTTATGACTGTATGCTTTCTGCTATCGTAACTCTGTACTATATGTGCTGTGTGTGACTGTTGATACTGTGTTTTGCACCTTAGCCCCAGCGGAATGTTGTTTCTTTTTGCTGTATTCATGTACATGATTGAATGACAAACTTCAACTTGCACTTGATCTAAAATATTTAACCCCACAACTTTAATCTAATCTTTTAGAAAGGAATAATCTGACAGATATTGTGCTTCAGTTTATGGCCATTTTACAGGTTAGAGGAAATAAGGGATTATTGATTTGGATTTACTTTAATCTTATGAGTATAGAAAGTGCACTCGGTGGCCACTTTATTAGGTACACCTGTACACCTGCTTGTTAATGCAAATATTCAATCAGCCAATCATGTGGCAGCAACTCAATGCGTAAAACCATACAGATGTAGTTAATAAGTTCAATTGTTCAGACCAAACATCAGAATGGGAAAGAAATGTGATCTAAGTGACTTTGACTGTGGAGTGATTGCTGGTGATAGACAAGGTGGTTTGAGTATCTCAGAAACTGCTGATCTCCTGGGATTTTCATGCACAACAGCCTCTTAAAGCTTACAGAGAAAGGTGTGAAAAACAAAAAACATCCAGTGAGTGGCAGTTCTGTGGGCAAAAATGCCTTAACAAGAGGTCAGGGTAGAACGGCCAGACTGGTTCAAGCTGAAAGGAAAGCAACAGTAACCCAAATAACCACAGGTTTACAACAGCAGTGTGTAGGAGGGCATTTCTGAATGTACAATGCATTGCACTGTAAAGTGGATGAGTTACTGCAGAAGATCATACCAGGTTCCACTCCTGTACCTAATGAAGTAGCTACTGAGTGTGTAACTTTGGAGTTGTAGATGGTTAATAACTTATAAGCGTGTTTATGTTGCAAACTGTGAGGACAACTGTAATGCAGATTGTAAGGATTTAAGACTAATAAAATTGGGGAGACACATGGCTTGTGGTATTTAGTCAGAAGGCATGAAGTAATAAATTTTGGAAACAAAAGGAGATAGAATTAGTGTTGTTACATTTTGCACTGTTAATGAGGTGCAGGAACAAAATGCCATGGTAGCTAGCAATTAGTGCAACACTATTACAGCTCCAAGCAATTCAGAGTTCTGAGTTCAATTCCAGCACCATCTGTAAGTGGTTGTATGTTCTCCATGTCTGGGTGCTCCAGTTTCTTCCCACATTCCAAAGATCATTGTAAATCGTCCTGTGTTTAAAATAGGTGGGTTGCCGGGCAGCATGGCTTGATGGGCCGAAATGGTATTCTCTGCAGTGTTCTCTCAATAAATAAATAAATAAAGAGCAGGGAGCTAACATGAATTTTTGATGGTAGCAAAGCAAATTCATTAGGCGACATGAAAAGATGTGCTGGCTTCACAGAAAGAGAATGCAAAAGCAAGAAAGTGCTGATAAAGTGCTGTGAGCAGTTTTGGGCCCTTTTTCTAAATAAAGATGTGCTGGCATCAGAGAGGATCCAGATGATCATGAGCATGATCCCAGGATTGAAAGGGTTAATGTACAAAGAGAGTTTGATGGCTCAGGGCCTGTACTCGCTAGAGTTTATAAGTATGAAGGGGAAATCTCATTGAAACTTATCGGATGTTGAAAGACCTAAATAGACTGGACATGGATAGAATGTTTCCTATAGTGAGGGAGTCTTATGGTCTAAATCACTGGAAATCTCTGTTTTGAAATTAAGTCAAATCTTCGGAGAAAATGTATAAGTGATTGATTACAATGATTCCATTACATGGAGAGAGAAGAGGAAATAGATTGCTCTCCTTGCAGCGAAGAAGGTTACGAGGATATTTAAAAGATGGATTTAAATGATAAGCAAAGAACAAAAGTGTTTTTTAAAATTCATTTTCAACATCTGTTGATAAAGTCATTTTTGGCATTAACTGAGAATGCAAAAGAGATTATTTGAAGTTAGAATATATTCAGGGTATTAGATATGTGATCTAGTAAAACTTACCAGTTTCTTAAATGTTTGAAGTCTCTTTGCTGAATCCTCCAGTCTGTTGGCTTCAATGAAATCATTATATTTGTCTGCAGGGCACAGGAAACAATAAGACACAAGTTACACACACAAAATGCGGGAGGAACTCAGCCGGTCAGGTGTCATCTATGCAAATGAATAACTAGTCAAAGTTTCAGGCTGAAATCCTTCTTTAATACCCAAGTTAGATCGTTGAAGAAATCAGCCCACTTTACTGAAGTAGAGATTCGGGACTTCAAAAATTCAGGTCAATTTCATAAGGCGTAGGAGCAGAATTAGGCCATTCAGCCCATCAAGTCAGCTCCACCATTCCATCATGGCTGATTTATTATCCCACTCAACCCCATTCTACCACTCAACCATCACCACTTTAACAAACGAGGATAACTACACTCATCTATTGCGATAGATGACCAATGATTTCACTTTAAGGACTCTTTATCTTGTTATTTCATGCTCTCATTATGTATTATATTTGTATTTGCACAGCTTGTTGTCTTCTATGCTCTTGCTCTTTCATTGATCCTGCTTACAATTACTGTTCTATGGATTTGCTGAGTATGCCCACAGGAAAAAGAATCTCAGGGTTGTATGTGGTGACGTGTACGTACTCTGATAATAAATCTTACTTTGACTTTGACATTCCCCTGCCTTCTCCCTGTAACCTTTAATCAAGAACCTATCATCTCCATTTTAAATATACCCAATGTCTCAGCTTCCACAGCCGTCCTTTGCTCCGTTCCTCCTCCTTCACTCTGTCTTCACAATACTTATTTAATTTATTTATATGTGGAGATGGAGGGAAAGAGAGATTGAGTTTAAGACATAACAATATCTTCAAGAAACTTGGATATGAGTTGGATTCACTGGTAGCTAAATGAAGTCTGGGGATAGTCTTGTGAGCATGAACAAATAGATGACTTGTGTCCAATTACTGGTTGGAAGCCAGATTTTGTAATGAGGACAGAGGCAAGGAACTACCGTCCGCTCTGACCACCAAATACCACACTGGCATCAACAGTCACTGCAAAGCCTATAAAAAACCTGAATGGAAAAAATCTATCATTAATCCATTGGGATGCCAAAGAAGAATGGCTGTTAAACTAACCACTTGATTACTCAGAAGCAATGAAGAGATCGAAAGAGTTGGTGGCGATCTGTAATGCAGTTACTGGCTCAAGTGAAATTTGCCTGGACTCTGAATGCCACTAACAGGCAGCTTATAAATGGGTGACAAGGAATTCGAAGGGATTCCAGAGACTACAATAAGCACACATGCAGAGAAACCTATACAGATAATTATCAGTACAGTGCTGTACAGTACTTATAAAGCTACTATAAATCACAGTAAGAAATACACATACTCATACAGTACATACTGTGGATTCTGGTTAACTGGGCCATAAGTTAATCAGGGCAGCCACTTATTTGGGACAACTTTTAAAAAACAAAAACAAGTTGACAAAACAGCCAGGATTCCCTTTGTTTATTTTGGAGGGAGATTACCCCTGTGGCCATTCCACTCAACAACAGGTATACTGCTTTCGATACTGGCTCTGTGGTCAGAAGGGAAGGGGAGAGAAGAGGTAAGCTGTAATGATAGGGGATTTTCTGGTTAGGGATACAGAAAGGAGGTTCTGTGGGCAAGAACTAGATTCCCAGGTGCATTTTTAAGTGGGAGGGTGAGCAGCCAGAGGTCAGGGTCAACATCAGGACCAATGACATGAATACGATGGGTGATGAGGTCCTGCAAAGGGAGTTCAGGGAGTTAGGTGCCAAGGTAAAGGACAGGACCTCCAGAGTTGTCTCAGGGTTGCTGCCTGTGTCATGTGCTAGTGAGGCCAGAAAAAGGAGATAACACGTGGCTGAGATGGTGCAGGAGGGAGGGTTTTGGGCTCTCTTTCAGAGAAGGCAGGACCTATACAGAAGGGAAGGTTTGTGCTTGAACTGGAGAGCACTAATATCATAGCAGGAAGTTTACTAGTGCTGTATGGGGGCATTTAAGCTAGAGTTACAGGGGAAGGGAAAAAGAGCGCCACAGCAGATAATACAGCTGTTGTGGAAAAAGATATTAAGCCTACATATAAAGTCAGGAATCAAAGGACCATAAGACCATAAGATATAAGAGCAGAAGTAGGCCATTCAGCCCATCGAGTCTGTTTCACCATTCAATCATGGGCTGATCCAAGTCTTCCGGTAATCCCCACTCCCCTGTTACTCACCTCATACCCTTTGATTCCCTGGCTAATAATAACCTATCTATCTCTCTGCCTTGGCCTCCACAGCCGCTCATGGCAACAAATTCCACAGATTTACCACCTTCTGACTAAAGTAATTTTGCCGTTTCTCAGTTCTAAAAGGTTGAGAATGGTGGAACTAATGTTCAGAGCTGTGTCAGGAGTATTGTAGTTTAGGGCCTGTGGAATTATGATATTGTAGCCATTAGGGTGACTTGGTTGCAGGAGGGGCAGGACTGGCAGCTTAGTATTCTGGGGTTTCGTTATTTTAAATGTGATAGAGCAGAAGGGATTAAAGGAGGAGAGGTGACGTTACTAGTCAGGGAAAACATCACTGCAGTGCTCCATCAGGACAGACTGGAGAACTCATCCAGTGAGTGTTTATGGGTGGAACTGACAAATAAGAAAGGTATGAACTTGTTAATGGAATTATATTATAGATCACCCAACAGCCACAGGAATTAGGGGAGCAAATATGTAGAGGGATATTGCAAGAAACATAAGGTTGTGATAGTAAGTGATGTTAGCTTTCCACATATTGACTGGGACTCCATACTGTAGAAGGGTTAGATGGGGAAACAGTCTGTCAAGTGTATTCAGGAAAGTTTCTTTAATCAGAACATGGAATTCCCAAAAAGGGAATGTGGAATACTCAATCTCCTATTAAGGAATGTGACAGGGCAGATGACAGAAGTTTGTGTAGGGGAATACTTTGCATCTAGTGATCATAATGTCATTAGTTTCAAGGTAATTATGGAAAAGGACAGGTCTGGTCCTCGGGTTAAGATTCTAAATTGGAGAAAGGCCGATTTTGATGGCATCAGAAAGGATCTGACAGGTGTGGATTGGGACAGGCTGTTTTCTGACAAAGGTGTACTTGGAAAGTGGGAGGCCTTCAAAAGTGAAATTTTGAGAGTACAAAGCTTGTAGGTGCCTGTCACAATAAAAGGTAAAAATAACAGGTTTAAGAAACCTTGGTTTTTGAGAGATATTGAGGCCCTGGTTAAGAAAAAGGAGGTGCATAGCAGGTATAGGCAGGTAGGAACAAATGAGGTACTTGAGAAGTATAAGAAATGCAAGAGAACACTTAAGGAAATCTGGAGGACTGAAAGAAGATACGACGTTACTCCAGTAGATGAGGTGATGGAGAATCCTAAGGGCTTCTATGGATATATTAAGAGCAAAAGGATAGCAAGGGACAAAATTGATCCTCTAGAAGATCAGAGTGGTAATATATGTGTGGTGCCAAAAGAGATGGGGCAGATCATATATGGAATTTTTGTAGCTGTATTTACTTGGAGCACAGTGTCTATAGAAATGAGGCAAAGCAGCAGTGAAATCACAGACTGTATACAGATTACAGAGGAGGAGAAGTTTGCTGTCTTGAGGCAAATTAGGGTGGATAAATCCCCATGGTTTGACAAGATGTACCCTTGAACCCTGTGGGAGTCTAGTGAATAAATTGCAGGGGCCCTCGCAGAGATATTTAAAACATCCTTAGAGACAGTTGAGGTGCCAGATGATTAGAGAATAGCTAATGTGGTTCAGTTGTTTAAGAAAGGCTCTAAGAATAAGCCAGGAAATTACAGACCAGTGAGACTGACATCAGAAGTGGGAAAGTTATTGGAAAGCATTCTAAGGGATTGGATATGTGAGTATTTGGATAGATGGGGTTGATTAGGGATAGTCTCAACGGCTTTGTGCATGCTAAATTGTGACTAACCATTCTTATAGTTTTTTGAGGAAGTTACCTGGAAAGCTGACGAAGGCAAGACAGTGGATGTGAAAAGACACCAATAATTCTAAAGGCTTCCTTATTTTTTATGAGACTTTTATAACAATTTATAGCATTTTATTATAAAAGTTCATGATTTCCCAATATGAGGAATTTTCACAACAATTTAATATGAGTTAGTCATTGAACACTACAGCACAGAAGCAGGTCCTTCAGCTCATCTCGTCCATGCCAAACTTTTATTCTGCCTAGTTGCATTGACCTGCACCCAGACCATAGCTCTTTATATCCCGCCCATGCATATACACATCCACATTTCTCATAAACAAAATCATAAGGGGTTTAGAGAGTCAATGCAAGTAGATTTTTTCCACTGAGATTAGGTGGGACTACGAGAGCCCATGGGTTAAGGGTGACGGCGAAATGTTCAAGGGAATTATGAGGGTAAACCTCTTCACTCAGAGGGTGGTGAGAGTGCAGAATGAGTTGCCCGTGCAAGTGGTGCATGCAAGGTCAATTTCAACATTTCAGAGAAGTTTAAGTACGTACATGGATGGTGTGCGTAGGGGGGCTATGGTGCAGGTCGATGGGACTAGGCAGTTTAAATAGACCTGTTTCTGTGCTGTACTTTTCTATGACTCCAAGTAGAGTCAAAATATACAATGAACTATAGTTATAAAATGTCACCACATTACATGTGATTCACCTCCTCACACCACATCATTAAGTAATTTTACTCACCATCTGTGAAGAGAGGCTGAGGAAGCTTTCGAAAGAACAGTTTAAGCAAACTACTGATCACGTTCAGGTCCTGCCATTTCTGCAAAAGACAGTTATCTCATGTAAGGAGCCAGAGAGGATTCAACTTCAATACAGATTCCTACAGTAAATGATGAGCTATGAATTCTGTGGCAAAGTCAAGGCAAAGGAGCAAAGTTGACTTTGTGAGTCATTAAATCCAATGTTTCTTCCAAACCACTTGTTAAAAAGGCCAAGACTCTTGTTTGCCTTGCCTTAAAATTGTTGCAGGAGACTGGATGAACTCCCCAAATAATCCTACCAAACATTTGAGGTATCTTTCAAATATCTTACTGCAAAACAAAATTCTCATAATTCAAATAACTGGAGGCTTACTTCATCTGAGGTATTTAGATCAGTCATTCCCTTATTCAGTTGCTCTTGTAGGCTGGAGACCATGGCATTGTTCCCTGGTACCCTGTAGATTCCTGTGTACTCCAATCCCTTCTCCTCCACCAGTTTACAACATATTTCCACAATCAATGGAATAAACTGAAAAACAAACATATATATCAATATCTGATCAACATGTGAATAATATTTAACTGTAAAACAAATATAAAACAGGTGAAACATTTCTTCAGAAGAAGACAGGAAAACATCTACTTATATATTCAAACAGTGCAAAAAAATTACTCCCAAGGCATTTTATAGTATCTTTATGTAAAAAGATTTGGAATAGACTATACTACATGAGCTTTGGCTCACGCCAAACAGGTCAAAAGCATAGAGGCTAGACTACGAGTGGTCCACTGGTGCTCCAGGTTCGGGGGTTTAGCTCATGGCTAGCAACCCTGACTGGTGGAACAAAATTGTTACAGAAACAGTAATGAAGAATCCTTCTACATCTGAGTGCGACGGTATTCCTGAGTCTCCACCCGGAACTTGCATGGCTGCCAGTAGTGAAAACCGAGAGGAAGCTACTGGCACGACAAAGGAAGCCCTGAACACCGTCAGAGATAGAAGACCTTTATTGGTGCCCTAAATGGCAATAGCATTATGGGCAGTAAGTACGTATATTCCATGAGATATAAGGACAGACCATGAGACATAGGGGCAGAATTAGGCTCTTCGGCCCATACAGACTACTCCACCATTCTATCTTGTCTGACTTAAAGTTCAAAAATTTAAGTAAATTTATTATTCAAGTACATATATATCACTATAAACTACCATGAGATTAATTTTCTTACTGGCATGCACAATAGAACAAAGAAATACAATAGAATCAATGGAAAATGAGAGAGAGAGAGAGAGAGAGAGGGAGAGGGAGAGGGAGAGGGAGGGAGAGGGAGAGGGAGAGGGAGAGGGAGAGGGAGAGAGAGAGAGAGAGAGAGAGAGAGAGAATGCCTGTGGGTGTCCAACTGTTGGGATGAGCACCAGTTTTTTGATGGACTCTAGATCATGGCCTCTTTGGAGGGGGGGGGGGCGCTTTGCTATTGCTTGCATGGCAGGTGGGGGGGCTGCTGCTTTTGCTGAGGTAAGTGGGGGGGGAGGGTGGGGAGGGCGAGGAGGAAGGGTTGATGCTTTTCTACTGCATGGGAGGGGAGGGGGGCTTTAAGGTTCTAATGTCATTCTTTGGGGTTTTTTCGTCTGGTGGATGTCTGCAATTTCAGGTTGTATACTGTACACATCCTCTGATATTAAGTGAAACAAATGAACCATTGAAAACACCAGAAATATGCTGAATTAAAAGAGGAATTTGAAAGACTTTGGAACATGAACAGGCTATATATAACAGGCTATTACTATTGTCCCAATAGTAATAGTAGATTTCAGAAATGTCTTAAATGACAGACAGATGGAGATATGGGCTAGGAGATAGGGAAGTTGGAAGAGGGCTGAATTTGAATAAAAATCAATTGAAGTAAAATTCACCGATCTGTATCATATTTTAAAGCTACATACAAACATATTTCCAACCTTCTAATGGAAAGAACACAACAGGTACCTTGTTAGTTACACCAGGCTGGCATTCCTCTAGACGAACACCAAAAGCTGCTCCAGAAACATTTTTTTTAGTCTTCTTCATTATGTTCAACCATGAGGTCTTATCTTTAGGAGGGCTACATTCATCTGGAAAAACAAACAGATATCAAAGAGTTAATTTATTCATAATACATCACTCAATTCGGAGTTTGTACGTTCTCGTGGGTATCCTCGGGTTCTCAGGGTTAGACTTATTGATTGAGATATAGTGTGGAATAAGCCCTTGCATCGAGCAACACCCGATTTAACCCTAACCCAATCACAGGACAATTTATAATAACCAATTAACCCACCAACTGGTATGTCTTTGGACTGTGAGTGGAAACTGGAGCACCCTGAGGAAACCCATGTGGTCATGGGAAGAACGAACAGGCTCCTTACAGACAGCAACGGGAAATGAACCCAAGTAAATTGTCATTCTAATCACTATGCTACCATGCCGCCCACATTTCCAAAATGTCTGGTTAGGGTTAGGATTATTGAGTTGTAGGCATGCTGCATTGGCACAGGGGGCACAGCAACAGTTGTGGGCTGCCCTCAACACATACTCTGACTGCTTTGGTGGTTGACACAAAACAATGGACTTCACTGCATACTTTGATGCTTCAAATAAAGTTAATCTTTAAAAATCTTTATCTTTTTCTGCTGGCAATACCAGTGTTTATTTCCTATTCTAACCACATTTGAAAACAGTATGGTGAGCATTTCTTTCAAGCACTACAGTTCTAGTGTTAGTCCCCCTGCACTGTTGTTGGGTAACTTAATATGGAGTTTGAGGAGAATTGATATGTCACCAAAGGCACTCATAAATTTCTACAGGTGTACTACCATGGGAAGCATTCTAACTTGTTGCATCACCATATGATATGGAGGGGCACAGGATCGGAAAAAGCTGCAGAAAACACCAGCATCCCCAGCATCCATGACACCTTTGAAATGCGATGCCTTAAAAAAATGTCATTCATCATTAAAGACTTCCATCCCTCAGAGCATGCTCTCATCTCATTGCTACCATCAGGGAGGAGGTACAGGAGCCTGAAGACACACACTCAGCGATTCAGGAACAGCTTCTTCCCCTCTGCCATCAGGGAGGAGGTACAGGAGCCTGAAGACACACACTCAGCGATTCAGGAACAGCTTCTTCCCCTCTGCCATCAGGGAGGAGGTACAGGAGCCTGAAGACACACACTCAGCGATTCAGGAACAGCTTCTTCCCCTCTGCCATCAGGGAGGAGGTACAGGAGCCTGAAGACACACACTCAACAATTCAGGAACAGCTTCTTCCTCTCTGCCATCAGGGAGGAGGTACAGGAGCCTGAAGACACACACTCAGCAATTCAGGAACAGCTTCTTCCCCTCAGCCATCAGGGAGGAGGTACAGGAGCCTGAAGACACACACTCAACAATTCAGGAACAGCTTCTTCCCCTCTGCCATCCGATTTCTAAATGGACATTGAACCCATTAACATTGCCTATTTTTTACCTCTCTTGTTGCACTACTTATTTAATTTAATTTTCTTTTTTTGTATGTATACTTATCATAATTTATCATTTTTATTATCATGTATTGGAATGTACTGCTACCGCAGAACAACAAATTCCGCAACTTATGCGAGTGATATTAAACCTGATTCTGATTCATAGTATGTACAACTTGTCAAGAAAAAAATGCAAAACCCAGCCATTATCTATATTATTTTCATATTTTTATGGGGTAGTTCAGTTATTATCTGCACAGGATAACAAAGTACTCTTCTTTGCAATTATTTCATGGTTGAATTGCTTTTAAAAACATATTTTCAACAATGTTATATTCCAGAAATCCCTCCGAACTTCTAAACATCTCGTGATAAACAGCAGATCGAATAACCCAGTAAGTTATTATCATTCAGTCAGTCAGATCTCCTGATTTGATGGGATTAATTACCGAGCTGAAGGACTCCATTATAAATCGTAAAAGGTTGTTTTGCAGGTTCAAGGCGCTATCAAGAAGGTAAATTAAAAGATTGTTTTTATTGTTAGAGGTTTTGAATTTAAAGGCATAAAGCTATACTGTAACTACAGGGTACTGGTGAGGCCGCACCTGGAGTACTGCGTGCAGTTCTGGTCTCCTCACTTGAGGAAAGGTATACTGGATTTGGAGAGAGTACAGAGGAGGTTCACCAGTTTGATTCCAGAAATGAATGGGTTAGCCTATGAAGGGAGATTGAGTCACCTGAAACCACAGCACTTTGCAAAAGTCTTAGGTATATATAAATAGCTAGGGTACCTAATACTTTGCAGAGTATTGTATTTGTCAATGTGGAGTGGAGAGCGAGTTTATAAATCTGGCGGGAACAAAGGATGTTGGGAATGGCAGGGGGTGGAGCATCATGGGAGGGGCGTGGGACAGATGATAGAGAAAGAATGCCAGGGATGGCATTCTGAAAAAACATGATATCTTCGTATCACCATGTGTCCAGAACATTACAAACACAAAAAAAAGATTTCTTCTGACTGCTGTTTTCAGCAAAATTATGGAAGTCAGAGTCAAAGTAAATTATTAGCAAAGTACATACATGTAATCATATACTACCTTGGGATTCGTTTCCTTGCAGGCTTTTACCAGAAAATAAAGAAATACAATAACATTTATGAAAAGCTATACACTCAATGGCCACTTTATGAAGTACCACCCATACCTAAAAAAGTGGCCACTAAATGTATGTTCATGATCTTCAGCTGTTGTAGTCCACCCACTTCAAGGTTTGATGTTTGTGTTCAGAGATGCTCTTCTGCACACCACTGTTGGAATGTGTGGTTATCTGAGTTAATGTTGCTTCCTGTCAGCTTGAACCAGTCTGGCCATTCTCCTCTGGCTTCTCACATTACAAGGCATTTTCATGCACAGAATTGCCATTATTTGTTTCTTTTTTGCTTTACACACCATTCCCTGTAAACCTTAGAGACTGTTGTACATGAAAACCCTAGGAGATCAGCAGTTTCTGAAATACTCAAATCACCCCTTCTGGCACCAACAATCATTCCACAGACCAAGTCACGTAGATCACATTTCTTCCCAATTCTGATGTTTGGTCTGAACAACAACTGAACCTCTTGACCATGTCTGCATACTTTTATGCATTGAGTTGCTGCCACATGATTGGCTGATTATAAATTTGCATTAACGAGCAGGTAAACAGGTGTCCCTAATAAAGTGGCCACTGAGTGTACATAAACAAGGACTGACAAACAACCAATGTGGAACAGATGACAAATTATGCAAATAAAAAGTAAATAATAGTGAGAATTTGAGTTTTAGAGTCCTTGAAAGTGAGTCTGTAGGTTGCGGAATCTGCTCAACATTCTTTATTCTATGGCAAAGGTTAATAATTTTGCACTGCATTGTAAGCACTGACAACATAATCTGGGTGAAAAGGGACAGACTGTATTGAATTCGGCAATGGAGATTGTTTCTCTGATTAGAGTATAAATTGTTGACTGAGGAAGCTCTCTCTACCACAGTTAAGTTTGAAAAGGCTGAATCTGTGAAGCAGGAGCTCTTGAAGGATAGGAATTTGTGCACCTACTTTAAAATATTCTGAAGAAAACAATTTGCAGGACTGTGGGGAAAGAGCAAAGGAGTAAGACTGACTGAATTTCTCAACTGGAATTGACATAAAAGTCAATGAGGCAAATGATTTTCTTGGTGAGTTGAAGTCCTTGGTTCCTGGTTGAACTGATTCCACAACCTACAGACTCACTTTCAAGGACTCTAAAACTCTAATTCTCACTATTATTTACTTTTTATCTGCATAATTTGTCATCTTTTCCACATTGGTTGTTTGTCAGTCTTTGTTTATGCACACTCAGTGGCCACTTTATTAGGGACTCCTGTTCACCTACTCATTAATGCAAATATCTAATCAGCTAATCATGTGGCAGGAACTCAATGTATAAAAGTATGCAGACATTGTCAAGACGTTCAGTTGTTCACAGACCACTGAACTTCTTGGTGTAGTGAGGGTAAGAGTTGCTGATCTAGCTTCTGTTTAGCATCAGAATTAGGTTTAAAATAATTGACCTAATGTCATAAAACTGTTCCTTTGCAGCAGTAATACAATACAAGACATAAAAATTATTATGTTACAAACTAAATAAAAAGTGCAAAAGATAAAGAATGAGATAGTATTTATGGATTTATAGACCATTCAGAAATCCGATGGGGTGGAGGAGAAGAAGCTGTTTTTAAAACATTGAGTGTAGGTTTTCAGGCTCCATTACCACCTCCTCAAATGGCAGTCACACAAAGAGGGCATGTCTAATCTACTAAACAGAGGCATGGCAAGACCCTTCAGAAGTACGGTGTGCCCTCTGGGCACCACACAGAAACTTTGCAACACGTTCCACATGTTAGAAACCGCAGGTGCAGGACATGCCACCAGCCTGAGAAGTTAGAACATGGGGTTTTGGAACATAAAAAACAGGAATAGGCACCTTTGCTACCAATAAGCAGGTCACATTCAAAGTTTAAAAGTTCAAAGTAAATATACTATCATGTATGTATATGATACCATATACTACCATAACATTTTTCTCAGACATTTCAGGGAAATGCTTCTTTTGCTTCTCTCCTGGCTAGATGTTTAATCCTCCTTAGATGGAGAGATGTTGCCCCGCCCACTCATGCTCAATGGCTTAACGATATTATGTCCTGTTTAGACCTTGAAAAAATTCATTATTTAGTTCTTAATTTGGATATAAAGTTTCATAAGGTCTGGGGACCTTTTATTGAGTACTTTCATAACCTTCCTCTTAATTAAGGTGTATTTTTTCGGTCCCTTGCTTTCAGCTCTTTTTGTTTTGTTAGTAGGCATTATTATCTTCTGTTTTCAAGTGTATTCACAGTTTTGGGGGTTTGATTGTCCTGATTTATATTCTCTATATTGTGTTGTGGTTGGTCTGGAGTTTTTTTTGTTGTGGGGCTTAGGGAGGAAACTAACTTTACATGACTTCAACTTGGGTGCTTTCTCAATTATCTTTTTTGTATTATATTATTATTGTATGTTTATTTTTGCACTGTATTAATTTTCTTCATTTTGGTTTGGGGTTTCTTCCTATCTGTAGTGTTGTAGAAAATGCAATAAAAAAACCAATTAAAAAATTGTTGTTAAGCAACATTGCAATACATAATAATGAAAACCGCAAATTACAGTAAGAAGTATGTATATAAAAAGTTAAATAAGTTATGCAAAAACAGAAAAGAAAAAATAGTAATGTAGTGTTCATGGGTTCCATGTCCATTCAGAAATCTGACGGCAGAGGTGAAGAAGCTGTTCCTGAATCGTTGTGTGTGTGTCTTCAGGCTCCTGTACCTCCTCCCTGATGGCAGAGGGGAAGGAGCTGTTCCTGAATCGCTGAGTGTGTGTCTTCAGGCTCCTGTACCACCTCCCTGATGGCAGAGGAGAAGAAGCTGTTCCTGAATCGCTGAGTGTGTGCCTTCAGGCTCCTGTACCTCCTCCCTGATGGCAGAGGGGAAGAAGCTGTTCCTGAATCGTTGAGTGTGTGTCTTCAGGCTCCTGTACCTCCTCCCTGATGGCAGAAATGAGAAGAGGGCATGTCCTGGCTGATGGGGATCATTAACAAAGGATGCCACCTTTTCGAGGCATCACTCCTTGAATATGTCCTGGATGTCAGGGAGGCTCTTGCCCATTTTGGAGCTGACTGTGTTTAAACTTTTTGTAGTTTATTTTAATCCCGTGCAGTGCCCCTCCCCATACCAGACGGTGATGTAGTTAGAAACCAAAGGCTGACAAACAATGTGCAAAAGAACACAAACTGTGCAAATAAAAAAAATAATATTGAGAACATGTGTTGTAGAGTCCTTGAAAGTGAGTCTGTAGGTCGCTGAATCAGTTCAAAGTAGTGGAGATTGAAATTACTCCCTCTGTTTCAGAAGAAAGATGGTTGAGGGGTAATAACTGTTCCTGAACCTGGTGGTGTGGGTCCTGAGGCTCCTGTACCTCCTTCCTTCTGGTTGAGGGGTAATAACTGTTCCTGAACCTGGTGGTGTGGGACCTGAGGCTCCTGTATCTTCTGCCTGATAGTAGTAGCGAGAAGAGAGCATGGTCTGGATGGTGGCAGTCAGAAAGCAGTCACCTTGCAGTTCAGCGGAGTGTTGACACTGCTAGTTAGATAAAAAAACAGTGCACACTGCCAGCTCAGGAGAACCCTGATGGTATTGTGCCCTCTAACCTTTAATTCCAATACTAATGGGGGAAATTATTGAAAGAGCGTAACTAATCTAATCTTCAAGTACAACACGCTGGAGGAACTCAGCAGGTTGGGCAGCATCTGTGGAAATGAGCAGTCAACGTTTCGGGCCGAGACCCTTCTTCAGGACTGAAGAGGAAGGGGGCAGGGGCCCTATAAAGAAGGTGAGGGGAGGGGCCCCCTTGTCATGAACATCGAATTCTCCAACTTCCAGTAATTCTCTCCCCCTCCCTTCCCCCAACCCAGTTTCACTCTGCCTCCTCCTCTAGCTGCCTTTCACCTCTCTCATGATTCTGCCTTCTTCTACTACCCATAGTGCTTTCCCCTTACATTCCTTCTTCACCTCTCCTGCCTATCCCCTTCCTGCTTCCCCTCCCCCACCCCTTGATCTTTCCTCTTACTGGTTTTTCACCTGGCACCTACCAGCCTCCCCCCACCTTCCTTATAGGGCCCCTCCCTCTTCAGTCCTGACAAAGGGTCTCGGCCCAAAATGATGACTGCTCGATTCCACGGATGCTGCCCGACCTGCTGAGTTCCTCCAGCGTGTTGCACGTGTCGCATTGACCACAGCATCTGCAGTGTACTTCGTATTAATCTAATTTTCAATTTGCATGATGTCCAACACACCCTCCTCTAATCTAGACATACTGGTGTCCAGTCCTTAAACAGGCTAGTAGCACATTTATTCCTTTTAAATAATTTCCAGAATGAAAGAGGACAAACAAATAAATGCACTCCCCAAACTCAGTTATACATTTATTTTACTTAAAGTAATTGTAAATTAAAGATTTCTATATTTACATTTTATTTAGGGATCAAGGATCAACTTTATTTACCATATATAGTACATTCACGTGTATTAGGAATTTGCTCTGGTACGTTGGTCAGGGCATGACATACAACAAAAAGCAACAGTATTAAAAATAAAGAACTATATAAAAATAAAGTTAGAAGTAAATGTAAAAGTTGAAATAAAATGTGCAGAAATACATAGGTACATGGATGGTAGGGGGTGCTGTGGGCTATGGTCCCTGTGCAGGTCGATGGGAGTAGGCAGTTTTAATGGTTTGGCATGGACTAGATAGGCCAAAGGGCCTATTTCTGTGATATACATTTCTGTGATTCTACATGAACATTGACATGTATTTATAATGTAAACTGCATTAGAAAAGCTGGTTTAAAGTGTTTACAATGCAGTGCAGTGACTGGGGGGGGGGTTAAATAAAATAGTTGATCAGATTAAATAACTAGGGGTAGAAACTTTTAAGATGGCATGATGATTTTGTTTTAATAGCCCTATAGTGCTTTCCAGAAGGGAGCTTTTGGAAAAGGCAGTTCACTGGGTGGGTAGTATCCGCAATGATTTTTCCTGCCCGTTTCTTTGTCCTGGACACATACACATCCTGCAGTGATGGTAGACTGCAGCCAGCGACATTTTCTGCTGATCTGGCTGTAGTTTTTGTATATTGTGAGAAGGTGCTGCTTCAAGCCATATGATAGCTATGTAGAATTGCACCAGTACAGAACATACTGTACTGAAGATGGAATTTTACCAACTGCCACAAGAAGTAAAATGTATTCTTTTCTTTCTTTTTCAATCTTTTTATTGAGTTTCATATAAATATAAAAAAAACATAACATAATAATGAATAGGTTATGAATACAATAGACTTAAGATTACATTAATAATAGGATAATGATATCCTATTAAACATCAACAACAAAAAAGTACATTAATCAATCAAGTCTATATAATTATATATGAAAAAAAACAAAACTAATCATCAAAAGAAAAAGAAAAAAAAATTAGAAATGTGTGAAAGAAAATATATATATGAAACAAACACTAAACTAAAACTAACATGGGCAATAATAACAGTTTATAAGTATATGATAGTGTCAAAGAACTCCGGAACTCCATACCTGAACAAGAATAAACAAAGAGAAGGTCTGGGAAAGGCCAAATTAATTCATATGAAAATGTCGGATGAACGGTCCCCAAGTTTCTTCAAATTTAATTGACGAGTCAAAAATAGTGCTTCTAATTTTTTCCAAACTCAGATAAGAAATAGTTTGAAAAAGCCACTGAGACGTGGTAGGAGGGTTTACTTCTTTCCAATTTTGTAATATAGACCTTCTGGCCATTAATGTTACAAAAGCAATCATTCGTCTGATTGAAGGAGAAAACTGATTACCATCCTCATTTGGTATACCAAAGATTGCAGTAATAAAGTTAGGTTGTAAATCGATATTCCAAATTGAGGAAATGGTAACAAATATGTCCTTCCAATAGTTATGTAAAGTAGGACATGACCAAAACATATGGGTCAGTGAAGCCACTTCTGAATGACATCTATCACATTGAGGGTTAATATGAGAATAAAATCGAGCAAGTTTATCTTTAGACATATAAGCTCTATGTACAATTTTAAATTGTATTAAAGCATGTTTAGCACATATAGAAGAAGAATTAACCATTTGTAAAATTTTTTCCCATTTATCTGTTGGTATATTGTATCGAAGTTCTTTTTCCCATTGTTGTTTAATTCTATCAGACATCTCTGGTTGTATCTTCATAATCATGTTGTAAATAAAAGCAACTAATCCCTTCTGACAAGGATTTAAGGTAAAAATCAAATCTGAGAAATCCGTTGAAGTTGAGTTGGGAAAAGATGGTAAAACTTTATGTAAAAAATTTCTGATTTGTAAATATCTGAAGAAATTAGATTTAGGTAATTTAAATTTATTGGAAAGTTGGTCAAAAGACATCAAAGTACCTTCAAAAAAAAGGTCACGAAAACATTTTATACCTTTCCTTTTCCATATGCTAAAGGCTTGATCTGTCAAGGAAGGTTTAAAGAAAAAATTAAATAAAATAGGGCTATCAAGCACAAAGTTTTTCAAAGTAAAAAATTTCCGAAATTGAAACCAAATTCGTAATGTGTGTTTAATAACAGGATTAGATATCTGTTTATTAAATTTAACTAAATCAGCAGGAAGAGAAGAACCAAGAACAGAGAATAAAGAATATCCCTTTACTTCATTGCATTCCAAATTTACCCACTGCGGACACAATAATGAGTCCAAATCTAATTTCCAATACGTTAGGTTACGAATATTATTCGCCCAATAATAAAATCTAAAGTTAGGCAAAGCTAAACCACCATCTTTTTTAGATTTTTGTAATTGCCTTTTACTTAACCTGGGGTTTTTGTTTTGCCACACAAATGAGGAAATTTTTGAATCAATGTTGTCAAAAAAGGATTTAGGAATAAAAATTGGTAAGGCTTGAAATAAATATAAAAATTTCGGTAAAATCATCATTTTAATAGCATTAATCCGACCAACTAATGATAAGAATAAGGGATACCATCTTGTAGTAAGATGTTGTATTTGAAGAAGCATAGGTAAAAAATTCAGTCTAAATAAATCTTTATATTTCTTGGTAATTTTTATACCTAAATAGGTAAAATTATCAGTAACAACTTTAAATGGAATCCTGTCATTCAATAAAGTTTGCGCATTTAAAGGGAATAATTCACTCTTATCTAATTTATAACCAGAAAAACTACCAAATTGAGCCAACAAGGATAAAATAGTGGGAATAGATCTATCAAGATCAGAAATATATAACAGCAAATCATCAGCATAGAGTGATAATTTATATAATTTCTCATTACGAGTAATACCAAAAATATTAGGAGATTCACGAATAGCAATGGCTAAAGGTTCTAACGCAATATTAAATAATAAAGGACTTAAAGGACAACCTTGTCTCGTACCACGAGATAATTGTAAAAAGGAGGATCTATAATTATTTGTAAGAACAGAAGCAACAGGTTTATAGTATATTAGTTTAATCCATGATATAAAATTAGGACTAAAATTAAAATTTCTCAATGCATTAAATAAATATGTCCATTCAACTCTATCAAAGGCTTTTTCAGCATCTAATGAGATAACACATTCTGGGACTGTGGGTGACGAAGTATGAATTATATTAATCAATTTTCTAACATTAAAAAAAGAATACCGATTCTTAATGAAACCAGTTTGATCTTCTGAAATAATCTGTGGTAATACCTTTTCTAATCTAGTGGCTAAAATTTTTGTAAGAATCTTAGAATCTACATTTAATAATGATATAGGGCGATAAGATGCACATAAAGTAGGATCTTTATCTTTTTTAAGAATTAGAGAGATAGTAGCTTCATAAAAAGACTGAGGTAATCTCTTCTTAGCAAATGCATCGTTAAAGATTTCACATAACCAAGGGGAAAGCAAAGAAGAAAAAGTTTTGAAAAATTCTACAATATAACCATCAGGGCCAGGAGCTTTCCCTGAATTCATTGATGAGACAGCCTCACCTATTTCGGCCATAGAAATAGGAGCATCGAACAAGCTCCGATCTTCATCTGTCAGTTTAGGAATATTCAAATTGTTAAAAAAATTATCCATCATGGACAGATCACCATCAAATTCTGATTGATATAAAGATTTATAAAAATCTTGAAAAGTATTATTGATTTCTTTATGATCAGTGGTTAAATTACCATCTTGTTTACGAATTTTAATAATTTGTCGCCTGGTCGAAATAGCTTTTAATTGATTAGCTAACAGTTTACCAGTTTGATCACTGTGAATATAGAATTGAGCTCTAGTCCTAATTAATTGATTTTCAATTGAAGAAGATAATAATAAACTATGTTCCATTTGAAGCTCAACTCTCTTCTTATAAAGTTCTATGGTAGGAGTCACGGAATAAATCTTATCAATTTCCTTAATTTTATCCACTAATAAAGCAATATCTAAATATCTTTGTTTCCTTTTACCAGCGGAATACGAAATAATTTGTCCACGGATAAAAGCCTTAAAAGAGTCCCAAAGTATTCCTCTGTCAATTTCTTCAGTATAGTTTGTTGAGAAAAACAAATCAATTTGCTGTTTTATATAGGTGACAAATTCTGGGTCTTGAAGCAGAGTAGCATTAAGTCTCCAAGATCTAACATTATTGGAAAAGTCCGGAATCTTAATAGATAACTTCAAAGGTGCATGATCCGAAATAGTAATAGAATCATATTTACAATCAATAACATCCGTTAATAACCGATGATCAATAAGAAAGTAATCAATTCTAGAATAACTATGATATACATGTGAAAAAAATGAAAATTCTTTATCTTTAGGGTTCAAAAACCGCCATATTTCTGTAATTCCCGAATCAACCATAAAAGAATTAATAAGTAAGGCTGATCTATTCGGAAGAGTTCGAATAGGTTTAGATCTATCCATCAAAGGATTCAAACAACAATTAAAATCTCCACCCATTATCAACATATATTCATTCAGATTAGGAAGGGAAGTAAATAAACGTTTAAAAAATTCAGGGCAGTCAAAATTTGGGGCATAAATATTAACTAGAACCACTTTCCGATTGAAAAGTCAACCAGTTATCAACAAAAATCTGCCCTGTGGATCAGAAATAATTTCGTGATGTGTAAACAAAATTGAGGGGTCTATAAAAATAGACACACCCCTAATTTTAGCGGTACAATTCGAATGAAATTGTTGACCCTTCCAGAACCTAAAAAAACATTGATTATCCTCCCTCCTAATATGGGTTTCCTGTGCAAAAATAATATTAGCGTTCAATCTATGGAATACCTTAAATATTTTTTTACGTTTAATCGGATGATTTAAACCATTAGTATTCCAAGAGATAAAATTAATAGATTTATCCATCATGCCAATATTAGTTGTGTATATCATAATAGGTTAAAAAGACACATAACCCATAATTTAGGAAAAAGGAAAATAGATTCAGGAGCAACCGGAGAACATGACACCTCAACAATATTAATAATTTAAAGTTGGCCCATAAACTAAAAGCAGAAAAAAACGCAAAAGCATGAAAAAAGATCCCCACCCCTCCCCCCACCCTACGAAGAAAAGCCAAGCGGCAGGCGCATAATCTAACACTAACCTTACCCCCATTTCAAGATGGCAGCTCCATAAAAAGTTTTTTTAAAAAAACTATGTAACACCCATATTTAAATATAGGGTTGCAAAAAGAAAATATATGTCAATCAGAATGAGAAAACTAATATAATAAAACAAACAATCTTTAACAAAAAAAAATAAGCATCAAAATTTAAGAGTGTAATATACCTTTAAAAAAATTTCATATATAAATGCAAGAAAGATGATGTTTCAAAAGCAAAGACTTATGGGAAGAAGAAACGACATTTTGAAAAAGCCATCTTACAAAATATAAATGTAGATTCAACAATCTATTAAAAAAGTTTAATAATAAAAAAATACCAAAATAGGATCAAAAAAGATTCAATAAACACAATATATATAAAAAAAACTAAAAAAAAATTCAAAGCATTCGTCCCATTTCTAAGTACAGGCAAACAAATAAATGTTTATAAAAAGCAGAGTCTTATGGGAAGAAGAAACGACATCTTGAAAAAAATAAATCATTATTACAAGATATAGATGTATATATCTGAAACAGAAAAAAGAATAAAAAAAATATTATAAAAGTTAAGAAAGCATCCATAAAACAGTGATAATAGTGAAAAATAAGAGCCAGACCCGTAGAACGGGATAGAAAGTTATAACCCAACTTCGTAGGTTACTTAAAATGAGATGGCACCCTCTCTCCGAGGAATCTTCAACATGACACATAGTTCAAGTTGCACTAGAAGATCTATGTTCTTCAACAAATTTCTTCGCTTCTTCCGGTGTTTTGAAAAATTGCTGACTGTTGTCGTTTAACGTAATTCTGAGCTTCGCTGGATACATTAAAGCTTGTTTAAGGCCAATCGAATAAATCTCTGCCATCACTGGTTTAAAAGCGATTCTTGATTTCATTACATCATAAGAATAATCTTCAACAATTCGGAATGAATTGGTGTTATAAGAAATCATGCCTTTTTTACGAGCTAATCGAATTAAAAGCTCTTTCTCCCGAGGATAATGAAGGCGAACAATCACCGCTCGTGGTTTATCAGACAGAGCCGAAAATCTCGCAACTCTGTGAACACGATCGATAACAGGTTTAGCTTGCAAACCTTCAGCACTGAAAGTTTCCCATAGTAATTTAGAGAAAAATTCAGTTAAATCACCGGACTCAACTTTTTCGGGAAACCCGATGATACGCAAATTCTGTCTACGAGATCGATTTTCGAGATCAGTAATTTTAAACTTATACTGATCCATAGTTTTAGCATTCGACTCTACCTTCTTCTCCAACGCTTCAATTGTACGTACTTTTGCACAAATGGATTTTTCAAGAGTCGCGATCTTATCTTCATGCCGCTGAATGTCCGATGCCTGCGATTGAAGTTTAATTTCAAGCGATCTATCAGCTTCTTCAAGTTCGGATATTTTCCTGGTAAGTTTATTTTCCAAACTTGTCAGTCTGCTTCCCAATCTACCATCCAATCTGCCTTCCAGACTCGAAAGTTTAATATCCAGTTTAGCGTCCAAAAGAGTAGAGATTGCGTCGATGGATACAGGTTCCTTAGACGATTTCTTGCTTGTAGCCATTTTAAGTTTGTCGAGATTAGATCAAATATTATTTTAGGAAGAAAAAGTTAATCAAAAGTATCAACCCATGTGATTAAATTCGAAAAGATTTAATTAAGGGGTGATTATAGTTGAAAAAATGAAGAGCGCCTAAAGGCAGATGTTTACGTCGCCATCTTGAAACTCCACCCAGTAAAATGTATTCTTGGGCAACAATTTTTCACTTTTTATGTGCTCTGTACCTGAAGTCTGTGAGAACGGCTGCCAAGCCTTAATGTAGGAGCAGGCTACATTGAACAGCATTCTTCCAATTTACTTTTCTCAGTGCTATCTGTTTGGAAGTACAGACTGCCCTCTGGTTCACTCATTAATTCCGGTTTGGAACTACACCGTTACTTGTGAAAATGCCATCCCCTTCTCTCAATTCTTTCGTCTCCACTGCATCTGTTCTCAGGATGAGGCTTTTCATTCCAGAACTAGGGAGATGTCCTCCTTCTTCAAAGAAAGGGGCTTTTCTTCCTCCACTATTAACACTGCCCTCAAATGCATCTCTTCCATTTCGTGCATGTCTGCCCTCAACCCATCCTGCTGCTACCCCACCAGGGATAGGGTCCCACCAGCTTCCACATCCAGCACGTAATTCTCTGTAACTTCTGTCAACTCCAAAGTGATCCCACCACCAAACACATCTTTCCCTCTCCTCACTTTCTGCTTTCCACAGGGATCACTCCCTATGTGACTCCCTTGACCATTCATCCCCACTGATCTCCCTCCTAGTACTCATCCTTGCAAGCGGAACAAGTGCTACACGTGCTCTTCCACCTCCTCCCTCACCACCATTCAGGGCCCAAACAGTCCTTCCAGGTGAGGTGATACTTCACCTGTGAGCCTGTTAGGGACAGCTACTGGTCCGGTGCTCCAGGTGTGGCCTCCTGTATATTGGTGAGACCTGACGTAGATTGGGAGACAGCTTTGCCAAGCACCTGTGCCCCATCCAGCAGAACAAGTGGGATCTCCCAGTTCCACTGATTTTAATTCCACTTCCCATTCCAAAATGTCAGTCCATGGCCTCCTCCACTGTCAAGATGAGGCCGCGCTCAGGTTGGAGGAACAACACCTTATATTCTGTCTGGGTAGTCTCCAACCTGATGGTATGAGTTCCTCCAGCATTTTGTGTGTGTTGCTTGGATTTCCAGCATCTGCAGATTTTCTCTTGTTTGAACCATATCTCCTCACTTACAGACCTTAAGATAAAGATACAGACCTACTCTAAATTGTAAAAGTATCTCTGGTAGCTTTATGAGCTGCCTGCAAAGCATCATCATATATCGCCGACACCATGCTGGTAATCCTTTGACAAACTTCTATAGATGCAGAGTGGAGATTATACTACCTGGTTACATCATGGACTGGTATGAAAAACCAAAATCAGGTTTCCTAACACTAGCTTATGTCGTGAAATGTGTTGTCTTATGGCAGTAGTTATTACAATACAGTCGGCCCTCCTTATCCGCGGATTCCGCATGCGCGAATTCAACCAACCGCAAATCGCAAAAACCTGGAAGTGCTCTTCCAGCACTTCTTGTTCGAGCATGTAAAGACTGTTTATCTTGTCATTATTCCCTAAACAATGCAGTATAACAACCATTTTACATCGCATTTACATTGTATTAGGTATTTATAAGTAATCTAGAGATGATTTAAAGTATACGGGAGGATGTGCTTGGGTTATTGGGGATCGGGATTTTAAAAAATCAGAAGTTCTCTTACTAAGTAAGTTGGAACAGGTACATCCAGTATTATTTAGTGTCAGTCAAATGATTGTCTTAGTATATAGTATATATTTTACCTTTCTATGCATATAGAACACTTAAGAATGTATGTTTCAGTGCTGGGCTCGGGAACGGAAGTTCTTGGGACAGATCACTCCCTAGTGCACTTTCCACCATGCCGGGTTGATGTGAGGATCAAAAACCCCAAACCCCAAAAACCCAATAATTAAACCACTGCGTTGCTTAGTAATAATTGTAGCTTTCATCGGGGCAGGGCCTTTCTCACTTTATGCTTTAAAATTGTTCCAATCGTTGACCAACGCAGCCTAACGCTTTTACAATGACCAATGGCATTTCACCTCTTTCAGGTCATTTTATTATTTTCACTTTATTTTCAATCATGATCGTGATTACTTTTGTGAACACAAACACTGTGCATTCAGAACTCTGGCACCGGGTCCTAATGTCCCCTGCTCTGAGACAGGCTAAATAAGGTCTGGGGTTCCGCTGGGTCCTAAGGTCCACTGCATTGAGACAGGTTGAATAAGGGACTTGAGCATCCGCGAATTTTGGTATCCGCGAGGGATCTCGGAGCCAATCCCCCACGAATAAGGAGGGCCGACTGTACATAATAATTAAAGCTATAAATTACAATAACAAGTATACAAAAGCGAGGCACCATCATGTCCTCTCTGCCCTGGAACACATCCTCAGCAGCTCCCAAAGCCCTGGGAGAAGGTTGCTACCTCTGGCATCATAACCAGGTGCTGAAGGCAGTGGCAGAAGATACCCTCTCTTTGGCCATTAACAACAGTAAGCACCTTCGACAAACCAGAGAGCCTTTACAATGGCTGAGCAATGACACAACAAGGTGTCAAGAGATTTACCTTTGTTTGTATTATCTTGTCTGGGAGATCGTGGTCGTCGGATGCCATGGTGACGTGATCCTTTTGGAGAAGAATCGGACTTATTATTTGCAGGGCTGCAACAGATAAAAAAGAAGCCAAACATGGTTTTATCATACATGCCCATCACTGAGTCAGCTCATTATCATGGCAGCATCCTATGCAGATCTTGTCTCAGTTCACTCACTATTGTAATGTACTTCTTGGCTAGCCAACTCTTTTTTATAAGCCTGAGATTATCCAAAATTATGTTTTCTTAACTTACACCATCCTATTCACCAACACACCTATATCCTATGCACTTCAATAGCCTGGTGAAGTGAAGCCTCAGTTTCAGAACTGTTTATTTGGTTTTCCATTGCTTCGGCCCTCCCCTTCTCCAACCTCTTCCAGTCGTATTCCAGTCACTTGGTACATTAAGGTCCTTGAGGGAAGGAATCTACTGTTCATCAGAATCAGAATTATCATCACTGACATCACTGAAATTTGTTATTTTGCCACTGGAGCATGGTGCAAAGGTAAAAAAAACTACCATAAATTACAAAAATGAATAAGTGAAGTTAGTGCCATAGGTTCATGGACTGTTCAAAATCTAGTGGTGGAGGGAAAGCAGCTGTTTCTGAATTGTTGAGTGAGGGTCTTCAGGTTCCTATACCTCCTCCCAGATAGTAGAGGGTATGTTGCGGATGGTGATGGTTTTCAGGGATGGATGTTGCCTCTTGAAGATGCCCTTGAATGTAGGACGGGCTGTGCCTGTGATGGAGCTGGCCAAGTTTACAACCCTCTGCAGCCTCTTTCACTCTTGCATATTGGAGCCTCCACATCAGGCTGTGGTGCAACCTCTCCACCATACATTCATAGAAATTTGTAAGAGTCTTTGGTGGCATACCTAATCTCAATCTCCTAATGAAGTAGATCCTTTAACTGGCCTTTTTCATGACTCCGTAAATGTGTTGGGACAAGGACAGACCTTCTGAAATGTCCGCATCTTCAGCCTATGAGTGATTCCATCTTGGAACCATTCTAGCAAGTCTTTTCTGAAATGTTTCTAAGGTCTTCACGTCCTATATAAACTGTGGTAATTAAAGTTGATCAAAATATTCCTCTTATGGTTTAACCACGTTTCACAGAGGTTTGTCAAAACTTCTTTACTTTTTGTAGTCTATGCCTCTATTTATGATGTCCAGGAGCCCATATGCTTTTAATTCTTTATTTAGGGACACAGCATAGTAACCGGCCCTTCTGCCCCAATGAGCCTCCACGTAATTTATTAACCCACTAACTGTGAGACTTTGGACTGTGGGAGGAAACTGGCACACCCAGAGGATACCATGCGGTCACAGGGAGAATATACAAGCCTGTACAAGCAGCGGAACTGAACCCAGGTCACAAGCATGTTACGGTGTTCTCAGTTAGAAAAAGGTGAAATGACTTAACTAACAAAGTAGAAGAAACAGGGTTTAGGTGGCATAAAAAAAGAGAGAAGCAGTTGCAATTTGTGGTGATCCAACAACCAAGTGGAGCAGGGTTAAAGCGAAGGGTAAACAATAACGTGTGTGGGAATGGGTGGAGTGTGTGGTAGTTTTTTAAAATTTTATTCAGGGATTTGTTATGTTATGGAACACACATTGTAACGATAGGGAAATTAATGTCAATCAAGCTTTTTCAGAGAAAGGGATTTCAGAGGCATGAGGAAAAATAATTTACCAAACGACAACTCCAACCTGATGGCAAGAAGATTGATTTCTTCAACTTCCAATAATTTTCCCCCCCTTCCCCTTCTCTGTTTTACTGTTCCCCATACTGGTTCCCCTCTCATCCCTTCTCCTCAACTGCCCATCACCTTCCTTTGGTGCCCCTCCTCCTACCCTTTTTCCCACAGTCCACTCTCCTCTCCTATCAGATTCCTTCTGCTTCAGTCCTTTACTTCTTCCACCCATCCCATCCCAGCTCAGCTTCTAATTTCATTCCCCCCCCAACCTGGTCTCACCTTTGTTCCCATCTCCCACTTCTTATTCTGGCTTCTGTTCCCTTCCTTTCTAGTCCTAATGAAGGGTCTCGCCCACACGTTCCAATTGCTTTGGAATTCCAGCATCTACAGAACCTCTTGTGTTTATGAAACTATATTTTAAAAGTAGGGATATGGAACTGACAGAACTTCTCTACAAATTATCTGTACAGATTAAATGGTCTGGATAACCTCCTTTAAGGTCAAATAATTCCATGATTGAATTAAACTTGATTAAACTTAAACTTGAAAATGATTAAGTCAGAAGTTTACTTTTTCATACAATATTAAAGAGGTAGTCTAGGTGATGATTAAAAATCTGGTTTCTGTCAGCAAATGTAAATGATTTGGACTGAGAAGTTTTTTTTAGAAAAGGTTACTTTTTATTTAATAATCTTTTTTTTAATAATAAAGGTATAAAAAATAAAAATTCCAAATAAACATGATTACAGCGATCAAAAATATCAGGTTTCTGTTAGCAAATACATACAGTAAATAATTTGGACTGAAGGATTTTTTAGTTCTTGCTTTTTTCCTCAATATTCTTTTTATTTGAAAACATTAAATTAAAAATTCAAAATAAATGTGATTACAGTACCAAACTAGTGATTTTGTAAACCTGACTGGTTTCAGTTAAGTGGCTATGTTGTGTAAATGAGGGTAGTTACAAAAAAAACACCATTTACACCACTGCGGCAGCAGGGTGGAGATGTGTCTCTACCAAAGGAGGTGTGAGGCGCTTCTTCCCTCCGCTAGCCTGCAGGTCACCCTTGGGCAAAATATAGCCCCTGTTTAGCACCCCATCCTGCCCCCACCCCCGAACAGGGTCAGGTCAATGGGACTAGAGAGAATAATAGTTTGGCATGGGCCAGTTTTTGTGCTGTAGTAGTCTATGACTCCATGACATAAACAATGCATTTCACTCTATGTTTTGATGTGCAGTGTATATATGACAAATAAAGCTAACCCATTCCATCTGCCAAAGTGGATCTTCCCAAAAGTTCAAAGGTACATTTATTACTAATGTATGCAGTGTACAACTCCTGAGATTTGTCTTCTCCAGACAACCACAAAACAAAGAGAACTAGAGAGCCTATTCAAAGAAAAACCATCAACTCCAGCCCACCATGACTGTGCACAAAAAAATCATGCAAATGGCAATACGAAAATCAAACCCCCCCAAATGTGAAAAAACAATTCTCACAAAGAGCAACAAAAACATCAAAATTCAACCACCCCTCCCCAGATGAAAAATACTAACTAATCGTGCAAATGGCAACAGAAAAGAGCATTTTAATTCTGATTCTCATTCACGTTCCGACATGTCAGTCCATGGCCTCCTCTTAAGCCAGGATGCCACCATCAGGGTGGAGGAGAAACACTCTATATTCCATCTCCCTCTGGTAATTTTTTCCCTCCCTCTCTCCATTTTTTTCTATTCCCCACTCTGGCCTCTTATCTCTTCTCACCTGCCTATCACCTCCCTCTGGGCCCCCTCCTCCTTCCCTTTTTCCTATGGTCCACTCCCCTCTCTGATCAGATTCCTTCCTCTCCAGCCTTTTACCCTTCCTACCCACCTAGCTTCACCTCTCACCTTCTAGCTAATCTTCCTCCCCCTCCCCCACCTTTTAACCTGGTCCCTTCCTTTCTAGTCCTGATGAAGGATCCCACCCTGAAACGTTGACTGTTGATTCATTATCATAGATGCTGCTTGACTTGCCGAGCTCCTGCAGCATTTTGCATATGTAATCTTTATCTTTTTATTTTTAATCTTTATATAATAGGTACATTTACAATGTTCAATTAACGTGCCAACCTAAACACTTTTTGGAAGTGGGAGGAAAGAACAACTGGACGAAACCCATGGCATCAGAGGGAAGAACTGCACTCAAGCAGCACTTAAGGTCAGTACTGAACTCAGGTCTCTGGTGAGAAGGCAATGTCCCCACAAGCTGCCCCACTGTGCTATAAATGGACTTGTCTGAATTTCAGAGAACGCTGGATCATTCCCAAAGATTGCAAGCAAAGTTCTGTCAACATTTTGTGCCCTGGTCCACAAAAGAAGAGTGTCTGGGTAGTTTAATGCTGTTAAATGCTTGTGATTTCATACCCAAAATGGAATCCATAATTTTTGATGATGAGAGGAAAGGAAAAACAACTTGCCAATGCACTCTCACAAAACCAGAAGCATCTAACTTCATTTAAGCAGCTTAAGCAGTCCTGGAAAAAACTCAGATAATTTCCTTCTAATGCTTTGGCACTGCTAACAAGCTGCAATATCAACACTTGCATTGTTAGACCTTATATAGTCCTATATAAGGTTTGCATAGCAAAGGAAGTTTGCCAAGTTTTGATAAATATTCATGATTTCCACCCCCTTGGAATGTCTTTTTTTAAACAGCAGAATTTTTCCATGAAATGAATCACTCATTTCTCATGACCATCTACATGTCAACCAGATAACAACCACATTTCAAAAAAAAGTCGAATTTGGACAAAGTACACAGCATCTTTGTTTTTTTAAAGAGCATTTAACACTTCAATTCAGAAAACCAAATGTTGAAAGAAACACATTTTGATGGTCTGCACAGTGTTGATAGTTCTGTAAAATATTCTAGGAATGAAATTTTTGAAATAGGGGTTCCCAACCTTTTTTAATGTCATGGATCCCTACCACTAACTGATGGGTTTATGGACCCCAAGTTGGGAACCCTTGAGTTAAAGAATGAGGAGCATTTGATGCTCTGGGTCTGTACTCACTGGAGTTTAGAACAATGAGGGGGTGAGGGATCTTACTGAAGCCTATCGAACGTTAAAAGGCCGAGAGAGTGGACATGGAGAGAATGTTTCCTATAATGTGGAGACTAGGACCACAGAGCACAGCCTCAGAATACAAAGACAGTCTTTTAGAACAGCAATGAGGTGGTGGAATTCATTGTCACAGACGGCCGTGAAAGCCAAGTCATTGGGTATATGTAAAGTGGAGTTTGATGGGTTCTTGATTAGTAAGGGTATCAAAAGTTATGGGGAGATGGCAGAAGAACAGGGTTGAGAGAGACAATCATCATCATCATTATATGCTGTATCGCATGACATGGGCAATCATGGTCTTCCATCTATCTGTCTTTAATCTGAGAAGTTCTAACAAGCTCTTCAAAACTTTTGCCTGCAGCCCCTGATAATAAATCAGCCATTATGACAGCCATGGTGGAGCAGATTTGATGGGCTGAATGGGCTATTCTTCTCCGAAGTCTTATGGTCTTAAGGCTTTAAAAAAACCTACAGCAGATCACAAATTAACATAGAGGAAAACCATCTGGTCTAAAAGGACCCCTTCTCTTGGGAGAAATAATATGTAACATCACTGACATCCTTGAGGACAAATAACATTTCCAAAATCTCCTCAGCTAACATCTATTTAGATCTCAGTCAACAAGACTTTGCATTAACAAAGACCAGAAGCTTTTTTCATTCCATACTGCTGACTGTAAGAAAATCATGGTAAATGAGAATAAAGTAGTGATCAGTTTTATTTTCAAAACATAAGGTATTAAGAAATAATTCAGAATATAATTGGGTTCATTACCTCTGGTTCCTGTATTCCTTTAATTTGACTTCTATCAATCTGGCACTTGTGTCCTAATGATAAAAAAGACCATACTTAAGATACAATAGTCCTTTAATGTATTCAGGCAAAACCTCCATGTACATTATAACCACCAAGAGGACAGGTATGGAACAGAGTCAAAAGGAAAGGGTTAATATATGAAGAGTGTTTGGGGGTTCTGGGCCTGTACTCACTGGAGTTTAAAAGAATGAGGGGAGAATCTCATTGAAATCTATCGAATATTGAAAAGCCACGATAGAGTGGACATGGAGAGGATGTGTCTTATAGTGAGAGAGGGGAGTTTAGGACCAGAGGGCACAACCTTAGAATAGAAGGGCATCACTTTAGAACAGTCATAGAGTTATAGAAAAGTACAGCACAGAAATAGGCCTTTTAACCCATCTAGTCTATGCCAGAAATGAGGAGGAATTTCTTTAGCCAGGAGGTGGTGAATCTGTGGAATTCACTGCGACAAAGGCTGTGAGGCCAAGTCATAAATTGATTAGTCAGGACATCAACAGCTTCGAGGAGAAGACAGGAGAAGAGGGTTGAGAAGGATAATAAATCAGCCACAACGGAATAGTGGAGCAGATGATGGTCTGAATGGCCTAATTCTGCTCCTACATCTTTTGCTCTTTATAGAATATATACGAATCACACTTGATGTATCTGTTAGTCTTTTGAGCAGTTTATTGACTAAAGTAGATGAAGGTTAAACCAGTGGATGTGGTATACTGCTCTTTCAGAGGGCTTTCAGTAAAAGTGCTGAACAAAGTTACAGGGTCATATACCAGCATGAATTGAGAGTGTCTTATCAGGAAACAAAGGGAATGAATAAACAGAGGAACACACACAAAATGCTGGAGGAACTCAGCAGGTCAGGCAGCATCTATGGGGAGGAATAAACAGTTGACATTATGGGCTGAAAACCTTCATCAGGACTGGAAAGGAAGGGGGTAAGAAGACAGAATAAAAATGTGGGGGCAGGGGAAGGAGTATAAGCTAGGAGGGGATAAGTGAGATGAGGTGAGGGGAAGATAAGTGGTTGCTGGGGGGAATGAATTGAGAAGCTGAGAGGTGCTAGGTGGAATGGGTAAAGGGTTGAAGAAGGAGGAATCTGATAGGAGAGGAGAGTGGACAATGGAAGAAAAAGGAGGAGGGGCACTAGAAGGAGGTGATAGGTGAGGAGAAGAGAGGGGGTAAGAGGGGAACCAGAATGTGGAATGGAAGCAGAGAGAAGGAAGAAGGGTGAAATAACTGGAAGTCAGAGAAATTGATCTCCCTTGGGTTGGCAATTTGCGACCAACAAGGTACCACTGATTGTGAAAGGATTGCGTCAGCTACATTACAAATTAATGCTCTATTCAATGTCAGCAATTATTGCTGAGATGTATTAGTGCATCCATTTGATAAAGTACTGAGCTACTATTTGCAGGTCTCAACAGACTTTCAACGGATTAAATGCAAGACCTGTTCCCGGTCAAAGAATTCCATTGTATTGCTATGGCAACATATCATAAAGTACGTTAGCACCTTTGTAATGCATCGAAGATAATCCATTAATGGAGGTGGAAAGATCAATACTGCACATAAATATATGATATTTCATAAAATCAGTTTTCATCCTTTTACAATTGGAATTGAAGCAGTGTCAAAATAATCAACGTTATCTTAAAGACAAAAGATGCAACTGCAGTGCTGCTTGGCTCCTTAAGGTTGTTATAGCTGGGTGTGGTAATGGGGACAAGCTGCCACTACATATTAAACGCTCCCAATGGCATGCGACTCAAATAGCCTCTGACAACCAAGTCCAGCTCCTGGCCTTCACGTGTGGCTTTGCTTCTAAGCCCAGCAGAACCGTTTCTACTGACAGGAGAAGGGGCAAAGGCAGGTTACTGGCACCTTAAAACCAGTCACTGCAGGCAGACGGGGCTCATCAGCTGTGGTTGGCAGCTCATCTAGGAGAAGGAAAACTCTGATCTCACAGCCACGCTGCCTTGTGGCTACACCCACTCATGAGAAAGGTTTCGGGAATCGAGTCCGAGGGAAAATTCTGGAGCTGGAGTCCCTTGAGTTCAACGCTGACTGGCAATGTCTGCGATGCCACTGGTGGCAAACTCTTATCAGACTCTGTTATTCCTTCTGGTTCATCAAATGCATGGAGGGGGAGCTTGCTACATGGACAACAGCTTGCTCTCCATATTGTAGCCCCCAGACTTGCATATCTAGACAGCTAGGACGTAACATCCATGGTCAGCTCTGACCAGTACTGCTCTTTGTTATCTTTATGCGATATCTTAAATAAAACCCAAGAGCTTTTTACTTAGGAAAAGCAGCATGTCCTCTTTCCAACTTGTCAACAGGATTGGCTGTGGTGAAAGTAGTCCAAACTCCTGTTTTGACCTGTGATGTTAATCATGTTTCTCTCTCCACAGATTCTGCCTGACATTATGAGCACTTTACAAAATTTTCAAACTCAGTCGAAATTAATGATGGTGTAGCTTGTCCCTCGGAAAGAACCCAGCTACTGGAGTCTGTAAGTCTGTTAAAATAGAGCCTGATTGCCACCTATGAACAACCTGTATGACTTTAATTTCAGCTGAATTCTAAGTTAGGGTGATGGGGTAAAGATACATCTCTACCAAAGGGAGGTAAGGAATTCTCTCCCTCCGCGAGCCTGCAGGTCACCCTTGGGCAAGGTGTGGCACCTGCTTAGCCCCCCCCCCACCACCAATCAGGGTCACGTGAACCCATGGGAGCAGGTGGTGGATGGTCGTACGAGCAGCCGGTGCAGATCACAAGTCCTGGTTATGTGACCACTGACGCCCGGCAGACAATCTCTGAAGAGTATTGATAATGGCTGGGATCACCCATCTTGTCAAGACACTGCCCAAAGATGGCAATAGCAAACCACTTCTGTAGAAAAATTTGCCAAGTGCAATTATGGTCATGGAAAGACCGTGATTGCCTACATGATATGTCACAGCACATAACGAATGAATGAGTTTTAAATGATCGTAGTACAGATTTTGCCCACAAGTTAAAAAATACACACTCAATATGGTAACCATACCTCCACAATATTGTCATGAAAGGAATAGAATGCATACAAGACTGATAACACAAGAACAACTACTAAAAGTGGAGAGAAAAAGGAATAAACATACTGTTTGTACATACACAAGGCTTTTGAATTTTAATATTATGGGAGCTCCTTGTCTTTACTTAGGGGTGTCCATAAGTTGGGACAGCCTATATTGTGCTTACCTCTCCCTCTGTTTTACTGTTCTCTTGGATAATTTTAATCCAGTTCAACATATCATCTCTATCCTCAGCCTGAAACAGGTATTCACAGAAATCTGAAGTAGTCAGCCTGAACACATTCTTCCTTTTAGTGTCACTGTATGAAATATCAATCAAACAGGCTTTAACACAAATGGGCTGCTCATCCTCAGCTGGTGAAGAAACGTAGGTCACTGCGTCCCTTTTGTCCTTGTACAAATAGAGGGAATGCGATCGCAGGAGGGCATACACCCTTTTCCAAGACCGAATGCTGCTCACAACCTTCTGGAAAACAAAGACACAAAGCAATATCTTAAACCGGGTTTAAAGGTAAAATCAACTGAACATCATTTGATATTAATATTTTAGAGATTAGCCCAGGTTCCAAGTACAGAGAGAAATAAATTCACTAAAATTGTGGAAAGCTTTGACATTGATGGCAGTACATGAATAATTAAATGAACAAGTTAATCAATAGGGCATCAGCCAACTAGCAGAACGACAAGTAAGTAACGAAATAAATGAAAAAATCATCACACACGGGTTTTGCTATTGCTTGAATGGTGGCATAGGGGGAGGGTCGATGCTTCTGCTGGTGCAAGTGGGGAAGGGGGAGGATCGATGCTTCTGCTGGTGCAAGTGGGGTAGGGGGAGGGTCGATGCTTCTGCTGGTGCAAGTGGGGTAGCAGGAGGGTCGATGCTTCTGCTGGTGCAAGTGGGGTAGGGGGAGGGTCGATGCTTCTGCTGGTGCAAGTGGGGTAGTCGGAGGGTCGATGCTTCCGCTGGTGCAAGTGGGGAAGGGGGAGGGTCGATGCTTCTGCTGGTGCAAGTGGGGTAGGGTCGATGCTTCTGCTGATGGAAGTGGGGTAGTGGGAGGGTCGATGCTTCTGCTGATGGAAGTGGGGTAGTGGGAGGGTCGATGCTTCTGCTGGTGCAAGTGGGGTAGGGGGAGGGTCGATGCTTCTGCTGGTGCAAGTGGGGAAGGGGGAGGGTCGATGCTTCTGCTGGTGCAAGTGGGGTAGTGGGAGGATCGATGCTTCTGCTGGTGCAAGTGGGGAAGGGGGAGGGTCGATGCTTCTGCTGGTGCAAGTGGGGTAGGGGGAGGGTCGATGCTTCTGCTGGTGCAAGTGGGGTAGTGGGAGGGTCGATGCTTCTGCTGGTGCAAGTGGGGTAGTGGGAGGGTCGATGCTTCTGCTGGTGCAAGTGGGGTAGTGGGAGGGTCGATGCTTCTGCTGGTGCAAGTGGGGTAGTGGGAGGGTCGATGCTTCTGCTGGTGCAAGTGGGGTAGTGGGAGGGTCGATGCTTCTGCTGGTGCAAGTGGGGTAGCAGGAGGGTCGATGCTTCTGCTGGTGCAAGTGGGGTAGGGGGAGGGTCGATGCTTCTGCTGGTGCAAGTGGGGTAGGGGGAGGGTCGATGCTTCTGCTGGTGCAAGTGGGGTAGGGGGAGGGTCGATGCTTCTGCTGGTGCAAGTGGGGTAGTGGGAGGGTCGATGCTTCTGCTGGTGCAAGTGGGGTAGGGGGAGGGTCGATGCTTCTGCTGGTGCAAGTGGGGAAGGGGGAGGGTCGATGCTTCTGCTGGTGCAAGTGGGGTAGGGTCGATGCTTCTGCTGGTGCAAGTGGGGTAGGGGGAGGGTCGATGCTTCTGCTGGTGCAAGTGGGGAAGGGGGAGGGTCGATGCTTCTGCTGGTGCAAGTGGGGTAGTGGGAGGGTCGATGCTTCTGCTGGTGCAAGTGGGGTAGGGTCGATGCTTCTGCTGGTGCAAGTGGGGTAGGGGGAGGGTCGATGCTTCTGCTGGTGCAAGTGGGGAAGGGGGAGGATCGATGCTTCTGCTGGTGCAAGTGGGGTAGGGGGAGGGTCGATGCTTCTGCTGGTGCAAGTGGGGGAGGGTCGATGCTTCTGCTGGTGCAAGTGGGGGAGGGTCGATGCTTCTGCTGGTGCAAGTGGGGTAGGGGGAGGGTCGATGCTTCTGCTGGTGCAAGTGGGGTAGTGGGAGGGTCGATGCTTCTGCTGGTGCAAGTGGGGTAGGGGGAGGGTCGATGCTTCTGCTGGTGCAAGTGGGGCAGTGGGAGGGTCAATGCTTCTGCTGGTGCAAGTGGGGTAGTGGGAGGGTCGATGCTTCTGCTGATGGAAGTGGGGTAGTGGGAGGGTCGATGCTTCTGCTGGTGCAAGTGGGGTAGTGGGAGGGTCGATGCTTCTGCTGATGGAAGTGGGGAAGGGGGAGGGTCGATGCTTCTGCTGGTGCAAGTGGGGTAGTGGGAGGGTCGATGCTTCTGCTGGTGCAAGTGGGGTAGTGGGAGGGTCGATGCTTCTGCTGATGGAAGTGGGGAAGGGGGAGGGTCGATGCTTCTGCTGGTGCAAGTGGGGTAGGGGGAGGATCGATGCTTCTGCTGGTGCAAGTGGGGTAGTGGGAGGGTCGATGCTTCTGCTGGTGCAAGTGGGGTAGTGGGAGGGTCGATGCTTCTGCTGGTGCAAGTGGGGTAGGGGGAGGGTCGATGCTTCTGCTGGTGCAAGTGGGGAAGGGGGAGGATCGATGCTTCTGCTGGTGCAAGTGGGGTAGGGGGAGGGTCGATGCTTCTGCTGGTGCAAGTGGGGTAGTGGGAGGGTCGATGCTTCTGCTGATGGAAGTGGGGTAGTGGGAGGGTCGATGCTTCTGCTGGTGCAAGTGGGGTAGGGGGAGGGTCGATGCTTCTGCTGGTGCAAGTGGGGTAGTGGGAGGGTCGATGCTTCTGCTGGTGCAAGTGGGGTAGGGGGAGGGTCGATGCTTCTGCTGGTGCAAGTGGGGTAGGGGGAGGGTCGATGCTTCTGCTGGTGCAAGTGGGGTAGGGGGAGGGTCGATGTTTCTGCTGGTGCAAGTGGGGTAGGGGGAGGATCGATGCTTCTGCTGGTGCAAGTGGGGTAGGGGGAGGATCGATGCTTCTGCTGGTGCAAGTGGGGTAGTGGGAGGGTCGATGCTTCTGCTGGTGCAAGTGGGGTAGTGGGAGGGTCGATGCTTCTGCTGGTGCAAGTGGGGTAGGGGGAGGGTCGATGCTTCTGCTGGTGCAAGTGGGGTAGGGTCGATGCTTCTGCTGGTGCAAGTGGGGTAGTGGGAGGGTCGATGCTTCTGCTGGTGCAAGTGGGGTAGGGGGAGGGTCGATGCTTCTGCTGGTGCAAGTGGGGTAGTGGGAGGGTCGATGCTTCTGCTGGTGCAAGTGGGGTAGCAGGAGGGTCGATGCTTCTGCTGATGGAAGTGGGGTAGTGGGAGGGTCGATGCTTCTGCTGGTGCAAGTGGGGTAGTGGGAGGGTCGATGCTTCTGCTGGTGCAAGTGGGGTAGTGGGAGGGTCGATGCTTCTGCTGATGGAAGTGGGGTAGTGGGAGGGTCGATGCTTCTGCTGGTGCAAGTGGGGAAGGGGGAGGGTCGATGCTTCTGCTGGTGCAAGTGGGGTAGGGGGAGGGTCGATGCTTCTGCTGGTGCAAGTGGGGTAGTGGGAGGGTCGATGCTTCTGCTGGTGCAAGTGGGGTAGTGGGAGGGTCGATGCTTCTGCTGGTGCAAGTGGGGTAGGGGGAGGGTCGATGCTTCTGCTGGTGCAAGTGGGGTAGTGGGAGGGTCGATGCTTCTGCTGATGGAAGTGGGGTAGTGGGAGGGTCGATGCTTCTGCTGGTGCAAGTGGGGTAGTGGGAGGGTCGATGCTTCTGCTGATGGAAGTGGGGTAGTGGGAGGGTCGATGCTTCTGCTGATGGAAGTGGGGTAGTGGGAGGGTCGATGCTTCTGCTGGTGCAAGTGGGGTAGTGGGAGGGTCGATGCTTCTGCTGGTGCAAGTGGGGTAGTGGGAGGGTCGATGCTTCTGCTGGTGCAAGTGGGGTAGGGGGAGGGTCGATGCTTCTGCTTGTGCAAGTGGGGAAGGGGGAGGGTCGATGCTTCTGCTGGTGCAAGTGGGGTAGTGGGAGGGTCGATGCTTCTGCTGATGGAAGTGGGGTAGTGGGAGGGTCGATGCTTCTGCTGATGGAAGTGGGGTAGTGGGAGGGTCGATGCTTCTGCTGGTGCAAGTGGGGTAGTGGGAGGGTCGATGCTTCTGCTGGTGCAAGTGGGGTAGGGGGAGGGTCGATGCTTCTGCTGGTGCAAGTGGGGTAGGGGGAGGATCGATGCTTCTGCTGGTGCAAGTGGGGTAGGGGGAGGGTCGATGCTTCTGCTGGTGCAAGTGGGGTAGGGGGAGGGTCGATGCTTCTGCTGGTGCAAGTGGGGTAGTGGGAGGGTCGATGCTTCTGCTGGTGCAAGTGGGGAAGGGGGAGGGTCGATGCTTCTGCTGGTGCAAGTGGGGTAGGGGGAGGGTCGATGCTTCTGCTGGTGCAAGTGGGGTAGTGGGAGGGTCGATGCTTCTGCTGGTGCAAGTGGGGAAGGGGGAGGGTCGATGCTTCTGCTGGTGCAAGTGGGGTAGTGGGAGGGTCGATGCTTCTGCTGGTGCAAGTGGGGTAGGGGGAGGGTCGATGCTTCTGCTGGTGCAAGTGGGGTAGTGGGAGGGTCGATGCTTCTGCTGATGCAAGTGGGGTAGGGGGAGGGTCGATGCTTCTGCTGGTGCAAGTGGGGTAGGGGGAGGGTCGATGCTTCTGCTGGTGCAAGTGGGGTAGGGGGAGGGTCGATGCTTCTGCTGGTGCAAGTGGGGTAGTGGGAGGGTCGATGCTTCTGCTGGTGCAAGTGGGGTAGGGGGAGGGTCGATGCTTCTGCTGGTGCAAGTGGGGTAGTGGGAGGGTCGATGCTTCTGCTGATGGAAGTGGGGTAGTGGGAGGGTCGATGCTTCTGCTGGTGCAAGTGGGGTAGGGGGAGGGTCGATGCTTCTGCTGGTGCAAGTGGGGTAGGGGGAGGGTCGATGCTTCTGCTGGTGCAAGTGGGGAAGGGGGAGGGTCGATGCTTCTGCTGGTGCAAGTGGGGTAGTGGGAGGGTCGATGCTTCTGCTGGTGCAAGTGGGGTAGTGGGAGGGTCGATGCTTCTGCTGGTGCAAGTGGGGTAGTGGGAGGGTCGATGCTTCTGCTGGTGCAAGTGGGGTAGTGGGAGGGTCGATGCTTCTGCTGATGGAAGTGGGGTAGTGGGAGGGTCGATGCTTCTGCTGGTGCAAGTGGGGTAGTGGGAGGGTCGATGCTTCTGCTGATGGAAGTGGGGTAGTGGGAGGGTCGATGCTTCTGCTGGTGCAAGTGGGGTAGGGGGAGGGTCGATGCTTCTGCTGATGGAAGTGGGGTAGTGGGAGGGTCGATGCTTCTGCTGGTGCAAGTGGGGTAGGGGGAGGGTCGATGCTTCTGCTGGTGCAAGTGGGGTAGTGGGAGGGTCGATGCTTCTGCTGATGGAAGTGGGGTAGTGGGAGGGTCGATGCTTCTGCTGATGGAAGTGGGGTAGTGGGAGGGTCGATGCTTCTGCTGATGCAAGTGGGGTAGTGGGAGGGTCGATGCTTCTGCTGGTGCAAGTGGGGTAGGGGGAGGGTCGATGCTTCTGCTGATGGAAGTGGGGTAGTGGGAGGGTCGATGCTTCTGCTGATGCAAGTGGGGTAGTGGGAGGGTCGATGCTTCTGCTGGTGCAAGTGGGGTAGGGGGAGGGTCGATGCTTCTGCTGGTGCAAGTGGGGAAGGGGGAGGATCGATGCTTCTGCTGGTGCAAGTGGGGTAGTGGGAGGGTCGATGCTTCTGCTGATGGAAGTGGGGTAGTGGGAGGGTCGATGCTTCTGCTGGTGCAAGTGGGGTAGGGGGAGGGTCGATGCTTCTGCTGGTGCAAGTGGGGAAGGGGGAGGGTCGATGCTTCTGCTGGTGCAAGTGGGGTAGGGGGAGGGTCGATGCTTCTGCTGGTGCAAGTGGGGAAGGGGGAGGGTCGATGCTTCTGCTGGTGCAAGTGGGGTAGGGGGAGGGTCGATGCTTCTGCTGGTGCAAGTGGGGTAGTGGGAGGGTCGATGCTTCTGCTGGTGCAAGTGGGGTCGTGGGAGGGTCGATGCTTCTGCTGGTGCCAGTGGGGTAGTGGGAGGGTCGATGCTTCTGCTGGTGCAAGTGGGGTAGTGGGAGGGTCGATGCTTCTGCTGGTGCCAGTGGGGTAGTGGGAGGGTCGATGCTTCTGCTGATGGAAGTGGGGTAGTGGGAGGGTCGATGCTTCCACTGGTGCAAGTGGGGAAGGGGGAGGGTCGATGCTTCTGCTGGTGCAAGTGGGGTAGTGGGAGGGTCGATGCTTCCACTGGTGCAAGTGGGGAAGGGGAGGGTCGATGCTTCTGCTGGTGCAAGTGGGGTAGTGGGAGGGTCGATGCTTCTGCTGGTGCTTGTGCATGGGTGGAGGGGGCCTTAGTGTTCTGATGTTTCTATCATTCATTCCATAGGGTTTCTTGTTTCATGGACGTCTGCGAAGAGTAAGAATTGCAGGTGGTATAAGGTATACATTCTCTGATATTAAGTTCAACCATTTGAACCATACTTAATTACAAAATTAAGGTTTAATAATATCACTAAGGCATTAGTGATCAGGTTATTTTTCTTATGTTGGATTTCTTTTGCATAGAAGATGTTTTGATCTTTTTCTACCACAGTGGATTTGGATCCTTTAATGCAAATATATTAATCTGGGACAAATGCTAAAAGTAGCCAAAGCAACATGTAGAATTCAACAAAATGGAGTACCAGTACTTGTCATACACAAACTATTTCATTGACTTTAGTCTTTTTCATCTGTGGAACTAAGTTTTACATTCAGTACTATTCTACCTTGGGTGGCTGGGTGCAGATATGTCTCTACCAAAGGAGGCATAGAGCCCTGTTTCACTCACATTCTGCCAGAAACTCTGAGCTGCTCGTTGCTATGGAAGTGTTTGGATGTAGCCACCGTAGTAAAGGGGAGGAAAGAAAAAAAAATTCTCATGCATACTGAGCATTAATCAAAACAGGAAATGCTGGATATAAACAGTAGGAACAAGGAATATTTTTGGTGGGTTGGGAGCAAAGGGCCTTTTCACCAGAGATTTGATGAGTGCTACCCTTCCAAAACATTACTTTGCCTTTTACTTTTAAAATACTGACTTACTGCATGTGTCAAGATTTTCTGGTTTACCTGCTTTTAAACAACAATAAAAAGACAAAAAGACATATAATTCTATTCTACCTATTCTCTCGAGCCGAAAAGCAAATATCAGTTATATTATGTACTGTTCAGAGAAATACTGCCCTTGTTTCAGCATAGTTTCCATTTGCTTTTCTTTGACCCATTTCTAAAGAACATTTATAAAGGAAATGACTATGGACAAAAGTATTTAAATTAGAAGAGTTTTATATATCAAATGTAAATATATAAATTACAACTCTTTATAGTAATAGAATGGCTGCAAATATTTAAATTGTAAGAGTTTCATACATCAAATGTAAATATACAAATATAACTCTATAGTACCAGAAAATCAGATTCTCTGACTGTTAATTTCAAAAGATCTGTTAGGTTATTGAGCTTTGGAGTCAATTTGCTTTTGCGCTTTTTATAAAATTGAATTATCTATTCTTGCATGTTCAGTTTGAGATTTTTTTTCTCTTGAGTTATGATCACCAGTTGTACTTGGTTAATGAAATGTGTGGAGTAGATAATCAATTAACAGTAAGCAAGATACCAATATAATATCGTAAACAAGATTTTAAATGGAAATGCTTGATTTCATTATGCTGCAGGATAGATTCACTCATAAAGGTGTTAAAAGATGTTAAAAGATTTTAAAACCAATAAATTTTATACAGCCTCATAAGTAGTTCTAAATTCTACTTCCTTCTAATATGATATTTTTAAAATGTTTAGATGCCATTTAATGCTGTACTTATATTTAAACTTCTGGGTCTTGACAAAGGAAGCCAAGTCTGCTGCTTAAAACCAGGTATTTGCTCTAACACTAACTCATTGTTATATGGAATGGGCAGAGAATCAGATCAGACTGCAATACCTCAGTATTAAATTACCTCATATTAAATATCCCCAGAGCATATACCTAATTAGTTATTCAACATTCACCTCAAATTCTGGATCATGCTGTACCTCATACCAAATAAATCAATAGCCTCAGACCTAGCTCTTTTTAGTAACATTAAAAAACATACAATCAATTGTAAATCACAGGAGTTAATTGAATTAATTACTAATGTTTTGGAGAAAATATTATTAACTACAATCAAGGTAGTATTTAAAAACTAAGTCAAAACTGTGGAAATAGATAAAATAGCAATCGGTCAGTCAGAGTAAGAAACACAAAATAGTGGAGGAAGTCAGCAGGTCAGCCATAGAGGAATAAACATGTGAAGTTTTGGGCCCAGACCCTTCATCAGGACAAAACATTGCTAAAAACATTGACTCTTTATTCCTCTCCACAGATGCTGCCTGACCACTTGAATTCTTTCAGTAGTGTGTGTTACTCTGGATTTTCAGCATCTGCAGAATCTCGAGTTTACAGTCATTTTCTTAAACAGTTCTAAGGACATGGCCAGCATGCTTCTCTCACAATGTGAAAAAGAAATTTCTAACAACAGCTCTGCGTTTGCTATTTTTATGAAATGGGGTTAAATAAAGTTGATGAAAGCCTACTCCTGAATGAGGGGGATGTTTCCTAAGGGAAAGGAAAGTCTGATAAAGCTTTGTAAAATTTGCTTGAAATATATCATATACTCTCAGTGGCCATTTTAGTAGGAACATCCTGTACTTAACGAACTGGCCACTGAGTGTATGTTGTGGTCTTCTGCTGCTGCAGCCTATCTACCTCAAGCTTGAACATGTTGTGCATTCAGACATGCTCGTCTGCACACCACTGTTGTAACGTGTGGTTATTTGAGTTACTGTCGCCTTCCTGTCAGCTTGAACCAGTCTGGCCATTCAAATCTGACCACTCTCATAAACAAGGCATTTTTGCTCACAAAACTACCTCTCACATGATGTTTTTGTTTTTTGCACCATTCTCTGCAAACTCTAGAGACCGTTGTACATGAAAATCCCAGGAGATCAGCAGTTTCTGAGATACTCAAACCACCCCATCTGACACCAACAATTATTCCACAGTCAAAGTCACTTAGATCACATTTCTTCCCCCATTTTGATGTTTGGTCTGAACAACAACTGAACCTCTTGACCATGTCTGCATGCTTTTATACATTGAGTTGCGCCACGTGATTGGCTGATAAGACATTTGCATAATGAGCAGGTCTACAGGTGTACCTAATAAAGTGGCCAATGAGTGTATTTTTGTGTTTTAAGACACAGATCATCCTATAAGATATAGATCATCCAGATGCCTAACTCACAACTCCTGAAACAGATCCTTGATTCCCTGTTGAAGGAAGGTCAGCGAGCCCCTGGTGGGTAGAGGAAATGTTAGAAAGGTAACATCAAAATCAGTCTGAAGAAATTCAACATTACACCTAAAAACTGGGAAGACATTTTACTCAATAGATACACCCAGAGGAGATCTGTTCAAAAGGGAACTGTACGACATGAGAATGACCACCACTGTGCCTCAGAGAACAAGTGGCAGCTGTGAAAGGAGAGAATGAACAACTGAAAGACCCAACCACTAACCACAGTCACCACTTACTCTTGTCTACACTGCACCAGAATATGTGGATCCCAGATCGGCCTCTACAGCCACCTGAGGACCCACCAATAGACAAACCCTTATGAGAACATCATACTCAACTTATGTGATCGCACTAGTACAAGATCACCCTTAAATGTAAAAGTTCATAAATAAAATGTGAATTATTTCTTTGATCTGCATGGACCTCTTGGTCATAATAAACACAGACTTCAGTCTTTACTGGTCATGAATATTTTTGATACTAGGTATGTCACATCCAGAATTATTTCCAGGTAGCAGACGATTTCCTTCCACGTCGCTCTGACGTATTGGGAAATCATGTACTAGGCAAGTTACAGTAGTGGCTGGGTGAGTGTTTTTTAAGAGATCAACAGCTCTTAACTGGAGCCAGCTGGATTCGAACTCGGGACCTCTCGCCCCGAAGTCCAGCGCTGATGCCACTACGCCACCAGCCGGCTGTTTGAACTATTTAAGACTAAAAAACCCAAAGGTTGATGGGATGTCCAGAAGTTGTAGCCTGAAAGCCAAAGTCTGGAGGGAAGTCTGGCCTGGAGAGTTGGAGGACCATCCGTGTGTGTGGTTGGGAAGGAGGAAAGGGGCTTGTTTTGTTGTTGTGGTTCTTTTGATGCTTGTTGTGTTCCGTGTTGTTCTGCCGAACACATTGGTGCTGCAATGTGTGGTGACACTTGCGGGCTGACTCCAACACATCCTTAGTTGTGTCGCTTGTTAACGCGAACAACACATTTCATTGTATGTTTCAATGTACACATGATAGATCTAAATGTAGAAATTCAGAGATTTGTATAATTCATTATTCCAAGCAAAATGTAACAATGATTTTTTTATTTGTAGCAAGTTAGTCCATCAATAAAAGCATGGTATGTGCAAGATAGGAAAGATGGAACATTGTAATAGGTATATTCTGAAATAAATTATTGCATTTTCACTTCACTGGTCAGTCCAGTTAAGTACGATTTTAGTAAATAGTCTAAGCAAGGTCCCTTTCGCACAGGAGGATTTAAAGGAACGCACTATTCTAAAAGGAGTTGTGATATTGTGGCTTAAACAATATAAAATTTTCAACTAACAAGGCTTATGGACAATGGGGCAAAGGTTTTAAGATGAAGCAGACTCAAAGGGGTTCTGAGGGCAACTGTTTTTGACATGAAGAGTAGCTGACATCTGGAACGTGCTACCAGAGGAGCTGATGGAATCTGATACAAATACTATGTTTATGAGCAATGTCCCCTTTAATTTGTAATGGCCAGTGTGCGCAAAAGTCCTGTGCTGTGCAATTTTATGCCCAGTGACGACATGTGTGCACTGAATTTTACATGTGGAGGTATTCATTTTAATGGCTAGCAATGTACATAAATATTTCTCGTAGCTGCACGTTCCCGACATCATGAGCTTTCAGTGCATCAGTTTCTGCAGTTTCATTAAGCCATTCTGCTTGAAATGAACTAGCAACTCTTTTGTGCTTCATGCCTTTTGCTTCTTTGGAACTTGACATAGTGAATCAATAATTCCTTCAACAAAAACAGTATAAAAAGCCAGTTCTAAAATCTGCATACAAATCATCGCAAACTCTGCGTTGTCAACATGATCTGCATCAGAAAATGGAAAAGGAAATATGATTGTGTACAATTGTGAAATATACTTAACATGCCAACGAGGTAGAGAGTGACAACCTTTCACGTGTAGTTTAAATTCCTTTGTGTGCTAGTTGCAAAAGCTGTATGTGTGCGCACACCTTACAGGGAACATTGTCAGGGAGGGGTAGCACCTCTGCCAGTTCTTTTGCGCTTCATGCCCTTTGCTTCTTTGGAATTCAAAATCGTGTATCAATAATTTCTTCAATAAAAATGGTATAAATAAGCCAGTTCTAAAACTGGCAGATAAATCTTCACAAACCCCATGACGTCAACACTGCCTGCATCAGAAACCGGAAAAGGAAATGTGATTCTGTACAATTGTAAAATATACTTAATATGCCAATGAGTTGACAGTGACAATCTATTATGCGCAGCTTAAATTCCTTTTACCAAGTGTGCCGAATTCAAACGGTGTGTTGGACAGATATTATAAACAGGAGGGAAACTACTGACTCCAATGAAGGTTGCTGCTTGGGTATTTCATCGGTTCAGTTACCAGGGCCCCCATAAACACTTGGGGCTTCCCTTCTCACAGCTTTCGATTGGTGGCCCCCTTCAAATGTTCCAGGGACCCAAGGGGGCCATATGGCCCCTGGTGAGAATGGCTGCTCTACCGGCCTGCTACATTTGTTTTGTGAGAGTGCAGATGAACGAGAGCAAAAACGATCAAACCCAGAGGAAATTGAAGTTCTTATTGACAATGTTTTGCTGTCTGTTAAAATGAATACCTCCACATGTAAAATTCAGTGAGCACATATTGTCGTCACTGGGCAAAAAAGTTGCACAGCACAGGATTTTTGCGCACACTGGCCATTACAAATTAGAGGGGACACTGCTCTCCGGACATCCGATACACCCCAACTACCCATAATAAAATAATAAATGGGCAACACAAAATACAGTACAGATAGAAAATAGATTTACGGCCCCTACAGGGACATACTGGGTGTGTGATCACTGGGTGGCACAGCTCGTAGACTTGCTGCCTCACAGTGACAGAAACTGATGTGAAGGGTGGCATGTTTGATTACTGCAGGTTCTATGGGATTAACCAAAGGTGTTGTTACCTTTTTTAAATGTATCTTTTGCTATTGCAAAAACGCTGTAGGTCTACCCCTTGAGTGAGTTGCTTATCGGCTGAGAAACTGAAGGAGCTGAACTTGGTTAGTGCGTGTCATGCTGCTGCCTGCATTAGAGAGGCGTCGGAGGAGTCGGTCGGTGCATGAAGGCGGTGTGCGATCGAACGGTGAGTGATTGTCTCAGTCTCTTCTCTTGCGATCTCAAGATCCTGTTGGACATCGTTAATGTGGAATGCAGATTTACAGTATCGGCAGATGGCAGGGGAGCTGCGAGGTCTCAAGTCACAGTGTCACTTGTTTACAGCCGCCCAGGAGCGAGGTGGAGTCGGTGCGCTCCGCCAGAGGTGGTGTGTTGTGGGTCCAAGCTGGTGTCGGTACCGCCCGGGTGTTCACAAGGCAGAAGACAGATTGTATTGTGTTCAGCTGCAGACTGCTCCAACATTCATGGACTTGGGCACTTGGATTGTACTTTTGTGTGTGTGTGACTGGATATTATTGATATCTTATATGCGTTGTGTGTGACTGATGGTACTGTGTTTGGCACCTTGGCCCTAAGACCAGAGGACACAGCCTCAGAATGGGGGGGGGGGGGGTCCATTAGAGTGGAGATGAGAAGGAATTTCTTTAGCCAGAGAGTGGTGGATCTGTGGAATTTATTGCCAGAGGCAGCTATGGAGGCCAAGTCATTGGGTATATTTTAGGCAGAGGTTGATAGAACCATAGAACATTACAGCACAGAAACAGGCCTTTTGGCCCTTCTTGGCTGTGCTGAATCATTTCAGCCTAGTCCCACTGACCTGCATCTGGGTCATATCCCTCCATACACCTCTCATCCATGTACCTATCCAAGTCTTTCTTAAATGTCAAAAGCGAGCCCACATTTACTTCATCTGGCAGCTCATTCCACACTCCTACCACTCTCTGTGTGAAGAAGCCCCCCCTAATGTTCCTTTTGAACTTTTCCCCCTTCACCCTTAACCCATGTCCTCTGGTTTTTTTCTCCCCTAGCCTCAGTGGAAAAAGCCTGCTTGCATTCACTCTATCTATACCCATCATAATTTTATGTAGGTTCTTGATTAGTCAGGACATGAAGGGATACGGGAAGGCGGCAGGAAATAGGGACAGAGGGCAACGGATCAGCCATGATGAAAAGGCAGAGAAGACCTGAAGGACCAAATAGCTTAATTGTGCTTTGAAATCTTATGGTCTTATGGAGATCTACGTACTTAGATAATGAATTTACTTTCAACTTCTTTTGAACTTTCAGAAATAAGGAAATACAGAATCAAATTGGTCACATTCTTCACTGTTTATTTCTCAGTCCTTAGAGCTCATTCAAACAAACAATCGGCCGCGTGCTTCTCCGGCGTCTCAGGTTCTTCACTATCTTCACTATGCTCGCAATCCGTCCTTTCTTCAGAAGCTTTCGGAGTAATATACCTCTGTGTGTACCAGAGTACAGCAAAAAGAATCAGTAAAACCAAGGTCCAGAACATGGCGTCAGCTGGTTGAGAAGATGAAGAGTTGGTCTCAGATCTCCTGGGTTCAATGGAGCAAAACTGACAGCTGGTAGCGACACTCAGACCCGAGTTGCAAGTGCATCTGTTGACATTATGAGGGTAGTGCCCTTATATCTTACATATCGACAATGGATTGTTGTGTCATCGCTGAGTCAGAGAGTTGCTGGTATAAAACTGAGTCCAGAGGTGTGGGTACTTTATCTACCATTTGAATGAGATGCTTTAACAGAGTACGTTAGTGGCAGGTGGAGATACGTCTCCACCAAAGGAGGTGTAAGGATCTCCTTTCCGCCACTAGGTCACCCTTGGGCAAGGTGTAGCACCAATCAGAGTCACATAAAGCCATGGGAGCAGGTGGTGGATGGTTGTATGAGCAGCCGGTGCAGAGCACAAGTCCTGGTCATGTGACCACTGATGCCAGGCAGACTAGAAGGGATGAAGGGACTTCTTCTATGCTGTAATGCTCTATGATTCCATGATTAAATGTGGACCAAATGGGATGTAAGATAGACGAATGGGTTGGCATGCATATGATGTTTCCATCCATCAGTGACTCCCTCCACCCAGGACAAGCTCTCTTCTCGCTGCTGCCATCAGGAAGGAGGCACAGGAGCCTCAGGTCCCACACCATCAGGTTCAGGAACAGTCATTGCCCCTGAACCATTAGTCACTTGAACTAAAGGAGTTCATCCAACTTCACTTGCCCCATCATTGAAATATTCCCACAACCTATGGGTTCACTTTCAAGGACTTTTCATCCTATGCTGTTTGCGTTTATGGCTTATTTATTTATTATTATTATTTCTTCTTTATATATTTGCAGTTTGTTGTCTTCTGCACTCTGGTTGAACGCCCAACTTGGGTGGTCTTTCGTCAATTCCGTAATGGTTATTATATTTAAATTTATTGGATATGCTCACAAGAAAATGAATGTCAGGATTGTATATGGTGACATATATGTATTTCGATAATAAATTTACTTTGAACTTTTTGTATGACTCTATGACTCTCAATGACATTATCTGACCGTATATTCCACATGTTTGGAGGACTTTTTTATCTTGTCCGTAACAACAGCTTATGCAATATTCCAAAAACACTGTAAGACTGTTTGGTGCATTTAGGCATCCAAAGTCATGAATGGTGTTTCATAAATGCTAGTTCTCTCCTAGTCCCTCAGCATATACTGTTTTGTAATTATTTAAGCCCACCTAATTATATCACCCTTCTTTCCAACTTGTTTAATTTTAATGATATCTAATGATATTATAAAATATATCTTTGGGCAGATGGGGCTCATCAGCCGTAGTTGGCATCTCATCTGGGAGAAGGAAAACTCTGATCTCAAACCTCCGCTGCCTTGTGGGCATACCCGCTCACGGGGCAGGCATTTGAAGTAACACCTGAGGGAAAAATCCAGAGCTGGAGTCCCTAAGGCAATCCTACGCTGAGTTTGACACTGACTGGCAACTCCTGCAATGATGCTGGTGCCAAGCCAAACTGTTTCAGTCATTTAGAAACATAGAAAACCTACAGCATGATACAGGCCCTTCAGCCCACAAAGCTGTGCCAAACATGTACTTACTTTAGAAATTACCTAGGGTTACCCATAGCCCTCTATTTTTCTAAGTTCCATGTACCTGTCCAGGAGTCTTTTAAAAGACCCTCTTGTATCCGCCTCCACAACCGTTGCCAGTAGCCCATTCCATGCACTCACCACTCTGCGTAAAAATACTTACTCCTGACATCTCCTCTGTATCTACTTCCAAGTACCTTAAAACTATGCCCTCTTGTGTTAGCCATTTCAGCCCTAGAAAAAAGACTTTGACTATCCACACGATCAATGCCTCGCATCATCTTATACACCTCTATCAGGTCACCTCTCATCCTCCGCCACTCCAACAAGAAAAGGCTGAGTTCATAAGGTATGCTTCTCAATCCAGGCAACAAATTTGTAAATCTCCTCTGCACCCTTTCTATAGTTTCGAGATCCTTCCTGTAGTGAGGCAACCAGAACTGAGCACAGTACTCCAAGTGGGGTCTGACCAGAGTTCTATATAGTTGCAACATTACCTCTCAGCTCTTAAACTCAATCCCACGATTGATGAAGGCCAATACACTGTACGCCTTCATAGCTACAGAGTCACCCTGCATAGCAGCTTTGAGTGTCCCATGGACTCGGACCCCAAGATCCCTCTGATCCTCCACACTGCCAAGAGTCTTACCATTAATACTATTTTCTGCCATCATACTTGACCTATCAAAATGAACCACTTCACACTTATCTGGGTTGAACTCCATCTGCCACTTCTCAGCCCAGTTCTGCATCCTATCGATGTCCTGCAGTAATGTCTGACAGCCCTTGACACTACCACAGCACACCCAACCTTTTTGTCATCAGCAAACTTATTAACCCATCCCTCCACTTCCTCATCCAGGCCATTTATAAAAATCACAAAGAGATTTGGGCAGAATCCCAGAACAGATCCCTGAGGCACACCACTGGTCACCGACCTCCTTGCAGAATATGACCCGTCTACAACCACTCTTTGTCTTCTGTGAGCAAGCCAGTTCTAGATCCACAGAGCAAGGTCCCCTTGGATCCCATGCCTCCTTACTTTCTCAATAAGCCTTTCTTTGGGTTCATCAGATGCAAGGAGAGGGGGTGCTTGCAACATTAGAAACAGATTGTTCTCCATCTTGTACTGTCCAGGCCTATGTATCTAGGATACAACATCCATCGTTGATCCTGACCAATGGAGGCCCAGGAGTGATAACTAAAATTTAAAACAATTCTTTTAAACAGAGGCCAAATTGTATGTGACAGCTCTGATTCCTACATCCTTTGCACTACTTCTCTTGAACACTTTGTGTTCTCACTTCACATGGAGAATACAATGAAGGTGAAGAATATATAATAATAAATTTTAAAGTTTCCTGAGGTTATAACAGTTTCATAACAGTAAATCCATATCAAAGCTAAAATACTTTGTGATATTATAAAATATTATACAAATATATGTTCTCTTTTTCTAAATTGTTAAATGATCTGCCTAACAAAAGCTAAAATACTTTGCGATGTTATAACATATTATACAAATACACATTCTCTCTTTCTAAATTATTATGTGTTCTATCTAACAAATGCTTTGATGCAGACTAAAACTTACATACCTTTCCCTTCTCAGTGACAAGCTGCCGAAAGTATAACCAACCCTCTTTCCTGACGTCACTGAAGGTCACATCACAAAGATCAGATGTAGAATGACGCTTAGATCTGTTGCTTTCAGAGGTGTCCAAGTTTTCTAAGGACTGAATGATAAATAATAAAAATATGAATAACCATGCTTTAAAGAGTGTGAAACCAAACATTTTAAATTTCCATTTTGCCAAAACCATATTATTTATGTTTGTTTGTTATGTGCCATGTCGTATGATGTGGACGATCCTGGTAGATATTTCTACAGAAGTGGTTTGCCATTACCTTCTTATGGGCAGTGACTTTACAAGGTGGGTGATACCAGCCATTATCAATACTCGTCTGCCTGGCGTCAGTGGTCGCAGAACCAGGACTTGTGATATACACTGGCTGCTCATACGACCATCCACCACCTGCTCCCGTGGCTTCTTGTGACCCTGATCGAGGGGCTAAGTGGGTAACCAGCAAGTAGCAGAGGCCTTATACCTCTTAGGTAGAGATGGATCTCTACCCTGCCACCCGTATAATTTTTAAAATGCCTTTTTTGTTAAAACAAATGGACATCTCATTCATTTAGACCATAAGACATAGGAGCAGAATTAGGCTACTTGGCCCATCAAGTCTGCTCTGCCATTCCATCATGACTGATTTATTTTCCCTCTCAATCTCATTCTCCTGCCTTCTCCCTGTAACCTTTGACTCACTGACTAATCAAGAACCTATCAACCTCTGCTTTAAATACACCCAATGACTTGGCCTTGACAGCCATCTGTGGCAATAAATTCCACAGATTCACCAAATTCTAGCTCAAGAAATTACTCCTCATCTCCGTTCTAAAGGACTGTTTCTGTATTCCAGGACTATGCCCTCTGGTCCTAGACTCCCCAACTATAGGAAATATCTTTTCCACATATACTCTATCTAGGCCTTTCAATATTCGATTGCTTTCAATGAGATGCCCCCCCCATTCTTTTAAGTTCCAGTGAGCACAGTCCCAAAGCTAACAAACATTCCTCATATGTCAACCTTTGAATTCCCAGAATCATTCTCGTGAGTATCCTCTACACCCTCTCCAATGCCAGCATTCTGATTTAGATAAGGGGCCCGAAACAAATCCTTGTTTTTATTTTCTCATCCTCTCAAAACAAATGCATTTATAGTAAAACTCCAATGATCTGGCATCCAGTTGTTGGGAAGTCCAGTTCTGGATCTGCTTTAGTCATTAGTCTTGTATGAGGTAGAGTACAATAGGCTGTGCGATCAGAGACAGGGATGTGGCTAGATCCATGATCAATTAGAATCAAGCTTAATATCTTTGGTGTATGTTGTGAAATTTGTTGTTTTGCGGCAGTGGTACATTGCAATACATAACAATAAGAACTATCAATTACACAGTTTATGTAAAATATAAATAAATTAGAGCAAATAGAGCAAACAAAAATAGTGAGGTTGTGTTCAAAGGTTCATTGTCAATTTAAAAATCTGATGATGGTGGGGAAAAAGTTGTTCCTGAAATGTTGAGTGAGAGTCTTCAGGCTCCTGTACCACAATCTGGAGTCAGGAATGCAGTCAGAGATGGCTTCCAGAATGCTTATTTCCCAGTCCCTTCAAATTCACTCAGTTCACCAGAGATGAATTATCCTACTCAAGGAAGAGAAAGTGACGTCCAGAGTGCAGAAAATCAGCCAATCCAACACCGCCAATGTCCCAGGGATGATTGTGAACTTCACTGAAGGCAGTATTGTGGTCCCAACAACTCTCACAGAAAACCAGTGGGGACAGTTCAACAGCAGGAAACCAAGGGAATCATCAAAGAGCTCTACAGATTAGAAGGCCACAAGGAACGGAGTGTAATCCTGGGCTGCAGAATAGAAGAATAGATTTCCCCTAGCCATGCAGGAGCCCACTTTGCCAAATCTATTCTCTGCCCTTACGCTCAAGACCATGAGACACAGGAGCAGAATTAGGCCATTCAGCCCATCGAGTCTGCTCCACCATTCCATCATGGCTGATTTTATTTTCCCTCTAAACCCCATTCTCCTGCCTTCTCTCCATAAACTTTGATGCCCTTACTAATCAAGAACCTATTATCCTCTGCTTTAAATATAACGAATGACTTGCCCTCTACAGCTGTCTGTGGCAATGAGTTACACAGGTTCACCACCCTCTGGTTAAAGAAATCCCTCCTTAGCTCTGTTCTAAAGGGATGTCCTTGTATTGATTCAATACGATCAAATCCTTGATTCAACTGTTACGAATGTGCTGCAACTCTGAGGGGCCGAAGGGTACAAAGTCGCCCCCTCCTTTTTGAGAATCGCAAGATCGCTGTTAATTCGGGTTTGGGACCCAGGAAATGAGAGAGAGACACGCAGAATCCACAAGGTTTGGAATGTGTCTTGGCCTCAGCGAAACAGAACCACTGATAACGGCTATTGTCTCTTGGAGACGGAATTGTGTATTGAGTACTGTACTATTCATTGAAACCCCTCAGAGGACAACCAGAGTGGTCTGGTTGAGGGATTGCATCATCCCAACCTGATTGACATCTGAGACCCCGTGAATAAGGATAAAAGAGGGTCTGGGGAACAACCCCTTTAGACGCACCAGGAGAAACGCTAGAAATCCCATGACAGTGTTTAATAGCGACAGCCAGTGGGGGCTCGAGTGTGTCCTCCCTTGTCAGGGTGGCGGGCTCATCACAGAAGAACGGCTTAGCTAAAGAAGAGGCCACGAGTGAACGGCCACACCAACGGGACTCCTGACGGACCGAAATCATAAAAGGAAAGCCGGCAAGTTTTTCTCCCAAAACTCTCTCTCTCTCCAACCATTGCAACCCAGCGGTCCCCAAAGGCTGCAGCCTGCATGAACTGAGTGACTTTATATTTCCATCAGACAATACATTATCCCCTAGACAACGATAGAGCTTATTTCTTATTGATTATTATTATACCCGCACTTTTAGATTTAGTATTGACGACGTATATTATCTGTATATTTGCATTGATATTATTTTTGTGTATTTTTACTAATAAATACTGTTAAAAATAATATCATCAGACTTCAACGGACGTCTCCATCTTTGCTGGTAAGTGACCCAGTTACGGGGTTCGTAACAACGTGGGGGCCTCGTCTCGAGATTTGATACCAAATTGGAGGGCCAGTAAATCGGGCTTTTAAGTCCAAACGTGGGTCTGGTTGCGCGGGTAACCAGAGGGGAAACCAGCAAAGATGGACGTTGACAAATTTATAGAAAACCCGACTCTGGAGGCGCTAGAGGCTGCCACAAAGTCGGACTTGATAAATATTGCGAAAGGACTAAACCTCGCAGAGGTGAGGTTGTCGATGAAAAAGCGGGAGGTGCAGAGGGCCATAACTCAGTATTAAATTGGGAAGAATGTGTTTTCGGCTGAGGTATTGGAAAATATCCCTGAAAAGGTACCAGCTAGTGGGACGGCTCAGTTAGAGTTGGAGAAATTAAGGTTGGAACATGAAATTAAGTTAAAACAGCTGGAAGTAGCTGAAAAGGAAAAAGAAAGCCGACAAGCAATGGGAGTATGAGCTCCAGCTAAAGGAGTTAGAGGTGAAAAGGGAGATGGAAAGAGCTGAAAAAGAGCAGGACAGAGCTGAGAAGCAGAGGGAACATGAAATTCAGTTAAAACAGCTGGAAGCAGCTGAAAAAGAGAAGGAGAGAGCTGAAAAGGAGAGGGAAAGAACTGAGAACCAAAGGGAGAAGGAGAAACAGAGGCAACATGACTTGGACATGGAGAAGTTAAGGCAAGAGCGAAGAGCTCAAGGGTCAGACCGAGAGGAGAAGTTTAATGTCAGTAGGGAGTTTAGGTTAGTACCTCCGTTCGAGGAGATGGATGTTGATAGTTATTTCTTGCATTTTGAAAAGGTGGCAGTGAATCAGGAGTGGCCCAGAGATCAGTGCATGGCGTTGTTACAAAGTGTGTTAAAAGGGAAGGCACAACGGGCATATGCGGCGTTGTCCATGGAGGAGGAAGTGTCTGAGAATTATGAGAAAGTAAAGCAGGCCATTCTTTAGGCCTACGAATTGGTACCTGAAGCCTATAGACAAAAGTTCAGAAATTTAAAGAAAGGGTGGAATCAGACGTATGCAGAGTTTGCCTATGAGAAAGGTGTGCTCTTGGATCGTTGGTGTACAGCAGAAATGGTGGAAGAAGATTTTTCGCATCTCAGGGAGTTAATTCTGATTGAGGAATTTAAAGGTTGTGTTTCGGATGATATCCGGATGTATTTGAACGAGAAGCCGAATAAGTCCATATCCGATTTTGCTAGGTTTGCAGATGAATATGCCCTAACCCACAAGACAAAGTTTTCCTCGAATAAAAGTTACCAAAGAGACCGTGGGAATGGTAGAGAAAGCCCACCGGCTGAGGCAGAGATTCAGATGGGAGCTAGCGGTAAAATTAAGGAGGAGGAAAGGCAAGACAGCAGGAGAGGTCCGGGCTTGACCTGTTTTAATTGTGGAAAGGGGGGACATATTGCATCTAAGTGCCTTGCTCCGAGGAAGGAGACAGGAAAATGGAAAGCAGCAGTCCCTACAGGATGTATTGTGGTGATCAGTAAATCAAAGAGAAAGTCCCAGGTAGACAGAATACGAGAGGGGCCTGAGAAATTTATTTCAGAAGGAACCGTGTCTGTGAAAGAGGGAGACACACCAGTTCCAGTGCGGATCTGGAGAGATACTGGAGCTGAGCTGTCACTGATTCTCAGTACGGTACTAGATTTTGGTCGCGAGACTGGAGAGGTAGCTTTGAGAGGCATAGGAAAAGGGACAGAAGAGGTGCCCTTGCATAGGATCATTATAAATTGTGAGCTGGTATCTGGACCAGTTGAAATAGGGGTGCGATCAGAATTCCCGAGAACTGACGTAGACCTCCTTCTGGGTAACGATTTAGCTGGTGGTGACGTTTGGTCGGCCATGGGGCTGACGAGCCAGCCTGTAAATGTTGAGGACCCGCCCCTAGATTCCAAGATCTATCCCACATGCGTGATCACTCGCAGCATGTCGAGAAAGGCAGCTGAGAACGAGATCAGTTTAAATCCGGCCAGTATCAATTTGGCCGAGACATTTTTACCGACCCTGTACCAAGAGGAGTTAGAGGGTGGTAAAATGGAGAATAGAAAAGTGAAAGAGAGTAAGGGAGAGGAGGTAGACCTGCCCTTAGCCAGGAGGAAATTTATAGAGGCACGGAGTAAAGATGAGAAACAGTTAAGGCTGTTAGAAGGTCCAGGGTTGGACATGGATGATCTGTCTGGCTTAACAGAACTGTTTGAAGAATTTGAAAATTTTAAGTGTGTTCCCGATAATGAAATGAGGGCAGTCCTAGATGAACAGGGTGCCCTTACCTTGAAGAAGTCTGCTAGGTTGGCAGATGAGGTTGTTTCAGCCCGCAGGGTTGAGTTTACTCAGGAAGGGAGTTGCCCAGAGAGTAGTTGGGAGGATCAGGGAATTTAGAATTTGAACAGGGTACGGGTATTGAAAGCCTGGAAGAGGCAAATGTCCCGTTTGAGTGTGTCCAAGATGTGGATGCACGTGGTACTGAACCTAGTAATGGAGCTCAGAAAAAGTCTGAGGTATTTGATTCAGTTGAAAAGGAATGCAGTCCTTGTGGGTCAGATGGACTTGGTTCAGTGAGGAAAGGGTTAACCTTGGTAATAGTGGGAAGTGAGTTCCCAGGTGTTTGTGAGGTGTGTTAAAAGTTAGTGAGGAGATCAAAGGTGGTGAGGTGAATATTATTATTGAAGGAAAAGGGAAATGTGTAGTTCCCAAATTGAATGAAGAAACTTTAAAGGCTGGACTGATATCAGAAGCAGCAATCAGGCCACAGAGACAATGGCTTGGTACCACCAAGCCTGTGAATCAATTACAGGTTGAGTTAGAAGGTAAAGGGGCCCCACACGCTATTGTTATTCCAGAGTGTGGTGTGAAACTGCAGAATTCGAAATGCTGTTTGAACAAAGAGGGATCCCTGGCATTGAGACCTAATAGCCTGAAGGGTCCTGAAGAGAAAACTAGCACCTTGCGTAAAATTAAAGAATTGTGTGGAAATTCGGAAAATGGTCTAAGTTTGGAACACATTGTTGATAAAATAACTCCCATGAAAGGAGCGGGCGAAAGCCTATTTCGCCAGGGTGCACAAGCTCCCCACATGGGAATTAACTGGAAAAGAGGCGAGGGTTAATGGGATGCCATTTTTAAATAGCAGAAGCCGGTTTTAAGGGATTTCGACAAAGCATGTAAATAATAAAGACAACTCTTTAGTTTTTGTTTGCTAAAGAAAATAAGAAATAAAAAAATAAGTGGTTATTAAATTGGAGGCTGATGCTACAAGACTTTAGTAAGGTACAAGATGTTAAGGTATTAAAGGAAGTGACAATGTTTGACTGTTTAGATGCTGAATTGAATGTATAACTGTATTACTCTGTAGAGAAAAACTTTTGTATTGTGTTAGATTCTAAAATCCTGTAAGACTCTGTATTACTTCGTTTTTACCAGTGGTAAAAACGCGTTGAAGAAAGGGGGTGTTACGCCTGGCCCCCCCCTCCATCAGACTTCAACGGACCTCTCTATCTTTGCTGATAAGTGACCCAGTTACGGGGTACGTAACACCATAAAGAATATATACATTCTGCCTGTGACCGCGGGGGATTCCTCAAGGTGCTCCAGTTTCCTCCCATGTTCTAAGGACATATGGACTAGTAGGTTAATTGGTCACATAGGTGTCTTTGTGTGGTGCAGGCTTGTTGGGCTGGAAGGACTGTTACTGTGTGGTATCTTTAAATAAAAATAAATAAGTACATCATGCAAGTTTGTGGTTTGAAATTCGGTAATGTAGTGATTTTGTTTTAAATAAATATTAGACATCTGAAAATTAGGTGGGTGATAGTTGAAACCTGATGGTAAGGGATGATGTGCAAATGGAAACAGGTGAGAGAAGGGGATGTTTGTTTGTTATGCTCCATGTTGTATGATGTGGGCGATCATAGTGTTGACCATGACCTTTATTGTTCTTGACAAATTTCTTTCCATTGCCTTCTCCTGGGCAGTGTCTTTACAAGATGGGTGACAACCCCAGCCATTATTAATACTCTTCAGAGATTGTCTGCCCGGAATCAGTGTTCTCATGACCAGAACTTGTGATCTGCACTGGCTGCTCATACAACCATCCACCACCTGCTCCCATGGCTTTATGTGACTCTGATTGGTGCTACACCTTGCCCAAGGGTGACCAAAGGTGGAAAGGAGATCCTTACACCTCCTTTGGTGGAGACGTATCTCCACCTGCCACCAACATAGTCTGTTAAAGCATCTCATTCAAATGGTAGATCAAGTACCCACACCTCTGGACTCAGTTTTATACCAGCAACTCTCTGACTCAGCGATGACACAACAATCCATTGTAGATATGTAAGATATAAGGGCACTACCCTCATAATGTCAACAGATGCACTTGCAACCCGGGTCTGAGTGTCGCTACCAGCTGTCAGTTTTGCTCCATTGAACCCAGGAGATCTGAGACCAACTCTTCATCTTCTCAGCCAGCTGACGCCATGTTCTGGACCTTGGTTTTACTGATTCTTTTTGCTCTACACTTGTACATACAGATGTATATTACTCCGAAAGCTTCTGAAGAAAGGACGGATTGCGAGCAGAGTGAAGATAGTGAAGAACCTGAGACGCCGGAGAAGCACGCGGCCGATTGTTTGTCTGAATGAGCTCTAAGGACTGAGAAATAAACAGTGAAGAATGTGACCAATTTGATTCTGTATTTCCTTATTTCTGAAAGTTCAAAAGAAGTTGAAAGTAAATTCATTATCAAAGTACGTAGATCTCCATAAGACCATAAGATTTCAGAGCACAGTTAGGCTATTTGGTCCTTCAGGTCTTCTCTGCCTTTTCATCATGGCTGATCCGTTGCCCTCTGTCCCTATTTCCTGCCGCCTTCCCGTATCCCTTCATGTCTTGACTAATCAAGAACCTATATAAAATTATGATGGGTACAGATAGAGTGAATGCAAGCAGGCTTTTTACACTGAGGCCAGGGGAGAAAAAAACCAGAGGTCATAGGTTAAGGGTGAAGGGGGAAAAGTTTAAAGGGAACATTGGGGGGGGGGCTTCTTCACACAGAGAGTGGTGGGAGTGTGGAATGAGCTGCCAGATGAAATGGTAAATGCGGGCTCACTTTTAACATTTAAGAAAAAATTGGACAGGTACATGGATGAGAGGTGTATGGAGGGATATGGTCCAGGTACAGGTCAGTGAGACTAGCCAGAAAAATGGTTTGGCATAGCCATGAAGGGCCAAAAGGCCTGTTTCTGTGCTGCTATGTTCTATGGTGCTATGGTAAATTAAAAAGTAAACAGTGTAAAGCTACTGGTGCTTCTTAAGTGATAAGACCTGGGTGGTAGCAGGCAGTTCAGTTGTCTAACAGCACAAATAGTTTAACCACGAATAGCTGGACAAGTTATTCAGACACTACAGATTATTCCCTTAGTGACGGAACTTCTGTTGCTTACTAACCAGGGGAAGCATTGCAGTTTAAGAACAAATTCATAACAGATCTGAATATAGCATCTTAAATGATGTACTCTGAATTTGCAGCATCTGCAGAAAGTCTTGTGTTTACACAACAAAAGTTTTAACATTCTTTTACAGTTAACTCCTTTACTGAGAATTACTTTATTCAAACCAGTTTAATTTTTTTTAATTAAAAACAAAAAATGCTGGCAGAACTCAGCAGGCCAGATAGCATCTATGGGAGGAGGTAGTGACAACGTTTTGGGCCGAAACCCTTCATGAGGAGTGAGGTAACATGGGATGGTGGAGAGGGGTGGAGTAGAGAGCTGGGAAGTGATAGGCTAGAGGGAAATGGGCTAGGGGGAAGGTGGAGAATTATGGGAAATAAAAGTGAAAGAAAGGTAGGGCTGGGGGGAGATTATAGTGAGGGGGTAAAAAAGAGAGAAAGAGAACCAGACTAAAATAATAGATAGGGATGGGGTATTAACAGAGATCTGTGAGTTGGATGTTCATGCCGGCAGGTAGGAGGCTACCTAGGCGGGAGATAAGGTATTGCTCCATCGACCTGCGTGTGGCCTCATCTTGATGGTAGAGGAGGCCATGGACAGACATGTCGGAGTGGGAGTGGTCTGTGGAATTGAAGTGTGTGGCCACAGGGAGATCCCGCCACTGCCAGAGGAATGAGCGCCGGTATTCGGCGAAACAGTCTCCCAGTCTGCGGCGGGTCTTCCCGATGTATAAATGGCCACACCGGGAGCACCGGATACAGTATACCAACAGGTGAAGTGGTGCCTCAGCTGAAAGGACTGTCTGGGGCCTGGGATGGTGGTGAGGGAAGAAGTGTGGGGGCAGGTGTAGCACTTCTTCTGTTTGCAGGGATAAGTGCTTGGAGGGAGGTCGGTGGGGAGGGATGGGGGGGATGAATGGACAAGGGAGTCGTGTAGGGAACGATCCCTGCAGAAAGTGGAGAGTGGGGGGGAGGGGAAGATGTGTTTGGTGGTGGGATCCCATAGGAGGTGGCGGAAGTTACAGAGGATTATACGTTGGATCTGTAGGTTGGTAGGGTGATAGGTGAGGACCAGGGGGACTTTATCCCTGGTGGGCTGGCGGGGGGATAGGGTATGGGCAGAGGTGTGTGAAATACGGGAGATGATATGGAGGGCAGAGTTGATAGTGGACGAAGGGAAGCCCCATTCTTTAAAAAAGGAAGACATCGCCTTTGTGCTAGAATGAAAGGCCTCATCCTGAGAGCAGATGCGGCGGAGGAATTGAGAGAAAGCTGCTTCTCCCACCGGGCTGTGAGCGACCATCTCTGCGATGAGGAGATTCCTGGCCTCTCTTTCCACGTACCTCCTGCACCTCCGGGCCACCTTCTTTGGCGTGAGTCGTGGACCCACCCGCTATTTCATCCTTCGTCGGATTCATGCATGCAATCGTCGTTTTTCTGACTTTGTTTTGTCCATCAAACACCGCAAAATCTCCCATCTGCGGACCCCAGAGCCCATCGGCTCCGACGTCAACACGCATGAATCTCGGATCGCGACCCCCGCTGCCAATTACGGCACTGGACAGACTCCGAATCCTGATTCCAGTACCACCAACGCGGGTTCCTACAGCCATGGACACCCCCTCAGAGACTCCGGCCTTGACCTCTGAGCTGGACCTCCACGCCTGCCCTCTCCCCTCCCCCCACCAGCTCGCTGCCATCTGATCCTTCCGAGCCTGAGGTTCAATCACCGGTTCCCAGGCCCTCGGGGGCTTCAGCTTCCTCTCACCCTCACCCCTTCCCCGCTGACTCCACTAGCCTCCCACCCCCCTCAGACCAGAGCTCTCAACCCTGCTGGGTCTTCACCATCCCCTCCGACCTTCCTCTCTCTGAGGCTGAGCGCTCTGTCCTTAGTAAGGGCCTCACCTTTGTCCCCCTTCGCCCTCACCTCAGTGAGTTCCGTGTGTGCCAGGACGTGGAGCTCTTCTTCCGCCGGCTCCGTCTTTGAGCCCACTTCTTCGGTAGGGACTCTCCCACCCCCACAGATGACCCGTTCTCCCACCTCCAACCCTCCTCCTCCTCATGGACTCCCCACCCAGGACTTCTACCCACCCTGGATCTGTTTATCTCTAATTGCCATCGGGACATTAACCGTCTCGACTTCACCACCCCTTGCTCCAATTCCAACCTTACCCCCTCTGAACGCTCTGCTCTCCATTCCCTCAGCAACAATCCCAACCCTACCATCAAACCCACTGATAAGGGGGGTGCTGTTGTCGTCTGGTGCACCGACTTGTACATAGCGGAGGCACGACGACAACTCGCTGACACCTCCTCTTATCTACCCCTGGACCATGATCCCACTAGGGAGCACCAGTCCATTGTCTCCCAAACCATTTCCAATCTCATCAGCTCGGGAGATCACCCATCCACGGCCACCAAACTTATAGTTCTCACACCCCACACTTCCCTTTTCTACCTCCTACCTAAGATTCACAAACCTGCTTGTCCAGGCAGACCCATTGTCTCTGCTTGCTCCTGCCCCACTGAACTCATTTCTGCCTATCTCGACTCTGTTTTATCTCCCTTTGTTCAATCCCTTCCCACCTATGTCCGTGATACTTTCCATGCTTTACATCTCCTCAAAGATTTCAAGTTCCCTGGCCCCCACTGCCTTATTTTCACCATGGACGTCCAGTCCCTATAAACCTCTATCCCCCACCAGGAAGGTCTCAAAGCTCTCCGTTTCTTCCTTGGTTCCAGACCCAGCCAATCAGCTTCTACCACCACTCTTCTCCGCCTCGCGGAATTAGTCCTCACCCTTAACAATTTCTCCTTTGGCTCCTCCCACTTCCTCCAAACTAAAGGTGTAGCCATGGGCACCCGCATGGGTCCTAGCTATGCCTGCCTTTTTGTCGGCCATGTGGAGCAATCTTATGTTCCAAGCCTACACCGGTATCTGTCCTCCTCTTTTCTTGCGTTATATCGACGACTGCATCGGCGCTGCTTCCTGCACACATGCTGAGCTCGTCGACTTCATTAACTTCACTTTCACCCCGCCCTCAAATTCACCGGGTCTATTTCCAACACCTCCTTCCCCTTTCTAGATCTTTCTGTTTCTATCTCTGGAGACAGCCTATCCACCGATGTCTACTACAAACCTACAGACTCTCACAGCTACCTAGACTATTCCTCCTCCCACCCAGTCTCCTGCAAAAATGCTATCCCTTTCTCTCAATTCCTCCACCTCTGCTGTAATCTCCCCCCAGCCCTACCTTTCTTTCTCTTTTATTGCCCATAATTCTCCACCTTCCCCCTAGCCCATTTCCCTCCAGCCCATCACTTCCCAGCTCTCTACTCCATCCCTCCCTCCACTTCTTATCCCCGCCCCCCCCGACCATCCCATGTTACATCACTCCTGATGAAGGGTTTCGGCCCAAAACGTCGTTATTACCTCCTCCCATAGATGCTGTCTGGCCTGCTGAGTTCTGCCAGCATTTTGTGTTTTTATTTATTTCCAGCATCTGCAGATTCATTCGTGTTAATTTTTTTTACATTTGTTTCACATCTATTTTTTTTCTTCTGATCAGCTCTTTTGGGCAACACATTCCCTGCAACCAGCAGTAAAAGTTAGTGCCTTTTGGTCATGTTGCACTTCCTATGGTATGGGAGTCTAATGGTTAGGAATGGAGAGGGGTATAGGAATTTCCTTAGCCAGAGAGTGGAGAATCTGTGGAATTTGTTGCCAAAGGTGGCTGTGGAGGCCAAGTTATTGGGTATATTTAAAGCAGAGGTTGACAGATTCTTGATTGGTCAGGGCATGAAGGGATACAGGGAGAAGGCAGGAGATTGGGACAGAGAGGGAAATGGATCAGCCCTAATGAAATGGTGAGGCAGACTCAATGGGCCAACAGGCCGAATTCTGCTCCTATATCTTATAGTCTTATGAAACCACATAAAAAATCTTAGGTGCCTAAGGCTTTTGCACATTACTGTGCCTCAAAGGATATTATACTAGAAATACCATTTCCTTTTCAATCAATTTTCCTTGCCTCCATGAAATAGAACTCTCCTTAAGGAAGGAAATTTAATCTTAGGGGTTTATTGATATAATGACTTTCCACAATTTCTCAAACAGTGCAGCAGTCTCATCTTTGCAGACACACAAGAGACTGCAGATGCTGGAATCTGGTGGAAGAAATAAAGGAACAGCCAATGCTTCAAGTTGAGCCCTTTGCCTTCACAGACACTGCTTGACCCACTGAGCTCCTCCAGCATTTAGTGTTTTCCCTCTCTTTAGCCACTGACTGGTTAATGCGATCAATTTCCCTTTCAAAGCTTGCAAACTGAATTTTAAATGGACAAGATTATCAGTTACTGCAATTTGGCATGCCTACTAAAATACTTGTAATCAGAATCAGCATCAGGTTTAAAATCAGTGGCATATGCCATGATATTTTTTGTTAATGTGGCAGCAGTACATTGGAATACATAATAATAACTACAAATTGCAGTAAATATGTATATATAAAGTTGAATTAAGTAAGTAGTGCAAAAAGATAAGAGAAAAAAAAGTAGTGAGGTAGTGTGCATGGGTTCAATGTCCATTCAGAAATCAGATGGCAGAGGGGAAGAAGCTGTTCCTGAATTGTTGAGTGTGTGTCTTCAGGCTCCTGTACCTCCTCCCTGATGGCAGAGGGGAAGAAGCTGTTCCTGAATCGTTGAATGTGTGTCTTCAGGCTCCTGTACCTCCTCCCTGATGGCAGAGGGGAAGAAGCTGTTCCTGAATTGTTGAGTGTGTGTCTTCAGGCTCCTGTACCTCCTCCCTGATGCTAGCAATGAGATTAGGGCATGTCCTGGGTGATGGGGGTCCTTGATGACAGATGCCGCCTTTTTGAGGCATCACTCTTTGAAGATGCCCTGGATGCTGGACAGGCCAGTACCCATGATTGAGTTAACTGAGTTTACAACTTTTTGCAGCTTATTTCCATCCTGTGCAGTGGCCCTCCATATCAGATGGTGATGCAGCCAGTTAGAATGCTCTCCACAGAAAATCTGCAGAGATTTGCCAGTGTCTTTGGTGACATACTAAATCTTCTCAAACACCTACTGAAATACAACTAGACATTCAATCAAGTAACACTGCTTGTTTCAGGATTATCCAAATTAATTCAGACTTTCTGTAGAGAAAGATAGTGATTACGATTTAGGAGTTGTTTCATGTCAATCAGATAAGTGGACAAGGTTGCCACAAGAAGGAAATGAGATGACTGCATTGCCTGTGAAATACTCCAAAAACATTGCATGAAAACTCAGGCCACATTACCCAGATGCAACCAACGTTAGGGGGACACGAGATGTTCTGAATGTAACTCTATGGACTTCTAAAAGGGAAATGCCTTCCTTCCACCCATTTATTTTATTTAGTATGGTAACAGGCCCTTCTGTAGCAATGAATCAGCATTGCCCAATTGCATCCATGTGACAAATTAACCTAACCCATACATTTTTGGACTGTGAAAGGATACCCACGCAGTCACGGGAAGAACATACAAACTCCTCATAGACAGCAGTGGGAACTGAAGCCGAGTCGATGACACTGTATTAGCGTTATGCTATCCCCTATGCTACCATGTCATCATGGTCAATAATTCTCCCCCATGTAACTAATATAATGTCCCATACTACTACTAAATCTTCCCCCATATTTAACTAAGTATCCTAATGGAAGTGCCAATCTCCAAAGGCTATCTTGCTAATTACCTCATACTTGGCCTAGACTCCGTACACATGCCAGCTTCTGTTTAAGACACAGGTCCTCAATTCCTGCAGCCCATGTGTCATCCAATCACAACATGAATCCTGAAGTCTCTGCACCCACATCTCACCTCCCAAACAGAAATCAAAGCGCGATGAAGAACATGACCATAGAATTATCATGGGCTGAAAAATGGAAGAAGGAATTTGATGCAGCAAATGTGAGGTATTGTACTTTGGGTGGACAAACAAGGATAGAACTTACACAGTGAACAGCAGGGCACTGAAGATACAGTAGAAGAGAGGAACCTGGGAATACGGATACCTAATTGCTTGAAAGTGGTATCACAGCTAGATAGTGTCGTAGAGAGCTTTTAGCACATTGGCTTTCATAAGAAAGAGTGTTGAGTACAGGAGTTGGGATATTATGTTGAAGTTGTTTAAGATATTGGTGAGGCCACATCTGGAGTATTGTGTGCTGTTCTGGTCACCTACCAACAAGAAAGATATCAATAAGATTGAAAGAATACAGAGAAAATACAAGAACATTGCCGGGTTAAAGGGAAAGGTTGTATAGGTTAGGATTTTACTCCCTAAAGCGTAAAAGAATGAGGGGAGATGAGATAGAGGTACACAAAATTATGAGGGATATACTTAAGAGTAAATGCAAGCAGGCTTTGGGTGAAAATAGGACTAAAGGTGATAGGTTAAGGGTGAAAGGTGAAATATTTAACAGGAACCTGTTGAGGATCTTCTTCACTCAGAGAGTTGTGCAAGTGTTGAATGAGCTGCTAGCAGAAGTGGTGGATGCAGGTTCAATTAAGTGTGCAATAGTAGAACATAATGGAATAGTGGCTGTGAACTTCATTAGCAAACATTTGTCAGCTACCCATGAACACAAGAGATTATGCAGATGCTGGAAATCCAGAGTTAAACATACAAAATGCTGGAGGAACTCAGCAGGTCAGCCAGCATCTATGGAGGGGAATAAACAATCGATGTTTCAGGCTGAAACCCTTCGCCAGGACACAATTATGAGTCCTGAAGGAGAGTCTCAGCCTGTTTATTCATTTCCACAAATGCTGCCTGATCTGCTGAGTTCCTCCATCATTTTGTGAGCGTTACACCAGTTATCAGCTACAAGTTTTCTCCACTCTTAATTCTAAATCAATCCTTACCCCTTCTGTGAAAAAGTTTCTCAGCATCTTCAGACTGGGAACTCGGATTGGCAATTTCCTGAAAATAATCAGTGGAAACAAGGATCAAAATATATCAACTTGCTCGACATATCTGCATATAATTATCACAGAACTTGGTTACAAGCTACAAACCAAGCCCAGTTTATGACCAGGATCTAAATTAAAAAGCATAAATTATCTAATGTTCTAATTATGTCTTGGAGCCCAAAAATAAATAAGGGTGCTTATACACTTTAGTTGATAGTGTGAAATAGTGTTGTGTTAATGTTTCTATCTAAGCTTTCATTGAGGTTAGCAACCTTGAAATGCCAGATTCTGATAAGCAATCTCAGCGAAGTGGTTAGCGCAAAGCTACCACAGCACCAGCAACTTTGGTTCAATTCCCACCACTGTCTGTAAGTGTAACACTGTATGTTATCCCCATCACCACGTAGATTTCCTCCAGGAATGTTTCCCTCTCTCATTCCTCGTTGAGCCAGAAGGGCCTGTTACTGTGCTGTATCTCTAAATAAGAAAACAAAAATATTAAAAAAATGAAATGCCTTTTGCATTTAGATGTTATGTACATTCAAAATTTTGTTTTAATTTCAATTATAGTTGCTTTTGGAATATACATTAACTTTTTTCTTAAACGATCCAATGATCATACAAAAATTATTAACCATTAACCAATCAGAATCAGCTAAGCACAGCTCCAATGCCATATTCAAGTTTGCTGATAGCACCACCGACATAGGCCAAATCATCAGCATATAGGAGGGAGATGGAAAATCTGGCTGAGTGATGCCACAACAACCTCTCACTCAAAGTCAGCAAGATCATGGAGTAGATTATGGACTTGAGGAGGAGGAAACCAGGGAACTATGAGCCAGTAATCATCAGAGGATTAGAGGTGGAGAGGGTCAGCAACTTTAAATTCCTCGGTGTTTTCATTTCAGAGGAATTGTCCTGGACCCAGCATCAGTGGAATTGTGAAGAAAGCACAGCAGCATCTCTACTTCCTGTGGAGTTTGGGAAGATTTGGCATGACATCTAAAACTCTAACAAACTTCTACAGATGTGTGGTAGAGAGTATATTGACTGGTTGCATCACAGCCTTGTATGGAAACACCAATGCCCTTGAACAAAAAGATCCTAAAAAAAAATAGTGGACACGGCCCAGTCCATCATGGCTAAATTCCTCCTGCCATTAACCACATCTACACAAAGCACTGTCGCAGGAAAGTAGTATCCATCATCAGGAACTCCCACCTCCCAGGTCATGTGCACTTCTCACTGCTGCCATCAGGAATGAAGTACAGGAGCCTCAGGACTCACACCACCAGGTTCAGGAACAGTTATTACCCCTCAACCAACAGGCTCTGGAACCAAAGGGGATAACCTCACTCAATTTCACTTGCCTCATCATTGAAATGTTCCCACAATCTATGGACTCACTTTCAAGGACTCTTCATCTCACCCTCTCAATATTTATTTATTATTATTATTATTTCTTGTTGTATTTGCACAGCTTGTTGTCTTTTGCACACTGCTTGGGCGCCCAATTTGGTGCAGTCTTTCATTGATTCTATTATGCTTTTAATTCTATTATGCATTTATTGAGTATGCCCACAAGAAAATGAATCTCAGAGTTGTATATGATGACATATATACACACCTTGATAATAAATTTACTTTGAACTTTGAAATATAGACTCAAAGTCTCCTTTGCCTGTGGAGGTTAATATTTCCCAGCCTCACACTCATTCAAAAAAGATTCAAACATTCAAAGTACATTTATTATCAAAGTATTTACGCAGTCTGCAACTTTGAGATTCGTCATTCCGTAGACAGCCATGAAACAAAGAAACGCCATAGAACCCATTCAAAGAAAGCATCAAACACCAACACACACAAAAAAAAGAACAAATCGCACAAACGGCAAAAAACAAGCGATATTAAGCATCAAACCGCAGAGTGAAACAGTCTAGGAATGTTTAATTTAGTTCAGTTCAATTCAATTTGCTCCTGCTAATCCATGCTATATCTTATTTGAATAGGTTAGGACTTCATTCTTTGAAATGTAGAAGAATGAGGGAAAATTTCATAGTAGTATAAAAAAATTATGAGAATTATGGATAGGGTAAATACAAGCAGGCTTTTCTACTGAGGTTGAGGGAGATTGGAACTAGAGGCTATGGGTTATGGTAAAAGGTGAAATGATTAAAGGGAACATGAGACGAATCTTCTTCACTCAGAGGGTGGTGGAAGTGTGGAGCAAACTGCCAGCAGTTTCAGCATTTAAGAGAAATTTACATGAACAGGAAGGGCTTGGAGGGCTATGGTCCAGGTGTAGGTTGATGGGACTAGGCAGAATATTAATTTGGCATGGACTGGATGGACTGAAGGGCCTGTTTCTGTGCTGTAGTGCTCTATGACTTTAGAACTCTATGAAACTGGACAAAGTTGTTCTGAGAACATTGCAATTGAAGACTGTAATCTTTAAAAAGCAGTCTGAAATGCTGCTTTAGTAGCACTTATAATTAGCTTTTTTAGGACATTTCTCTCTGCAAGGTCATATTGTTTCAGTTGCACATCCCTACAGATAATGAATTATTACACAATTTGTACTGAATGTGGGGAAATTTTAGAGTTTGAAGTATGGTTGGTGTATATTTTATCCTAGTACTTAAACAGGCCTTATCAAATTACATATATAGTGTGTTACCATATACTACCTTGAGATTCTTTTTTCTTGCAGGCATTTACAGGAAAACAAATACAATAGAATTTATGAAAAACTATAAAGACTGAAAAAAAACAAATGTGCAACAGATTTTAAACACTTTCTAAATGAATTAACAAAAAATACATTAGTTTATAGCAATAATGTTTTAAAAATGCAAGACAAATGAATGATGGAACAACTAGTAATGAGGTGTCAAATTTTCTGAGCACTGTAAACATATGCCATGCATAAATGGATATCAGAATGGAGATCCTCCAAAACTGTGTCATTGGTGATCTCAATGCAATATGTTCCTAGTTTCATTGTGAAAGTCCCACAGACTGTACCCAACTGTTGCATTTCATGTCAGCAAGGAGCAAAAGCTGTGTTTCAGGATTTGTGAAGTTACTACATGTTTAAGTGATGTCAATAAAATCTCAGATGCCCTAAGATTGAGTTTGGGCCAATTTCCCAATCAAAGGCTGTGTTTTCAACCAGAAATAATTGTTAATTTCCACTTCTACAGTATTGTGCAAAAGTCTTTGGCACATATATATAGCTGAGGCGCCTCAGACTTTTGCACACTGCTATAGTCATTTTTAGGCATTGTACCGTACTGCTGCCACAAAAAAAAACAAATTTCATGACATATGTGAGTAATGATAAACCCGATTCTGATCTGGGTCTCTGTTGTGGACTGAGAGTGGGAAGGGGGCAGGGAGAGGGGAGTCATGGTTGGGAAAAGGGGAAGGGAGAGCAGAGGGAGGGGGAAGCACCAGAGAAGTTCTGTAAAGATCAATGAACCAATTGTTTGGAATCAAATGCCCTTGTCTTGTGCCTCAGGGCTGGGTGTGCCCCCACCAGCCACCTTCCCTGCTCCCCCACCCCTGGTATTCCTTCTCTACCACCGTCCAACACCCCCCGTGACACTTCTGGTCTGTCCCCAGCACATCCACAGGTGTGTTAGCTTTCACCACAAATAGCACGTCTCACTGTATGTTCCAATGTAAATAAATCTGAATAACTCACACATGGAAAATAAACATAAACAGAAACGATCTAGAGGCTATCATGCCTTTTATGTACATTCGCTTAAGAAACTATTTAAAAGATTAAAAAAACTTACGAATACACTTTTGCCTCATCATGATATGTATTCAATCCTTCATCACAAGACTTTGACCTCTCTGTTGTTATGGCAAGAAGGTAAGACGACCGTCGACTGGCTTTAATGCTGCCTGATAAAAACAACAATAAAAATCAAAGCAAGGAATTTAAATATTGTAGCTGATATTATGTGCCAAATTTTATGGCGTGGGTGATCATGGTCATTCCATGATTGTTCTTGGCAAATTTTTCTACAGAAGTGGTTTGCCATCGTTTTCTTCTGGGCAAGACAGGTGGCCCCACCCAATACTCTTCAGAGATTGTCTGCCTGGCGTCAGTGGTCACATCACCAGGACTTGTGATGTCCACCAGCCACGCATATGACAATCCACTACCTGCTTGCACGGCTTCAAGTGACCATAGGGGGGTTGGTAAGCAGGTACTACACCTTGCCCAAAGGTGACCTGCAGGCTGGTGAATGGAGGGAGTGCCCTACACCTCCTTTGGTAGAGACACATCTCCACCCCACCATCCAAGGCTGATATTACAGTATTATAGCATTTCAGTATTATACCAGTTCAATATTATCAGATGTTGTTGTAATTTGTTTTCAATGGTCGCAGTAGATGTTATTTCTCAGGTATTGTGAGAAACACCAAAGCTAAATTTGTTATGGGGTGAATAATCAACATATCTGTTTATTGATACTTTGCACTCCCATTATGGCAATTATTTTTATGCAATCTAAATTAATTTTTAAAAATACATTGTTTTATAGCAATAATGTTTTAAAATGGGTAGCAGGGTGGAGTTACCAAAGGAGGTAAAGACACGGCCCAGAAGAAGGCAATGACAAACCACTTCTGTAGAAAAAATTGCCAAGAACAATCATGGTGATGGAAAGACCATGATCGCCTTCATTATACGACACTGCACATAGTGATGATGATGATGATGAATGTTTTATGGAGGCGAGAGTGAGGTGTAAGATGCTTGCTGTATTTATCAGTGCACTTATGGACCCAGATAGGGAGTTAATGTTACTATTTTAGGTTACCATTTCCCTCTCCACAGATGTGAGTGGACCTAATAAGTCCTTTCTTTTCATTTCAGACTTCTGTTGCATTTTGCTTTTGTTTTATTTGTTTTTATGAGACAAAAAAAACAATGGTAGAATTTTGAAATATTCATTGGCATGAAATATTTAAACAATATATTGTGAAACTCAGGAAGGCTCTATGTAAATAGAATTGTGCTCTAACATTTTAAGGTTTAAAAGAAGACTGGGCACCAGTTTTCTCTTTCCTCATAAACAAGATTTCAGAATGCTAAATCCTTCAATTGCCTCATTCTGAAACTATCCCCGGCTCAGAGCAAGCAACATTATTAATATTTTCCCTTTGTCATTGTTAAGATTTTTTGAAGTAGGACCATATAGAGGGCATCATGTAAATGAAATGGAAAATCTCTTAATATTTAAAGCAGGGGTTCCCAACCCTTTTTATGCCAATGTGTCTTATCATTAACCCAAGGATCCATGGTCCCCAGGTTGGGAACCCCTGAGTGTTTTGAGGATACACAAAACACAGGAAAGGTAGCAGTGGTTTGAATGCTTCTAGAAATCCACATGACCAATCCTATAACAACAAATCATAAGACTACAACACATAGGAGCAGAATTTGGCTATTCTGCCCATCAAGTCTGCTCCATCATTCCACCATGGCTGATCTATTATCCCTCTCAACCCCATTCTTCTCTTCTCTTCTTAACCTTTGACGACCTTACTTACCAAGAACATATCAATCTCTGCTTTAAATATACCCAAAGACTTGGCCTCCACAGCTGTCTGTGACACTGAATTCCAAAGATTCCCCACCATCTGGCTAAAAAATAAATTACTCTTCACTAAAATCCCAATTCTTATTCTGGGGAGAAATTCAGCATTATGTTTAACACACTCTCTAGCTTTGTTTTGTTAAATCTATGAACTATTTTACACTTAAACTGTCCTACATTACATACAGCCAGTTGTCAGTGTGTTTTGTTGTTCATAAGTAAAATATTGGCACGACTAGAAGAAATGTGAACTTACTGCAGTCCTGAGAGTAGTGTCGTGGGTGAATGACGGGATAGGTGAAGGTCGGAGAAGCAGGACTTGTGACGATAGTTGGCGCTGAGGTCTGGCCACTGGAAACAACAGCCGAGGCAGGAATGTGACCTGCCACCAGGTCAATACTTGGACTTGTCGGCTCATCTGTAGAGATAAAAGGGAGGGGCAGATAAGTATTAAATTATCCTTTAGTATTCATGTTATTTACTGTGATCCAACGGCCAGGAAGGTGGTTCTGCAACGCTCCTTGGAGAGTGAAGGGCATGACAAGGCACAGAAGATATCATGGTCATCCAACACAACCAAAGACGACCCCATTTGTAATGCTTGTTCATATGACTGGACCAGCATTTCTAAGGTTCAGAGAGTGGAACTTCCATTTTAAGAACTCTCCTATGCAGGTTTCCTATCATTGTCAGATACAATGGTCAACTGCCACCAAACCCAACATTATAATTCTTGAAGTGAGGTCTCAACTTGCAAATGCATATAAATCCACATAGGAAGACTTAATTGGAAAGAAGATGAGCTGGATAGATTGACAACGTAGTGCGTCTGAGTGGCTCTGGGAGCCTTTGTACATGCCTGTTGGAATACAGACTTCCCAGTATGTAATTTCATGGACAAATTATTAAATACTTTTTGGAAACTACGCTCATATGGCTGTGTATCTTCAGGAGGCGTTAGATCTTTCACACAGCTCATAAACTTTGCCTTCTAGGTGGTTTTTTCCTCTTTCTTTCTCACTTAAGTACAGTCCCCTCATGGAAACTCATTTTGGAATGTTCTTATTCACTTTTTCAAAATTCTCCAAAAAATTGACACCTAGGAGACTTAAGTTACAACCTCAGATATAAAGGATAAACAAAGAAATGCATAAGTAAATTTGTGATTATTCCATGGTAGGACACCACCATCAATTTTAAGCAGCTCCTGCTGGCTTTTCATATCTCAGAAACAACATAGTCAATATTCCTAGACATCAACAAATATGATGGCAGAATATAGTATGAATGGTAAGACTCTTGGAGAGACTTGGTAAGACTAATGGTAAAACTGTGAAGGATCAGAGGGATCTTGGGGTCCGAGTCCACAGGACGCTCAAAGCAGTTGCACAGGTTGACTCTGTAGTTAAGAAGGTGTACGGTGTGTTGGCCTTCATCAATCGTGGAAATGAATTTAGGAGCCGAAAGGTAATGTTGCAGCTATATAGGACCCTGGTCAGACCCCACTTGGAGTACTGTGCTCAGTTCTGGTCATCTTACTACAGGAAGGATGTGGAAGCCATAGGAAGTGTGCAGATGAGATTTTCAAGGATGTTCCCTGGATTGGGGATAGGTTGAGTGAACTCGGCCTTTTCTCCTTGGAGCAACGCAGGATGAGTGGTGACCTGATAGAGGTGTATAAGATGATGAGAGGCATTGATCGTGTGGATAGTCAGAGGCTTTTTCCCAGGGCTGAAATGGTTGCCACAAGAGGACACAGGTTTAAGGTGCTGGGGAGTAGGTATAGAGGAGATGTCAGGGGTAAGTTTTTTACTCAGAGAGTGGTGAGTGTGTAGAATGGACTGCCGGTAACAGTGGTGGAGGCAGATATGATAAGGTCTTTTAAGAGGCTTTTAGATAGGTATATGGAGCTTAGTAAAATAGAGGGCTATAGGTAAGCCTAGTAATTTCTAAGGTAGGGACATGTTCGGAACAACTCTTTGGGCCGAACGGCCTGTATTGTGCTGTAGGTTTTCTACGTTTCTATCAACATCTCTGAAGGTCTATCCTAGGCCCAACATGCTGATGCAATTACAAAGAAGGTAAGCCAGTAGCTATATTTCATTAGGAGTTTGAGGAGATTTGGTATGTCAGCAAAGACTCAAACAAATTTCTAAAGATGTACCGTGGAGAACATTCTAACTGGTTGTATCAGCATCTGGTATGGAAGAACCACTGCATAGGATTGGAAAAAGCTACAGTGTTGTAAAGTCAGCTTCATCATGAGCACTAGCCTCCCCACCATCAAGGACATCTTCAAAATGTGATGCTTCAAACAGGTGGCATCCCTCATTAAGGACCCCCATCACCCAGCACATGCCCTCTTCTCATTGCTACCATCAAGGTACAGGAGCCTGAAGACACACACACAATGTTTTAGGAACAGCTTTTTCTTCATCACCATCAGATTTTTGAATGGATAATGAAGCAACTCTAAACACCACTTCATTGTTTTTTTGGTTCTCTTTTTTCACTGTTTTTAATTTTTTTTTCATATGTACATATTTTTCTAATTGTAATTTATAGTCTTTTTATGTATTGCACTATACAGCTGCCACAAAAATACAAATTTCACAAAATATACGAGTGATATTAAACCTGATACTTAATCAGATTCTGAGTCAAGCCTACATATTCAGGGTTCACAATTACACAAGCAGAAAGTATGGAATTAGTAGCAGGCATGATGTCAACTAGCTCTAATTTATGTAGTTTACTAACTTACATGGTTAGAAAAGACACACATTCTTTTCAATCTACATTCTGGGGGAATTAATGTCCAGATTAACGATCGGACAAACACATTTCCAATCAGTTGATCTGCCTATCCCCAGGTTTCCACCCCTTCAGACCAGCAAATTTCAAGATAATGTTGTCCAAGGATGGAATCCCAATAATTGAACATTGGAAAGCAAGCTATTCATTGGTAGGCACCTATGACAAGATGTGCTATAACAAGTATGGCACAGTAGCATAGTGATTAGCACCACACTTTACAATACAGGTGACAAGGGTTCAATTCTCACCGCTGCCTGTAAGGAGTTTGTATGTTTTCCCTGTGACTGCTTGGGATTCCTACCACATTCTAAAGATAGTGAGTTGTGGACACTATTTCTTCTAAGCTGCGTGGGTGCATGGCGGTGCACTAACTGAAATGCTCACATGCACATGCCTCTATTGTCGTGCAGCTGGAATTGGACACAATTAATAAATAAAATCAAAAGTGTGTGATTTTATAATTTTCACCCTAAATATTCATAATATGCACATTGGAAAAGATAACATTTAAAGTGCTGCGTAGTTTTCAGCCGTGTAAAAGTTACCTGCTTAGAGCAATGATTGGTCCGTGCAGTACATTGAGCACATCTACACGAAATGCTGTTGCAGGAAAGCAGCATCCATCGTCAGGGACCCCCACCCCCCATGCACGCTTCTCACTGCTGCCATAAGGAAGAAGGTACAGGAGCTTCAGGACTCACACGACCAGGTTCAGGAACAGTTATTACCCTCAACCATTGGGAAGGAGGAACAGGAGCCTTAGGCCCCACACCACCAGGTTCAGGAACAGTTATTACCCCTCAACCATCAGGAAGGAGGTACAGGAGCCTCAGGTCCCACACCACCAGGTTCAGGAACAGGTATTACCCCTCAACCATCTGGAAGGAGGTACAGGAGCCTCAGGACTCACACCACCAGGTACAGGAACAGTTATTACCCGTCAACCATCAGGCTCTTGAACCAGAAGGAGATAACTTCACTCAACTTTACTTATTTCTTCTTTTTGTATTTGCATAATTTGTTCTCTTCTACAATCTGACTGAACACTCTAGTTTGGTGTGGTCTCTCATTGATTCTGTTATAGGTGTTATTCTATAGGTTTATTGAGTATGCCCACAAGACAATGAATCTCAGGGTTGTATAAGGTGCCATATATGTACTTCCATAATAAATTTACTTTAAATTTTGAACTTAGATCTGGTTGAGGCATGCTATGTTGGTGCTGGAAGTGTGGCGACACTTCCTGGCTGCCCAGCACAAACCTCGTTGATTTGATTTAATGCACATGCTGCATTTCACTGTATGTTTTGATGTACACGCAGCAAATGAAGCTAATTTTCATCTAATCATCAGTAAACTGCAAGGTCATAACAAAGTAAAAGGTTGGAAGAGATAAATTTACATTGTTAAAACATGTATTTCCAACAATGGCTTAAAGAATGAATGAATGGATATGAAATGCCTCATCAGAAGGCCCAAACATAATGAAACATTATTTTTCCATTTCAATGGAATCTTGTGCGTACCACAAAAATAATTCACAAAGTATCAATGTCTATATTTGCGTACAGCATCCTTGACAGAAGAAGAAGCAGTTGCAAGTTAAGAGGCCGTGTACCAAGCCTTGTTTGATTAACCTCATGTGAATTCACAAAATGGCTGAGAGTACTGAATAGACCAAAGGCCATGGGACCAGATAAAATCCCGGCAGTAGCTTTGGAGGTTTGTGCTCCAGAACTACAGTAGTCTCAGACACATGCAGTATATACAGTAAGGGTGCCTAAGACTTTTGCGCAGAACTGTAGTAATTTTATGTATTTCACTGTACTGCTGCCACAAGAAAAAAACAAATTTCATGACATGTGTAAGTGATGATAAACCTGATTCTGATCTGGGTCTCTATTGTGGACTGAGAGTGGGAAGGGGGCAGGGAGAGGGGAATCATGGCTAGGAAAAGGGGAAGGGAGAGGGGAGTGGGCAGGAAGCACCAGAGGGACATTCTGTAATGAACAATAAACCAATTGGTTGTCTGGTAGCTCAGGCTGGGTGTGTTTGCACCCCCACCACCCCCTGCCCCTGGAATTCCTACTCTACCACCTGTCCAACACCCCTCTCATGGCACTCCACCCTTACCATTCTCAACATACTTTTCTCCCACCAGAGTTACAAACTCGGTCCATGTTGAGGAACACAATATCGTGCAAAAGTCTTAGACACCCTAACTATATAAGACTTTTGCACAGTATTGTACATGCACTTCTAGACAATCTGTTCCAGTACAGTTGCCAACACTGGAATCGATCCAACAATGTGAAAAATTGCTCAGTTATGTCCTGTACAGAAAATGTTGGACAAAAAAGAAAAAGCAGAAAATGGGGCACCATGGCAGCGGCAATTCTTTTAAAAGTTCAAAGTACATTTATTATCAAAGTATGTATATGTTATACAACCTTGAGATTCGTCTCCTAATAGCTCGAGGCTTCAGAGTTCGGAGTTCAACTCTGGCACTGTCTGTAAGGTGTTTGTACGTTCTCCCCATGACTGTGGGTTTCTTCCAGGTGCTCTGGTTTCCTCCCACAGTCCAGAAATGTACCGGTTGGAAGGTTAACTGTTCATTGTAAATTGTCCTATGATTAGGCTAGGGTTAAATTGGGGTTAGTTGGTTCCTTAATGTTGTTATATCTGGGGGTTGGTAATGGGTAATCTGGGCATCTGTACCTCCCTCTGCAACTGGATCCTCAAATCCTGCCTATTAAATACTCCCAAGAGCATGCACCTCAAATAACCTTTGTCAACCAAGTACATTCCCTGGTCTTCACATGTGGCTTAGCTACTAAGCCTGGCGGAGAAGGGCCAAAGTCAGGTTATTAGTGTCTTAAAAGCAGCCGCTTTGGGCAGATGAGGCTTGTCAGTCATGGTTGGCAGCTCATCTGGGAGAAGAAAAACTCTGATTCAAACCTCCACTGCCTTGTGACTACAGCCACTCATGGGGAAGGCATTATGAGTAAACTCTGAGGGAAAATTCCAGAGCTGCAGTGCAAAAGGCACTTCCCTTGGGGTCATCAAATGCACGGAGAGGGGAGCCACCTACATGGGCAACAGCTTGCTCTCCATATTCTTTCTCTCCTCCCCCTCCCCCATATCACAATGACCACGCAGAATCAGAATCAGGTTTACTATCACTGACATACAGTAAGTCGTCAAATTTGCTGCTGTATGGCTGCTGGACTATACAAGACATAAAAATTACTCTGAGTTACAAAAATAAATTAATAGTGCAAAAGAAGAATAGTCAGCTAGTGATCATGGACTGATCAGAAATCTGATGGCAGAGGGGAAGAAGCTGTGCCTAAAATGTTCAGCGTGGGTCTTCAGGATTTCCGATGGTGCTAAGTTTGGTGATCCAGGCCCGTACCAGAAAACCAAGTATGTGGCCCTTGGTTCCTTCTTCCAGTCAATAAAATTGATGCACCATCAATAACTCACACTGAGACGTAAGGCGAGATATCGGCTTTTATTGACTGGAAGAAGGAACCAGGAGTGAGTGTCCATCATACAATGTCCTGGAGACTGAGGCCGAGCGTCAGGCCTCGATCGCCTTTATACAGGGGCCTGTGGGAGGAGCCACAGGAGCAGTCAGCAGGGGGCGTGTCCAGACAGGCACATAGTTCACCACATTATGTTCTCCGGAGGGCTATTTCAAGGCAAAGATACAACTTGGAATGAGGTTGGAGGCGACATCGGATGCACAACTCCGGCAGGGCTTGAAAGACATTACTTCTCACAAAGCAAAACCCAACAGCATGAATGGCAGTGATGCTTCACTACCAGATGAACTCAACACCTTCTATGTCTGCTTTGAAAGGGAGAACACGACTACAGCTGTGAAGATCCCTGCTGCACCTGATGACCCTGTGATCTCCGTCTCAGAGGCCGATGTTAGTCTGTCTTTAAAGAGAGTGAACCCTCGCAAAGCAGAAGGTCCCGATGGAGTACCTGGTAAGGCTCTGAAAACCTGTGCCAACCAACTAGTGGGAGTATTCAAGGACATTTTCAACCTCTCACTGCTACGGGCAGAAGTTCCCACTTGCTTGAAAAAGGCAACAATTATACCAGTGCCTAAGAAGAATAATGTGGGCTGCATTAATGACTATCAACCAGTAGCACTCACACCGACGATGAAGAAATGCTTTGAGAGGTTGGTCATGACTAGACTGAACTCCTGCCTCAGCAAGGACCTGGACCCACTGCAATTTGCCTATCGCCACAATAGGTCAACAGTAGACACAATCTCAATGGCTCTTCACATGGCTTTAGACCACCTGGACAACACAAACACCTACGTCAGGATGCTGTTCATCGGCTATAGCTCAGCATTTAATACCATCAATCATGTACCTGATTGAGAAGTTGCAGAACCTGGGCCTCTGTAGCTGGATCCTCAAATTCCTAACCAGAAGACCACAATCTGTGCAGATTGGTGATAACATATCGTCCTTGCTGATGATCAACACTGGTGCACCTCAGGGGTGTGTGCTTAGCCCACTGCTCTACCCTCTATATACCCATGATTATGTGGCTAGACATAGTTCAAATACCATCTATAAATTTGCTCACAATACAACCATTGCTGATAGAATCTCAGGTGGTGATGAGAGGGTGTACAGGAGTGAGATATGCCAACTAGTGGAGTGGTGCCGCAGCAACAACCTGGCACTCAACGTCAGTAAGACAAAAGAGCTGACTGTGGACTTCAGGAAGGGTAAGATGAAGGAACACACACCAATCCTCATAGAGGGATCAGAAGTGGAGAGAGTGAGCAGCTTCAAGTTCCTGGGTGTCAAGATCTCTGAGGATCTAACCTGGTCCCAACATATTGATGGTTATAAAGAAGGCAAGACAGCAGCTATACTTCATTAGGAGTTTGAAGAGATTTGGTGTGTCAACAAATACACTCAAAAACTTCTATAGATGTACCGTGGAGAGCATTCTGACAGGCTGCATCACTGTCTGGTATTGGGTGGGGGGGGGGGCTACTGCACAGGACTGAAAGAAACTGCAGAGGGCTGTAAATTTAGTCAGCTCCATCTTGAGTATTAGCCTACAAAGTACCCAGGACATTTTCAAGATTTCTTCAAGGACTTCAAGGAGTGGTGCCTTAGAAAGGCAGCGTCCATTATTAAGGACCTCCAGCACCTGCCCTTTTCTCATTGTTATGATCAGGTAGGAGGTACAGAAGGCTGAAGGCCTTCAGCGATTCAGGAACAGCTTCTTCCCCTCTGCCATCTGATTCCTAAGTGGACATTGAACCCTTGGACACTTTAAATACATAGTATTTCTGGTTTTTTGCACGATTTTTAATCTGTTCAATATACATATACTGTAAGGAGTATACCGAATAAGATTTACTTATTTATTATTATTATTTTTCTCTTCTATATTATGTATTGCATTGAACTGCTGCTGCTATGGTAACAAATTTCACATCATGTGCTAATGATAATAAACTGATTCTGATTCTACGAGAAGAGGTTATTACATCCTGAATGGTGAGCGTCCTGAATGCTGCCTTCATGAGGCACCAACTATTGAAGATGTCCTTGATGGAGTGGTGGGGGGAATGGCTGTGCCCACAATGCAGCTGGCTGAGCCTACAGCCCTCTGCAGCCTTTTTCAACCCTCCATACCAGGTGATGATGCAACCACACATCAGTAGAAATTTGCTATGGAGTCTCGAAACATACCAGTATTCTGGACTCTGGCTGCTGCTCTGCACCTGGACGTACACTCCAGAGCCCAGCCTACTCTGAACCCTGGCTTTAGCCTCACACTTGGCTCATGCTCTGGTGTAATCCCATGGAAAAAGGTGCAGAAAGTTGTAAGCTCAGCCAGCTCCATCATGGGCACCACCATACAGAATACCTTCAAAGGCAATGTCTCAAAAAGGTGGCATCCATCATTACTGATCCCCAATCATCCGGGACATGCCTTCTTCCAATTGCTACTATCACTGAGGAAGTGCAATACACATCAGTATTTTTTTCTTCTTTTCCTCTCTTTTTGCACTAGTTATATAATCTAATTATATAATTGATATATGTGAATGATGATAAACCTGATATGGGTCTCTATTAAGGACTGAGAGTGGGAAGGGAGTAGGGAGAGGGGAATCATAGTTGGGTAAAGGGTAAGGGAGAGAGGAGGGCACAGGAAGCACATTCTGTAGTGAACAATAAACCAATTGTTTGGAATCAAATGACCTTGCCTGGTGTCTCAGGGCTGGGAGTGTCTACATCCCTGCCCCTCGGACTCCTTCTCTGCCACCTGTCCCACACCACTCCACCCTCGCCATTCCGAACATCCTTTGCTCCAACCAGATTTACAAACTCACTCTCTGCTCCACATTGACAAATGCAATACTGTGTGCAAAAGTCTGAGGCACCCTGACTAAATATATTGTAATTTATAGCTTTTTTAGAATGATTTCTAAAGTACTGCTGCCGCAAAACAAATTTCACAACATATGCGAGTGATATTAAACCTGATTCTGATTCTGGATACACTCACGCTCCTTTAGTGTCTCCAGTGGAGTCTTGGGCAGACCTTGCCTGTACACTGACTAACAGGTTGTAACTTAATGGATAGCAGTAACGACGTGTATTCACTGATGCCCTTTTCAAATGTATATGTCATCATATACTACCCTAAGATTCATTCACAGTAGAACAAAAAATACAATAGAATCAATGAAAAACTGCACAAATCAAAGACTGACAAACAACCAATGTGCAAAAGAAACAAACTGTGCAAGCACAAAGAACAAGTAATAATTAATTAATAGATAGATAGATCAATAAATAAATATTGAGAACATGAGTTGTAGACTCGCTTAAAGGTTATCAGACAGCCTGATGGTTGCAGGTTAATAACCGTTCCTGAATCTAGTGACATAGGACCTCTGTATAAATGTGCTCAATGGTTGCCCGTGATGGACTTTTCCAGTTTGAGTTTCACAAGGATTATTTGGCAATAGACCTCATTATAGCCTTGGTCCTAACATGCACCTGAATTTTGGTAGTGAGGTGAGAGTAACTGCCCTTGACATCAATGTAGCATTACATCTAGTGGGATGCTAAGGTGCCCGAGTAAAACAGACTTGAATGGGCATCACGAGGAACATGTTCCAATGGTTGTGCAACGGAAGACGGTGTAAGCTGTTGGATGTCAGTTATCCTATTTGGCACGTAGTGTAGCGGTTCATGTAACGCTTTACAGCACCAGAGATCAACAATCAAGATTCAATTCCCGCCACTGTGTCTAAGGAGTTTGTACGTTCTCCCCATACTGCGTGGGATTCTGCCAGGTGCTCTGGTTTCCTCTCAGATTCCAAAAACATATGGGTCAGTGAGTTGCAGGCATGCTATGCTGGTGCCAGAACTTGTGGGCTGCCCCAAGCACATTCTTGGACTGAGCTGATGCAAACAATGCCTTTCACTGTATGTTTCAATGTTTACATGTGACAGATAAAGGTAATCTTTAATCCCAGGAATCACTGTATCAGTTTCCCGTGTCCTGGGCTCACCTATCACAATAGGTACTCTAAATCGTCAGCTGCTTCATGAACGATTTTCTTTCTACCCTATAAAGTCAGGATGATCACTTATGATTGCACAATGCTCAATCCCACTTGCAACTCCTTAACAAATGAATGTTGATCTCTACCAAATGATTGCAACCACCTAGCCTTGTTTTCCATCTCCAAGATGCCCACCATCAACATCCTGGAGGTCCACACTGACTAGCAGGGGATAAGTCACAAACACAAGAAATTCTGCAGACACTGGAAATCCAGAGTAACACACACAAGATGCTAGAGGAACTCAGCAGGTCAGATAGCATCTATGGAGAGGAATAAGCAGTCGACAATTCGGGCCGAGATCTTTCATCAGGATTGGAAAGAAAGGGGGAAAGAGGCAGAAGGACAAGTCACATACATATTAGGGCCAGTGGGAGTGGGCAACTCACATCCTGTCACCTCAAAGTCTTTCCATTATCGACACTGTGACTGCCTCTCTCTGTTTCCTGGCCCTGCTTACCCACAAAGTTCAGAAAGTTTGAAACTTCTGGCCCAGGATCACACAAAGTAGAAGAGGAGGTTCAATATGGTGCTGAAAAGGAAGCCATAAACTTGGAACACTCAGAAGCCATAAAAAGTGATATAAAGTGTACAATGCCTCACAAGTAGCCTAAACAACTGCCCTGTCTACCACTACCTGCCCCATCTGTGGACAAATTCAAGTGTTTCCACAATAACCTTATTAGCGACCTCAGAATCAGAGTGGAAGCAAATCATTCTTGAGGCTGTCAAAATCAAAGTAAATTTATTATCTAAGTACATACACTCAGTACATACCTCCTGTACCTAATAAAGCGACCACTGAATGCATATGTTACCTTGAGATTCATTTTCTTGCAGGCATTTACAGAAATATAAAGAAATACAATAGAATTTTTGAAAACCATACACAAACAAAGACTGAGGAACTGCTAAAGAAACACAAGTTGTTTTTTGACTATGTTTCTAGTCAGTTCTCTATACTCTTTTACATTTTCCTAGGGACATTTAATGAGTAGTTACAGCCCTCTTATCTAAGAAAGAATGTGCTGGCATTAGAGAAGGTCCAGAGGAGGTTAACATACATAAATCAACATTTAAACAGAAATTATATTGTAACAGATTATTTGAAAGGCACAGACAGGGTGGTTTATGGTGCATTGGGCAGAATTTTTGCCGTTTCTGTAGCATTTGACTATATTTTAATAGACTGAATTGCTAGCTCGATTTCTAACCCAGCACAGATGGAAAACGTGTGAGGAGCTGGCCTGATTCAAACCCAGAATTATTTGTCTCAAAGTCCAGTGCCGATGCCACTACTCTATTGGCTGGCTACATACAGGGTGGTAACACATTCTTTCAACATCACCTTTACTGAGTAGTTTATGTAGACATTCCCAGACAGCTTTCGATAAAGTCGAAATGAGTTATGGCAAGTGTGTGAAGTAGACAGAGAGATACTGGTTGATGAATGTGATTAACCATTACTCATATGAATGACATCAAGAGTATTTTTTTCTGTTTGGCGCAGTTCAGGAGCAATGAAGGTGATTGTAGAATACATATACTGTAGGTGAAAGGTGAATAAAACAGTCATGTTGGACAACAATAAAAAAAATCAATGGATTCCACACACCTCTCTCACCTGTGTCATTCAGTTTCTCTTGGTCTCCACCTGTTCCCTCTACACCTTTCCTTTCTCTACAACTATAAACATGCTTTGCTGCCTCTTTTCTTTCCCCTCCTCTCATGGTCCACTCTCCTCTCCTACTGGGTTCCTTCTTCTGCCCTTTTCTATCATGTCTTAATGATAGGGGTCCATGGCATAAACAAGGTTGGGAACCCCTGTAGATGAAGGATTCATTGCTTTATCAGTAGATTCTGTATTTTTTAATCAGTGAAAAACCTATCCAGAATATACACAGCATAATTTTTACTAAGGATACAAATTCAGATTTCACCTATTACATTGGTGGTGACCTGCCAGGATGGATTGTGTAATATTTCAGTGTGACTCACTGTTTTTGCCAGAGCTATGAAGACAGGGCTCATCTTGTGTTACCTTCACCATCTGAGAGATTACATTTCAGTAACCTGGTGATTAAGACAGTCTCCAATTTAAGAGCTTCCCATTAAAGTACAGTGCTTTTCTAAAGAAATGTAAGAGCCAGTATGTTGAAATATGCATCAGAGTACAAAGATAAGTGTTCGTAAAATGTTTTGTCAAATAAAACAGACTACTTCAGAAAATAAATCAGTCTGTCAGCGTGCCGCATACGATTATTAAACAGCTAAAAGCATGCCTTATGAGAATCCTGGATTGCAAAAGTCAACCAAACTCTTGTGTTGTCTGAGTAAGCCCAGTAAGCAGCAAAAATGAATTTTACCACAGCCAGCACAAGGAATTAAGATGGACAGAAATTAAAGTATGTAATAATATTTCAAATTATTGCAGTGCACCCCTGTGGCTTACTTAAGCCAAGCCAGATAAGATTGTTATTTGGTAGCGGTGCCTGAATAAATAAAGCTAATTGGCCTCAAACTGAGCTCAAACATCCATTTAGAACAGAGATGAGGAAGAATTTCTTTAGCCAGAGGGTGGTGAATCTGTGAAATTTATTGCCACAGACGGCTGTGGAGGCCAACTCATTGGGAATATTTTAAGTGGAGATTGATAGGAATAATAAAGCAGTCGTTATGGAATGACAGAGCAGACTCAATGGGCTGAATGGCCCGATTCTGCTATGTCTTCTGGTCCTATCACTTATTTTGCACCAGAAATGACTAAACTCTGAAGTGAATAGCTGTAATCATTTTTGCAAACTTTATTTCCAATTTCCAAAGTAACACACACAGAAAGCTGGAGGAACTCAGCATTTTGGCCCGATGAAGGGTCTCAGACTGAAACGTCAACTCTCTACTCCTCTCCATAGATGCTGCCTGACCTTCTGAGTTCCTCCAGCATTTTGTGTGTGTTACTCAAGATTTCCAGCATCTGCAGAATCTCTTATGTTTCCAATCTTCAGACTGGTGAAACAAACATGACACATCAATAAACACATACAAAATGGTGGTGGAACGCAGCAGGCCAGGCAGCATCTATAGGAAGAAGTACAGATGGCGATTCGGGCCGAGACCCTTCGTCAGGAGTCATGTTCTCAGTATTACTTTATTTTATTTATTATTTCGTTTTCGTGTGTTTGCACAATTTATCTTCTTTAGCCCATTTGTTTTGACAGTCTTTGTTATTTATAATATTTCATAAAATCTGTTGTTTTATTTTCCTTTAAATGCCTACAAGAAAATGAATCTCAAGGTAGTATATGAGAGATATATGTACTTTGATAACAAATTTACTTTGATGTTTCATTTTGCAAGAAAATGAATCTCAGGTAGAATATAGAAACTTATGCGTACTTTGATGGGGTGTACGGGGTGTCCAGGGAGGGGTAGTACCTCTGGTGAAGGGACTTGTCGTGTCCGTTCCGGGGCAGCTCACTCACCTTTGGTCCCCACTGGACACACAGCTCTCACCTGTGGTTTCAAGTAGCTATTTGCACACGACAGTGGCTACACCCCAGTGTATCGCATCGACAGGCGGGCTAAAACAGGCGAGGGTAGCTGGTGGATCTCATACCCTGGTGAGATAGGGACATGTCTGCCCTGGCATGTGAAGTTAGCACTGGTGGACTGGGTGGATGAGATCTACAGTGAGATCCAACGACCAGGGAGGCGGTTCTGCAACACTTCATGGAGAGCAAAGAGCTTGACGAGGCACAGAATAAGTCATGGTCGTCCACTGCAACCAAGGAAGACCCCAGTTGTGACAACTATTCATATCACTGGACCTGGACATCCAAGATGAACAGATGTCAAACTACTCGTTCAAAGATAGAAGGCTGGATCTTCAAGCTACAATCTCAGACACTAGCACATACAACCCAGGTAATTTCAAAGTTCAAAGTAAATTTATTATCAAATTACGTATATGTCACCAAACACTACCCTGAGATTCATTTTCTGGCAGGCATTCACAGTAGAACAAAGAAATACAACAGAATCAATGAAAAACTACAAAAAAAAACAAAGACTGACAAACAAGCAATGTGCAAAAGAAGACAAACTCTGCAAATAAGAAAAATAAATAAAACAAAACTGAAAACATGAGTTGCAATGTCTTTGAAAGTGAGCCCATAGATTGTGGAATCAATTCCGAGTTGGAATTCAGTTGAATGGACTGACTAAGGAATTCTGTTTTGGATCTGAAATTTAACTGAAGCTCAAATTCATTGGATTAATTTGGGAGGATATAGTCAGTACTATTTTAAATAGAACGTAGGACATAATACACCATAGAACCGGCCCGTTGGCTCATGGTGTTGTGCCTTTTAACCTACTCCAACATCAGTCTGGCATTTCCTTCTCACATAGCTCACAGAGAACATGCAGCAGCTGTGAAAGTAGAAGATGAACAGCCACTAACCACAGTCACCACTTACTCTTGTCTACACTGCACCAGAATATGTGGATCCCAGATCGGCCTCTACAGCCACCTGAGGACTAGCCAATAGACAACCCCCATAGGAAAACATCACACTCAACTCGAGTGATCACACGACTACATAGCCCTCCATTTTTCTACATTCCATGTGGCAGCCGGTGGTGTAGTGGCATCAACGTTCAACTTCAAGGAAGATGAACATGAGTTCGAATCCAGCCGGGTCCCAACCTAGGCAGCAGCAGTATTGCATGGAAGAAAGGCCTGGCAATCTACTTCCATATCTTGCCACGAAAACCCTGTGGGTAACTACACTCATAGGGTTGCCATGTGTCAATGGCACTCAATAACTGCAAGAGTCTCTTAAATATTCATAGTAAGTTCAATGTTCAAAGTAAATTTATTATCAAAGTATATATATGTCACGATATACTATCCTGAGATTCATATTCTTTTTTAGGCATTCACAGTAAATACAAGGAAAAACAATAGAGTCACTGAAAATTGTATTTCAATAGAGACAACCAATCTGAAAATACAAAAGAAAACAAAATAATAATAATATGTACAATGTCCTGTGTATGTTACTTAAAATGGCCTCTTTGGTTTGTTACAAGTAGGAATGCTTCTTTGTCGGATAAGTGTTTCTCTCGCCGTTGTTTCGCTTTAGAATGGCTGATATGGTAATTGTATTCATTTGTTAATCAATGGGGAATGTTATTGTGTCTTGTGATGCTGGGAACTTGGGCGAGGGGTTTCGCGGGTTTTTGGTGGGAGGAAGAGGCCGAGAAAGGTGGACGTGTGCTGGACTGCTCGTAAGACCACCGGGGTGGTCCCAGGTGCGACGGCTGGAAGGGTCGATTGGTTCGTTGATTGAGCTCCAACAAGTGCACTAAACAGACTGAACTTTGATAAGTTGGCACCTTTTGTTTTTTTCCTTGTATATATATATATGTATATTGTATTGCCTACTACTCTTTTAATTTTAGTAAACTCTTTAAAGTGTATTTCATAACGGTATTTGTTGTGGGTTTGATACTGTTGGCGGGCGCGAGGCATAAAACTCGATTCTCACAGCACCTGCGTGTACGGGAGGTGGGTTGGAGAGTGGCTGGATCTCCTTTTTCCTCTAGACATATACCAGCCTGTTACCCTCATCCCCATTTCCAATTTTTTTCAGGTATAATTGATCTATATTTTCTATATCTACAGACTCTTTCACTCAGAAAAAAAGTCAATTATTATACAATTTCCTATTTTATTGTCAGAATAAATCTATTTTTATTCATAGATATTGTAACACTGCAACACTAACTCCTGGGAAAACACTGTCAATGCCCTTTGTTAAATGCATGTAGTGCACATTGGGAATTGCATTCTGCTGCTGATATTACCATAAATGGAAGTAATTCTAATAGAGCATTACAGTCACAAAAGAATAGCTTTCATCAGCTTCTGTCACAGGAGTGCAGTTTTACTAAAGAACCCAAGGAGAACAACTTTGCCATTGACTCTGATACTGAGAATTTAACAAAGCAGAAAGCTTGGAGAATTATAGAAGGTAAAGTTAGAAAGGAAATGAGGGTGTTCAGATAGCATTGCAGATAATATCAAATAAAAACTGAAATGTTCTATAATTTCTTCAAGGGAACAAAGTAGTTGTAGACGGGTCATATTCTGCATGGAGGTTGGTGACCAGAGGTGTGCCTCACGGATCTGTTCTGGGACCCCGTACTCTTTGCGATTTTTATAAATGACCTGGATGAGGAAGTGGAAGGATAGGTAAGTAAGTTTGCTGGTTGGGGATGTTGTGGATAGTGCGGAGGGCTGTCAGAAGTTATAGCAGGACATCGACAGGATGCAAAACTGGGCTGAGAAGTGGCAGATGGAGTTCAACCCAGATAAGTGTGAGGTGGTTCATTTAGATAGGTCAAATATGATGGCAGAATGTAGTATTAATGGCAAGACTCTTGACAGTGTGGAGGATCAGAGGGATTTTGGGGTCCGAGTCCATAGGACACTCAAGGCTGCTGCACAGGTTGACTCTGTAGTTAAGAAGGTGTACGGTGTGTTGGCCTTCATCAATCGTGGAAATGAATTTAGGAGCCGAGAGGTAATGTTGCAGCTATATAGGACCCTGGTCAGACCCCACTTGGAGTACTGTGCTCAATTCTGGTCGCCTCACTACAGGAAGGATGTGGAAGCCATAGAAAGGGTGCAGAGGAGATTTACAAGGATGTTGTCTGAATTGGGGAGCATGCCTTATGAGAATAGGTTGAGTGAACTCTGCCTTTTCTCCTTGGAGCGACGCAGGATGAGAGGTGACCTGATAGAGGTGTATAAGATGATGAGAGGCATTGATCATGTGGATAGTCAGAGGCTTTCTCCCAGGGCTGAAATGACTCGCACGAGAGGACATAGTTTTAAGGTGCTTGAAAGTAGGTACAGAGGAGATGTCAGGGGTAAGCTTTTTACTCAGCGAGTGGTGAGTGCGTGGAATGGGCTGCCGGCGATGGTGGTGGAGGCGGATACGACAGGGTCTTTTAAGAGACTCCTGGACAGGTACATGGAGCTTAGAAAATAGAGGGCTATGGGTAACCGGAGGTAATTTCTAAGGTAAGGACATGTTCAGCACAGCTTTGTGGCCCAAAGGGCCTGTATTGTGCTGTAGATTTTCTATGTTTCTATGGAATAAGGATTAGAAAGTGAACCTTAATCAAGACCAAAATGACAACCTGAGAATTGAGACAGAAATCATTTGCAAAGCTCTGAACCGATATTGTAAGACCATAAGACACAGGAGAGGAATTAGGACATTCGGCCCATCAGGTCTTCTCTGACATTCAATCATGGCTAATTTATTTTCCCTCTCAATCCTAATTTCCTGCTTTCTCCCTGTAATTTTTAATTAAGTAACTATCAAATTCTGCTTTAAATATACTCACTGACTTGACCTCCACAGCAGTCTGTGGCAATGAAACCACACATACACCACCCTCTGGCTAAAGAAGTTCTTCTTCATCTCTGTTCTAAAAGGATGTCTATGTATTCCAAGGCTGTGCTCTCTGATCCTAGACGCCCCCACTATTGGAAACATCCTCTCCACATCCACCCTATCTTCATTTGTTATGCACCATGTCGTATGACGTGGGCAATCACAGTCTTTCCATGACCATGATTGCTTTTAGTAAATTTTTGTACAGAACTGGATTGCCATTGCCTTCTTCTGGGCAGTGTCTTTACAAGATGGGTAACCCCAACCATTATCAATACTCTTCAGAGATTGTCTGCCTGGTGTCAGTGGTCACATAACCAGGACTTGTGATCTGCACTGTCTGCTCATACGACCATCCACCACCTGCTCCCATGGCTTCACGTGACCCTGATCGGGAGACTAAGCCGGTGCTACACTTTGCCCAAGAGTGACCTGCAGGCTAGCGGAGGGAAGGAGCGCCTTACACATCCTTTGCTAGAGATGTATCCCCACTGTACCTAGGCCTTTCAATATTCAACAGGTTTCAATAAGAATCCCTCTCATCTAGACTCCAATGAGTACAGGACCAGGACCATAAGACCAAACTAGAGTACCAGTAAGAAAATGCAACTTTCACTTAGACAGCACTGGAGCTTTAAGGCACTTCCTGAATTGTTTCCAAGATCAAACATGGCTCAATCTATCGCACTCTCATCATTGCTTTTGAATAATATTCATATTTATTGCATATTTTGTAAATATTATATGATGGAATAATTCCCATCTTGAAGTCTATTTAATTCATTACAAGTTTCTTGCTGTTTGAACCAAAACTTATGAAGTGACTCCTGTACAACATTCACACTCAATTTTCAAAGTTTACTTTGGCTAGACTGAAACCATCCTGAGCATATTTAGACCTAGAAGTACTGGGTGCAGTTCTGGTCATCTCATTATGGGAAGGATGTGGAAGCTTTAGAGAGGGTGCAGAGGAGAGTTACCAGGATGCTGCCTGGAAAGGAAGGTATGTCTAATGAAGATAGGTTGAGCGAGGTAAGGCTTTTGTCTTTGGAGTACAAGAGGTGTACTTGATAGAGGTGTAAAAGAAGAGTCATGGGGGGTTTTCCAGGGTAGAAATGGCTAACACATAGGGGGAAAGTTATAAGATAATTGTAAGTATTTTACACAGAGAGTGGTGGGTGAATGGAATGCTAGAACTGAATATATTAGGGACATTTAAAAGATTCTTAGACAGGCACATGGATGAAGGAAATATGGAGGACTATGTAGGAGGGAAGGGTTAGATTGATCTTGGAGTAAATTAAAAGATTGATACAACATCATTCTAAAATTTGCTGCATTGAGTCAGACAATTAAATTAAATATACTTGATCAAGTTAGGGTGTCAGGACAAAGAGGAGAAGGGCAATCAGTTGTCAGCAGGGGTGTGATTGAGTGGGGTAGGAGACTAGTTGCAGCCAGGTTATGGGAGATTGTGGATGAGTTAGGAATTGGGAAACTCACCCAAACAGAGTTACACTTCTAAAATTAGAGATGCCTCATTGATAAAGCACGAGCATCGCTCACTTGTTCACCAGCTTCTAAACGTGGTCAGAAATGCTCAAAGGCAGGATCTCAAAACACTGACATCTTCTACAACATGATCTCACAGCACTCTGGTGTACATGATAATAAACTAATCTGAATCTGAATACATTACAGGTAAAGCCCTCCCAACCGTCGAGCTCATCTGCATGAAGCACTGTCGCAAGAGAGCAGTATCCATCATCAGAGATCCCCACCACCCAGTACATGCTCTCTTCTCGCTGCTGCCATCAGGAAGAAGATACAGGAGCCTCAGAACTCACACCACCAGGTTCAGGAATAGTTATCACCCCTCAAACATTAGGCTTTTGAACCAACTTCACTTGTCCCACCATTAAAATGCTCCCACAACCTATGGACTCATTTTCAAGGACTCTTCATCTCATGTTCTCGGTATTTATTGCTTATTTATGTATTATCATTATTGCTTTCTTTCTGTATTTGCACAATTTGTTGTCTTTTGAGCACTGGTTGTCCACCCAGTTGGTGCAGTCTTTCATTGATTCTATTATGGTTATATTTATTTATTCCCACAAGAAAATGAATCTCAGGGTTGTATATGGTGACACATATATACTTTGGTAATAAAATTTACTTTGAACTTTCCCCCAATTCACTTTTGGATGTTTTACATACCGATATATGGAATTGAAGCCAATGAGTCTTCTGGAGACTTTGTAGTTGTCCCTTCCAGTCTCACACTTGTCTGCTCCAAAGATGCACTTTCTGATGCGTAATCTGGTGGTGAAATTGCGGGTGTTTCCAGTACATCTATACAAGCTGGGTGTCTGAGAGGCTGTGGCACTCTGCGGCCACTGGGAGGCTTCTGCCTCAAGAAGGCGGCTTTGTTTGCTTGTGGCATTTCTTGATCTTTTTGTACAACCCCCAAAGGAACCTCGCATTTGGAAATTTGGGAGACTCCAGACTTTATACTCGGAAATGGCTTAATGTCCTGTTGGAAGACTGTCTCCTTACCAGAGGTCTGCTTTGGGTACAAGCCGCCCTGCCGATCATGATTGGTCAGTCTTTGGTCTCGGACAATGGGCACATCAATTCTTTTGACTTGGCTGGGGGCACAGCGTTCAGTCTTGAGCTCACTGGCAGTCACACCAGAAACAAACACTGACCTATCCGAAAGATGAGATACTTTACTTTGAGGAGCACTGGCAGTCTGTTGCCCTACACGTGCATTATCAGCTCTCTTCATAGAATGAGAGTGAGTAGCTTCATTTCTGCACTGCTGTTGAGAAGGTACAGATACTCTGGAGTTTGTGTTAGTATAAAATGCACTTCTATTGCTAGAGTTCTGATGACATGAATTCTTCTGACCATGATTTCCTGAAGAATAACCTGCCGGTCTATGCTGCCAAAAAATATGTTCCTGCCCACCAGACTTAGAAAAGCTTGCTGTACCAGACTTTGAATGTGTCCATACAAACCTGTCACTGCCTGTTGTAAAGGCATTATGTGTTAAATTCTCCAAAGATCGGTCACATTTTCCCAGATAATCTTCCGAACGAGTCCTGTAATTCCACGGCTCATCCATAGCTGCAAGTAAAGTGTCTTGGGAAGCACTGTGAGGCCAGTGTTTGTGTAATGAAGTCTCCTCAAGTCTGTCCTGAGAGTAACTCCTGTACTTGGGGGGCATGGCGGTGTAGCCCCGATCTTCAGACGAGCTTCGACGTGATATTCGTGTTGACTGCCAGCTGGGTGGGTTATACTGGTGTCTGCTTGTATTAATGCTGCCAAGTCGTTCCCATGATGTCCTAATATCGGAATGAAAATAGTCGTTGCTCACAGAACTAGTGTAACTTCTCTGGCCCATGTTGCTATTGGGACCTGAGTAAATATTATGGTTTGAGACGGACAAGAAAGGAGTTTGGTTAGACCGCCCCCTATACCAATCCTGCATAGGAGCTGAACCTGAACCATATTTATTGCTTATTGGACCCTGTACAACAGAATTTGAAGAAGACACAGTCATTTCTCTCACTAGAGCTGATCTTGGCTTTATTCCATATTGCACCTCCTCTACATGGTGCCTGGGGCTTGAATGGCTTATTCCAATCTCGGCCAACAGATCTGATGACCGTGCTCGGCCCCGTAGTTCATTCCACGTGCTGCCAGGGTGACTAGTTGTGGTGCTGATGTCCAGTGGTGAAGATGGATCAGAATAGAAACCCCTGTCTGAACATGAGCTGGCATTGTAATTCCTGTTGTCCACCAGCATTCCCCGAGATGAAGCAGTCAGCAAAGGCTCCTTGGTCTGTGCCGTAGGCAAATGTCTAGGGTAGCACACGGGTGGTGGCTCAGGTATGTGACGAGCGCTCCCAGAATAAGGATCGTTACCCTTCAAGTAAGCATCCTGAGAGTAAGCCTATAAATGAAAGAAAACCAACATGATTATGCTTTGAAAATGAATGACTGAGTACATAGAAACTAATAATCTCATATTCCCAATTAAATCATGAAATAGTGTTTATTTTAAATAGTTAGATTATTAGAGATCATCAATAAAACTCATGTTAACAAAATAGTTAAGGTTAAAAATTCTCAGAATCTGATGCCACTGTCTGTTCAAAGATTCAGTAAGATTAAGTTAAATATACAGAGTTAAACCCTCTAGAAATATAACTTAAAATAACAGATTATTAAGAATAGCAGCAGTGAAATGATCAGATAAAATCTTTCAAAATCTTATAGTTATGTTAATAGCTTCATAAACCTAATATGCAACATTACTACTTACTAAGGTAGAGGCATTCAATGCTAAGCCAATTACATTTTAACAATTCAGATCCATAAGACCATACGACATAGGAGCAGAACTAGGCCATTTGGACCATCAAGTCTGCTCTGCCATTCCATCATGGCTGATCCATTTCCCTCTCAGCCCCAATCTCCTGCCTTCTTCCTGAATCTCTTCATGTCCTGACCAATCAAGAATCTATCAACCTCTACCTTAAATATACCCAATGACAGTCTCCACAGCCACAAGCCACATCTGACAACAAATTCTACAGATTCACCACTCACTTGCTAAAGAAATTGCTCCTTAACTCCGTTCTAAATGGACGCCCCTCTATTCTGAGGCTGTGTTGTCTGGTCTTAGATTCCCCCACTACTGGAAACATCCTCTCCACATCTAGTCTATCAAGGCCTTTCAACATTCAATAGATTTCAATGAGATTCCCCAATTCTTTTGAATTCCACAGAGCCATCAAATGCTCCTCATATGATAAACTTTTCAATCCCGTTATAATTTTTGTGAACCTCCTTTGAACCCTCTCCAATGACCCACCGTGATTCTTCATCTGATAATATAGGACTCTTTTTTGATTAAACAGCTATAAGTTTTCAATTTTACTTTTCGTTTTCAAGAAAGAAAGACAAATAAAATACCATGTTCAACAAATACAAAATGCTGAGGACACTCAGCAAGTCAGGCAGCACCTATAGAGGGGAATGAACAATTGACATTTCGGGCCAAGACCTTATGAAGGTTTATTGTGGCTCCCCTCTTACTCCTACGCTTCTCCTCATCTTCACCTCCTTCCGATGCCCCTCCTCCTTCCCTACCTCCCATGGTCTGCTGTTCTCTCCTATCAGATCCCTTCTTCACCCCACTACCTTTTGTACTTATCTCACAGCTTCTCACTTCATCCCCACAAACCTGGTCTCACCTATCACCTGCCAGTTTCTCGCTTCTTTAACCTTCCTCCACCCACTTAACTTCTTCCTCACCTGCTCTCACCTACCATCTGCCAGCTTGTGCTCCTTCCCCTCCACCCACGTTCTTATTCTGGCCTCTATGGACTTCTTTTCCAGTCCCGAAGAAGGGTCTTGGCCTGAAATGTAGACAGTTATTCCTCTCCATAAATGCTGCCTGACCAGCTGAGTTCCGCCTGTATTTTGTGTGTGTTGCTCAATATTTCCAGCATCTGCAGAATCTTGTATTTAAACTAGTGTGTTGCTTTCTCTCCGTAAGACCATAAAACATTGGAGCAGAATTAGGACATTTGGCCCATCAAGTTTTCACCACCATTTCATCATGGTTGATTTATTTTCCCCCTGAACCCCATTCTTCTACCTTCTCTCCGTAACCTTTGATGCCCTTACTAATCGAGAACCAATAAACCTCCGCTTTAAGTACACCCAATGACTTGGCCTCCACAGATGTCTGTGGTAATGAATTCCACAGATTCACCACCCTCTGGCTAAACAAATCCCTCCTCATCTCTGTTCTAAAGGGACGTCCTTCTATTCCAATCTCTCTACATCCACCCTATCTAGGCCTTTCAATATTCAATAAGTTTCAATGAGGTCCCCCCCCCCGCCACTCTTCTAAATGCCAGACACCCACCCCACTGTAGAAAACATTCTCTTTCTCTCTCCCTCTTTGTTGATAATAACTGGTCTGCCTACCGCAGGGGCCCACAGACTCTCAGGTTAATGGCAAGAGTCCATGGCATAAAGAAGTTTGGAACCCCTGGTCTAACATGACATTTTTTCTTTTCATCTTGAAATATTTCCAATAATTGAAAATTTCACCCAAAGAGATGAGAAAATATACTGTAATTATTAATAGTTACACATACTCACATACAATTAGGTATGTTATTATTGAGGTTGAATAAATACTGTAAGGCTCTCTAACTAACCAAGTTGTTAGATGGTTAGATTTTGCCAACAAATAATTTACATGCACTGTTCTCACGCAAACTGAAGATTGGAAAGAAGTAAGTGTTATAAGCTGTTGGAATGCAGATGTCAAAACCTGTCCCATTCACTGAATTACAGTGTCAAATTAGTACATAAAGCCTTGCACTTTCCTCAGCCTTTATCCCCACTCTGCTTTAACTAGTGTAGCATCAGGTGATGCAGCACATATGGTCAAAAAGACCCCTTGTTAAGCCTCTGACATATGAAATGTTAAAGTAGCTGTTTCATATTCTGCATGTTTATTTCTTTACACCAGGGGTTCCCAACCTGGGATTCACGGACCCCTCAGTTAATGGTAGGGGTCCATGGCATAAAAAAGGTTGGGAACCCATGTTTTACAGAAAATGTTGCCTGTTAAAGTATCAGTCTTTTGTTAGCTTTGCTAAATTAATAAATTTGGCTAACAAAATGAATTAATTTCTTTGTGATGTGACTCTTCAGTTCTAGGTTGGGACACTTTGTGGAGGTGGATGGGTTGAGGAGAATGTGGGGGGACCTCTGGTAGTAAAGATGGAATGGAAAGCATTAGTTGTGATTAAGGGTTGTCTTGTCATCTCACCTCACAATGATCTATTGTCAGCTGAGCGTGGGATAGCACAGGGAATGAAGTCAGGCAGAAGTACATAGCTTGCTCGCCTGCCCTCCCCGCAGAAGGAGGCTACATAGAGGCAATGAGGAGGAGAAACAATGGGAAACAATTAAAGAAACCCCTGAAAAGTTTCTGAGGGTAGTTATTTTAAAATGTTCTCAATAGGGAGTCTCTCCATAGACTAGTCAGAAAATTGAACACAATCCAAATTACCGTGCTTGTCTTTCTCAAAGACATCCACGGTAAGAAAATGCATATTAAATTCCAGTGTACTGGGAAAAGTTGATTGACAAAGGGATGTACTATACGTGCACCTATCCAAATCCTCAAAGCTGGTAGTACAAGTAGATGAGGTGCTTTTAGAAGGCATACCAGATCCTTGCCTTTGTTGGCCCAGATAGAGCAGGAAGGTCATAAAATTATGTATCCTGCATTATCCACTTAGCAAAACAAATTAAGAGCTTTAAAGAAACAGTAAAAAATGAAACAAGCTCACTTTTCAAATTTTATTTGGAAATACATCACAGTTACAGGCATTTCTACCCCAATAAGCCCCCCCTACCCCACTGCCAATAAATTAATTGGGACCAATTAATCTATTAACCCATACGTTTTTGGAATGTAAGAGATAACCAGAGCACCCAGAGAAAACCCACCAGGTTATGGAGAGAACATACAAACTCCTTACAGATGGCAGCAGCAGAATTGAACCTGGGTTGCTGATGCTGTAATGACCAGAAAATATAAGAGCAGAACTAGGCCATTCGGCCTATCAAGTCTGCTCCGCCATCCATCATATCTGATTTATTATCCTTCCTAACTCCATTCACCTGCTTTTTCCCTGTAGCCTTTGACATTTATCAACCTCCACTTTAAAAATACCCAATAACAGTGTAACACTAACCATTACACTACCACGCTGCCCCATTTGCAATTATACCATATTAGGTTGCCACATGTACAATGATATCAAATGATTCAATCACAGGAAGAATATGAAATTTTAAACAATTAGTAAGAAAACTCAAAACTTTCACCATTTTCAAAAGGAAAATTACAGAGCCAAACTTTGATTCTTGCATCCAAGTATAGTATTTAAAAATGTTTTGAGTTATCTGAAGCTAGGTAGACATTACATTTACACTTTGATAATATATTTCCTTTGACTTTGACATGTTGCAATGTGATTTATAATGTGATACATTTAATAATGGCAGCAGAGTGGAAGATCTAAAATGCTCATTCAATCACTATCACTGAACTATTAAAATGGATGGCAAAGGACAAAAGAAAAGAACCATGCCTTGAATGTGCAAAGTCAAAAATTGTGCTTTCATTATTTTCCCTGGGAATTGCTTCTGAACAATTTTTTTACTGTATTTCAAATCCAGAAGAAAGATATTTGTATTGGACGTATAAGATTTACTGTGTCAGAAACCACAGTATGCTTTCAGAGTTCTTAAAAAATCCTCAATGGCTTGTACTGCCCTTGATCCTAAGCATGTGATCTATCCTCATCCTCATACATAGGAAAGGTACTTTTCCACACAAAGGTATGCCACCCAGCAACCCCCCAATTTTAACCCTAATCACGGGACAATTTACACTGACCAATTAACCTTTGTCTTTGGACTACGAAAGCCAGAGGAAACCCCTGCATCGCAGACAGAAAGTACAAATTCCTTGCAGGCAGGGGCGGGGATTAAACCCAGGTTGCCTGTACCATAAAGCGTTGTGCTAACCACTATGCTACCGCGCTGCCCCATGCTCTGTAACATTCTGTCAACACTCAGGAATAGAAGTGCACAAATCCGCTTGTCCTTCACAATTTGAAAATTGCATACCAATATAGAGAGCAAAATTATTTACTAATTAACCAAATTATATGTCTGTAAAAATTTTTAAAAAAATATACAACACACCACTAAATATTGTCCTTTCTTGACTTTTTGGAATTATTTTAAAAGCAAAAAAATGAGCTAATCACAAAATCATAATGATATTTATAGAATTAAATGGGGCTTTTTTTCTCCCAAAGACAGTTAATCAGAAGAGCACCAAATCACAAATAGTAAAAAGAAATAATAAAGAAATACAAAGGATTGGTAACCCATAGAAAAAATAGAATATGATTTTTTAAAGTAATTTCATTTCAGATCTGCCATCCATATACCACTTTTCTTTAAAAGGGCAATCTCCTCCCAGTACTTGCCAAGTCCACTCCAAGTTTGGTAGCTTAGAAATATATATGAACTGCGAGCGGGTGGGGGGGGGGTGCTTTGTGATCTTACTGCCCTCTAAGTAAAAGCATTTGCTATCTGTTCAACATCTCCCAACAGCCTTGTTTAACACTTGCTATAAAACCAACGCGATATTGTCCAGCCATGGATTTCCCACTGTGTAAAACCACTTACAAATTACATTCCTTGTTTTAATATCACAATGCAAATTGTTGAGAATTGATCAAAAACTTGAACAACTTTTTTAACCAAGTACTTTAGAACTACCTGAAACTAGCCCAGATGTTGATTCTATACAATTACAAAAAGTAGATGTTAATTATTATTTGGAACCTCTAGGAACAGTACATTAAGGGTCACAAAACAGTACCAAAGCAGCTCTGATTACCTTGGTTAATTTCTCTTCCTTTAAGTCACACCTTCCAACTCTCGAAAACTGCTCTACAGCTCTTACAAAATCGCATTGTTAAATCAGATTTATAAATGGGTAAGTCGCCAGTCTCAGCTTATCTCCCTGCACTGTGAACGGACTAACAGCAGCTTCCTTTAGTGATCAGTCCATCAGAGATTTCCCAGAATTTGCAAATCGACGTCACATTTGGATAAATCCCCCGCAGCTACATGAGCACTTCATTGGCAGTTCACCTTGGCTACAAGACTGAAGTCACACCCTTGATTAATTATGTTAGAAAATAACACAGATTTATTTAGAAAAAGTTGCTAGGAACTTTAAAAGTACAGTTAAATTCCAAATAGTGGCATGAGATTTATACACAACAGTTTCCCTTGATCAACACACACAAAATGCTGCAGGAAGTCAGTAGGCGAGGCACTATCTATGGAAAAGAATAAGTAGCCAATATTACAGGCCGTGGCCCTTCATCAGTTTCCCCCAATCTCTACTTCAGACTTCTCATTTCAGAGAACATAGAACAGTACAGACCATTTGGCCCACAGTTGTACTAACCCTTTAACCAACTCGAAGATCAATTTAACCCTTCCCTCTCACATAACCCTTCATTTTTCTATCATCTATGTGCCTATCTATGAGTCGCTTATATATTCCCAATGTATTTGCCTCTACCATCACCCCTGGCAGTGCATTCCACACACCTACCACTCATTGTGTAAGATAACCTACCTCTGACCTACCCCTTGTACAAAGTGCTTTTAGAATGTGGTCATATTTACTGTGGTCATATCAACTTTACTGTGACCACCATATTTTCTCAGGATTAAAATGTTGATATGATGCACAGCTCACAGCCCAGCATAAGCTTCTTTCAGTTAGTTCTGACAAAGGGTTTCGGCACGAAACATTGACTGTACTCTTTTCCTAGATGCTGCCTGGCCTGCTGAGTTCCTCCAGCATTTTGTGTGTGTTGCTATGCTTAGCCTTCCCGATCAGAGCAGGTGGTGGATGGTCGTACGAGCAGCTGGTACACATCACAAGTCCTGGTTACACGACCACTGATGCCAGGCAGACAATCTCTGAAGAGTATTGATAATGGCTGGGGTTACCCATCTTGTAAAGACACTGCCCAGAAGAAGACGATGGCAAATCACTTCTGTAGAAAAATTTGTCATGAACAATCATGGTCATGGAAAGACCGTGATCGCCCATGTCATATGACACGTCACATAATGATGATGATGAAGACTGGAGGAACATTCAGCTTTTCTGTATAAGACTCCAACAGGTTTAATATTAATCCTTTTACATTGTTCTTGTTGAAAAAGACAAGGCCAGTTGGCAGGAGCCCCAGGACTGTGAATCTCTGCAAGTACACTGGCGCAGATGAAAGCCCAGTGTCTGCATCCAAATCAGGGATGTGCTGGAGGCCGAAGAGTACAGGTGGTCTGTCTTGGGGTTAGAGGACTGACTGCTTATGTGCGTAGCTTATTTTACTATCATTGTTTTCTTACAGTTTTGTTGAGTTCTGTGCTTTTACGCTGAGTATCGTGGCATGTTATGTTGGCGCCGGAATGTGTGGCAGGCTGCCCCCAGCACACCCTTAGGTATATTGGTTGTTAATGCAAACAATGCATTTCACTGTATGTTTTGATGTATAGTACTGTGCAAAAGTCTTAGGCACATATATATAGCAACAACAAATTGCTGATGATATTAAACCTAATTCTGATTCTAACTTTGCATAGATTCGGCATGACATGCTGAGTTCCTTCAGCATTTTGTTTATGTTGCTCTTGTGTTTGGGGACTTGTTGAAATTGAGTTGAGATGATTTGGAAAGTACCCAAGCAGAAATCACTTGCAGGACATTCCTGCAGTTACATGGCAAACTGTACATGAAATTACAACTTCAAAAATTCAGAGGAGAGCAATTTAACAAAAATTCTGGACAAAAAGAGGAAAAATTGGTAGAGAGCCTGAATGAATAATTCGAGTCTGATGGGACTTGATTGATTATGTTCAGTTCAGGTCAGGCTAGGTGTGTATTCTGATGAAACTGTTGTATTCAGATTGGGTTTTCAATAAATTATACCGAGAATATGAGATATAGAGTCCTTGAAAATGAGTTCATAGCTTGTGGAATCAGTTCAGAATTGAGGTGAGTGAAGTTATCCACACTGGCTCAGGAACCTAATGGTTAAAGGGTAATAACTGTTCCTGAACCTGGTGGTGTGGGGTCTGAGGCTCCTGTACCTCCTTCCTGATGGTTGAGGGGTAATAACTGTTCCTGAACCTGGTGGTGTGGGACCTGAGGCTCCTGTACCTCCTTCCTGATGGTTGCTGGGTAATACCTGTACCTGAACTTGGTCGTGTGGGGCCTGAGGCTCCTGTACTTCCATCATGATGGTCGAGGGGTAATACCTGTTGCTGAACCTGGTGGTGTGGGAGCTAAAGCTCCAGATCCTCCTTCCTGATGGCAGCCTTGTTTAATACTCTGTGAAGTTAGAGTAATTTACTTAATATTGCTACATGTGAATACTGCATTTGAGATTGTTACATCGTGGATTCCGGTTAATTGGGCCATCAGTTAATCAGGACAGCTGTTTATTTGTGACAACTCTTAAAGAACAAGAACTAATCAAAAATATTGCTGGAATTCCCTTCGTTTAGTTGGGACACAATGCCACTTAATTGAGCAGGAAACTGTTGCCGAACAGGTTATAACTGGCCTCAATCGCACACACTTGGGTGGTTGTTAGACTACACTGTGTTTGAAGTGAACAGTTTTAAAATAGTGTGGCTGCGTGTAATTGTGTTCAAAAAGCAGTGATTTTTCCCACTGATAGTTGGCAAGGAGTAGGTAGTAAGACAATTCAGAACTGTTTAGCTCACTGTGATTTCAAGAATTCAGGCTTGGCAATGCCAGAAATGAAAATGAAATGATTTCACTACTTCGTCGTCGATGGCCTTGTGTCTGCACTGATTTTGCTCGTTGCGTACACTAGATGAATTCCTCCTGCAATTACAGTTTTATAGTGTGGCAGTAGTGATTGGCAATGTTCTAATTTGTTCTGTATGTCATCTAAATCTGTAATTTGTTACATAGTTTGTCTTATAAATACCTCTTAACTATTTCCATGAAATTTTGGCTAATTGGAACAGCTGCTAAATTGGCCAAAATGTGATTAACCAGAATCCACTCTATTGACAACTATGGTTGGGTCAAGTGTATAAATAAATTATAATTCTTTGGGTGTTGGTCAGGTTCAGGTTGTCTGTAGTCAACTTGGAATCTTGGGAGGCAGTATGACACTTCCAACTCTGTCAGTAAGAATGGATTGAATGACATTCTATTAGAATGCTGGGAGATACCTTTAGCTTGGCAGCACAGAGAACACAAAACAACTTAGAAATTTAAAAATGTTTATAGTCTGTCTGAGACCACAGTGAAACTCGATGTCAAGTTCAAACATGCATAAGGAAGTGAGTCTAGACCTGTAGTATATTGTGCTACATATCTGAACAAGCAATTGGAGACATCTATTTTGTATATCTGTTCTAAACCTTGACCTAAAGCCATGTGAAAATATTTATTTGCAATTTAAAGCACAATTCATCAGAATTGCATCTAGCAAAATGCCACCAGGTACGAACAGCCACATCTAAATTTATACTGAATAAGTTGGTTTACCATTGCGGACGTGTCTGCCTACCAGAAATGAGATGATATCTTTTTGTCTGCAATTTTCTGAAAAAATGAGGTAAGGAAACAGAGGCCTCTACAGGTACATTTGTAAGATTCAAAAACGATCTGAAAGGAAGCCAAGTTTCACTGACTGAAGCTTTAGTTGCACACACATTAACAGTGCCTTATGTGAACTCAACACCCTCGCTGGTATAAAACACTTTGGATGATATCCAAATACCAGTACTCTAATATACTTGTTTTTCATTTCAAGGGTTTAACATCACCACTGTGGTGAACTACATATACCTGTCTGGACACGCCCCCTGCTGACTGCTCCTGTGGCTCCTCCCACAGACCCTGGTATAAAGGCGATTGAGGTTTGAGCCCGGCCTCTCAGTCTCCAGGATGTAGTATGGTGGTCAACCACTGCTTGTTCCTTCTTCCAGTCAATAAAAGCCGATATCTCGCCTTAAGTCTTAGAGAGAGTTATTGATGGTGCATCAACCACCAGCAACAAATTCTCTACCAGTTACTCTGGGTTAATTCTAATTAATTAAAATTAATTCCATTTACTTAGTTCAGGTCAAAAAGAATAGTTAAGCGATTGTAACTTACCACCTGCAAAATGTCCTCATCTTTGGGCATAACTGAGAGTTCCAATACTTCCTCACTAAATAACAGAAGATAACAGAGCAAAGTTTCATGTAAATACTTACACAAAATGTCATTAATAACATTTTCTCAATCAATCTATAGAATTATGTTATAAAAATTATATTAGTGAATCCGTGGCCTCATAAAAAGGAACCACACCAAAAAATACACTCACATCATTCTACAGATGCACAGTGGGGAGCAGCCCAACAAGCCACTTCACTGCATGGCATGGAAACTGCACTGTGGTGGACAAGAAGGCTCTACAATGGGTCGTCAAAACTGCCCAAAGCATCACCGGCACCAGCTTACCCGCCATCAAGGACATGTATACAGAAAGGTACCAGAAAACAGCCAGTAACATCATGAAGGATCCCACCCGTCCTGCTCATGGACTATTTGTCCCACTCCCATCAAGGAGGAGGCTACGTAGCATCCACACCAAGACCACCAGACACAGTAAGGCTGATCAACACCTCCACCCACTAACTACTTCACTACTTTATCATTTCCTTATCATAAGTCACCTTATGTGCAGCCTAGTATCACTTTATGGACATACATTCAACCTATGCATACAGTCGGCCCTCCGTATCCGCAGGGGTTTGGCTCTGGGACCCCCCACGGATGCTCAAGTCCCATATATAAGATGGCGTAGTATTTGCATATAACCTACGTACATCCTCCCGTGTACTTTAAATCATTTCTAGATTACTTATAATACCTAATACAATGTAAATGCTATGTAAATAGATGTTTTATTGTATTGTTTAGGGAATAATGACAAGAAAAATAAATTTGTACATGTTCAGTACAGACGCAACCATCATAGCTCTTCTGGGAACACTGATCCTGCCTTGGCATGAGCTGATGCCAATTCTCCCGTGATCTTTAAGTTTTTGAGGCTGTAACGCTTTACACAGCTAGCCAGCCATCGTTTACTAGTCTTAAACTCCTTCCCCTCGTTCACAAGTAGTGAATGAACAAAACGCGAGGCGAACAGTGCTCAATCAACGAGTAATAATTTTAATCATCTCTAGATTACAATACTTTATGCTCTCTCTTAGCCTTTGAGGAATTGCTTTTTAGGAGCCATTTTTTCACAGAAACAAAGGGTGCACACAACACGAGTAGTGACCGAACGAGATGCGAGGCGAACAATGCTCAAAGTGCTGGAGAGAGAACTGCCGGGTTTTTTTTCCGATCCTGATCCTCAGTTGGTTGAATCTGTGGATGCGGAACCTGTGGATACGGAGGGCTGACTGCATAAACTATCTTATGTATTTATCTTTGTTGTGTTTTTATTATTATTGTGTTCTTTATCTTTTGTGGGGGGGGGGGTTGTGCCACATCGGAACTGGAGTAACAATTACTTTCTTCTTCTTTGTGTACTGGAAATGATAGTTAACAATCTTGAATCTTGAAAATAAAATGAATATTAGCCTGCCTGCTATGGTAATTTGAGGAAATAACAGCCAGGCTAGACAAAGGAGAGTTAGTGGATGTTGTTTATTTGGATTTCCAGAAGGATTTGACAAGGTGCCACACATGAGGCTGCTTAACAAGAGCCCATGGTATTACAGGAAAGGTACTAACGTGGATAGAAGATTGGCTGACTGGCAAGAGGCAAAGACTGGAATGAAAGGAGCTTTTTCTGGTTGGCTGCCAGTGACTAGTGGTGTTCCTCAGGGGTTGGTGTTGGGACTGTTTCTTTTTACGTTATATGTCAATTATTTGGATGAAGGAATTGATGGCTTTGTGGCCAAGTTTGCGGATGATACAAAGGTAGGTGGAGATAGTGTTGACGATGCAAGGTCTTTGCAGAAGGACTTAGACAAATTATGAAAAAAGGCAACAAAATGGCAGATGGAATATAATGTAGGGAAATGCATGATCATGCACTTTGGTAGAAGGAATAAGGTGTGAGCTATTTTTTAAACGGGGAGAAAATTTAGAAATCAGTGGTTCAAAGGAACTTGGGAGTCCTCATGCAAGATTTCCTAAAGGCTAACTTGCAGGTTAAGTCAGTGGTAAGGAAGGTAAATGCAAAGTCAGCATTCATTTTGAGAGGACTAGAATACAAAGGCAAGGATGTAATGCTGAGGCTTTATAAGGCATTGGTCAAAATGCATTTGGAGTATTGTGAGCAGTTTTGGGCTCCTTATCTGAGAAAGGATGTGCTGATATTGGAGAGGGCCAAGGGAGCAGGTAGTGGAAGGTCATATGTGCAGCCAGTGCAGATCACAAATCCTGTTTATATGACCACTGACATCAGGCAGACAATCTCTGATAATGGCTGGGGTCACCCGTTAATATCAAAAGGCAATAGCAAACTACTTCTGTAGAAAAATTTGCCTAGAACAATCATGGTCATGGAAAGACCATGATCGCCGACATCATACGACACGGCACAAAATGAACAAGCGAGTTGTTCTTCAGCTGCCTCTTGTACTGCTGCAGTTACTGAGGTGTGGGTATGACCACCCTGCTGTTAGGGAGGTTCAGAGTTTCGATCCATTGACGACTGAAGGGAGGACAATAAAATAACACCCTTCATACTGGAACCACGAGGGTAAGGCAGTGGATGTTGTCTACATAGATTTTAGTAAGGTATTTGACAAAGTCCCACATAGGAGGCTAATCTAGAAGATTAAGATGCATGGGGTCTGTGGTGAATTAACTCTTTGGATTCAGAACTGGCTTGCGCATAGAAGGCAGAGGGTAGTGGCTGAAGGGACTTATTCAAGCTGGAGGTCTGTAATCAGTAGTGTTCTGCAGGGATCTGTGCTGTGCTTGTGATGTTTATAAATGACCTGGATAAAAATGTAAATAGCTGGGTTAGTAAATTTGCAGATGATACCAAGATTGGTGGAGTTGTGGATAGTGTGGAAGACTGGCAAAGAATACAGTAAGATATAGACCAGTTGCAGATATGGGCTGACAAATGGCAGATGGAGTTTAACCCAGATAAATGTGAGGCACCTCAGTAGGGCAAATACAAGGAGACAGTACACTGTTAAAGGCAGGACCCTTAACAGTGTTGCTGAGCAGCGAGATCTTGGGATCCAAGTTCACCACTGCTTGAAAGTGGGAACACAAGTCGATAAGGTGGTTAAGAAGGCTTATGGAATGTTTGCTTTTATTGGTCAAGGCATTGAGTTCAAAAGTCAAGAGGTTATGTTGCAACTTTACAACTCTGCTTAGGCCACATCTGGAGTATTGCGTATGGTTCTGGTCGCCCCACTCTAGGAAGGACGTTAAGTCTTTGGAGAGGATGCAGAAGAGGTTTTCCAGGATGCCCCTTGGTTTAGAGGCTGGATAAACTTGGATTGTTTTTTCTAGAGTGGCAGAAGCTGAGGGAGATCTGTTAGAGGTCTATAAGATTATGAGAGGCATAGATAGAACTGACAGGGAACCTCTGTTTCCCAGGGTTAAAATGTCTTATACTAAAGGGCACGCATTGAAGGTGAGAGGGGGTAGGTTCAGGGGGGATGTGAGGGGTAAGTTCTATACTTAGAGAGTGGTGGATGCCTGGAATGCACTGCCTGGTATGGTGGTAGAGGTAAATACATTAGAAGCTTTTAAGAGATACAGAATGCCCTTGAATGGAGGTATGGAAGACAGAGGGATATGGACATGGTGTAGGGAGATGAGGTAAGTGGGTGTTTTTGATTTGCTTTTTAGCTGGTTCGGCACAATGCCATGGGCCAAATGTACAACAGTTCATTGAGTCAGACAGAAATCACCTATACTAATGACAACTAAAAGGAACGCAGAACCTGGATTACCTGAAGTAAAACATAATATATGGGAAATTCTCAGCAGATTAAAATGACTGCTGAAGGTTTCCAGCAATTTTTGTGCCTACATGATTAACAATTTAACTTTTGCCAAGAAGTTTGTATATTTTATATATGTTAAACCAAGACGTTATTTTTAGTCCTTGTGTTACCTTACCTGTTTTGAATTAGGGATATCACTTGAGAATATGTTTTACCAATTATACTCTCTGCATTCACCTTTACAATTCGATCTCCTACAAAAAAAAAGAATTGATTTCAAGTCTGTGAATATCAAAATGCATCCCCAAAAATGTCTTTAGAGAAGTAAAATTATTCATAAATTGAAATTCAAGGTGGAAACAATATGATGCTAATTTCATGAAAGCAAATACATAATTTAAAAACTTATTTTTTGGAATTGTTATAATTAAAACTTAAATTCCCAGTGCTTCATGGTGCAGTTATCTCTGGATCAGAACCATATTATAAAATTTCTTGATCAACATGTAACTCACTTCAATGTTTCTGTATGTTTTACTCAGACCATAAGACCAGAAGACATAGAAACAGAATTAGGCCATTTGGCCCATCGACTTTATTCTGCCATTTGATCATGGTTAAACAGGGAAATCGCAAATCTAAAATGTGTAACTGCTCACAACATTAACCTCTAACCCCCTTTGCATATTCAAGGTGACAGATCTGTCCTTTGCCCTTCATTTTTAATTTTCAAAAAATCCTTGCGCTTCATGGGGAAATCAATACACTGAATATTTGAGGTACATACTGTGAGCTGTACACTTTTTTTGTACAATACTTTGTTCCCCCGCCCACCTTACCCCTCACCTGGCTTCACCTATCAATTGCCAGCTCATACAACTTCCCCTTCCTCCATCTCCTTCTTCTGGCTTCTTCCCCTTTCCTTCCTGGTCCTGACTAACTGCTATGGAACTCAATGTTCACAGATGACCATCCGGACACTTTCAGGTAGCCTTCAAAAGTCATAGTTAAGTCACAGTTCACTTCCTTCTAAACTTGCCATTGATATGAAAACAATATCGAAAGACACATTTATATAGCCCTAATCTTGGTTCATTGGGTCATGTTTTACAGCCAATGAATCACACTTACATAGTAATATCAGTTGTAATATAGAAAGTACAGAACTATGAACTCACCTTCCTCTTCATCTCATGTTCTCAATACTTATAGCTTATTATTATTGTGTTTTTTTCCTATTGTATTTGCATAGTTTGTTGTCTATTGCACATTAGCTGCTTGACTTGTGTATGATTTTTTATTGTTTCTATTGGGTTTCTTTGTATTTAGTGTGAATGCCTGCAAGAAAATAAATTTCAGGTTGTATATGGTGACTTTGATAACAAATTTAATTTGAATTTTGAACTTTTAACTTTGAACCAAATCTAACCAAAAGGATAGATGGGGCTTGGATAAGATGTCACCTCAGACAATGCAATGTACCCTCAGCACTACTTACAGATGCACTTGTTCAGATTCTGCACTCTAATCCCTGAACCCACAGCTTTATGTCTCAGAGTCCTTTCCCTGAGCCAAAGCTGATACCTCAAGGCTCCCTGGATGGCACATCACTCCAATGTGAAAGATTCCACCAAAATATCAAACTCCGTTAGATACTTTCTTTGAACAGCCTCTAACAGTTTAATCTTGGGAAAATTAGAGACCTAGCATTATATTCCTATTTGCAACATACACAAAGATTCTTTGAAAGCTAAGAACTGTAAATAGCAGTATGTGCTGTTTATACAGCAAGTAAACTACATGCTAATATGCTACATTAAGAAAAGCCAAATGTGATATCTCTGAACGGCTATAGCCACTGAAATGAAAAAAATATAAAAAATGATAACCAGTAATTTACAACTGATCACACATTTATCAAGATGACATCCAAAGTCTTTGACAGACTAAGTAAGCTATCTTTCACATTTTACGCCTGCACAATTTTATAAAACAAAATACAAATGCTTCCTTAGGAGTTTGCAAAGATTTGGCATGACATCGAAAACTCTGATAAACTTCAATAGATGTTTGTTGCAGAGCATGTGGACTGGCTTCATCACAGCCTGGTATGAAAACACCAATGCCCTTGAATGGTAAATCCTACAAAAAGTAGTGGATACAGCCCAGTCCATCATGGGTAAAGCATTCCCAACCACTGAGCGCATCTACATGAATCATTGCTACAGGAAAGCAGCATCCATCATCAGGGACTCCTACCACTCTCTTTTCACTGCTGACATCAGGAAGGAGGTACAGGAGCCTCAGGACTCACACCACAGGTTCAGGAACAGTTATCACCCCTCAACCATCAGGCTCCTGAACCAAAGGGGATAACCTCACTCAACTTCCGTTGCCCCATCATTGAAATGTTCCCACAGCCAATGGACTCATTTTCAAGGACTCTTCATCTCATGTTCTCAAAGTTCAGAGTAAAATTTATTATCAGCGTACATACATGTCACCACACACAACCCTGAGATTCTTTTTCTACAGGCATATTCAGCAAATCTATAGAACAGTAACTGTAAACATCAAGAACTGTGAACTGTAAATAAACTGCAAATGCAGATATAAATAAACAGCAATAAATAACAAGCATGAAATAACTATATAACAGAGTCCTTAAATGAGTGTAGCTATCCCCTTTTGTTCAAGAGCCTGATGGTTGAGGGGTAGTAACTGTTCTTGAACCTGCTGGTGTGAAACCTGAGGCTCCTGTACCTTCCACCTGATGGTAGCAGTGAGAAGACAGCATGGCCTGGGTGGTGAGGGCCTTTGATGATGGATGCTGCTTTTCTATGACCGAGTTTCATGTAGATGTGCTCATTGGTTGGGAGGGTTTTACCCATGATGTACGGAACTGAATCCACTATCTTTTGTAGGATTTTCCTCTCAAAGGTGTTCCCATACCAGGCCGTAATGCAGACTGTCAACACACTTCCCACCACACATCTATAGAAGTTTGCCATGGTTTTTGATGATATACTGAACCTCCACAATCTCCTGAGGAAGTAGAGGAGATGTCATGTTTTCTTCTCAATAATATTTATACAGGTCCTCTGAGATAGTGACACTCAGGAATCGAAAGTTACTGACCCCCTCCACCTCTGATCTTCTGACGACTACTGGCTCATGGACCTCTGGTCTCCCTCTCCTTAGTTCCTTGGTCTTACTGACATTGAGTGAGAGGTTGCTGTTATGACACCACTCAGACAAGTTTTCACTCTCCCTCCTGTATGCTGATTCATCACCCCCTTTTTTACAGCCCACCACAGCAAACTTGTACGTGGTATTGGAGCTATGCTTAGCCACACAGTCATAGGTGTAAAGCGAGTAGAGCAGGGGACTGTACACATCCCTGTGGTGCACGTGTGCTGATGGAGATTGTGGAGGAGATGTTTTTGACAATCTGAACTGACTGAGGCTTACAGGTGCGGAAATCAAGGATCTAATCGCACAAGGAGATATTTAGGCTCTGGTCTTGGAGTTTACTGTTTAATTTAGAGGGGATGATGGTGTTAAAAACCAAGCTGATGAAGAGCATCCTGATATATGCATTTTTGCTGCCCAGATGTTCCAGAGTTGTGTGAAGGGCCACTGAGATGGCATTTGCTGTGGACCTGTTGTTTCGGTAGGCGAATTGGAGCAGATCCAAGACAGGAATTGATTATGCTTCCTCACCAGCCTCTGAAAACACTCAATATTTATTGTTTATTTATTTATTATTAGTATTTCCTGTTTTGGGACCAAGTTGGGTGGTCTTTCATTGATACTGTATAGTTATTATTATATAGATTTATTGAGTATGCCCACAAGAAAATGAATTTCAGGGTGTATATGGTGACATGTAGGTACTTGAATATGAAATTTACTTTGAACTTTATTACACAAATTCTATTTTTAACAAGCAGATCGCAATTTTTTTTGGGTTGTATAACTTTTCCCTATGCTATCACACTAGCAGAAGTCCAATGCAATATGAACATTGTGTCAACACATCCAAAATCACCCACTCTAGTCTTGAATAGTGATGGGCAAGTAAACAGTTAATGGACAATTAAAGTTAACAGCTAACGGTAACGTAGCGGGGGAGGGCATGGTAGAATGGCAGTTAGCTCAAAGCTTTACAGTGCCAGCTGTAAGATCGGGGTTTAATTCCTACAACTGTCAGGAAGGAGTTTGTACAGTTTCCCTGTGACCCAGTGGGTTTTCTCTTGGTGCTCTTTCTGCATTCCAAAGACATACGGGTTCGGGTTATTAAGTTGTGGGCATGCTATGTTGGCACCGGAAGCATGGCAACATTTGAATGCTACACACAGCACATTCTCAGATTGGTGCAAATGACATATTTAACTGCACGTTTCGATGTACGTGTGACAAATAAAGATAATCTTTATCTTCACCTTCATATAGGAAGAAGTATTCCAGAATATCACATTCACATGACAGCAAGATATAGTATACAAATGCTGGAATCAGAATAGAAGGACGTCCATTTAGAACAGAGATGAGGAGGAATTTCTTTAGCCACAGAGTGGTGAATCTGTGTAATTCACTGTGGAAGCCAAGTCATTGGGTATATTTAAAGCAAAGGTTGATAGATCCTTCATTAGTCAGGGTGTCAAAGGTTATGGGGAGAATGAGATTGAGAGGGATAATAAATCAACCATGATGGAACGGTGGAGCAGACTCGATGGAACGAATGGCCTAATTCTGCTCCTATATCTTATGGTCTTATGGACTAGGCTGAAACACCCAAAGGAAAATTCCACCATCTCAGAAATCAGTTTTCAGCCAACTTAATTCACTTTACATGACTTAAAGAAACAGCTGACAGCACTATACACAGCAAAGGCTAAAAGACCAGAAACTATCCCACCGCAGCATTGAAGATCTACAGCACAGAATTCATTGTGTTTCTAGCCAAGTTGCTCCCGTATACTTAAAACACTGGCATCTACACAACGATCTGAAAATCATCCAAGATTATTAAATGTCATTTTCACAGTACACAAATGTAAAGGAAAACAAAATAATTGTTCCTCTGGATCTGATGCAGCATATAGAAACCACAGTAAGATAAAGAACACAACAAATATAAATTACATTAGATAGATCATATACATTGATTATATGTACAAAGTGACGCTAGGTCCAGTTACGCAGTGTTCAGAAAAACAAAGACAAATCCAATCCAGCTAATTGCCACCAAATTAGTCAATTGTCGGCAATAAACTAATGGAAGATGTCAAAGAGAGTGCAAGAGGCACTTACTCATGAGTAATAGTGCAATCACTCGGATTGAGTATGATGTTCTCATAAGGGATTGTCTATTGGCTAGTCCTCAGGTGGCTGTAGAGGCCGATCTGGGATCCACATATTCTGGTGCAGTGTAGACAAGAGTAAGTGGTGACTGTGGTTAGTGGCTGGGTCTTTTGGTTGTTCAGTCTCTCACAGCTGCCACTTGTTCTCTGAGGCACAGTGGTGGTCATTCTCACGTCGTACAGTTCCCTTTTGAACAGATCTCCTCTGGGTGTATCTATTGAGTAAAATGTCTTCCCAGTTAAGATGTAATGTTGAATTTCTTCAGGCTGATTTTGATGTTATCTTTCAAACATTTCCTTTGCCCACCAGGGTCTCGATGACCTTCCTTTGACAGAGAGTAAAGGATCTGTTTGGGGAGACATGAGTTATGCATCCCAATGACTTGACCAATCCATCAGAGTTGGTATGGCTTTATAGTGGTGGAGATGCCGTTCATGTTGGCCTCCTCCAGTCTGCTCACAGATATTAAGTTGCACAATACCTAATCACTGTCAGTCCAAGTGCAGAGCGTGGTGCTAAGGAGCCCACATAAAACTGACAACACCGGACAGCGAGAGGAAAACTTGTAATGGTTGGAGTCACAATTTACATGAAGATCATTCCGGACGTTGGAATTCAGAAATAAATACAAGAGTTCCTCAACGTAATGTCCTCTGTCGGTCCATCTTCATCTGCTGCTTTGATAACTTCCTTACCATCACAAGGTCAGAATCAGAATCTGGTTTAATACCATTGGCATATGTAGTGAAATTTATTGTGTTATGGCAGAAGTTATAGTTATAGTTAAAAAACTATAAATCACAATGAGAAGTATACATAAAAAGGAAAATTAATTTAAATAAGTAATGCAAAAAGAGATGAAAAATACTGAGTGCTCATGGGTTTGTTGTCCTTACAGAAATCTGATGGCGGAGGGGAAGAGACAAAAGAAGTCATGGTCTCCTACTGAATCCAAAGAAAACCTCAGTTTGTGACAACTATTAGTACCACTGGACCTGGACTTCCCAGTGCAATGACTTTTCTCTTTTAAAAACTCTCCCACACTGGTCTCCTGTCATTGTTGGATATGATGCAAACAAACATTTTCTCTGTAGGTGGTTTCAAGTCTCTTTAATTTATCATACAATCAGTCTATGTATGTACATTATATTTTATAGGATTGCCTTTTTTGTTTATATTTATTGTGTTTTTTGTTTACTTATTGTGTTCTTTATACTTATTTTTTTTCGCTGCTTTGGATCTGGAGTATTAATCATTTTGTTCTCTTTTACATTTATGAACTGAAGAATGACAATAAACAACCTTGAATCTAATAACATACATTTTCTGGTGTCATTGAAAAAGGTGATAACATAACTTAACATGAAACTAGTTCACATTACCTGTACAAAGCCCAGCTTGATGTGCTGCTCCCCCTTCCTTCACACTTTTAACAAAAATGGTATCCATAGGTTCTGTTTGGCCTTTCTGAAGCCCTGTGAAATAAAAGAATTCCAAAGTGTTATATCATTAGGATAACTTTTTATAATGATTCCTTTCAAATCAGCCAGACGTTCTGATGGAATGGAACTCCAGTGAAACTTTCAATTACCACTTGTTTCAGTAACACCATGGATTCTGTAGATGCTGGAGCTCCACAGTCATGCACACAAAATGCTGGAAGAACTCAGCAGTTCAGGCAGTATCTATGGAGAGGTATAAACAGTTGATGTTTCCTTATATGATGTTTCATAATTGTAAAAAATATCTTATGATTTATTCCATCATAAAATAAATCAACGTTTTATGATGAAATAAAGGAATTTCATCAACAGTCAAAATCCTGCTAAAGGGTCTTGGCCAAAAAGGTTGACCATTCATTCGCCTCCAGTGATGCTGCTTGACCTGCTGAGCTCCTCCAGCATTGTGTGTATGTTACTTGTTTCAGTGTTTTTAGCGTGCGAGAGCCAAATTCCTTTGAATTTAAGCCAAGCTTGAACTAAAGCTATTGCATCAAACCTTTAGAGCAGGAGTTCCCAATCTTTTTTATGCCATGAAGCCTTACCATTAACTGAGGGGTCCATAGACCCCAAGTTGGGAACTTTTGCTTCAGAGGAAGCTGTTATGAATTTCATCTTTACCATGTTTGTGACTCAAGAATACAAATTCTAATACTAGCTCCCATAAAACACAGTGTTCTTTGCCAACCAGAGAGGAGCACCGGGTGTCCACAATGCTCACTGGAGAAAATAAGTGTGAATTTTGATCATTATCACCTTGTGTAAAGAGACACTGCTACACAAGATGATATCACTGTCAGAACCTGCATTAGAAGCTGTTGTTTGGAAGACTGCCACTGTCTGTCCTACTCTGGTTAACTAAAAGTGCCATTGTAAAAGATAGCTCTTTTTTCACACAGCAAAGCAGAATGAAAGACCACTGATTGCCATTCTTAGGGCACCATGGTAGCATACTGATTAGCATGAAGCTATTAGAGGTTGGGAGTTTGGAGTTCAATTCCCGCGTCCTCTGTAAGCAAGTTTATACGTTCCTTCCCATGTGCACATGGGTTTCCTCCGGGTTCTCCAGTTTTCTTCCACAGTTCAAAGACATTCTGGTTAGTAGATTAATTGGTTATTGCAAATTGTCCTGTGATTAGGATAGGGTTAAATAGGTGGGTTGCTGGGCGGCACAGCTCAAAGGGCCCGTTCCGCGCTGTATCTCTACATAAAATAAGATAAATAAAAATGTTCACTGAATTGAACAAGGGCTTTGTGAAAGGTGTTTTGGAGGTGGAAGGTAGAATGGGGAGCGATGAGAGGTGGGTGGAATTGGAGGCTATGGGGAAGTCCCTTAATGTGTTATATTTCTGTTCAGCTGATTCACAGTTCACTATTATTCTATATATGCTCATTCTTTTGACATTTTTGCCTTAAGGTGTTGCCTGGACTTGGGGCCTGGGGAGGTTGTGTAGATTAGGACTTTATTCCATGAAACATATGGGATGGAGGGCAACCTGGTAGAGAGGTACGTAAGATCATGAGGGGCATAGACAGGGTGAAAGCACATAGTCTTTTTCCCATAGAAGTGGTGCTAAAAACAAGAGGATGTAAGTTTAAACACCAATTCTGGAGATCCACACACAAAGAAGCTGGAGAAACTGAACGGGTCAGGCACCATTTATAGAAAGGAATAAATCGTTCATGTTTTGGGCCAAGACTCTTTATCAGGTACAGATTTAAGACTGGAGGCAAGAGAATTAAAAGGGTCATCAGGGGTAGCTTCTTATCAGAAAGGGCAGGGAATATCTGGAATGAAAGGCCAGAAACAGCAGTTGATGTGGACACATAGACAAAATCTTAAAGTCATCTAGATAAGTACATGGATAAGAGAGGTTTAGAGGGCTATGGGCCAAATATCAGCAGATGGGACTATCTCACTGGGCAACACAGTTGGCATGGACAATTTAGACCAAAGAGCCTGTTACTCTGCCTCAGAACTCTATGACTCTACCACTTCTCCCAGAGGGGGATGAAGAGAAGAAGTAAACCTGAGTTTGTTTTACAGAATTTCTGATGGCTATAAAATGAAATTAATTTGGAGAACAGTAGTAGTGTTTAGGGTAACATATTACAGCACCAGCAACCTGGGTTCAATTCTGCTGCTGTCTGTAAGGAGTTTGCATGCTCTCTCCAGGACTACAGATGGTCCAGCTTCCACCCACATTTCAAAGACATACGAGTTAGTAGGTTAATTGTCACAAGGGTGTAAATGGGCGGTGCAAGCTTGTTGGGCCAGGATGGCCTATTACCATGAAGTATCTCTAAATAAATAAATAAAGTGCAAGGGAAAAGATGAGAATTTAGCAGAACTAAGAGTTGAAGGGAATGAAGATTCGGTAGAGAAATTGATTACAGAAGATTTCACAACAACAGCAGAGTGAAAACAGTGGAAGAATGTGAGGACAATGAACAAATTCAATTTGCAGGGTATAGGGTGATGTGGTAAAAATTAAAATGGTAAATATGCAGCACTTAATATGGAGAAGGGCTCGAGGCATAAACTTCTGCTTTATTTGTAAATATTCATTGAGTTATACTGCATAGAAAGATGACCTTTGACTCAACTTGCCCATTATGTAAGGAAGTGTACAGTCACGCACATTGGTCAAAGCCGTAATCTAGAATTTTCTAAGTGGGGAGCAAATTCAGAAATCAGAAGGACTTGGGAGGTCTAGTGCAGGATTCCCTAAAGGTTAACTTGCAGGTTGAGTTGGTAGTAAGGAAGGCAAGTGCAATGTTAGTATTCATTTCCAGAGGACTAAAATATAAGAACAAGGATGTAATGCTGAGGTTTTATAAGGCATTGGTCAGTTTTTGACACCGTATCTAAGAAAGGATGTGCTAGTATTGCAGAGGGTCCAGAGGAGGTTCATGAGAATGATCCTGGGAATGAAAGAGTTAACATATAAGGAGCGTTTGATCTGGGCCTGTTCTCACTAGAGTTTAGAAGATCCTGATTGAAATCCATCAAATATTGAAAGGCCGAGATAGAGTGGACATTGAGAGGATGTTTCCAATAGTGCGGGAGCCTAGGACCAGAAGGAACAACAGCCTTGGGATAGAAGGATGTCCCTTTAGAACAGAAATAAGGAGGAATTACTTTAGCCAGAAAGTAATTCCTGTATTCCAGGGCTTGTATACACTGGAATTTAGAAGGATGAGAGCAGATCTGATTGAAACATACAAGATTATTAAGGGATTGGACACACTGGAGGCAGGAAGCATGTTCCCGCTGATGGGTGAGTCCAGAACTAGAGGCCACAGTTTAAGAATAAGGGGTAGGCCATTTAGAACAGAGATGCTGAAAAACTTTTTTACCCGGAAAGTGGTGGATATGTGGAATGCTCTGCCCCAGAAGGCAATGGAGGCCAAGTCTCTGGATGCATTCAAGAGAGAGTTAGACAGAGCTCTTATAGATAGCGGGGTCAAGGGATATGGGGAGAGGGCAGGAACGGGGTACTGATTGTGTATGATCAACCATGATCACAGCGAATGGTGGTGCTGGCTAGAAGGGCTGAATGGCCTACTCCTGCACCTACTGTCTATTGTCTATTGAAAGTGGTGAATCTGTGGAATTCATTGCCACAGATGGCTGTGGAGGCCAAGTCATTGAGTATATTTAAAGTGGAAGTTGATAGGCTCTTGATTAGTAAGGGCATACAAAGGTTAAGGGAGCTAGGGCTTTACTCTCTGGGGAGAAGGAGGATGAGAGGAGACATGATAGAGGTGTACAAGATATTAAGAGGAATAGACAGAGTGGACAGCCAGCGCCTCTCCCCCAGGGCACCACTGCTCAGTACAAGAGGACATGGCTTTGTAAGGGGAGGGAAGTTCAAGGGGGATATTAGAGGAAGGTTTTTCACTCAGAGAGTAGTTGGTGCGTGGAATGCACTGCCTGAGTCAGTGGTGGAGGCAGATACACCAGTGAAGTTTAAGAGATATATGGAGGAATTTAAGGTGGGGGGTTATATGGGATGAAGGGTATGGGGGTCAGCACAACATTGTGGGCCGAAGGGCCTGTAATATGCTGTACTATTCTATGTTCTATGTTACAGGGAAAAGACAGGAGAATGGGGTTGGGAGGAATAATAAATCAGCCACGACCAAATGGCAGAGGAGACTTGAAGGGTTGAATTACTTCTGAGTTGGAATTTGGACTTCTTGATTTATTGTTGGTCAGTGTGGACAGAATAAGTTGCCAAGGGATGGGGCCCAGGGCGCTCATATCAAGGAGAGAACTGTAAATGAGATCTCTGAAGTGTTCCTTCCAGAGGAATTGACTTTTTCTCTTCCTCTTGAGTTCACCACTGCTCCCAGCTTTCAGTGGAGATAGAGATTCAAGTTTTGGACCACAGATTGGCTATTTAGAGCATTGAAGTCAAGGCAATCAGCAAATTACTGACCTTCTGTGCTCGCCCCATCCATCACCAGTTCTATGAGCCATTATGTGCTTCTCTCTTTTTCTATTCCCCATTTTGACTCCTCTCTTATCCCTCTCTTCTATCACCTACCAAAACCTTCCTCTATTTCTCCTATCAGATTCATACTTCTTTAGCCCTTTACTTTGTCCACCTATCAATTTCCAGCTTTTTACTTCATACCCTTTCCCTCTTCCTCTCCCATCTATTTTCCCCCTCAGCTGGCTCACCTATCACCTGCCAGCTTGTACTCTTTTCACTCCCCCATCTTATTCTGGCTTCTACCCCCTTCCTTTCAGGTTCTGATGAAGAGTCTCAGTCTTTATTCCTTTCCTGATACTGCCTGACCTGCTGAGTTCTGTCAGCATTTTGTGTGTGTGTGTGTGTGTTACTCTGGATTTCCAGCATCTGCAGAATCTCTTGTGTTACTAATACAGTGACCACTGAGTGTATGTTTGTGGTCTTCTGCTGCTGTAGCCCATCCATTTCAACATTCAACACTTCAAGGTTCGAGATTCAAGATCCCAGGAGATCAGCAGTTTCTGTGATACTCAAACCACCCCATTTGGCATCAACAATCATTCCACAGTCACAGTCACAGTCACATCGATCACATTTCTTCCCCATTCCGATGTTTGGTCTGAACAACAACTGAACTTCTTGAAAACATCTGCTTGCTTTTATGCTTTGAGTTGCTGCCGCATGACTGGCTAATTAGCTATTTGCATTAACGAGCAGGCGTGCACCTAATAAAGTGGCCACGGAGTGTATTTTGTTCGGTTTATTCAGGTCAAGTCTTGATGCGTGCATAAAGCAGCTTAGCGCAAGCAATCATTTTCGGCAAGTGACGCTATCTGATTATAAGTTCTGCACTTTAGAACATATAACCATCAATCAAATAGATGACATTGCGAAATTTCCTCTGCAAGTATTGACAAGAACTCTTAGGAAATCTCAAAGTTCCCCAGCTTGAGATCAACAAGGCAGTTCAAATCTATCACTTTTACCTGGAGCACTGTACCTGCTGATTTATTGACAGTGTACGTATAGAACAAAGAACAGTACAGCACAAATGACCCAAATGTTGTGCCAAACAACACTTTGGAAACAGCAACGAAGAATCCTACATCTAAGTTTGACATTATTCCTAAGCCTCCACCCTGGACTTGCATGACTTGCAGTGTGAAAGCCGAGAGGAAGCTACTGACACGATGAAGGAAGTCCTGAACACCACCAGGGATGGAGGATGCCCTAAACGCTAGCTGCGTAATGGGCAGTAAATAAGTAGTAGATATGCCAAACCAATGAAATTAGTAATCAAATATCCAACTAAAATAATCCTTTCTGCCTACACAATGTCCATATCTTTCCATTTGCCTCATATTCATGTGCCTATCTAAACATCTCTTAAAAATCCCTCATGTATCTGCTTCTGCCACCACCCCAGGCAGCTCAATCCAGGCATCCAACACTATGATCAAATTGTGTCACAATAATTATAGCAAGACTCACCTTTTCCATTTCCATTTTCTTCATCCTGCAATAGAATCAGAATAATATTCTGTTAAACTCAACAGAAGTTCTCTTTTGACTCCAACAGTCTGAGCAATTTATTGCATTTAAATGAGCATCTAACTGATACTTTTAATTATCTTTATGAAGCCTCTACAGACTTCACAGTAAATAAAATGGAAAACAGTAAAGATATTAATGAGATTGAAAGAGTGCATTTTCCAGAAGTTGACGAGCCGAATTATGGAGAAAGGTTGAAGAGGTGATACATGGAAGTGAAGGGCTATGGTCCAGGCGCAGGTCGATGGATCTTGGCAGCATAATAGTTCAGCACAGACTACCTGAGCTAAAGATGTCTCTGTGCTGTCGTGCTCTATGACTCTAAGTTGGGGCTTTATTGCCTGGAGTGTAGGGGAATGAGGGGGAGATTTGATAGAGGTGTATAACATTATAAGGGGTATAGATAGAGTAAATGCAAGCAGGCATTTTCCACTGAGGTGGGGTGAGGCTAGAACTAGAGGTTACAGGTTAAGAATGAAAGGTAAAATAATCAAGGGGAGCGTGAGGGGAAATCTCTTCACTCAGAGGGTGGCGAAAGCATGGAACCAGCTGTCAGCAAAATGCGGGTGGTTGCAGGTTTGATTTCAACAATTAAGAGAAGTTTGAATAAATACATGGATGAGTGGGGTCTGGAGGACTATGGTGCGGGTGTGGGTCGATGGGGCTGGGCAGAGTAACAGTTCAGTAAGGACTAGATGGGCCAAACAGCATGCTCCTGTGCTGTAGTGCACTATGATACTATGATTCTATAGTTTCAACATAGAAATGGCTGAAAAAGGAAATGCTATTTATGATGACAATTTACAATGTGTTTCTTTTATATACTTATTGCCTTATAAATTTATTGTCTGAACAGTAAGAAAACTTCACTTAACTATAGTTCATCTGAATTTACTATATCTGGTACTTAATAGTCAATCCCTAGTTATACATAATTCAGATTCAGATTTATTTATCACATGTACATCAAAAGATACAGTGAAAAGCATTGTTTGTGTTAACAGCCAACACACCCAAGGATGTGCTGGGGTCAGAACGTAAGTGTCGCCACACAATCTGGCGCCCACACAGCATGCCCGTAATGCTCAACAGAACAACACAGAACACAGTAAGTGACAAGACAACAACAAAGCAAGGCCCTTTCATTACTTCAAGGCTCTTGCCGTGGTGAACATTATGCTATTGTATTTGTCCAATGGAGAACCCCAGAATCCAGATAAAATATCTTCAAAGGTTATGGAAGCAGCTTTGTACTCCACTGCATGTCCGATTTTAACAACCTACTGCCTTTCAGAGAGATATGTCTAAAAGTAGTTTGTGGGTTTAAGAAGGTTAGACCTTAAGACCATAAGACAAAGGAGCAGAAAAAGGCCATTTGGCCCATCAAGTCTGCTCCACCATTCCATCATGACTGATTTATTATCTCTCTCAACCCATTCTTCTGCCTTCTCCCTGTAACCTTGGCTGCCCTGACTAATCAAGAACCTATCAAACTGCTTTTAAATGTACTTAATGACTTGGCCTCCACAGCCAACTGAGGCAATGAATTTCACAGATTCACTACCCTCTAGCTGAAGAAATTCCTCCTCACCTCAGTACCTCTGGTACTGAACTTCCCCACTGTAAGAAATATCCTCTCCATGTCAATTCTATTTAGGCCTTTCAATATTTGTTAGGTTTCAATGAGATCCCTCTCTCATTCTTCTAAACTCCAGTGAGAACAAGCCCAGAGTCATCAAATGCTCCTCATATGGTAACCCTTTCTTTCCCAGTGTTATTTTCCCTCGGGATCAATAAAATAAGTCTGTCTGTCTGTCTGTTTTCATGACCCTCCTCTGGACCCTCTCCAATGCCAGCATATCTTTTCTTAGATCAGGTGCCCAAAATTGCTCACAATACTCCAAATGCAGTCTGACCAATGCCTTATAAAGCCTCGGCATCACATCCTTACACTTATATTTTAGTCCACTCAAAGTGAATTTTAATGTTGTATTTGCTTTCCTTACCACTGACTCAACCTGCAAGTTAACCTTTAGGGAAACCTGCACCAGGACTCCCAATTCCATTTGCACCTCTGATTTTTGAATTTTCTCCTCTTTTAGAAAAGTCTACACCATTTTTCCTTCTGCCAAAGTGCATGACCATACACTTCCCTACACTATATTCCATCGGCTAATTCTTTGCCCATTCTCCCAATCTGTCCAAGTCCTTCTGCAGATACCCTGCTTCCTTAACACTACCTGCCCCTCCACCTATCTTTGTATCATCCGCAAACCTGGCCACAAAATCAATTCTGTCATCTAAATCATTGATATATAATGTGAAAAGAAGCGGTCCCAACACAGACACCTGTGGAACACCACGAGTTACCGACAGCCAGCCAGAAAAGGCACCCTTTCCCCCCACACTTTGTCTCCTGCCAGTCAGCCAATCTTCTATCCATGATAGTATCTTTCCTGAAATATCATGGGATCTTATCTTGTTAAGCAGCCTCATGTGTGGCACCTTCTTAAAGGCCTTCTGAAAATCCAAGGAAACAATATCCACTGACTCTCTTTTGTCTATCCTGCCTGTTACTTCCTCAAAAAATTCCAAAAGATTTGTCAGCCAAGATTTCTCCTTAAGGAAACCATGTTGACTTTGGCCTATTTTATCATGCGCCTCCAAGTACCCCGAAACCTCATCCTTAATCATGGAGTCCAACATCTTCTCAACCACTGAAGTCTGGCTAACTAACCTCTAATTTCCTTTCTTCTGCCTCCCTCCCTTCTTAAAGAGTGGAATTACATTTACAATGTTGCTGTCCCCCAGAACCATTCCAGAATCTAGTGATTCTTGAAAGATCATTACTAATGCCTCCACAATCTGTCAGCTACCTCGTACAGAACCCTGAGATGTAGTCCATCTGGTCCAGGTGACTTATCTACCTTCAGACCTTTCAGCTTCCCTAGCACCTTCTCCAAGCAACTACACTCACGTCTGCCCCCTGACACACTCAAATTTCTGGCATATTGCTAATTGCTTCCAGTGAAGACGGATACAAAATACTTATTAAGTTCATCCGCCGTTTCTCTGTCCCCCATTACTGCCTCTCCAGCGTCATTTTCTAGTGGTCCAATATCTACTTTCATTTCTCCCTTACTCTTTATATATCTGAAAAAACCTTGGTATCCTTTTTTATATTATTAGCTAGCTTACCTTCATATTTCTCTTTTATTCTCCTTGTGGCTTTTTAGTTGCCTTTTAGTGGTTTTTAAAAGCTTCCAAATCCTCTAACTTTCCACTATTTTTTGCAATCTTATATGCCCTATCCCCTTTTATGCTGTTTTGACTTCTCTTCTTAAGTCTGCAGTCTGAGACCCTAAGCTTAATCACTTTAAATAAAATAGGCGATTCCATCCTTTTCGTATCAAGAAAATTAATTTTTTTTCTGTCTAGTTCTTTTGAGGATGCAATCTTGGATGATGGTTCTCCTGTATATCAAAATCTTCAAAAACCTCACAAGGTATAAACACATACTTCTAAGAAATATTTCAACTTTCCTGACCGAACTTATCTCTGACAAGTATTAAGACTGAACTCCTTTTATTAAAGGTGCTTACTCAATCTTTACTTAAAGCATTGACTTAAGAAAATCGAACACTAGACAGATTGTAGAGGTTATAGATTCTAAATAATTTCTATCCAAATGTCCTCTCTCCTATTTCAACAATGCTAACCTACATAATCAAGTGACCCCCCCCCTTAACCAGTGACAAAGAACATAGAACAGTACAGCACAGTAACAAGCCCTTCAGCCCACAATGTTGAGCCTAACCAATTAGTAATCAAATGGCCCAATGAGCTAATCCCTTCTGCCCACTCAATGTCCATTTCCATCCATTTTTCTCACATTCATGTGCCTATCTAAACATCTCTGAAAATTCCCTGATTTATCTGCCTCTGCCACCATGCCAGGCAGTGCATTCCAGGCACCCGCCACTCTGTGTAAAACAACTACATCTCACATCTCCTTTGAAATTACCGTACCCCCCTCCCACCTTAAATGCATGCCCTCTGGTATTAGATGTTTCCAACCCTGGAAAAATCTACTGTCCACTCTAACTATGCTTCTCATAATCTTTAAAACCTCTAAGAGATCTCCCCTCAGCCTCCACTGCTCCAGGGAAAACAACCCAAGTTTGTCCAACCTTTCATTATAGGACATACCCTCTAGTCTAGGCAACGTCCTGGTAAACCTCTTTTGCACCCTCTCCAAAGCCTTGACATCCTTCCTATAATGGGGCAACCAGAACTGTATCAACTTGTGTAGTCACTTTCAGGGAGCTATGAAGTTGGACCCCAAGATCATCAGTAACAGTGTACTATCTATTTACATTTGACCTTCATGCATTTATTATAGAAAGCGATTCAGAGCAATCACATTCTGTACGTTCATGCTTTTCTGCTGCTCTAGCCTATCTATCTGCAGAGGCCAAATGAAGATGGCAGAGTTTGTCATTGAAAGGTTGGTTAAAATAAATACCTGTATCCAACTGCAAGCCCAAGAAGAGTTTATTTGTCATTTACACCAGGAAAGCACTAGATCCTTTTTCACTCTGCAGAAGCCAGTTATTCTTGGTAAATACACACAAAATGGTGGAGGAACATGAGAGGGTGCAGAGGTGATTTACCAGGATGCTGAATGGATTGATTAGAAAGCATGTCTTATGAGGAAAGGTTGAATGAGCCAAGTTTTTTCTCTTTGGTGTGAAGGAGGATGAGGTGACTTTATAGAGGCATAGCAACTTGAAAAAGAGTCACAGATTGAGTGACAGCCAGTGCCTTTATCCCAGGGCAGAACTGGCTAATAAGAAGCACCTGTTCTGAGTTGTAGTGTTCTATGTTCTAATTCAGCCAGTCAGGCAGTATCTATGGAGGGGAATAAACAGTCAAAATTTTCGGCTGAGACCCTTCATCAGGACCAGAAAGGAAGACGAGAGAAGCCAGAGTAATGTGGTGGTGCGGTTAGGACTACAAATTGGCAGGTGATGGGTGAAGCCAGGTGAGGGGGAAGGTGGGTGAGTGGGAGAGGTGGGATGAATTAAGAAACTGAGAGGTGATAGGAGGAAGAGGTGAAGGGATGAAGAAGTAGGTATCTGATAGGAGAGGATAGTGGACCTTGGGAGAAAGGGAAAGAGGAGGGGCATCAGAGGGAGGCAAAGGGTAGGTGAGAAGACGAGTGGGGAACCAGAATGGGGAATGGAAAAAGAGAAAAGGGGAGGGGCAATAAGTGGCACGAAGTTCGAGAATTCACTGTTCATGCTGTCAGGTTGATGGCTGCCCAGACAAAATGTCAGATGTTGCTCCTGCAGCCTGAGTATGGCCTCATTATGGCAGCAGAGGAGGGCATGGACCAGTATGTCAGAATGGGAATGGGAAGTTGAACTGAAATGGGTGGCCACCAGGAAATTCCATCCTTTGTGGAGGATGGAGCAAAGGTGCTTGACAAAGTAGTTTTCACCCACCCCACCTATGTTAGGTTTCACTGATATAGATGAGCCTGCCCTGGGAGCACTGAATACAGTAGATGAGCCCAACAGATTCGCAGCTGAAGTGTGCCTCACCTGGAAGGACTGTTTGGGGCCCTGGATGGTGGCAAGGGAGGAGGTGTAGCACTTGTCCTGCTTACAGGAATAAGTACTGAAGGGGGTACATCAGCAAGGGGGGAAGAATGGACAAGTGAGTCACATAGAGAGTGATTCCTACAGAAAGCAGATGGGGGCGGGGGGGGGGGGCAATGAGAAACATATGCTTAGTGGTAGGATCCCATTGTATAAACTGATCCATTAAATGCAGTCTGCCTGTCATGATTTTAACAGTTTCATTCAGCATCAACTCATAAATCTTCACTTACACTCTTGAGAATAGGTTAAGTTTCTGACCATCAATTTTACCCCTTACAATTTCCTAACACATATTAGGGTAAGTAATTGTGTGAGAAGATGCAACTCAAATAATGCCAGTCCTTCCTCACCAAAAGAAATGCCAATAACTGGTTTAGAGGTGGAGTATCAGATAGCATACTGTAGCATGGCAAACAAATATGATAGAAAAATAAATGCGAGGCTGTAATTATTACCCCATTTCACAAGTGTAACACTAGATACTGAACTGATTAAAAATTAATGTTGAGAATAACAAAGTAAAGTGACTGCACTAAATGGTTTCCAATGATTGAGAAAATGAACTGTCACATAAAGCTTTGTAAACGGGGCAATTCACATTGGTTACTCATGTGAAATAGCAAGTCTTAAACTGTAAACAGTGCTAAAATATATAAGACCAAAAGACATAGGAGCTGAATTAGACTAATTGGTCCATCAATTTTGCTCCATTATTTCATCATGGCTGATTTATTATCCCTCTCAACCCCATTCTCCTGCCTTCTCCCCATAACCTTTGACACCCTGACTAATCAAAGCCCTATCAACCTCTGCTTTACATATACTCAATGACCTAGCCTCCACAGCCATCGGTGTTAATGAATTCCACAGATTCAACACTCTCTAGCTAAAGAAATTCCTCCTCATTCTGTTCTCGATAGTTCCATTAGGGACGTCCCTCTATTCTGTGGCTGTGTTCTCTGGTCTTAGACTCCCCCACTACAGCCTTTCTATGTCCACTCTATCTAGGCCTTTCAATTTTCAATAAGTTTCATAAAAGCACAAAGACAAAGAAGGGGTAGTCAGAATACACACCAATCACCAATGAGGGGTGAGAAATGGAAAGGACGAGGAGTTTCAAGTTCCTGGGCTTCAGCATTTCACAGGATCTTCTCTGGGCCCAACTCATTGATACAATCACAAAGGCAGCACACCAGTAGTTCTACTTCTATCAAAGAATCTTACAAGTTTCTAGAGATGTTTGATGGAGAACACTCTGATTGGTTACATCACAACCTGGTGTGGAGGCTCCAATGCATAGGATTGCAAGAGGCTGCAGATGATTGCAGACTCAACCATCTCTATTATGGGCATAACTCTTCCCACCATTAAGGTCCCTCAAGAAGGCAGCATTTAAAGCCCCCACCATGCAGGTCATGCCCTCTTCTTATTACAACCATCAAGAAGGAGGTACAGGTGCCTGAAGACTTTTTAGGAACAGCGTCTTTCCCTGTCGTCATCAGATTTCTGAAGGATCCATAGACCCATGAACACTACCTTTTTATTCTCTTTTATTAACTATTTCAAAGTAAATTAATTATCAAAGGACATATATGTCACCATATACGTCACCATATATGGCCCTGAGATTTATTTTCTTGGGGGCATTCACAATAAATACAAAGAAACAAAGAATCAATGAAAGACAGTACATAACAAGGCAGGCAAACAGGCAATGTGCAAAAGACAACTAATAGTAACAGATAAGCAATAAATACTGAGAACGTGAGATGAAGAATCCATGAAAGTGAGTCCACAGATAATGGGAACAATTCAGTGTTGGGTTAAGTGAAGTTGAATGAAGTTATCCCCACTGGTTCAAGAGCCTGAAGGTTGAGGGGTAATAACTCTTTCTGAACCTGGTGATGTTGGCCCTGAGGGTGCTGTACCTTCTTCCTGATGATGAGAAAAGAACATGGCCTGGGTGATAAGGGTGCTTGAGGATGGATGCTGCTTTCTTGCTCTATATAGATGTGCTCAATGGTGGAGTGGGTGTTGCCTGTGGTGGACTGGGCTGTATCCACTACTTTTGTAGGATTTTCCATTCATGGGCATTGGTGTTTCCGTACCAGGCTGTGATGCAACCAGTCAAACATACTCTCTACCACACATCTATTAAAGTTAGTAAAAGTTTTAGATGTCATGCCAAATTTTTGCAAACTTCTAAGAAAGTTCAGAGTAAATGTATTATCAAAGTAGGTATATGTTATCATGCACAACCCTGAGATTCATTTTCTTGTGGACATACTCAATAAGTCCATAAAATAACCACAACAGAATCAATGAAAGACCGCACCAACTTCGGCATTCAACCAATATACAAAAGCCAACAAACTGTAAATCAAAAAAGAAATAATAATAATAATTAATAAGCAATAAATATTGAGAACACGAGAACATGAGATGAAGAGTCTTTGTAAGTGAGTTCATTGGTTGTGGGACTATTTCAAGGATGTGGCAGGTGAAGTTGGTTCAAGAGCATGATGGTTGAAGAGGTAATAACTGTTCCTGAACCTAGTACTATGAGTTTTGAGGCTCCTGTACTGTCTTCCTGATGGCAGTAGTGAGAGAAGAGCATGTCCTAGGTTGTGGGGGTCCCTAATGACGGATACTGTTTTCCTGTAACAACATTTCATGTGCTCAATGGTGGGGAAGGCTTTACCATGAAAGACTGGGCCATATCCACTATTTTTTGTCGGATCTTCTGTTCAAGGTCATGAATGTTTCCATACCAGGCTGTGATGCAGCCAGTCAGGATACTCTCCACCACATATCTATAAAAGTTTGTCAAAGTTGAGCCAAACTCAAACTCCTAAGGAAACAGAGTCACTGCCATGCTTTCTTCATAATTGCACTCACCAACTGGGTCAGATTCTCTGAAATAATAACACCAAACAATTAAAATTGCTGACCCTCTCCATCTTTGATTCCACACCACCTCCCCCCCCCCCCCCACCCAATGAGGGCTGTCTCATGGACCTCTGGGCAGCTTGCTATTTATTCTTTGTTGAATGAAACCAAATGTGGATGAAGGTGCAGAAAGTTACTAGAGGTCTTATCGAAGATGGAACAGGGACAAGTAATTTAGAGGCCTGACCATAGCGAGATTAATTTAGCCAAGTAAACATTGAGCATACAGTTGGATATCACAGAATAGAGGTTTAAATCTGAAGGTATTTCCCAGCTGCTGAAGTGTGGTGCAAAGTGAATTGTATTTGCTTGTCATTTACCTGTTTTGTAATTTATAGTAACTTTATGTCACTCCACCACACTGCTGCCATTAAAAACAAATTTCACGTCATATAAATCAGAGACACATCTCTGCCAAAGGAGATGTAAGGTGCTGCTTCCCTCCGCTAGCCTGCAGGTCACCCTTGGGCAAGGTGTAGCACCTGCTGGCAACCCCCCCAACCCCCAATCAGGGTCACGTGAAGCCATGGGAGAAGCTGGTGCAGATCACAAGTCCTGGTCATGCGACCACTGACACCAGGCAGACAATCTCTGAAGAGTATTGATAATGGCTGGGGTAACCCGTCTTGTAAAGACACTGCCTAGGAGAAGGCAATGGCAAACCAGAAGAAAACTTTGCAAAGAACAATCATGGTTATGGAAAGACCATGATCGCCTATGTCATACAACATGTAACAATTGAACAATACATCAGAGGGAATAACTCTGATTTGCATATGTCATTCTGTGCCCTACTCCACGAGGTCATGAAGGAAGTGACAACATTTTGCACTCTGGTTAAAAGTTGTGAGTCATACAAAATCTCATCTTGGAGGCAGTTCAGTTCTTCATGTTTTGGTCAGCATTCCTTCCTTAAACAGCAAGACAAAAATACACTGCACCACTCATCTTTGGACACTGTTGTCAACAACTTGGCTACTTACTGTCATTTTCTACCACAAAACAGTGGCTATTTTGGTTGTAAATGCATTGAATATAAACAGGACAAGGATATTTCCTTTTACGTATATATTCTCAGGAGTTAGGCAGGATATCCTACACAGAAAAAATACTTGAAAATATGTTGAAATTAATCGCAAAAACTGTTGTTGTCACATGTGCTACCATGTTTTCATGTGGAAGTTCAAAAGTTGAAAGTAAATGTATTCTCAAAATACATATATGTCACCATATACACCCTTGAGGATCATTCTCCTATGGGCACACTCAATAAATCTATAGAATAATAACCATAACATAATCAATGAAAAACTGCCCAACTGTTCAACCAGAATGCAGAAGATAACAAACTATGCAAATACAAAAAGGAAGAAATAATAATAATATATAATTAAGCAATTATATATCAAGAACCTGAGATGAAGAGTCTTTGAAAATGAGACCTTTGGTTGTGGGATCGTTTCTATAATGGGGCAAGTGAAGTTATCTCCTTTAGTTCAAGACTCTGCAATCCTCAATTTAACACCAGCCTAAGCACCAGTCAATTTACAATGACCAATTAATTTATGAAGGGTAACAACTGTTCCTGAATCTTTTTTCTTGCACATAGACTTTTTGGAAAGTGCCTATCACATCTGTTTCATTACTCATGTTTTTTTTTCAAATCTTCTGTCTACTACTAAAATCTCAAAAGATATTTTTTTCTTTCTGCCACTTACTGTGTTTCAGTTCACTAACAGAGGAGAAAATAGAGTGACTGCTTTTTAAAAATGTGCTAAATCCAGGCTCTACATTCCTTGTCTTCAGCGAGTCCTGGGCCAATGCCAAAGAGTTCCAGATCAAAATCCAAAGGTCGATTAAAGATCCAGGTCGGAGCTTGAAGGACAATTGGAGATCCAGCTCGGAGCTTGAAGGTCCAGAATGGAGCCCAAAGGTCAATTGGAGGGCCGGATCAAAGACTGAAGGTCAACCAGAAGTCCAGGAATCGAGTCCCAATAGTCAGAGCTCTGTGAGTCTACTGGGAAAGTTGAAGGCCCAATGTATGCAACTCCATGACTCCACTGGAGACCAAAGATGGCCTGCCTGGGGTTAGAGGAATTAATAGTACATGGGTAAGTGGGTGGTAGGGTGGAACTGGGCTAGTTTTGCTGTTCACATAATGCCTGAGGAACTCAGCAGGTCAGACAGCATCTAAGGAAATGAATAAACAGTCGATGTTTCATGCCGAGACCCCTCCTTAGGACTTATATTTTCCTGTTGTGGCTTTAATCTCTTGTCATGTCCTGTTTTGTTGTGTTCTATATTGCTCTGCTGGAAATTATGGGCATGATATGTTGGCATTGGAACGAGTGGTGACACTTGTGGGTTGCTCCCAGCACATCCTTAGGTGTGTTGGTTGTTAATAGCATAGACTATTTTCTAAATGCCGGGAAAATTCAGAAATCAGAAGAGGAACCTGGGGAGCCTTTGTTCAGAATTCCCTAAAAGTTAACTTCATGTTGGTGGTAATCAGGGCAAATACAATACTCACATTCATTTCAAGAGAATATAAAAGCAAGAATGTATTGCTGAGGCATTGGTCAGACTACACTTCAGGGATTGTTAACAGTTTTGGGCCCCTTATTAAAGAAAGAATGTGCTGGCATTGGAGACGGTCCAGAGAAGATTCCAAAGAATGATTTCAGGAATGAAAAGATTAACGTATGAAAAGCATTTGATGGCTCTAGGCCTGTACTTATGGAATTTAGGAGAATGAGGGGGAATGTCATTGAAACTTACTAAATATTGAAAGGTCCAGATGTGGAGGGGATGTTTCCTATAGTGGAGCAGTCTAGGACCAGAGGGCACAGCCTCAGAAAACAAGGAAGTTCCTTTAGAACAGAGATGAGGTGGAATTTCTTCAGCCAGGGAGTGCTGAATCTGTAAAATTCATTGCCATAGACAGCTGTGGAGGCTAAGTCATTGGGTGTATTTAAAGCAGAGGTTGATAGGTTCTTGATTAGTCAGGGCATCAAAGGTTACATGGAGAAGAGGGGAGATTGAGGTTGTGAGGGATAATAAATCAGCCAAAATGGAATGGCGCAGCAAACTCAATGGGCCAAATAGCCTAATTCTGCTTCTGTGCTTTGTTGTATGTCTGATAAATAAATGTGAACCATGTGGGGGGGGGGGGGTGACTGTATCTGATGGTTAAGTTCTGCTGAGAAATGTACAACTAATCATATTGCTGAAATACATGTTTAAAATTATAAGTTGTCAATTCCAAGAATAGCAGTGTAATCAAGAAAATTGTATTTTTTGGCAGAAATCAATGTTGTAAATCTCTCTAGACCTCGGTTGCAGTATGTCATTTACCAGCCAACAAAACAGTTCATGGGATCAATTCCATTTTTTTTGTTACTTTCTGTATGTGAATCAGATTTATTTCCACTGGTTTAGCTGACATGAAATGCATTGCTTCCTGGCAGCAAAGATGTAAAATTACTATAAATTACCAAAATAATTTTTTTGTTTGTTATGTGCCGTGTCGTATGACATGGGAAATCATGGTCTTTCCATGATCATGATTGTTCTTGGCAATTTTTTTCCACAGAAGTGGTTTGTCATTATCTTCTTCTGGGCAGTGTCTTTACAAGATGGATGACCCCAGCTGTTATCAATACACTTCAGAGATTTCCTGCTTGGTGTCAGGGGTCGTATAACCAGTTCTTGTGATATGCACCAGTTGCTCATATGACCATCCACCTCTTGCTTCCATGGCTTCACGTGACCCTGATCCGGGGGGTGGGGGGGAGAGCAAGCTAAGCAGGTGGTACACCTTGTCCAAGGGTGACCTGCAGGCTAGCAGAGGGAAGGAGCGCCTTACATCTCCTTTGGTAGGGACGCATCTCCACCCTGCCATCCTATATGAACTTGCCAGAATAATGAGGCAGACAAATGGGAGGACACTGTCCAGATTTCCCATTTAAGAGGTGGATTTAAAAAGTGCAATGAGTAGGAATAGTTGAAGGTAATTGAGGAAAGAGGACTTATTCTGTGAATTGCAGTAATAATACTGTTATCCCTACAGGTTGTTTTGATATTCATGATAAGTATCTGTACAAGTTTGTCATTTAAACATATTCTGTCAAGTGCTTCACAACTCAAAATATGTATATAAAAAAACAAGATATATGACATATCTATATTCTGATGAAGGATCTCTGCCTGAAATGTCAACTACTCATTCCTCCCCATTGATGCTGCCTGACCTATTGAGTTCCTCCAGCATATTGTGTGTGTTACTCTGGATTCCAGCATCTGCAGAATCTCAGGTGTCATAAAATCTGGTGTTTTGTGCCAGCATACAGTGCAAAGCATTAATTACAAAAATAATTAAATATCACAAAAGACAAATAACATGCTGGTGTTCGCGGATTCATGGACCATTCAGAAATTTGATGGCAGAGGGAAGAATATGTTCTTAGAACATTGAATGAAGGTCTTTAGGCTCCTGTACCTGTTCCCTAATGGTAGAAAAGCCTGTCCCAAATGGTGAAAGTCTTTAATGATGGATGAACCTTTTTGAGACAGCACCTTGTGAAGATGTTCTTTATTGAAGGGAGGGTTGTGCCCAACATGGAACTAGCTGAGTCTACAACCCTCTGCAGCTTCTTGTGTATGGGAGGGAGGCTCCATACCAGGCTATCACACAACCCATCAGAACCCGTACATCCACTGCACATCCATAGAAATTTTCAAAAGTCCTCTGAGAAGTTAATATCCAGGAACTTGATACTGCTCAGCCTTTCTACCATTGACCTCTTAATGAGTACTGGTGTCTACAATCAATTGCTTGTTCTTGCTGACTTTGAGTGCAAGGTTGTTGCTGTGACACCACCTAACAAGATACAAAGAAGGCACAACTGCAACTATATTTCATTAGGAGTTTGAGGAGATTTGGAATGTCACCAAAGACACTTGGAAATTTCTACAACTGTACCGTGGAGGGCATTCTAACTGGCTGCATCACCTCTGGTTTGGGGGGGGGGTGGGGGGGCACTGCACAGGATCGAAATAAGCTGCAGAGAGTTGTAAACTCAGTCAGTTCCATCATGGGCACTAGCATCCCCAGCATCCAGGACATCTTCAAGGAGCGATGCCTCAAAAAATTCACAGTTTAAAAATTTTTATTATTATGTATTGCATTGTATTGCTGCCGCAAAACAACATATTTCATGATATATGCCAGTGATATTAAACCTGATTCTGATTAGGATCTAAGTCATTTCTGTACACCTCCTTGTCAGCATTAAAAATTCTGCCAACGGTAGTGTCATCAGTAAATTTATAGATGGCATTTGTGCTGTGACTAGCCACACAGTCACATGAGAGAGTAGAGCAGGAGACTAAATTCAGCCCCCAGTCCAGCATAGATGCTGCGGCACACTGCCTCCGATGTCGCCCCTCCTGGACTGTGGTATGAGGCTTTGTCCTTGCTACAACCAAAGCCATTCAGCTCCCCTGCCATCAGTCTTGCCAATAAACCAGTGAACTGGACTTGCAGTTATTTTGAATTACCAACGTCCAAGACAATTACTCGCTGTTAGACTGCACGCACGTCCTTCGCGCACCAATTCTGAAGCCTTACTGCAGTAGGCAGCAACGTGGTCTGTATCGAATCAAGATCCTCCAACTCCTCTGCCAATGATCAACTCACAAATGGGGTACACTTGCAATACTTGAAGTCTTCAATGTCCAGCATTGTCTTGTGATTGTTAAAAAGACATTTAAAAAAGAAAAAAAAAACACCTTTGGTTGGACCCGGAGAGGCCATTGTGTCCGATCACGCTGCCCTCTTACTGGGAGGCATGCATCTTTGAGGTGTGTCTGTGTTGGTTGTCACTGAGGAGGAGATGCTATTACCAATCCACACTGGCTGCAGTCTGCTGAAGGAGTCGAGGATCTAGTTACAGAGGCCTAGGTTTTGAAGCTTTTTGATTAGTACTAAGGGGATGATGATGTTGAACACAGAATTGTCATCGATAAAGAGTGAGAAGTTGAAAATATCCTTGAACACTATAGCCATTTGGTTCGCACAGACTTTCAGACCCTGCTAGGTAGACCATCAGGATTTATGTATTTATAACATCAGATAACGATGTTATAAATGGTCAGCAACCACTGGGTAGCACCTTGCGAGAGTTCACACTCCTGAAGGATGTCGAAGATAGAGATTGACGGTCATGAGATGCTGGGAGGATTCGCACAGGCATAATGTTCCAGTTCGGGAACATTTCAAGAAATAAAACCTAATTTCCAAAAATATTAAAATACCTCCTGACTTAAAAATCTCATTCAAACTTGCACATTCAATGGCTGATTCTGTTGTTTTCCTTTCTATATTTGAAATGTGGCAATAATGGAGATTTATACAATGCATCACATTTTTGTAAATACAATTAAATCTGATGTACAATGATTGGTTATTTCTGAGGTAATTTAATTATTAAGCGTATTTGAAGATGGCATAATGAAACCCATCAATAAATCTTAACCACTCGAGATTAAAACTGTTCAATTTCCTAGACTATTTGAATGCTAATGTGTTTGACTTCAGGGCTCGTTACACCCCTGTATAAAATCCAGTTAGATCATATGAACACTAAGAACGGGTTACATACGCACACAGACAACATTGTTGACCCTCTCAGGCAAAATTTTGTGTGGAAAAGCTCCAGAGGACATTTTCAATTAAGGAGTAAAAAGAAAATTAGTGAAAACATCTTTCAAAATATATAATTTGCATAGGTGCGTAATTAATTGCAAGTAGTGAGAATTTTTATTAAGAATTGCCTCAAGTGAATTTAGCTTTCAGTATACAAAAAATAAACCTCTTTAAAAACAGGTTAGGGCATTATAAAATCCAAGCTTTCAAGCATGGAATTACAATAACTATGAATGACTTACAATGAAGAGAATGTGCTGCTTAAGAGAAAGCAGAGATACAATTTACCCTATTTAGAAACATAGAAAATCTACAGCACGATACAGGCCCTTCAGCCCACAATGCTGTGCCAAACATGTACTTACTTTAGAAATTATCCAGGGTTACCCATAGCCCTCTGTTTTTCTAAGCTCCCCATATACCTATCCAGGAGCCTCTTTAAAGATCCTATTGTATCCACCTCCACCACTGTCGCTGGCAGCCCATTCCATGCACTCACCACTCTGCATAAAAAACTTACCCCGACACCCCCTCTGTACCTACTTCCAAGCATCTTAAAACTGTGCCCTCTCGTGTTAGCCATTTCAACCCTGGGAAAAAGCCTCTGACTATCCATATAATCAATGCCTTTCATCATCTTGTACACCTCTATCAGGTCACCCCTCATCTTCAGAATCAGAATCAGAATCAGGTTTATTATCATTGGCCTGTGACGTGAAATTTGTTAACTTAGCAGCAGCAGTTCAATGCAATACATAATATAGCAGTGAGAAATAAAAATAATACTAATAAGATAAAAATAATAGTAAATAAACAAATAAATCAATTATGTATGTATATTGAATAGATTTTTTAAAATGTGCAAAAACAGAAATATTGTATATTAATAAAAAAGTGAGGTAGTGTCCAAAGATTCAATGTCCATTTAGGAATCAGATGGCAGAGGGGAAGAAGCTGTTCCTGAATCACTGAGTGTGTGTCTTCAGGCTCCTGTACCTCCTACCTGATGGTAACAGTGAGAAAAGGGCATGCCCTGGGTGCTGGAGGTTTAATAATGGCCACTGCCTTTCTAAGACACCACTCCCTAAAAATGTCCTGGGTACTTTGTAAGCTAGTACCCAAGATGGAGCTGACTAGATTTACAAACTTCTGCAGCTTCTTTCAGTCCTGTGCAGTAGCCCCCACCCCCATACCAGACAGTGATGCAGCCTGTCAGCATACTCTCTACAGTACAACTATAGTTTTTGAGTATATTTGTTGACACGCCAAATCTCTTCAAACCCCTAATAAAGTATAGCCGCTGACTTGCCTTTTTTATAACTACATTGATTATGTTGGGACCAGGTTAGATCCTCAGAGATCTTGACACCCAGGAACTTGAAGCTGCTCTCTCTCTCCACTTCTGATCCCTCGATGAGGATTGGTATGTGTTTCTTCGTCTTACCCTTCCTGAAGTCCACAATCAGCTCTTTCGTCTTACTCACACTGAATGCTAGGTTGTTGCTGCGGCACCACTCCACTAGTTGGCATATCTCACTCCAGGTGGTCTAAAGCCGTGTGGAGAGCCATTGAGATTGTGTCTGCCATTGACCTATTGTGGCGATAGGTGATCTTCCGTCACTCCAAGGAGAAAAGGCCAAGTTCACTCAACTCTCCAATCCAGGCAACATCCTTGTAATCTCCTCTGCACCCTTTCTATGGTTTCCACATCCTTCCTGTAGTGAGGAGACTAGAACTGAGCACAGTACTCCAAGTGGGGTCTGACCAGGGTCCTATATAGCTACAACATTACCTCTCGGCTCTTAAACTCAATCCCACGGTTGATGAAGGCCAATACACCGTACGCCTTCTTAACCACAGAGTCAACCTGCACAGCAGTTTTGTGTCTCTTATGGACTCGGACCCCAAGATCCCTCTGATCCCCCACACTGCCAAGAGTCTTACCATTAATACTATATTCTGCCATCATATTTGACTTACCAAAATGAACCACCTCACACTTAACTGGGTTGAACTCCATCTGCCACTTCTCAGTCCAGTTTTGCATCCTATCAATGTCCCGCTGTAACCTCCGACAGCCCTCCACACTATCCACAACACCCCCAACCTTTGTGTCATCAGCACATTTACTAACCCATCCCTCCACTTCCTCATTCAGGTCATTTGATCTAATAAAAATTCAAACACTTTTTAAAAGAATAATAAAAATATAAATAGAACATCAAACAGCACAGCCCAGGAACAGGCCCTTTGGCCCACAATGTTGTGCCGAACCAGGTTAACAGTATATCAAAAAAAACTAATCCATCTTGCATACACAATGGCTATATCCCTCCATCTTCCTCACATTCATGTGCCTATCTAAACACCTCTTAAAAGCCTTTAATAAATTTGCCTCTACAACCATACCAGGCAGCGCATTCCAGGCATCCACCTCTCTCTGAGTGAAAAAACTTACCCCTCACATCCTACCCCCTCTCACCTTCAATGCATGCCCTCTGGTATTAGACATTTCAGCCCTGGGAAACAGATACTCTCTGTTCACTCTATCTATGCCTCTCATAATCTTATGACCCTCTATCACAGTGGTTCCTAACCTTTTCTATGCCCCACACCCCTAGGAAATGTTTGATTAATGTTCGCACCCCCTACAAAAGTAATATCACATTTGAAGATGAAGAAGTCTAATTTCTAATTTTTGAACTACATACAATACTGCGGGTGAACAAATTGAACTTAAAAAATAAGCTTTTAACTCAGTGCATAAAATGCAAATGTAAATTGAGCAATTAGATCCTAACTTATTCAGAAAAAATTGTAAACAGTAAATTGATGAGCCTCGTCAACTCTGAGGTGTAACTTCCCAGGTAACACTGATGAGAATCCTCAACGCTGACTCGGGCAGCGGGAGACGGGAGTGTGCTTGGGACAAACGTTGCTACCACTTCTCAAGGCACACTGGCAGCTGGCTGAGTGATGACTCATGACTCGTCACTCAAGGACACAAGCCACTCTTTGTCGCACCTCCTGAAATTCCATCTCGCACCCCAGGTTGGGAACCCCTGCTCTATCAGATCTCCCCTCAGCCTCTGCCACTCGAGATAAAACAACCCAAGTTTATCCAACCTCTCGTGACAGCCCATGCCCTCTAAACCAGGCAGCATCCTGGTGAACCTCTTCTGCACCCTCCCCAAAGCCTCAACATCCTTCCTATAGTGGGGCAACCAGAACTGTCGCAATACTCCAGATGTGGCCTCACCAGAGTTTTATAACCTCTTGATCTTTGAACTCATGCCTCAACTAATAAAAGCAAGCATTGTATAATAAATAATTAAATATGAAGAGATACGTAGTCTCTCCCCCCAAACAATAGGAAGTCCTTAATTTCACCAATCTACAGCAAAGAAAATACATTATTTCTACCCTCCTGTAATTCCCATTTGGCTGCTGTAAAGAGCTGATTTCCACAGCAAATCACCCTCAGCTTGACTGGGGGGAGTAGGAGGGGGTTGTGTGCTGGAGCAATACAACTTTTATAGAACAGTGAGAAAAGGGTTCAAGTAAGAAATGAAAAAGTTAAGAAAGTTTTGAAAGAGTATAGACTTCAAAGGTCAATAATTATGATGTCATTAAAAGTTTAATGATTCACCATGTGTGAGTTTAAAATAATGATACTCAGAACTAAAAAGCAGCCTGCAGAGAATTGCAAGAAAACATTAGTATAAACGATTCTTCAGCTTACCACAATCAGTAGATGGCAATGGGGTAATGTGGAAAAATAGAAAACACAAAAGATTCCCTAGATGCTGTAAATCCTGATTCATAATCATAATCATCATTATGTGATGTGTTGTATGACGAGGCAATCACAGTCCCATGACCATGATTGTTCTTGGCAAATTTTTTCTACAGAAGTGGTTTGCCATTGCCTTCTTCTGGGCAGTGTCTTTACAAGACGGCTGACCCCAGTCATTATCAATACTCTTCAGAGATTGTCTGCCTGGTGTCAGTGGTCACATAACTAGGACTTGTGATCTCCACCGGCTACTCATACAACCATCCACCACCTGCACCCACGGCCTCTCGTGACACTGATTGGGGGGGGAGGGGATAAGCAGGTGCTACACCTTGCCCGAGGGTGACCTGCAGGCTAGCAGAAGGAAGGAGTGCCTTATACCTCCTTTGGTTTAGACGTATCTCCATCCTGCCACCCAGATCCTGACCTGCTGAGTTCCTCCAGCATTTTGTACATGTAGAGGTGGGTTGCTTGAATGGGCATTGAGCCAGACAAATATACATCCTAAGCAACACACACACAAAATGCTGGAGGAACTCAGCAAGTCAGGCAGTATCTATGGAGCATTTATAGATATACATATCCTGTCCAGTAAGACTTAAAGACTAATACTTGGCCAAGCAACATTTTTCAAGTATTTGGCTTTATAAAATAAATTAAGAGGAACTAATTTGAAACTGCCTCATGTGCTGCAGAAAGAGCTTTTCGTCCACTTGTGATTCAAGACAATCTTGCTCTTAGAAATAATTTTATAAGATTTTGTAGATGATAAGAAGAGTGGTAGTGTTTGTAGACAATAAAAAATATTGGTGGTGTTGTCCATAGCATAGAAGACTGCCAAAAGATACTGCCAAATGTAAAGAGAAAGTACACCATTAATGGCAAGACCCTTAACAGTAATGATGTTAGAGTGACTTTGAAGTCCAAACCTGTAGCTCCCTGAAAGTGGCTATACAGGTTGAAGGGGTGGTAAAGGAAACAAGTGGCATATTTGCTTTTGTTAGTCTGGGAATTGAGTTCAAGGGTTGGGAAGTTATGTTACAGCTTTAGAAAACTCTAATTAAGTCAATTCTGGAATATTGCAGTGAACTCTGGTCCCTCATTATGTTGAGGCTTTGGAGTGACTGTAGAAGATGCAGCCTGGATTAGAGAGCATATGTTATAAAGACATGTTGGACAAACTTGTGAAGGCTGAGGGAAATTCTGAGATTTATAAGATCGTGAGAGCCAATGATAAGAGTCACCAGCCTGTATCTTTATCCCAAAGTTGAAATGCTTAATTCCAGAGGGTATGCATTTAAGGGTGGTGGGGTGGAGGTAAGTCTCTACCAATGGAGGGATAAGGTGCTCCTTTCCTCCGCTAGCCTGCAAGTCACCCTTTGGCAAGGTGAAGCATGTGCTTAGCACCCCCCATCAGGGTCACGTGAAGCCATTGGAGTAGGTGACGGATGGTCGTATGAACAATTGGTGCATATCACAAGTCCTGGTTATGCGACCAATGACACCAGGCAGGCAATGGCAAACCACTTCTATGGACAAATTTGCCAAGAACAATCATGGTCATGAGACCACGATGACCCACGTCATACAACATGGCACAAAATGATGATGATGCATCTAAGGAGAAAGGAAGTACGTTCGAAGGAGATGTGTGGGACAATTTGTTTTTTACAGAGAGTGGTGCGTGCCTAAATGCACTGCCTGGAGTGGTGATGGAGGCAGATACAATGGAGGTTCAAGAAGTTCTCACATGAATATGCAGGGAATGGAAGAACCTAAATATTGTACAGGCAGAAGGGATTCGTTTTGTAAGTTAATTATGGGCTGAAGAATATGTTCCTGTGCTGTGCTGTTCTATGTTCTTTTAAAATAGGCATTACCAACCTTTTTCATGCCTTGACCCCTACCATTAACCAAGGGATCCGTGGACTCCAGGTTCAGCACCTCTGGTTTAAAACAATCCAATGGCAGTAACTGAATAGACAGACGTCTGCCTTCATCCCTGTCTTACCAACATATTATAGAGCAAAAAACCATCTAAATTATGAATCAAATATTTAATAATTGACAAAATAAACAAAATACACTTTTCTGCAATAAATGAAACTTCTTTAAAGTTACACAAAATCATTGCAATGGAATTATAAGAAAATTCCATGCTGCTCTTTCCTGACAACCACTTCTGTAGAAAAATTTGCCAAGAAAACCATCGTGGAAAGACCATAATCGCCTCCATCATACAAAATGACACATCATGATGATGATGAATATGTTCCATTGGCAAAAAATAGCTATTAATAATGATAAAATTCTGCAGATGCTGGAGATCCAAGGCAACACACAAAAAATGTTGGAGGAGCTCAGCAGGTCAGACAGCATCTATGGAAATAATAAACAGTCCATGTTTTGGGCTACGACCCTTCATCAGGACTGGAAAGGAAGGGAGAAGACACCAGAATAAAATGGTGGAGGGAGCTAAATAGGACAAGTTGAAGGATATAGGTGAAGCCATGTGGGTGGGGGAAGAAGTAAGAAGCTGGGAGGTGATAGGTGGAAAAGGCAAAGGGTTGGAAAAGAAGGAATCTGATTTCGGGACTAACGGGGTTAACATGTGAAAAGTGTTTGATGGCTCTGGTCCTGTACTTGCTGGAGTTTAGGAGAATGAGGGGGATCTCATTAAAACCTGTCAGATATTGAAAGTCCTAGGTAGAGTGGATGTGGAGAGGATATTTCCAATAGTGAGAGAAGTCCAGGACCAGAAGGCACAGCCTCAGAATATAAGAACGTTCTTTTAGAACAGAGATGTGGAGGAATTGCTTTAGCCAGAGGGTGGTGAATCTGTGGAATTCATTGCCACAAACAGCTGTGGAGGCCAAATCATTGGGTATGCTTAAAGCAAGGGTTGAAGGTTCCCTGATTACTAAAGGCATCAAAGGTTAAGGTAAGACGGCAGAATGGGGTTGAGAGAGATAATAAATCAGCCTAGATAGAAAGACTCGATGGGCCAAATAACCTAAGTATGCTCCTATGTCTTATATTCTCATGGTCTAACTCTCACCAAAATGGGAGACTTATTGATAACTTTATGCTATGGCATTTCCATATCTTTTTGTATTGTTCTAAAGATTGTGACTTTTGTGTTTTTGGCTCACCTAATAGTTCCAGTTGGTTTTGTTTCACTTCACCAGGATGTATGTCCATTATGAAAATGGGCCATTCAATGCTTTTTAAAGCATTGATCAGACCACACTTGGAGTACTATGAACAGTTTGGGGCTCTTTATCCAAGAAAAGATGTGCTGGCTTTACAGAGGGTCCAGAGGATGTTCATGAGAATGACCCCAGGAATGACAAGGTTAACATATGAGGAGTGTTTATGGCTCTGGCCCTGTACTCGCTGTAGTTTAGAAGAATGAGGGGGAACCTCACTGAAACTTATCTAATATTGAAAGGCCTAGATAGAGTGGACATGGAAAGGATGTTTGCTATAGGGCGGCAGTCTAGGACCAGAGGGCACAGCTTCAGAATACAAGGATATCCCTTTAGAACAGAGATGAGGAGGAATTTCTTTTGCTACAGCCTGGCAAATTTGTGGAATACATTGCTTCAGAAGGCTGTGGGTATATTTAAAGCAGAGTTTGATAGTTCCTTGATTTAGTAAGGGTGTCATAGATTACAAGAAGGCAGGAGAATGGGGTTGAGAGGGAAAATAAATCAGCCGTGATCAAATGCTGGAGCAGACTCAATGGGTGAGTGGTCTAATTGTGTTCCTTTGTCTTATAATTTTGATTTTTGTTCCTATTCAATTGTGCTACTGTAACACCAGGTGTTATTTCAACTTCAAGCCACTAGGGGGCTTCAGGGACCCACCTTCAGAGCAGTTTGCTGTGAATAAACTATTTCTCAGTCCTGTCCCTGTCTTGCATTGTAGTGATTAAATAGGAGTGTTGATGAATGTCAAGATCAGATTCTGTGATTCAGACAAAAAACTTTCATGGTTTATAAGATTACACACATATCAATTCTAGTCACCTCTATCCAGCAGTTAGTATTATCTTCATCCCAGAACTACCATGCACTGATAAGAAACAATGGGTGCAAACAGCAAATACAATGCAACCATTTAACAGACACTAAACAATGGGGGGGTTCTACTAAATGCCTGAGACTCCAGCTCCATTCCTGCTTGTGTCAGCAGAGACATAGAACAGTACCACTGCTTGCGAAAACAAAGTCCTCCGTTGTTCTTGCTGAGCTGACATGACAAAACTACAATAATTTACATTCATTTGCTCCTATTAACACAAATGGATTTTTAAAAAAGAAATATAATCTAGTTAAAATGGATGCTCAGCCCTAGGAAAAGATTAGGAAGCAAGCTAAAGCTTCATCGGTAGAAACCACTGAGTAGAAACATGAAAGCAGGAAAGCAGCATCCATGATCAAGGGCCCCCACCATCCAGGCCATGCTCTCTTCTTGCTGCTGCCATCAAGCAGGAGGTACCGGAGCTTTTGGTCCCATACCAACAGATTCAGCAACAGTTATTACCCCACAATCATCAGGCTCCTGAATAGGGTGGATAACTTCAGTCACTTCAACACTGAACTGATCTCTAAACAGACACTTTCAAAGATTCTACAACTAATGTTCTCAGTATTATTTATTTACTTTCTTAAATTATTGCCACTATTTGTCTTCTTTTGATTGGATGCTTGTCAAGTCTTTGTTTATATATAGTATAGTTTCTCATAAATTCTATAGTATTTCTTTATTTTTCTGTAAATGCCTGCAAGGAAATGAATCTCAAGATAGTGTAAGGTGATGTACATGTACTTTGATAATAAATTTACTTTGACTTTGAGATTTAAGCAGATCAAAGTAGGAGGGAGACAGAATGATAAGAGTTGGAATTTTAAAATTTCTGCAGACTGAGGGCAGGTTGCCAATTGATAACTGTACAAGAGGCTGGCAGAGAAAGACTGATTTTTAGGGCTGAAGTATTTACAAAGGTATGTATGCAGAGGGCATAAAAGGAATTAGATATGAAAATGTTAATCTACAATTGCTGAAGAACAGGAGCAACATACACAAATTGCTGGAGGAACTCAGTAGGTCAGGCAATGTCTATAGAGAGAAATAAACAGTCGACATTTCAGGCTGAGCCCCTTCATCAGGATTCAGTATTTCCACTGTATACAAGAATGATTGGTGAGAGAAATTAAACTTCTAAAGAAAGGTCTATCTTTCCCCAAATTGCAGGCAATCTCAGACAATGGTGCTTCGCTATCAGGTGAACTCAATGCTTTTTAAGCACATTGTGAGCAGGTTCAACAAGGCACATTCCCCGACAACCCATTCACTCTGTCCCAATTAATCATCTCCATGCCAGATGGACAGAAAGTCCTACAAAAAGTAGTGGATACAGCCCAGTCCATCAAGTGTAAAGCCCTTCCCAACATTGAGCACACCTATACAAAACATTTGCACACCACCCAGGACAAGATCTCTTCTTGCTGCTGCCATTCAAGAAGGTGGTACAGAAGCCTCAGGACTCACACCACCAGGTTCAGGAGCAGTTACTGCCCCTCAACCATCAGGCATTTTAGAGTTTACAGATCGTTTACAGATTATATTCCCTGATGTTTACAGTTACTGTTCTATAGATTTGCTCAGTATACCTGCAGAAAAGGAATCTTGGGGTTGTTTGTGGTAACATGTAGGTGCTTTAACAATAAATTTCACTTTGAACCAAAGAGGATAACTTCACTCAACTTCACTTGCTCCATCATTGGACTCTTCATCTCATGTTCTCGATGTTTATTGCTTATTTATTTATTATTATTTTTTCTTTCTTTTTCTATTTGCACAGTTCATGTCTTTTGCACATTGCTGAACACCCAAGTTGGTGCAGTCTTTCATTGATTCTGCTATGGCTATTATGTACTCTATTACAGATTTAATGGCTATGTCAACAAGAAAATGAATCTCAGGGTTGTATATGATGAACATAGGTACTTTGATAATAAATTTACTTTGAACAGGTAAGGGTAACAAGCCTTCTCAGATTGCCACATTAGGGGCTTCCGGTCAAGATGGCGCTCTCTGTCATGTCAATGCCATGGCTCAGTTGTTTTTTAGGTTCATAGCGATGGTTTTTGTGTGGAGTTCGGGGTCAGTTTAGGGTTTAGGTTCAGGGATGAGGGAGAGTTAGATGTCAGGGGCAGTAAATGAAGAGCCTGGGCAGAAGCCAGTGTTTGGAGTCCACACCACAGCGCTCCACACATAAAACAGACAAGTCAGCAGACTATCATATCACCAGTGATATTCAAGTCAATGAGTCCTAGATCAGACCTTCGAATGGGCAGAAGTTAGGAGGGTCAGTGACCCACTAGGTTATTCACCAATCTTCCGATCGCTGGCACTGCAGTGTTACAGCTAACCACTATCCTACCGTGCATCGAATTTTGTCAACAAGCCAGATTCTGTGATGGTATGAGGGTGACATGAATGAATTAAATATGCCTGGAAAAAGGCTAGATTTAATTGACAAGGCAGCAGAGAATCTACAGATGATAAGGAATTTCTTAGAACATAAGATATAGGAGCAGAATTCAAGCATTTGGCCCATTAAGTCTCTGCCATTTCATCATGGCTGATCCAATTTTCCTTTCAGCCCCAATATCCTGCTTTTTTCCCGTACCACTTCATGCCCTGACCAATTAAGAATCTATCAAACTCTGCCTTAGATAAACATTAAGACCTGGCCTCCATGGTTTCCTGTGGCAATGAATTCCATAGGTTCACCACTCTAGCTAAAGAACTTCCTCCTCATCTCCATTCTAAAAGGACGCCCCTCTATTTTGAGGCTGTGTCCTCTGGTCTCAGACACTCCCACCATAGGAAACATCCTCTTCACATCCACTTTATCAAGGCCTTTCACCATTCGATAGGTTTTAATGAATAGGCTTTAATGAGGTCACCACTCATTCTTCTGAATTCTAGTGAATATGGGCCCAGAGCCATCAAATATTCTTCATATGACAAGCCATTCATTCCTGGAATCATTTTTGTGAAGCTCTTTCAAACCCTCTCCAGTTTCAGCACATCCTTTCTTAAATAAGTGTCCCAAACTAGCTCACAATACTCCAAGTGAAGCCTCACCAGTGCTTTATAAAGTCTCAACTTTATAAAAGTTATAAAAGAATATAAAAGTGCTTTTATATTCTAGTCCTCTTGAAATGAATGCTAACATTGCATTTGTCTTCCTCATCACAGATTCAATCTGTAAATTAACCTTTAGGGAACCGAAGTCCCTTAGCACCTCAATTTTTTGTATTTTTTCACCATTTAGAAAATAGTCAACACTTTCATTTCTTCGTCCAAAGAGCATGACCATAAAATTCCCAACACTGTATTTGTTATGGTTGGGTCCGAAGTCCGCATTCCGGTTCTTGATCCGGTCCGCGGACTCTGGACTCTAGGTCCTTCGACGGCCCCTCGTTTCGCCTTGAACTCAAATAGTCACACCTGAGGATCATCTGAGCTTGGTTGGGCTCAAGGAGGCGCACCTCATGCCGATCGGTTGGCTGTGAATATAAGGGGCTCTGGGAGTGAGTATAGTTGGGGGGTTGTCCTGCCTGGGAGTACCACTGTTAACGATGAGTTCTGTGAGTGAGTGATGGACTGGGCTGCTCTGTAGCCCACCCGAGTCTTCTGGCCGCAGAGTCTTGAAGTCACCCTGGACCGAGCTCCCTTCCTATCCCTTGCCTCTGTCGGGTAAGCCAGGCCAGACTGCCGTTGCCCGGTGGAGGGCTCTGCCCCTTCCTATCCCTCGCCTTGGATAGGTTGTGCCCCGTGACCTACCCAAGAGTTCTGCAGCCTGCCCAGAGGACTCTGCCCCTTCCTATTCCTCTCCTCCAATGGGTTGTGCCCTGCGACCTGCCCAGGCCCCTGTGTCCTGCCTGGGAGGTCCGGGCCCTGCCCTGGAGTTCTGTGGCCCGCCCAGGGGGCTAACCTCCCATCATTCCTAGTCCCAAGAACCCATCCTCGGGACCCCAGCCTCTAGCCAAGCCTCAAGAGCATCTCTGAACACCACGGTCTCCACACTTTGTCCTATTCTTTAGCTTGTCCCGTCCTGCCCCCAGTACTTCAGTGCCTGAGTCCTGTGTTTGGTTCCAGTCTCATGTCCCCTTATGCCAGTATTCCATTTGCCATTTCTTTGCCCATTCTCCTGATCCGTTTAAGTCCTTCTGTAGCCTCTCTACTTTCTCAAACTACCTGCTCCTATCTTCATATCATCAACAAACTTTACAACAAAGTCATCAATTCCATCATCCAAATCATTGATATATAACTTAAAACAATCAGTCCCAACACAGACCCCTATGGAACACCACTAGTCACCGACAGCCAACCAGAAAAGGCTCCCTTTACTCCCATTCTTTGCCTCCTGCCAATCAGCCACTGCTTTATCCACACTAGAATCTTTCCTGTAATACCATGGGCTCGTAGCTTGTTAAGTAGGCTCATGTATGGCACCTTGTCAAAGGCCTTCTGAAAATCCAAGTACACAACATCCACCAATTCTCCTTTGTCTATTCTGCTTTTTGTTTCTTTAAAGAATTCCAACAGAATTGTCAGACAAGATTTTCTCTTGAGGAAACTGTGCTGACTGTGGCCTATTACATCATGTGCCTCCAAGTACCCTGAAATCTCATCCTTAATAATCAACTCCAACATCTTCCCAAACAGAGGTGAGACGAACTGGCCTATAGTTTCCTTTCTTCTGCCTCTCTCCCTTCTGGAAGAGTGGAGTGCCATTTGCAATTTTTGATTCTCTGGAACCATCACAGAATCCAGTGATTCTTGAAAGATTATTACTAATGCCTCCATGATCTCTTCAGCCACCTCTTTCAGAACTCTGGAGTTCGTCATCTGGTCCATGTGACTTATCTACCAAGAACCGTCTCTCTTGTTTTGGTAACTTCACACACTTCATGGCCCTTGACTTCATACTGCTAGTGTTTTCCACAGTGAACTTCCACCATACTGCTAGAGTTTTCCTCAGTGAAGACTGATGCAAAATACTTATTCAGTTCATCTGCCATTTTGTTGTCCCCCCATTACAACTTCTCCAGCATTGTTTTCCAGCGGTCTGATATTCACTCTCGCCTCTCTTTTATGTATCTGAAGAAACTTTCGGTATCCTCTTTGGCTACCTTACATATTCCATCTTCATCTTCTTAATGACTTTTTAGTTTCCCACTCCCCTAACTTCCCACTAACTTTTGCTCTATTATGTGCCCTCTCTTTGGCTTTTATGTTGGCTTTGACTTCTCTCATTAGCCATGGTTGTGTCATATTTTCTTTGAATACTTCTTCCTCATTGGGATGTATATATCCTGTGCCTTCTGAATTGCTTCCAGAAATTCCAGCCATTGCTGCTCTGCCGTCGTCATCCCTGCCAGTGTTCTCTTCCGATCAAGCCTGGCCAACTCCTCTCTCATGCCTCTGTAATTCCCTTTCTTCCACTGTAACACTGATACATCTGACTTTATCTCTTCCTTCTCAAATTTAGTGTGAATTCAATCATACTATGATCACTTTCTCCTAAGGGTTCTTTTACCTTAAGCTCTCTAATCAATTCTATTTCATTGCGCAACACCCAGTCCAGAACAGAGGATCCTCTAGTGGGCTCAACCTTGAACTGCTCTAAAAAGCCATCTCGTGGGCACTCTTGATATTACCCCCCTCCTGTAATCCAGCACCAATCTGATTTTCCCAATCTACCTACATATTGAAATCCCCCCCCCCCCCCATGACTGTGGTAATGTTGCCCTTTTGGCATACATTTTCTATCTCCCATTGTCATTTGTAGACCACATCCTTACTACTGTTTGAGGGTCTGTATACAGCTCCCATCAGTGTCTACCCTTGCAGTTCCTTACCTCTACTCACATAAATTCTGCACCTTACGACCATTGTTTTTTTCATTTCAAAATAGGCTTTAAACATAAAAATATTTACAAGAATAAACGTGCAATGCCTTTTTACTCTTACATTCATAGCCAATGCTTTCAGTCCATTTGGTTACATTTCTTAAAACCAATAGCACTATTGCCACTCATTTGACCCCCGGTGGTGGTACACTACTGCAATAGTTGAGGGGCTTCCTGGCCTAACCTGGCCCCTCCCTCAGCAGTAGCAGAAAAACCCTATACTGTGGTCCCTCCCCAGTTCAAAGTAAATGTATCATCTAATTATATATATGTCACTGTATACTACCTCGACATTCATTTTTGTGCAGGCATTCACAGTAAAACAGAGAAATACAATAGAGTCAATGCAAAAACTACACACAAAGGACGACAAATAACATGTGCAAAAGAAGACAAACTGCAAAAAATAGAAAGATAAATGAAAGATAGAAAGATAAATAAAGGTAGAAAGATAGTTGAAAAACAGATAGATGATAAGTGAAAATAGATAATACTGAGTCCTTGAAATTACGTCTATAGGTTGTGGAATCAATTCATAGTTGAAATGAGTGAAATTATTCTCCACTGGTTCAAGAGCCTGATGCTTGAGGGGTAATGACTGTTCCTGAACCTGATGGTGTGGGGCCTGAGGCTCCTGTACCACCTTCCTGATCACTGCAGCGAGAAGGGAGAAGAGAGCATTCAGCAGTACTGAATGGATTACAAACCAAAATGTATTTCTGCCAAATCGATGATGGATGGCTATGCAACTTCAGCTGAAACTACACGTCCATTCTCTTTAAATGGCAACGAACTAAGCAAAGAGGCAGATCCAGGAAAACCAGGACGGGAGGTAAAACAAAGGTTTTACTGGAGACCAAGGTTTCTCAGTCATCACTCTGACCTAGAAGACCCAAAGACCTAACTTCAAAACAAATGTAAAAATATTTTAAATGAACCACTTAAGCTTTTAACTCTGCTGACAGAACCAATTCATTTGTCCTGAATTTACAGAGCTGTAGCTATTGTCAGCAGTGGGAGCCAGCAGTCTGCTTCACCCTACACCCTGCTTGCCTAGCATTTCGGGTCCATGGTCTAATCTAAACACTTATTCTGTCAGCAAATATTCTCAACCTTAGTCATGAACTTTACAGAGTAGGTCAGTGCACTGACAATATTTTTAATCAACTTCATTACCAGAGCAGGAGTAGGTCATCAACTCTTTCAAGTTTGGCCTGCCATGTAATATGCTTCAACTTGTCTTTTGTGTCATTTCTCCACACCCCTCAATTCTTTGATCTATCAAATTTTTATCCACCTTCATTCTAAATACTTCTAATGCTCCAGTGGCAAGGTGGACATACACCTCTACCAAAGGAGGTGTAAGACTCTCTTTCCCTCTATGAGCCTGCAGGTCACTCTCGGACAAGGTGCAGCACCTGCTTAGCCCCCCCCCCCCCCCCCACCCGATCAGGGTCACGTGAAGCCATGGGAGCAGGTGGTGGATGGTCGTACGAGCAGCCGGTGCAGATCACAAGTCCTGGTTATACGACCACTGACACCAGGCAGACAATCTCTGAAGAGTATCTGGAGTCACTCATCTTGTAAAGACACTGACCAGAAGAAAGCAATGGCAAACTACTTCTGCAGGAAAAATTACCAAGAACAATCATGGTCAATCGAAAGACCATGATCACCACATCATACAAAAGAACAAATGCTCCAATATACAGTATCTATGTACAAACATCTATGTCGGGATGCAGTTCATCGACTGTAACTCAGCATTTAATATGATCATTCCCACAATCCTGATTGAGAAGTTACAGAACTTGGGCCTCTGTACCTCCCTCTGCAAATGGATCCTCGACTTCCTAACTGGAAAACCACAATCTGTGCAGATTGCTGATAACATCTCCTCCTCACTGACAATCAACACTGCTGCACCTCAGGAGTGTGTGCTTAGCCCACTGCTCTATTCTCTATATGCACATGACTGTGTGACTGTGTGGCAAATACCATCTAAAAATTTGCTGATGATACAACCATTGTTGGTAAAATCTCAGATGGAGACGAGAGGGCATACTGGAGTGAGATATACCAACTAGTGGAGTGGTGCCGTAGCAACAACCTGCCACTCAACGTCAGTAAGACAAAAGAGCTGACTGTGGACTTCAGGAAGGGTAAGACAAAGGAACACATCCCAATCTTCACAGAGGGATCAGAAGTGGAAAGAGTGAGCGGTTTCAAGTTCCTGGGTGTCAAGATCTCTGAGGATCTAACCTGGTTCCAATATATTGATGCAGTTATAAAGAAGGCAAGACAGTGACTATACTTCATTAGTTTGAAGAGATTTGGCATGTCAACAAATACTCTCAAAAACTTTGATAGATATACCATGGAGAGCATTCTGACAGGCTGCATCACTGTCTGGTATGGGGGGGTGTGCTACTACACAGGACTGAAAGAAGCTGTAGAGGGTTGTAAATTTAGTCAGCCCCATCTTGGGCACCAGCCTACAAAGTACCCAGGACATCTTCAGGGAGCAGAGTCTCAGAAAGGCAGCGTCCATTATTAAACCTCCAGCACCCAGGGCATGCCCTTTTCTCACTGTTACCATCAGGTAGGAGATACAGAAGCCTGAAGACACACACTCAGTGATTCAGGAACAGCTTCTTCCCCTCTGCCATCAGGGAGGAGGTACAGGAGCCTGAAGACGCACATTCAATGATTCAGGAACAGCTTCTTCCCCTCTGCCATTAGGGAGGAGGTACAGGAGCCTGAAGACACACACTCAATGATTCAGGAACAGCTTCTTCCCCTCTGCCATCAGGGAGGAGGTACAGGAGCCTGAAGACACACACTCAACGATTCAGGAACAGCTTCTTCCCCTCTGCCATCAGGGAGGAGGTACAGGAGCCTGAAGACACACACACAACGATTCAGGAATAGCTTCTTCCCCTCTGCCGTCAGGGAGGAGGTACAGGAGCCTGAAGACACACACTCAGTGATTGAGGAACAGCTTCTTCCCCTCTGCCATCAGGGAGGAGGTACAGGAGCCTGAAGACACACACTCAGTGATTGAGGAACAGCTTCTTCCCCTCTGTCATCCAATTCCTAAATGGACATTGAACCCATGAATACTACATCACTTTTTTAATATATATTATTTCTGCTTTTTTGTATGATTTTTAATCTATTCATTATACATATACTGTAATTGATTTCCTTATTAATTTATTATTTTTTTCCCTTCTTCTTCTATATGATGTATTGCATTGAACCGCTGCTGCTAAATTAACAAATTTCACGTCACGTGCCGGTGATGATAAACCTGATTCTGATTCTGACTCTGATCTGCTGGGCAAAGAATTTCTCTACCTTCCAGTAATTTTCTGGAAGCTGTCACCAGCGATAAATGGCAATTTATCACAGACAGCAACAAAATTACTAGTTAATCTTCTAGAATCTAGAAGGGTTTCCACACTTTTTTATGCCAATGAGCATAACCATTAAGCAAGGTTGGGAACCCTTGTAAAATATATTTCTTCATCTGAACTGCGATTGCTGCAATCTGCAGCCTGTAATTTCCCTTTTAAAGATGTACTTTTGAACTGACTAAACTATCTAGAGCTTTTGCAATCTCCTGGGGGATTAAGTAAACTAGACTCTCAAGAGTGTCGAGGTGGCCATCGCTGGGGATGGATGCTGCGTCGATGCCTCATGAACTCATGGTCCGCTCCATTACTTCACTCACGCCGATTAAAGCATCGAGTAAGATTAAAATAATCATGCATGAGAATTTAAACGAAGAGATGTTCAGCACCAACTGCCTGTCTGACCAGTCTGCCTCTCCTGTCGTGTGGGGTCCCACACCGCCAGGTTCAGGAGCACTTGTTGTCCTGCAGCCATTGGGCTCTTGAATGTGTTTCACTCTCTAGAGCACTGAACGGGCTCTGCAGGTTTGGACGCACTTTTAGAGACTCTGCAGTTCATGTCCCATATGTTTTTATTTACGTTTTTAAAACTACTTGTGCGGTTTAAGATGATGATACCGAAGACATGCAACAGCTTACTGGTCATTCAAAAGCAAAGAAATTTGATTAAAACCATTATTAATAATACTTTTTTGAAGTAAATTGTTGTAAACTGTCAGCACAAACAATGAAGAAGCGAGCGAGGCAAAGCGAATTCGCGGGATATGCTCTGCTGGTGCGCTGCAAAATCTACGCAATTGGAGTTGAAGCTGTGTTGCTTGGAGTGAATGATTCGGAGGGTAGAAGACGGGATAGAGGAGTTCCAATGGCCACTCAACTAACCCAGCTACAAAGGTGGATTGCTTTAAGCACCAAGCCAAACTGGATAGGTCGATAACGACTTCTTTGGCAACAAAATCCAGGTCCGAAGCAAGTCACTGGACAGCGACAAGGCCCAGAGCGACTTGCCGCAGCGAGGCCCAGGTCTTAATGTGAGATACAATCCGCTGTTTGGATAATCTAAATGCTGACTCATATAGACTGGGAAGGCAGGGTGTCGAGAGTCAGATGAGATTGGATTGCTCTTGGTACCGAGCCGGTCTGGAGAGGTCAAGAATGGCTGCTTCAGCAGTGAAATCTAGGTCAGAACAATTTGCCAGCAGCAGGGCCAGGTCCTAGTGCGAGGTTTGGATAATTTAAATGCCGCCCAGATAGACTGGAGGCTTCTCTTTGCGCGATGCTAAGGCTGTGAGACTGCCCCCCGGCTGCTGTGCTTTGTGGCAATTTGACACATATGACGAACTGAGACCGAGGCTTTGGGCCTGCTCCGGGGATTTGGATCTAAGGGCTCAGTTTGGTTCGGAATGCTGTTGTTGTTGCTCATTTCTATTCTTCATTTGATTCATTTTGTGTTAATTTTTTAAATTAGGTTCTTTCAGCTTCTTTGCTTTGCGACTGCCTGTAAGAAAACAAATCTTAAGAGTGTATAATTTATACATTTCTTTGGTAATAATGCACCTTGAAACTTTGATTTGATCAAGGTGCTTTAGCACTGGAACTGGCTCTATGGCTGTAGACTCACTTTCGGGAACTCTGCGGTTAATATTCTGTGTTACTTGTTTATTTTTTATATGATTTGTTCTTTTTTCACACATTGTCTACTTAATGGTCTTTGTTGTGCGGATTTTTTTAAAGGTTCTATAGTGTTTCCTTTTTTTGTGGCTGTCTGCAAGAAGACAAATCTCAAGGCTGCATACAGTACACGTTTTGATAATCTAGGCACTTTGAACTTTGAGCTTTCTCTCTCCTTCTCTCTCTTTTTCTGTTCCCCATTCTAGTTCCCTTCTCACTCACCCATCACCTCTCTCTGGTGACTTTCTTCCTTCCCTTTCTCCCACAGTCCACTGTCCTACCTGATCAAATCAGATTCCTTCCTCTTCAACCACCCACCTTCCCCATCACCTGATCTCACCTCTCACCTGTCTGCCAGCTTGTCCTCCTTCCTCTTACCCCCACCTTCTTATTTTGGGTTCTGATCCCTTCCTTTCCAGTCCTGATGAACGGTCTCAGCCTGAAACATCAACTGTTTATTCCTTTCCATAGATGCTACCTGACCTGCTGAGTTCCTCAGCCTTTTTATGTGTGTTGCTAAAGAATTTCAGATTCACCATCTCCTGAGAGAGGAATTTTTGACATACCTAGGTTTTCAATGACAGAATCCTTAATTTCCCTTGTTCAAATTTCTCATGCCAGCAAAAATATCCCTACAACTTGGTGCTCCAGTTTCCTCCCACATTAGTCAATTAACTGGTCATTGTTCTGTCATTAGGCTAGGGTTAAATAGGTGGGTTGCTGGGTGGTGCAGCTTGTTGGGCCAGAAGCACCTGTTCTGTGCTCTATCTCTAAATAAACAAAAATAAATGAAATAATTTCTTCCACAATCCAAAAAATACAGAGACAAGGCAGAATTTATTTAGCCAGAGGGTGGTGAATCTGTGGAATTCATTGCTACAGATGGCTATGGAAACCAGGTCATTTGACATATTTAAAGCGGAGGTTGGCAGGTAAGTTCTTCATTAGTAAGGGTGTCAAAGGTTACGGGGAGAAGGCAGGAGAGTGGGGTTAAGAGGGATAATAAACCAGCCATAATGGAATGGTGGAGCAGACCCGAATGGCCTCATTCTGCTTCTATGACTTATGTTCTAAGTTTTCTCAATGGAACAAATTATTTCAGCCTGAAGTTCAGCTAGAACTTTGCAAGATGGTACCAGCAACCAATGCGATTAACAGCACCATTGTACAGACAGTTCATAAAACTACTACTTTTTCTCCTTCTTTTAAATATACTTCTACTACTAATCTGTGTGCAATTGGAGCCTGTGATTTTTATTTTGATAATATGTTTTTGGGCTGGCTGAGCAAATTGGCACTTTGCTGTATCTGAGGGAACTTGGCGCGGTTGAGAATGGAGTATGCCTAATGGCAGAGTGTAAACCTATGATCAGCTCCAATTCTCAACCAACTCACCGATCAAAGCATTGAGCAAGATTGAAATCAAGCAGGTGTTCAGCGCCGTCTGCCAGCATCTTGCTCGCTGCTGCCAGAGGAAGGTGCAGGAGTCTTGACTCTTCAGCAAGATTTGATTGGCTCAATTTGTGGATTGGGCTCACTTTTAGAGGACTATGCAGTTCATGTTATATGTGTTTCTGGTTTCTCTTTTTTTAATTGCTATTTTGCATGATTTTGATTGGGGGCTGACTGGCTCTGCAGCCACCAGTCAACGAATGACACAGCGCTAAATTGAACTAAACTGAACATTCCTCCACTGCTTCAAGGACTCTGCAGTTTAATGTTTAATATTTTGTGTGTATTTGTTGGTTTTTTGCCATTTGCGCGATTTGTTCTTTTTTTCATGCGTTGGGTGTTTGATGTTTTCTTTGAATGTGTTCCATGGCTGTCTGTGGGAAGATGCAACTCAGGTTTGTATACTGCATATATACATTGATAATAAATGTACTTTGACTTTTAAAATTATCAGAAGTGGCATTTCATTCCATATGAATACAAGTAGTGCAAAGGTGAAAATTCCAAAGTTAGAAGTTAAATCATAAATGTAATATTGAAGCCACCAATATGACAAACAGTACTTTGAAAATCCCATCAGTAGTTAGAAACCGGTGAACTGTAACATAACACCCATTACATCATTTCACAGATAGTTCTGGTGTTCACCATTCAGCAGGGCTATTTGACTTTAGACAATGGGACAGCGATAATCAAATACAAAAGATCAAGGATATAGATCCCGCTGAATACTCGTTGGACTAGAAAGATTACACGATTGAATGTTGCACCCTGAAGACTGCTAATTAGTACAGGGAAAGAAAAATGTTTGTGGGAATGGTGAACTACTTTGCTCTGCATAAAGGACACTGAAAAAAAGAGACTAAATGGTGTTTCTAACAGCTGTTATCTATTGGTATTCTTGAGAAGTGCTTAGTTGTTAGTTACGGGGATGCAAGATTCTGCAGACAGTACTCTACAGCAAAAAATACAAACTGCTGGAGGAACTCAGTGGGTCAAGCAGCACCTGTGAAGGCAAAGGGATAGCTGACATTTTATATGGCTAGATCAGTTCAGTCTCCTTGTCAATGATAAACCCCAGGTGTTGATAGTAGGGGATTCAGTAATGGCGATGCCACTGAATATCAAGGGACAATGGTTGGAGCCTCTCTTGTTGGAGACAGTCACTGCCTGGCACTTGCCACTTGTCAGCCTAAGCCTGGATATTGTCCAGGTCCTGCTGCATGTGGGTATGAACTGCTTCACTATCTGAGGAGTCATGAATATTGCAGATCATCTGTGAACATCCCCACGTCTGACCTTATGATGGAAGGAACATCATTGTTGAAGCAGAGAAGAAGGTTGATCCTTGGAAACTTCCCTGGGGAACTCTTGCAGTGATGTCCTGAGGATGTGATGATTGACCTCCAACCACCAGAACCATCTTCCTTTGGGTCAGGTATGATTCCAACCAGCGGAGGGATTTCCCCCTAATTCTCATTGACTCCATTTTAGCCAGGGCACCTTGATGCCATACTCGGTCAAATGCTGCCTTGATGTCAAGGTCTATCACTCTCACCTCACCTCTGGTATTTAGCTCTTTGGTCCATGTTTAGACCAAGGAGGTGATGAGGTCGGAGCTGAGTGGCCTTGGCGGAACCCAAACTAGGCATCTGTAAGCAGGTTATTGCCGAGTAGGAGCTGCATGATCGCACTGTTGATGACCCCGTCATTGAGAGTAGGCTGATAGAACGGTAATTGACTGGGTTGGATGTCCTGTTTCTAGTGTACAGGCCATATCTGGGCAATTTTCCACATTGCCAGATAGATACTGGTGTTGAAGCTGTACTGGAACAGCCTGGCTACTGGCGTGGCAAGTTCTGGAGTATGTCTTCAGGACCATTGCCGGGATTTTGTCTGGGCCCACAGCCTTCACAGTATCCAGTGCTTTCAGCCATTTCATGTGGAATGAATCAGATTGGCATCTGGAATGCTGGGGACTTCTGGAAGAGGCCAAGCTGGATCATCTACTTGTCACTTCTGACTGAAGATTGTTGCTAATGCCTGGACTTGGCTGGACCACAGAGCATGGATCTGATCTGTTGGTTGTGGGACTATTTAGCTCTGTCTATTACTTGCTGTTTATGGTGCTTAGCATGCAAGTATATTGTATTGTGGCCTCACCAGAGTGATGCCTCATATTGAGATATGCCTGGTGTTGTTGTCAACATGTCCTCCTGCACTCTTCATGGAACCAGGGTTGATCCCCTGGCCTGGTGGTGATGTTAGGCTGGGGGATATGCTGGACTGTGAGGTTACAGATTGTAGTTGAGTGCAATTCTGCAGCTGCTGATAGCCCTCAGCACCTTATAGCTACACAGTCTTGGACTACTAGATCTGTTCGAAGTCTATCCCATTTAGCACGGTGGTAGTGCCACACAATGCGGTGGAAGACGGGATTTAGTCTCCACAAATACTGTGGGGTGGTCACCTCTACCAATGCTGTCGTGGACGGATGCTTCCACGGCAGCCTGGTTGGTGAGAATGAGGTCAAATGTGTTTATCCCTCGTGTTGGTTCCCTCACCTCCTGCTGTAGTCCCAGTCTGGTAGGTCTGTCCAGTAGGACCCGACTAGCTCGGTCTGCAGTGGTACTACCGAGCCACTCTTGGTGATGGACATTGAAGCCCCCACCCAGAGTACATTCTGTGCCTTTACCACCCTCAGTGCCTCCTCCAGGTGCTGCTCCACATGGAGAAGTACTGATTCATCAGCTGAGGGAGGACAGTACATGGTAATCAGCAGGAGGTTTCCTTGCCCGTGTTTACCTCATGGGGTCCAGAGTCGATATTGAGAGTTGCCAGGGAAACTCCCTCTCTACTGTACACCACTGTGTCACCACCCCTCTTCTAGGTCTGTCCTGCCGGTGAGACAGTACATACCCAGGAATGGTGATGGTGGAGTCCAGAATGCTAACTGTAAGGTATGATTCTGTCAATACAACTATGTCAGGCTGTTGTTTGACTAGTCTGTGAGACAGCTCTCCCAACTTTAGCACAAGTCCCCAGATGTTAGTAAGGAGGACTTTGCAGGGTCAACAGGGCTGGTTTTGCCATTGTCATTTCCAGTGCCTCGGTCGATGTTGAGTTATCTGTCCGGGTTCATTCCTTATTATTTTCTTTTTAGCTGTTGGATACAACTGAATGGCTTGCTCGGCCATCTCAGAGGGTACTTAAGAGTCAACCACATTGCTGTGGATCTGGAGTCACATACAGGCCAGACCAGGTATTGACAGCTGGACTCCTTACCCTAAAGGACATTAGTGAACCAGATGGGTTTTTACAACAATCGACATAGTTTCATGATTCAAATTCACCATCTGCCATGGTGGAATTCGAACTCATGTCCCCAGCGTCTAAATGGGTCTCTGGATTACTGATCCAGTGGTAATTACCACTATGCCAAATCTCCCCTGTCAGAGGTAAATTCTTTACACAGAGAGTGGTGGGTGTGTGGAACACCCTGTCAAGGGTGGTAGTAGAGGCAGATTAAGATGCGCTTAAGATAGGTACATAGAAGATAGAAAAATGGAGGGCTAAATTGGAGGGAAGGGTTAGATTGATCTTAGAGTAGATTAAACCATCAACACAACATTGAGGGCCGAAGGGCCTGTACTATGCAGTAATGGTCTTATACAGAAGGTCAAACGTTGTATAGGCTTCTTGATTCATTAAAAATACAAAACTAGACAGCCCACTGTAAGCTAAACATTCCTATTCTAATATAAACAAGGAGATGCATTTTTATCTCTATGAGCCAATTCTACCTTAAAGCTCGGATGCACAGCTGACTCTGGAGGGTAGACAATGAAGTGCCGCAATGTAAAACCAAACCCTTGAGAGTTCTTGTGAAGTAGCACGGTCTTTGGGCCAGGCCATGAAAATATTTCATCCTGCACCGTGTTAGCATTTTCACTGGGGGATCTCTCATCTTGCTGGCTTTTAGTCTGTAGAGGAAAACAGAGTAAAATTAGTTAAAATAGAAGCAAACTATTGCTTTAAAAATGTGAGACATTTTATAGAAACTTTTTAAAGATAGTCAACAAACTATATAAACAAAATCAGCAAAGGTTTGTTCAGCATGGTAGTATAATTGTTATGATGATCACTTTACAGTGCCAGAGATCACCAATCGGGGTTCAACTCCACTGCTACCTGTTCTCCCTCTGAACACATATGTTTCTTCCATATTCCAAAGATGTATGAGGCATAGTGGTTAGACAATGCTATTAGAGTACCAGCAACCCAGGGTCATTTCCCACCGCTGTGTGTCAGAATTCTGTACATTCTCCCCATGACCGTGTGCGTTTCCTCCAGATGCTCTGTCTTCCTCCCACACTCCAAAGACCTACAGATGGGTTAGTAGGCTAATTGGTCACAAGGATGCAACTGGGCAGTACAGGCTCGTTGAGCTGGAAGGGCTGTTCCCGTGCTGAATCGCTAAATAAACAAACAAATACACAGATAGATGGATGGATAGATAAATAAATAAATAGACGTGCAGTTTAGGGTTGGTAAATTCTGGTATGTTGGCGCTATGTGAACTGCCCACCACGATCCTCACTGATTTGACACAAACACATTTCACTGTATGTTTCGATGTACATGTGACAAATAAAGCTAATCCTTAATCTTTTCCCTTTCAGTCATACATTGGGAGCACTGTCCACACTGGAGCAGAGTTTGTCCTTGGTCTCATTGAATCAAGGGAAAATAGAGCACAGACAATGTTTAAGAGAAGTTTGAATAAGTACACGGATGGCAGGGATATGGTTCAGGTGCGGGTCAATGGGACTTGGCAAACATTGAAATCGAGTTTGCATGCACCACTTGTGTTGGCAGCTCGTACCACTCTCACCACCCTCTTATATACAGCTTTCCTGGTGGGTGACCAAAACTGCACACAATACTCCAAATTAGGCCTCACCAACATCTTATAAAACTTCAACATGACACCCCATCTCCTGTTCTTAATATATTGATTTATGAAGGCCAATAAGCCACAAGCTTTCTTTGTGACCATATCTACCTGTGACACCACTTTCAATTAATTATGGACCTGTGTTCCCAGATCCCTTTGTTCTACCACACTCCTCAGTGCCCTACCGTTCACTGTGTAAGACCTACCCTGGTTGATCCTACTGAAGTACAACATCTTAGCAACTGTCTACATTCTGCTATTTTTCAGCACATTTTTCCAGCTGGTCACGATCCTGTTGGATAGTCTTTCTCACTGTCCACTACACCCCTAAATCTTGGTGTCATCTGCAAATTTGTTGATCCAGTTAACCACATAAATAGAGTTACCTAGAAATGTATCTCTTTGTGGCAATAGCTGATCTACATAGTAACCTGAGCACTTTGGACCTAAATTTCAAAGGAGTAAATGTCAGAGCTAGAGTATATCACATAACTGCTACTATATTGCCCAATTACTGCTGCCAATTGGAGATGGATTGTTAAGTAACAGTACTATACATATATTTTACTAATCTAATCATGTAGAAGGCTAAGATCACCCAAAGAACACAAAACTCTGTGATAATAATCTGGATATAATGTGGCGAGGTGGAGATAAGTCTCTACCAAAGGAGGTGTGAGGTGCTCCTTCCCTCCGCTAGCCTGCAAGTCACCCTTGGGCAAGGTGTAGCACCTGCTCAGCCCCTGATCAGGGTCACGTGAAACCATGGTGGATGGTCGTATGAACAGCCGGTGCAGATCACAAGTCCTGATTGTACGACCATTGACGCCAGACAGACAATCTTTGATTGTATTGATAATGGCTGGGGTCACCCATCTTGTAAAGACACTGCCCAGAAGAAGGTGATCGTAAACTATTTCTGTGGAAAACTTTGCCCCAAGAACAATCATGGTCATGGAAAGACCATGATCACCTACATCATATGACATGGCATATAATGAGCAAAAATGGAGCACTACTCAAATCAGGCTAGTTCAAATTTTGCAATGAAATACAATAATACACAAAAACTGCTCTGGGTAAAACATTACTTTCTGGTTAAATAGACTGACTGAAAGTATAGCAGATGTAAGGTAGTATAATCTCTCATGATAACAAGTACTTTCCTTGTCTTTCATTTCTGTTTAGAGAGCTTTGGCCTTATTTGTCCTTAGGGTTACAGAAATACTATGCAAATGCAAATTGATATGGAAATAAGCCAAACTCAGCCACTATCTGTTTGAGCCCACACACAAAATGCTGGTGGAATGTAGCAGGTCAGGCAGCACCTATAGCGAGAAGCGCTGTCGACATTTGGGCCGAGACCCTTCATCAGGATTAACTGAAAGGGAAGATAGTAAGAGATTTGAAAGTAGTGGGGGGAGGGGGAAATGCGAAATGATAGGAGAAGACCGGAGGGGGTGGGATGAAGCTAAGAGCTGGAAAGGTGATCTGCAAAAGAGATACAGAGCTGGAGAAGGGAAAAGATCATGGGACAGGAGGCCTAGGGAGAAAGAAAGGGGGAGGGAGGAGCACCAGAGGGAGATGGAGAACAGGCAGAGTGATTGTGAGAGGGACAAAGAGAGAAGAAAAATAAAGGAGGGTATAGATAAATAAATAAGGGATGGGGTAAGAAGGAGAGGGGGCATTAACAGAAGTTAGAGAAATCAATGTTCATGCCATCAGGTTGGAGGCTACCCAGCCGGTATATAAGGTGTTGTTCCTCCAACCTGAGTGTGGCTTCATCTTGACAGTAGAGGAAGCCATGGATAGACATATCAGAATGGGAATGGGACGTGGAATTAAAATGTGTGGCCACTGGGAGATCCTACTTTCTCTGGCAGACAGAGCGTAGGTGTTCAGCGAAACGGTCTCCCAGTCTGCGTCGGGTCTCACCAATATATAAAAGGCCACACCGGACGCAGTATACCACACCAGCCGACTCACAGGTGAAGTGTCGCCTCACCTGGAAGGACTGTCTGGGGCCCTGAACGGTGGTGAGGGAGCAAGTGTAAGGGCAGGAGTAGCGAGTGTAAGGTGCTGCCTGGCCTGCTGCATTCCACCAGCATTTTGTGTGTGTTGCTTCAATTTCCAGCATTTGCAGAATTTCTTGTGTTGCACTATCCGTTTGAACTCAGTTGGGTGGGGGGAGGTCATGATTTTAAAGCACAAAGCAAATATCTGCAAGACCAAACAAAAAACTAAATATGCTGCAAGGACAAAGTTCAAAGCACATTTATCATCAAAATATGTATATTTTAGACAACCTTGAGATTTGTCTCCTTAAGGGCAGCCACAAAACAAAGAAACCCAGTAGAACCCACTAAAAAGATTGTCAAACACCCAATGTGCAAAAAATAAAACAAATCGTGCAAACAATAAAAAGAAAGCAAAAGGAATTTACAGCCGCAAGCCAGTCATCACAGCAGCTGGTCCAGGAGCCTCAGCTCAGTGCAGAGACAAGTAAAGCTTGCTGAGCAGCGAGCCGAACACCGGCCCCGACACCCTGACCTTTACGATATGGCCCGGCACATAAACTAGCTAAACATTGGGTCATTCTTCGCATTTGTACCTGGGACCTGCCGCTTCAATACACTCCTGGGCCTAGGCCATGCTGCCTTGATTTGGCCTACACTCGACCTTTCTAATTTGTCCTGGCACTTAAATGGGGCAAACATCGGCTTGTTCCTCGCACTCGGACCCTTGCCCCGCCACCTCAATTCACGCAATGCCGCAGCCATCCTGCATCTTCGAGACTTCGGTTCACACCACAAAAATGCCAGGTCAATGACGGTTCAAAAGCTCAACTCCAAAAGGGAAGTTACAGCAATCTTTTTCCAGAAAAATTGTGATTAATAGCGTAGTTAGTAGTTTTGTTCTCTGCCAGAAAGTCGTCGTCGTGTTTCACCAGCGCCATCTTAAACCATTAGGCTACTAGAGTATTAGCAATAAATTAATGCAGCTGCTACTTTTACAGGTAAAAGTAAACTACAACAACTTGTATTCAAAGTTCAAAGTAAATTTATTATCAAAGTTTGTATATGTCACCATATACAACCTCTCTTGCAGACATTCACAATAGAACAAAGAAATACAATAGAATCAATGAAAAACTACACAAGACTGACAAGCAACCAATGTGCAAAAGAAGATAATCTGCCACATACAAAAAATATAGTTGATTCCAGTTAATTGGGACACATCAGGACCAGTATATTTTGGCCCACTTAAATGGCTCCCTCAATTAGCCAAAGTTTCATGGAAATTGTTAAAATGGTATAAAAAAAAGACAAACTACTGTTTAACTGAGTAACAAATTATGTATTTAAATGAAAAACAGAACAAATTGGAACAACACCAATACTACTACAGTTCTATAAAACTGTGTATTAGTTCCTAATAGTTATTGACAGAGGAATTCATCCAGTGTACACTACCCTGTCTTATCATTCGATAAGGTGCCACATAGGAGATTGGTGAGTAAAATCAGAGCTCATGGCATTGGGGGCAGGGTTTCAACATGGATAGAAAACTGGTTGGCAGATAGAAAGCAAAGGGTAGCGGTGAATGGGTGTTTCTCGGACTGGCTGGAGGTGACTAGTGGGGTACCACAGGGCTCTGTATTGGGACCACAGCTCTTTACGATTTATGTCAATGATTTAGATGAGGGCATTGAAAACTATATCAGCAAGTTTGCTAACGATACTAAACTGGGTGGCAGTGTGACATGCGAAGAGGACGTTAGGAGAATACAGGGAGACTTGGATAGGCTGAGTGAGTGGGCAGATACTTGGCAGATGTCATTCAATGTGAATAAATGTGAAGTTATCCACTTTGGAAGCTGGAACAAGAGGGCAGAGTATTGTCTGAACGGTGTCGAGTTAGGTAAGGGAGAAATGCAAAGAGACCTAGGAGTCCTAGTTCACCAGTCAATGAAGGTGAATGAGCAAGTGCAACAGGCAGTGAAGAGGGCAAATGGAATGTTGGCCTTTGTTACAAGGGGAATTGAATACAAGAGCAAGGATGTTCTTTTGCATTTGTACAGGGCCCTGGTGAGACCACACCTGGAATATTGTGTACAGTTTTGGTCTCCAGGTTTAAGGAAGGACATTCTGGCAATTGAGGAAGTGCAGCGTAGATTCACTAGGTTGATTCCTGGGATGACAGGGCTGTCTTACGCAGAGAGATTGGAGAGGTTGGGCTTGTACACGGTGGAATTGAGGAGATTGAGAGGGGATCTGATTGAAACGTTTAAGATAATTAGAGGATTTGATAGGATTGAGGCAGGAAATATGTTCCAGATGTTGGGAGAGTCCAGTACCAGAGGGCATGGATTGAGAATAAGTGGTCAGTTATTTAAAACAGAGTTGAGGAAGAGCTTCTTCTCCCAGAGAGTTGTGGAGGTGTGGAATGCACTGCCTCAGAAGACGGTGGAGGCCAATTCTCTGGATGCTTTCAAGAAGCTGGATAGATATCTGATGGATAGGGGAATCAAGGGATATGGGGACAAGGCAGGGACTGGGTATTGATAGTGAATGATCAGCCATGATCTCAGAATGGCGGTGCAGACTCGAGGGGCCGAATGGTCTACTTCTGCACCTATTGTCTATTGTCTTTTGATTGACTATAAAAGAACAAAATCAGTGCAGATGCCTGGTACAGGTAATAGACTGCCTTTATACAATGCTTTTGACGATTGCATCCTCCATATCTTCATTTTCATTGTCACATTCAAGATGATTGTCGATACCCTGAAATTCTTAGAAGTTCCTAACTTGTTGAAGTAATGAGTTCGTTTCATTTTCATTCCCGGCCGTTTCAGCCATCTCCAAGCCTGAATTCTTGAAATCACAGTGAGCAAAACCATAGCAGTTGTCCTCCTGCTTATTTCTCACCAACTATTACTGACAAAAATCACTGCTTTTTGAACACAAACACACGCAACTCGCTATGTTAAACCCATTCGCTCTAAACACGGTGCAGTGTCTAACAGCCACACAAGTTCACATGATAGACGCTAGTTAGAAACTGTTCAGCAACAGTCTCCTGTCCCAATTAAGTGGCACAGTATCCCAAATAAACAAAGGGAATCCTGGTAATTTTCTCAATTAGACTTTGTTCTTTAAAGAGTTGGCCCAAATAAGTGGCTGCCCTGATTAACCAATAGCCCAATTAATCAGAATCCACTGTATATATAAGCAAACAAACAAACAAGTACCACTGAGAACATGAGTTGAAAATGAATCCATAGGGTCAGGAATCAAGAGTTGAGGTGACCAAACAAAACCAAATACACTGCAAGTACCAACAGTATTAGCCCATAAACGAATGCAGCAACTGCTTTTACAGGTAGAAGGAAATGATAACTTGAATTTTTATTTTATTTATTTCTTTACTTATTGGGGTACAGCGTGGAGTAAGTCCTTCTAGCTCTTCAAGCCATGCTGCCCAGCAACCCCCAATTTAATCCTAGCCTAATCATGGGACAAGTTACAATACCGATTAACCTACCAACCGTTACGTCTTTGGACTATGGGAGGAAACCAGAGCACTTGGAGGAAACCCACACGATTACAGGGAGAATATACAAACTTCTTACAGGCAGTGGCGGGATGTATAACAAGTACAAAATATGAGGTCATTTGAAGAGCTTCTTTGGATCTAGCTGGGGAGAAAAGAGCGCAGCTGCCAACAGCTGATCCACAGTGGAGATGCCCTGGAAGAGGACATTATGATCAATCTGTTAAAGACCCTCAACTAAATGGAAAACACTTGTGACTAAGCTATCATCACAGCAATAATGTTTCATCATTATTTTCATGGTGTACTCTCTATTAAAAGCTCTCTTCTGACATTCACCTTCTTCAGTATAGTTAACCTACCACTATAAACTGTCAATTCTAGTTCACGTCACATTCTTCATATCTACTAGCAATCATGCTAAAGAAATGAGAGTTCTTTTTTTTAGAGATACAGCATGGCAACAGGCCCTTCCAGCCCAAATACACACACGTGACCAACTAATCTACTAATCGGAATATGGGAGGCAACCAGAGCACTGGGAGAAAACCCACATGGTTACGGAAAGAACGTACAGACTCCTTACAGTAGCAGAACTGAAACCTGGTCTCTGGTGCTGGAATTGCATTATGCTATGTGCTATACTACCATGTCACTCCTTAGGACTTTCTAAGGAAAATCCTTGGAACTTTCTTCTAAGGAAAAAGTAAAAATATTCACTAAGGGCTAAACTGGTCTTTGTTAACAGAGATAATAACCAAAACTTTACAGTAAACCTGTACAGAAAACAATTCTGTCCTAGTTAGAATATTCTAGGCACCACATAATATCAGTTTTGGAAATGACTGATGGATTTTATTGAAGTGGTGCTTTGGAGAATCTGGGATGCTTCTCCTTCGAGCAGCGATTACATGTGATGAAGGGTGTGAATCAATGTTCCCTCTAATTGTTTTAACAGCAGCTTGGACCAACCATTGCTCTGAACAGGAAATTTTTACACAGCCTGAAAACTGCATGGCACTTCAAATGTTTATGTAAAAGAAAATTCCAGATAAGTGGCTAAGAGCACAGGAGAACTTCAGTTACTGCGCAGCTTAGAGAGAACAGTGGTGAATTAAAAGGAAAATGTTTCTAATACTTGTCGATAATAATTGGAACGTAGCCTTCTTTTGCGTGAAACTATTTTAGCAATCTATCAGAAACACTCAATACATGTGAGACCATAAGATAATAAGACAAAGGAACAGAATTAAGCCATTCATCCCATCGTCGGCTCCGCCATTCCTTCATGGCTGATTTATTATTCTTTTCAACCCCATTTTCCTGCCTTCTTCCTGTAACTCTCGACACCCTGACTAATCAAGAATCTATCAACCTCCGCTTTAAATATACCCAATGACTTGGCCTCAGAACTGTCTGAATTAATTCCACAGATTCATCATCCTCCAGCTATAGATATCCTCTTCAACTCTACTAAAGGATTGTCCTTGTACTCTGAGGCTGTGCCTTCTGGTCTTGGACTCCCCCACACCAAGAAACATTCATGTCTACTCTGTCTAGGCCTTTTTAATAGGTCTCAATGAGATTCCACCCCCTCCCCCATTCTTCTAGAGTCCAATGAATACAGGCCATCAAACGCTCCTCATATGTTAACCCTGTCATTCCTGGGATCATTTTCGTGACCCACTTCTGGACCCTCTTAGATCAGGGGCCTAAAACTACTCACAATACTTCAAATGCGGTCTGACCAATCCATAAAAAGCATATAATGGCCATTCTTCATAATGACCATGCATCTTGGTGAAGTGAAATGAAACCAGCTGAAACTATTAGGTGAGCCAAAAATACAAAAGTCACAATCTTTAGAAACAAGAGTCTTCCATTTATCAACCATGATGGTCAAAAATTCAATAAAACATAGACTGGATTTTGTGAACATTTCATTTCTTAGCATTAATAATTAAACTGCTAATAGTCCTATTGTTAAACTATATGGAGCTTCCATCTCAGTTCTGTTATTGTTGGCTGCATTCTGAAAGGAACAAAACCTACAGCCAGAAACCTGACCCACATTCTATTCACCTTGTGATTCATTCAGAATCACCTTGCTCCTCTATTTAAATGGGTTTCTGTAAATATTCAACCTTCAGGCAAAAATTTAGAAAATCCTCACGTGAACATTTTCAATCGTAAAGGAATACATTTAATAGCCAAGTGGTATGCAACTCACAAACACAACATGCACAGAGAATGCTCAAATCTAAATGCTCACAGAGGGATCAGAAGTGGAGAGAGTGAGCAATTTCAAGTACCTAGGTGTTAAGATCTCTGAGGATTTAACCTGGTCTCAACATATCGATAAGCTGTAAAGAAGGCAAGACAGCAGCTATACTTCATTTGGAGTTTGATGAGATTTGGTTTGTCACCTAAAATACTCGAAAACTTCTACAGATGCACTGTGGAGAGCATTCTGACAGGCTGCATCACTGTCTGGTATGGGGGGGGGGGAGAGGGGGAGCTACTCCACAGGATTGAAAGAAGCTACAGAAAGTTGTTAAATTAGTCAGCTCCGTCTTGGCACTAGCCTCCGTAGCATCCAAGACACCTTCAAGGAGTGGTGCCTCAGAAAGGCCACATCCATTATCAAGGACCCCCATTACCCAGAACATGCCCTCTTCTCATTGCTACCATCAGGAAGGAGGTACAGAAGCCTGAAGGCACACACTCAATAATTCAGGAACAGCTTCTTCCCCTCTGCCATCTGATTCCTAAATGGACATTGAATGAATGAACACTATGTCACTTTCTTTTAATAATATTTCTGTTTTGCACTATTTTTAATTTAACTATACACACACACACACACATTTATATATAATTACTGTAATTGACTTATTTATTTTTTCTATATTATCATGTATTGCACTGCAGCCACTAAGTTAACAAATTTCATGGCACATGCCGGTGATATTAAACCTGATTATGATTCTGATCCTGATTCTAAAATAAGACCATTAGTTACAGGAGCAGAATTAGGCCATTTGGCCCATCGAGTCTGCTCAGCCATTTCATCATTGCTGACCCATTTCCCTCTCAGCACCAACTTCCTGCCTTCGCCTCCCTTCTCCTCATAACCCTTTATGCCCTGACTAATCAAGAATCTGAATGATATAAAGATTTATAAAAATCTTGAAAGGTATTATTAATTTCTTTATGATCAGTAGTTAAATTACCGTCTGATTTGCGAATTTTAATAATTTGTCGCTTAGTCGAGATAGCCTTTAATTGATTAGCTAACAGTATACCAGTACGGTCACTATGAATATAAAATTGAGCCCTGGTCCTAATTAATTGATTTTCAATTGAAGAAGATAATAGTAAACTATGTTCCATTTGAAGCTCAACTCTCTTCTTATAAAGTTCTTTGGTAGGAGTCACGGAATAAATCTTATCAATTTCCTTAATTTTATCCACCAATAAAGCAATATCTAAATATCTTTGTTTTCTTTTACCAACAGAATATGAGATAATTTGACCACGAATAAAAGCCTTAAAAGAGTCCCAAAGTATTCCTCTGTCGATTTCTTCAGTACAGTTTGTAGAAAAGAACAAGTCAATTTGCTGTTTTATATAAGTAATAAATTCTGGGTCTTGAAGCAAAGTAGCGTTAAGTCTCCAAGATCTGGTGTTATTGGAATAGTCCGAAATCTTAATAGATAACTTCAAAGGTGCATGATCCGAAATAGTAATAGAATCATATTTACAATCAATAACATCCGTTAATAACCGATGATCAATAAGAAAATAGTCAATTCTAGAGTAGCTATGATATACATGTGAAAAAAAAGAAAATTCTTTATCTTTAGGGTTCAAAAACCGCCATATTTCTGTAATTCCCGAGTCAACCAAAAATGAATTAATAAGTAGGGCTGATCTATTCGGAAGAGTGCGAATAGGTTTAGATCTATCCATCGAAGGATTCAAACAACAATTAAAATCTCCACCCATTATCAACATATATTCATTTAGATTAGGAAGAGAGGTAAATAAACGTCTAAAAAATTCAGGGCAATCAAAGTTTGGAGCATAAATATTAACTAGAACAACTTTCCGATGGAAAAGTAAACCAGTTATCAACAAAAATCTACCCTGTGGGTCAGAGATAATTTCATGATGTGTAAACGATATTGAGGGATCTATAAAAATAGACACACCCCTAATTTTGGCGGTACAATTCGAATGAAATTGTTGACCCTTCCAGAACCTAAAAAAACGTTGATTATCCTCCCTCCTGATATGGGTCTCCTGTGCAAAGATAATATTAGCATTCAGTCTATGGAATACTTTAAATATTTTTTTGCGTTTAATCGGATGATTTAAACCATTAGTATTCCAGGAGATAAAGTTAACAGATCTATCCATCATACCAATATTAATTGTGTGTATCATAAAAGGTTAAAAAGACACATAACCCACAATTCAGGAAGGAGGAAAATTGATTCAGGAGCAGCCGGAGAACATGACACCTCAACAATATTAGTAATTTAAAGTCGGCCCATAAACTAAAAGCAAAAAAATAAAAAGCAAAAGCGTGAAAAAAGATCCCTACCCCCTCCCCCCACCCTTCGAAAAAAAGCCAAGCGGCAGGCGCATAATCTAATACTAATATTACCCCCATTTCAAAATGGCAGCTCTATAAAAAAAAGATTAGAAGAAAACTATATATCACCCAAATTAAAATATAGAGTTGCAAAAAAAAATATATATCAATCAGAATAATAAAAAAAAACTAATATAATACAACAATCATTAATAAAAAAAAGGTATAAACGTCAAAATTTAAAAGTGTAATATACCTTTAAAAAAAAAATCCCATATTCAAATACAAGATGACGTTTCAAGAGCAAAGACTTATGGGAAGAAGAAACGCCATTTTGAAAAAGCCATATTACTAAATACAAAAGTGAGTTCAGCGATCTGTTAAAAAACAAAATAACATTTAAAAAAAAAGGGATATAATAAACAGTACAACATATATATAAAAAAAAACTAAAAATCCAAAACATTCGTCCCATATCTGAGTACAGGCAAACAGATAAATGCTTGTAAAAAACAGAATCTTACGGGAAAAATAAACATCTTAAAAAAAAGATAAATCATTAATGCAAAATATAAATGTATATAACCAAAACAGAAAGAAAAAAAAGAATATTATCAAAGTTAAAAAAAAACATCTATAAACAATGATGCTAGTAAAAAAAACCGGACCCATAGATCAAAAAATAAAAAGTTATAACCCAACTTCATAGGTTAAAACTTAAAATAGAAAGATATCCTCTCTCCGAAAAATCTTCCACATAACACATAGTTCAAGTTGCAGTAGAAGATCGAAATTCTTCAACAAATTTCTTCGCTTCTTCCGGAGTGTTGAAAAATCGTTGACTGTTGTCGGGCAGCACAATTCTAAGCTTCGCTGGATACATTAAAGCTTGTCTAAGTCCGATCGAATGAATCTCTGCCATCACTGGTTTAAAAGCGATCCTGGCTTTCATTACTTCAAAAGAATAATCCTCAACAATTCGAAATTGAAAGTTTTTGTAGGAAATCATACCTTTTTTACGAGCTAATCGAATTAGAAGCTCTTTCTCACGAGGATAATGAAGGCGAACAATCACCGCTCGTGGTTTATCACGCACAGACGAAAACCTCGCAACTCTGTGAGCGCGGTCGATAACAGGTTTAGTTTGCAAACCTTCATCACCGAAAATTTCCCATAGTAAATTAGAGAAAAATTCAGTTAAATCACCGGACTCAACTTTTTCGGAAAACCCGATAATACGCAAATTCTGTCTGCGAGATCGATTTTCGAGATCAGAAATTTTAAACTTATACTGATCTACAGTCTTAAGAGTCGATTGTACCTTCTTATCCAACACTTCAATTGTACGTACTTTTTCAACAATTAATTTTTCAAGAGTCGCCAACTTATCTTCATGCCGCTGAATAACCGATGCCTGCGACTGAAACTTAGTATCAAGCGATTTAACAGCTCCTTCAAGTTCAGACATTTTCGTGGTAAACGTGTTTTCCAAACTTGCCATTTTACTTTCCAAACTTGCCATTTTACTTTGCAGCTTGTTATCCAAACCTGCAAGTTTAGTGTCCAGAAGATTAGAAATTGTTTCAACAGATAAAGGCTCCTTAGACGATTTCTTACTTGTAGCCATTTTAAGTTCGGCAAAGTTAGATCAAATATAGTTTTAAAAGAAAAAAAAGTCAATCGAAAATATCAACTCATTTGATTAAATTCGAAAAGATTAGATTAAAGGGTGATTATAGTTAGAAAAGTGAAGAGCGCCTAAAAGGCAGATGTTTAGGTCGCCATCTTGAAACTCCACCCCAATCAAGAATCTATCAACTGCCTTAAATATACCCAATGACTTGGCCTCCATAACCGCCTATGACAAAGAATTCCACAGATTAACCACTCTAATTCCTCCTCATCTCCATTCTAAAAGGACATCACTCTAGTCTAAGGCTGTGTCCTCTGGTACTTTACTCCCTCACCATAAAGCTCAATAACTCTATCAGAATCAAAATCAGGTTTATTATCTTGACAAGGCTGTTTGCTTAGCCCCCTTGTCTACTTGCTTTATACTTAAGACTGCGTGGCTAAGCACAGCTCTAATCCCATACTTAAATTTGCCAACAACACCACTGTTGTTGATTGAATCAAAGGTTGTGATGAATCAGCATATAGGTTAGAGATGCCACTCCTCATTGGAGGATCAGAGGTGAAGAAGATCATCGTTAAATTCCTCAGTATTATCATTTAAGTGGACGTGTCCAGTACATCAGGGCCATAACAAAGAGGCATGGCAGCAAAATTTTGGCATGTCATCTAAAACTTTGATAAACTTCAATAAATGTGTGGTGGAGAGTATACTGACTGGCTGCATCATAGTCTGGTATGGGAACAATGCCTTTGAATGGAAAAGTGGCATATGGCCCTGTCCACCAAGGATAAAACCTTCTCCACCACTGAGCACACTCACAAGGAGTGCTGTTGCAGGAAAGCAGCATCCATCATCAGGGACTCCCACAATCCAGGCCAGGCTCTCTTCTCTCTGCTGCCATCAGGAAGAAGGTACAGGAGCCTCAGGACTCACACCACCAGGTTCAGGAACAGTTATTACCCCTCAACCATCAGGAAGGAGGTACAGAAGCCTCAGAAATCACACCACCAGGTTCAGGAACAGTTATTACCTCTCAACCATCAGGCTCTGGAACCAAAGGGGATAACTTCATTCAACTTCACTTGTCCCATCATTAAAATGTTCTCACAACCTATGGACTTACTTTCAAGGACTCTTTGTGTCATGTTCTCAAAATTTATTGCTTGTTTATTATTTATTTTGTTTGTTCTTTCTTTTGTATTTGCATAATTTGTTGTCTTTAGCACACTGATTATTTGTCAGTCTTGCCGTGTGCTGCTTTTCATTGATTTTTGTCGTTCTTTGTACTTACTGCAAATGCCCACAAGGAAATGAATCTCAGGGTTACATATGGTGACATGTAGGTACTTCAATGATAAATTTACACTGAAATTAACAAATGTCATGAAATTTGTTGTTCTGCAGCATCTGTACAGTGCAATACATAAATATACTGTAAATTATAATAGTAAACACACACACACACACACACACACACACACACATACTACTGTGCAAAATTCTTAGGTACATATATAGAGCTAGGGAGCCTAAGACTTTTGCACAGTACTGTATTTATCAATGTGCAAGTTTGTAAATCTGGCGGAAGCAAAGGATGTTGGGAATGTCGGGAATTGCGGGAGGGGTGTGGGACAGGTGGGAGGGAAGGAGTGCCAGGAGCGGAGGGGTGGTGCAGATGCAGACATGACCCGTCCTGAGACACCAGGCAAGGTAATTTGATTCCAAACAATCAGCTTATTGATCATTACAGAATGATTCTCTGATACTTCCCACTCCCTCCCCTCTCCCTTTCCCTTTTCCAAACCATGATTCCCCTCTCCCTGCCCCCTTCCCACTCCCAGTCCACAATAGAGACCCAGATCAGAATCAGGTTTATCATCACTCACATATGGCATGAAATTGGTTTTTTTTGTAGCAGCAGTACAGTGCAATACATAAAATCACTACAGTACTGTGCAAAGTCTTAGGTACCCTAGCTATATATATACATAACACTATAGCACAAGACTGTATATAAAATATAGTAAACACATAGCAGGGCAGCAATAGAGCAAAAATAGTGAGGTTGTGTACATGGGTTCATTACTATAGTAGCTGACTGATTTTCTTTTTGACAATATTTTCCTCACCACCCTTTAAGCCTGTCTTATTTGAGGATGCTTATGTGAGAATGCTGTTCTTGGACTACAGTTCAGCATTCAACACCATCGTTCCCTCCAGGCTCAACAAGAATCTCAGAGACCTCGGCCTTCACCCTGCCTTGTGCAGCTGGATCCTGGACTTCCTGTCAGATTGCCGGCAGGTGGTAAAAGTGGGCTCCCTCACCTCCACCCCTCGGACTCTCAACACAGGAGTCCCTCTGGGCTGTGTACTGAGTCCCCTCCTTTACTCTCTGTATACCCATGACTGTGTCACCATTTACAGCTCCAATCTGCTAATTAAATTTGCAGACAACACTACATTGATTGGCCTTAACTCAAACAATGATGACACACTGGTGTCTAGAAAACAACCTTTCCCTCAATGTCACGAAAACAAAGGAGCTGGTTCTGGATTACAGGAGGAATGGAGACAGATAACCCCTATTGACATCAATGGATCTGGGGTTGAGAGGGTGAACAGCTTTAAGTTCCTTGGCATCCACATCACCAAGGACCTCACGTGGTCTGTACACTCCAGCAGTGTGGTGAAAAGGGCACAACAGTGCCTCTTTCACCTCAGATGGTTGAGGAAGTTTGGCAAGAACTTCCTACAGGAGCACAAATGGGAGCATCCTGACTGTCTGCATCACCGCCTGGTATGGGAACTGTACTTCCCTCAATTGCAGGACTCTACAGAGAGTGGCGTGGTCAGCCCAGTGCATCTGTAATTGTGAACTTCTCATGATTCAGGACATTTACAAGGACAGGTGTGTAAAAAGGGCCCGAAGGATCATTGGGAACCCAAGTCATCTCAACCATAATCTATCAAAACTGCTACCATCCAGGAAACGGTACCGCAGCATAAAAGCCAGGACCAACAGGCTCCGGGACAGCTTCTTCCACCAGGCCATCAGACTGACCAACTCACACTAATTTGAGTGTACTCTATATTACATTAACTGTTCTAGTTATTATAAATTATTATGATTGCACATGGCACAATCAGACGGAGATGTAACATAAAGATTTTTACGCCTCATGTATGTGAAGGATGTAAGAAATAAAGTCAATTCAATTCAAATCAATTTTACCACAGCTCTTATCCACAGGAAAATCTCAGATAAATGTAAGTTAACACTTTAGTTGCCCTACATACTGACGTAATCAGAGTCTTGCAATATAGGGATGTTCAAGATCCAGGTTCACAAGCTGATCTGTTAAAATGCAAGTAAAAAAATCAATTATATACAACTTAAATATACAATGTCTTTTTATATCCAAAGAAATAACACCTCCCTCAGGAATGACTTGCTCCTTTAGGACAAAATTCATTGTACAAAGATGCAGATAGTTTAGAGCATCAAATTATGATGAAAAAAAGAAGGGACTGGATCTGACAGTGGTGGTGGATGAGTTCAAAACTGGCTGAACAAGTCTCACCAATTGTACAAGCAAGAAACAAGCTGAAATTTGCACCTGCCAAGAAACATGCATTCTCGTCGTGAAGCAGGGTTTTGGCAGTGAAACGTTGACTGTTTATTCATTTCCATAGATGCTGAGTTCCTCCGGTGTGTTGCGTTGGATTTCCAGCATCTGCATGATTGGTACTCATGCCATCAGGTTGGAGGCTACCCACCTGTGTAAAACTAGTGGATATAAATTTAAAATGAGAACGAGAGGCTTAAAGGGGATCTGTAAAGAGCTGCCAGTGGACGAAGTGGAGGGAGGAACATTGTGACAGATCAGAAGCATCTGAACAGGTACTTGAATGAGCAAGGCATAGTGGGATAAGGGACTAATCAGGTAACTGGGATTACTACAGATAGGAACGATAGCATAGATGTAATGAGCTGAAGGGCCTTTAAGTCCACGTCTCAATATTGCACATAGAAGTTTTTCCCAATGTCACACCCAAAACACCTAGATCTAAATCTTTAATTCAATCAGTAGTTAACAGAAATACTTTCTCTCTACCTGCCCCATCAAAGCTTTTTAAAAGTCCCATAATCAAATCAATCTTCGACCTTCCAAATTCCAGTAACTGTTTATTGCTTTATTTTAGATCCATCCTCTCATTTCTTTTAACTTATTCTCAATCTAACCCACCAAACACATAAGATAAAGAACATAACATCAATTATATCAATACAATATTTCCCCAAGAACTCACAATCGTTAATCCACCTTCTGATCTTCAAAAGGCCATGCCTCAAAATAAACTGTACCCATCATGAAGGACCCTCCACCACCCAGGTGTCTACACCTTTGCCACCCCTCCCTGCTGGCCCTAGCACTTCTTCTCTGGCAACTGTACCACACCCCTACCGCGGTTTTCCACCCTCAGCATTCACAACATCCATAGCAAATTTGTGAATCTGGTGGGAGCAAAGGATATTGGGAATGGCAAGGGTGGAGCACTGAGGGAGGAGTGAGGGGCAGGTGGCAAAGAAGGAATGCCAGGGGAAGGTGGCGAGGGGGTGCAGTCACACCCAGCCCTGAGACACCAGTCAAGGTCATTTGATTCCAAACAATCGGTTTATTGATCATTACAGAATGTCTCTCTGGTGCTTCCCACTCCCTCCACTCTCCCTTCCCCTTTTCCGAACCATGATTCCCCTCTCCCTGCCCCCTTCCACTCTCAGTCCACAATAGAGACCCAGATCAGAATCAGGTTTATCATCACTCACACGTCATGAAATTTGGTTTTTTTTGTGGCAGCAGTACAGTGAAATACATAAAATTACTACAGTACAGTACTATATATAGTTGCAAGAAAAAGATTGTGAACCCTTTGCAACTATCTGGTTTTCTGCATTAAGTTAAAAAGTTAAAATCTGCCCAGAGCCTTATAAGCTCATCAGGCTGGTGCTTATGCCGGTTTCCATGGCATGAAGCGACTGAAAGTACGAGACTCCATCCCCCCAGCGGATAGGACACCAGTCTATCGCGAGGTTAACCCCCCCCCAGCATTTTGCCATTACCCATTTTCAGCTGGGCGGACGGGAGTAATGTGTGGTTAAGTGCCTTGATCAAGAACGCAACAAGTGCCTTGGCTGGGGTTCAAACTCACGACCTTCAGATCACTAGTCCAACGCCTTAACCACTTGGCCACACGCCACACGTTTTCTGCATTAATTACTCATAAAATGTGGTCTGATCATCTAAGTCACAATAATAGACAAACACAATCTGCCTGAATCAATAATGCACAAATAATTGTACTACTTCTGGTCAATACTCAGTACACCATTTAAACAATCACAGTCTAGGTTTAAAAAAAGTATGTGAACCTCTGGGGTAATGCTTTCTACAAAAGTTATTTGGACTCAGGTGTTCCAATCAATGAGATGTGATTGGAGGTGTGGGTTGTAGAGGTGCCCTGCCCTATAAAAAACACACAGGTCAGGTTACTGACAGAGCCTGTTCTTCTCAAGAAAGATCTGTTTATGTGCACCTTGCCTCGATCAAAACTACTTACGGAGGACCTTAGAAGAATTGTAGAGGTGCATGAAGCTGGAAAAGGCTACAAATGCATTTTTAAAGACCTGAGGGTTCATCAGTCCACAATAAGAGTATTTGTCTACAAATGGAGGAAATTCAGTCCTGTTGCTACTCTCCCTGGGAGTGGGAGTGGGCATTCTGCAAAGATCACACCAATAGCACAACATACAATGCTGAAGGAGATGAAAGGGAGCCCAAGGGTAACAGCAAAAGACCTGCAGAAAAGCCTGTTCATTTGTCCAATAGTCAGAATGCTCTTCTACACCTGTAGAAGTTTGCTAGAGTCTTTGGTGACATACTAAATCTTCTCAAACTCCTAATGAAATATACCTGCTAGCATTTCAAAGGGCCAAATAGGACTGAATATAGCATATCATCTTTTGGTTGTTTCAACAGGGCAGAACTAGAGGCTTTGTGCATTTTATCCACATTCTGCTAATGTAAGTAATGGGTCCAGAGGAAATCTGCAGATAATTCCAAAAAACATGTAGTTCTTTTCCTTCCAATGTTTCCTTTCTCTAAGATGTTAAATGACTATAACTATTATCATTTGGTAGCCAAAATCCCTGGACCTCAACAGAAAAATGTGAAGATCACCTGTCAAATTCCTCAGATTCCTCAATAAAAACTTTCAGGAATGCAATTAACTATACAAACAGTGCAAGGAATCTTTAAATATGGGATCTATCCTGAATTCGCACTGGTCATCTGGTAAGAATTTCTCAACTACATGCTCAAATTCATAACAGGATGAACAGAGTACAGAAACTTCACACAAGTAATAAGATAATTCTCCAATTATTATAGCACGTATCTACTACACAGAGTTATAGAGCACCACAGCACAGAAAGAGGCCCTTTAGCCATCATTCTCCCTATTCCCATCGACCTGCATCGGACCATAGTCTTCCCTACCCCTACTATCCAAACTTCTCTTAAATATTGAAATTGAGCTCGCCATTTCCACTGGCAGCTCGTTCCACACTCTCACCACTCTCTGAGTGAAGAAGTTCCCCTTCATATTGCCCTTAAGCATTTCTTTTTTTTTGTAATTTATTTTTATTGAAGTTCATCATCAAACATTTCCATAAGATGTATTTCAGACATTGTACATATATATCATATAATCATATATATCACAAATCTCCACATAGTATTTATCTGAGGTATACACTTATAGAATATAAGAGCGGAGAGAAAAAAACAAGCAAAAGGAAAGAACTATATAGAAGTAGGGGGTGATTTTTTTTACAACATATTCATTGATTTGTGAGAATAAAATCAGGCCTATGAGGCATTATGCAGTTAAACCATATTTCCCAGTATGAATCAAATTGTTCCAGCTTATGATTAACAGATGCTGTTATCTTCTCCATTTTGTAAATGTCCTTTGTAATTTCCATCCATGCATTTAAAGTTGGGATCTCCTGTGATAACCATTTCCTAGTAAGGATTTTTACCAGCCTCCAACAATATATTCATTAAATATTTATCTCTTTTCAACCATTCTTGAGGTATATATCCAAAATATATGGTTGTGGCGACCCATTTCCTAGCGTATCCGAACCGATTCACAATTAGATAGCCTACGGGGGTTTGCGAGCACAGAGCTTTGGAGCCTCTGCGCCATGGGGGGCCGGTTGACAGAGGCTTAAAAGTGAGGCTGAAGTTTTCGAATAAAGTTTTTTCCTTCGACTGCAGTTACCGACTCCGTGTCGTAATTTTAGCGCTGCGTGTAGCACACCGCTACAATTGGTGACCCCGACGGTCCAAACGATTTTTGGACCAGAAATGACCGACGCCGCCTCTGTTCATGCGGTTTCGTTGAAACTGCCAGGTTTCTGGACACAGCGCCCGGACCTATGGTTCCAGCAAGCCGAAACCCAATTCCACGTTCGCCAGATCACCTCAGAAGACACCCGCTACTACTACGTGGTGAGCTCCCTCGACCAGGACACAGCGGCCCAGGTCGCGGAGTTTGTACAGTCGCCCCCGGCAGACGGCAAGTACACGGAATTCAAAGCCCTGCTCCTCAGGACTTTCGGACTCTCACGGCGCGAGCGGGCTGCCCGTTTACTGCACCTGGATGGCTTGGGCGACATACCTCCATCGGCTTTAATGAATGAGATGTTGTCTCTGGCCGACGGACACACATGCCTCATGTTTGAGCAGGCATTCCTGGAGCAGCAGCCCGAGGACATACGCCTGCTGCTGTCCGACGCGGATTTCAGTGACCCCCGGAAGGTGGCAGCCCGGGCGGACTTGCTGTGGAATGCCAAAAAGGTGAGCGGGGCGTCCATCGCACAGATCACCCAGCCACGCTCCCGGCAGCAAACCAGTCCAGGCCCGGCCGCAGAGCCCGCCAACCCCCGGCCCAATGAACACTGGTGCTTCTACCACCAGCGGTGGGGCGCAGAAGCCCGCCGTTGTCGCCCGCCCTGCAAGTTCCCGGGAAACGCCAGGGCCAGCCGCCGCTGATGGCTACGGCGGCTGGCCATCGGGATAGCCTCCTGTATGTGTGGGATAGAAGGTCGGGACGCCGGTTTTTGGTCGATACTGGGGCTGAGATCAGCATTTTACCTCCGACGAGTTACGACACCCGCAGCAGGGCACCGGGTCCCCCCCTGAGGGCCGTGAATGGCAGCACCGTAAGGACCTATGGTACCCGTCAGGTGCAGCTACAGTTCGGCTCCAGCCAGTTCACGTGGGACTTCACACTGGCCGCCGTAGCCCAACTGCTTCTGGGTGCGGATTTTTTGTGGTTTCACAGCCTACTGGTCAACCTGCCCAGGAAGAGACTGGTACACGCTGAGACCTTTCAGACGTTCTCCCTGGGTGCAGCCCAGTTGCCAGCCCCTCACCTCGGCTCCATCACGCTGTCCGACAACGACTTCACCAGGGTCCTGGCGGAGTTCCCATCGGTTCTGGCACCACAGTTCACAGCGGCCATGCCCAGGCACGGCGTACAGCACCACATCCCGACCCAGGGACCACCCCTCCATGCCCGTGCTCGGCGGCTTCCCCCGGACAAGCTCCGACTGGCGAAGGAGGAGTTCCAGAGGATGGAGGAATTGGGGATCATCCGGCGGTCCGACAGCCCATGGGCCTCCCCCCTGCACATGGTGCCCAAAGCGACGGGGGGCTGGAGACCATGCGGCGACTACCGCAGGCTGAACGAGGCTACCACACCGGACTGCTACCCTGTGCCGCACATTCAGGACTTTGTAGCAAACCTGCACGGCGCACGGATCTTCTCCAAGGTAGATCTCGTCCGGGGATACCATCAAATCCCGATGCATCCTGACGACGTCCCCAAAACGGCTCTCATCACCCCTTTCGGCCTTTTCGAGTTCCTCCGCATGCCGTTCGGCCTGAAGAATGCCGCACAGACGTTCCAGCGGTTAATGGACGCGGTGGGACGGGACCTGGATTTCGCGTTCATCTATCTGGATGACATCCTCATAGCCAGCGGCAGTCGTCAGGAGCATCTGTCCCACCTCCGTCAACTCTGCACCCGACTGAGTGAGTACGGTCTTACAATCAACCCCGCCAAATGCCAGTTCGGACTCAATACCATTGACTTCCTGGGCCACAGGATTACTAAAGACGGGGCAACCCCTCTGCCCGCTAAGGTAGATGCGGTCCGCCACTTTCCCCGACCCACCACGATCAAAGGCCTTCAGGAATTCGTAGGTATGGTCAATTTCTACCGCCGCTTCCTCCCTTCAGCTGCCCGGATCATGCGTCCCCTGTTCGCCCTGATGTCGGGTCCGAGCAAGGACATTACCTGGGACGAGGAGTCCGCCGCCGCTTTCGTTCAAACGAAGGAGGCTTTAGCGGACGCCGCAATGCTAGTACATCCCAGAATGGACACCCCTACCGCCCTCACAGTGGACGCATCAAACACGGCAGCCGGTGGGGTGCTGGCGTTTTTCAGCAAACACCTGCGGCCACCCGAGCTCAAGTACAGTGCTTTCGACCGGGAACTGTTGGCGCTCTACCTGGCAATCCGGCATTTCAGGTACTTCCTAGAAGGTCAGCCCTTCACCGCGTTCACGGACCACAAACCGCTTACCTTTGCGTTTAAGAAAGCATCCGACCCCTGGTCGTCCCACCAGCAACGCCACCTGTCCTACATCTCTGAATACACGACGGATGTCCGGCACGTCTCGGGTAAGGACAATGTCGTGGCGGATGCGCTCTCTCGCCCTACCGTTCATGCCCTTTCCCAAGGGGTAGACTTTGAGGCACTGGCAGAGGCGCAGCAGGCGGATGAGGAGATTCCGAGTTACAGAACCGCAGTCTCCGGTTTGCAGCTCCAGGACCTCCCCGTGGGCCCAGGTGAGAGGACCCTACTCTGTGACGTCGCCACCGGCCAGCCCCGTCCCGTCGTCCTGACAGCATGGCGGCGCCGCGTTTTCGACTCCATTCATAACTTGGCGCATCCCTCCATCCGGACAACTGTCCAGATGGTTTCCAGCAGGTTCGTTTGGCACGGACTCCGCAAACAGGTCAGTGAATGGGCCAGAACGTGCATGCACTGCCAGACGGCCAAGGTGCAGCGGCACACCAAAGCCCCACCGCAGCAGTTCCATCCCGACCACCGGCATTTCGACCACATTCATGTGGATATCGTGGGCCCCCTGCCAGTGTCGCGCGGAGCGCGGCACCTCCTGACTATCGTGGACCGGTTCACAAGATGGCCAGAGGCGGTCCCGCTCACCGACACCACCTCCGAATCTTGCACCCGAGCCCTGATCGCCACCTGGATATCTCGCTTTGGTGTACCAGCCCACATTACCTCCGACAGAGGCGCCCAGTTCACCTCCAGCCTGTGGTCAGCTATGGCCAGCCTTTTGGGGACTCAGCTGCACCACACAACTGCCTACCACCCACAGTCGAACGGACTAGTGAAGCGTTTCCACCGTCACCTGAAGTCGGCCCTCATGGCCCGCCTGCGAGGAGCTAACTGGGCGGACGAGCTTCCCTGGGTCCTACTCGGCATCCGCACAGCGCCCAAGGACGACCTGCACGCCTCGTCGGCCGAGTTGGTATACGGCGCGCCCCTGGTCGTCCCCGGGGACTTCCTACCAGCCCCAAGGGGGCAAGAGGAAGAACCCGCAGCAGTCCTGGGCAGACTACGCGAGAAGCTCGGTAACCTGGCCCCCATACCCACTTCACAGCACGGGCGGCACCCGACCTGCGTACCCAAAGACCTACAGAACTGTAAGTTTGTGTTTGTACGAAGGGGCGGGCATCGGCCACCGTTGCAGCGGCCATACGAGGGGCCGTTTATGGTGCTCCGGAACAACGGGTCCACGTTCGTGCTGGACGTTGGGGGGAAAGAGGAGGTTTTCACGGTGGACCACCTCAAACCGGCCCATGTGGACCTGGCGCAACCGGCCGAGTTTCCGGCGCCTCGGCGCAGAGGCCGACCTCCCAAGCAGGTTCTGGCCCAGACTGTGGACATTGGGGGGTGTATCGCCGGTTCTGGGGGGGGGGTTATGTGGCGACCCATTTCCTAGCGTATCCGAACCGACTCACAATTAGATAGCCTACGGGGGTTTGCGAGCACAGAGCTTTGGAGCCTCTGTGCCATGGGGGGCCGGTTGACAGAGGCTTAAAAGTGAGGCTGAAGTTTTCGAATAAAGTTTTTTCCTTCGACTACAGTTACCGACTCCATGTCGTAATTTTAGCGCTGCGTGTAGCACACCGCTACATGGTCTTACTCTCTAAGGGTATTTCACATTTAAAGATGTATTGTAGGGCATTGTGTATCCCCCTCCAATAGTTTTTGATAACAGGGCAGTCCCAAAAAATATGATAATGATTTGCATTTTGATTTCCACAATTTCTCCAGCAAACAGGGAGGTTACTATCATAATGTTATTTCTGAGAAGGTGTAATAAAATATCTTATCAAGTTTTTCTATCCAAACTCCCTCCATTTCTCTGAACTGGTACACTTCCATTGATATCTCCATATTGTTGTCCATTCTTCCTCATATATAATTATCCCTCCTTCCTTCTCCCATTTTGTTTTAATGTATGAAGTCGAATGTGTTTTAAGATTTGACAACCCCTTATACATGCTTGAAGTGATTCAACTACCATTATCTGAATTATATGCTTTTCTAAATAGCTCTATCAAGCATGTACTTGCTTTGGTTAAATTTTTAAGCTTCTTATTAACATATTGTAAATATCGATAAAAATCTTGTTTTTCTAATAAGTGTTTCTCTTTAAGCATTTCAAAACTGAACAGTGTTCCTTCTTTCATTATGTTGCAAAGAACTGTTATTCCTTTAGCTGTCTAGTCCTTAAATCTAGCATCCAATTTATTTGGTGTAAAATCCAAGTCATATGCACACCATTTAAGAATTGCAATATCTCCCTCTAGATTATATTCTTTTATAGTAGTTTTCCATATTTTAAGAGTCAATTTCACCCATGGGTTATCAATAGTATTTATGTACCTTTGCAGGTTGTTATCAGCTAAAATTGCTTGTATGGGGATGGGAAGTACCCACTCCTCAATGTTTTTCCATTGAGCGTCACATGATGGGTTGCACCAACATATCACAGCTCTCAACTGTGCTGCAAAATAATAATCTCTAAGAGAAGGTAGGCCCCATCCCCCCTTTTCCTTTGCTAATTGCAAAGTTTTGAGACGAACTCTAGGCCTTTTACCCTGCTAAATATACCTTGATAGCATCTTGTTCCATTCACTGAATTGATTTTGATTAATCTCTGTTGGTAGGGTCTGAAAGAGATATAACAGTCTGGGCAGTATATTCATTTTCATAGACTCAATCCTTGAACTGAGACTGAAAAAAGGAATCAGGTTCCATCTTGCCATATCTTCCTTAATTTTTTTATATAAAGGCTGCTAATTACATTCTAATAATTTTGCCAAATCTTTTGGCATAATGATGCCCAAATAGTTGAAAGACTCTGTGTGGCATGCCCAGGGATATCTACTTTCAATTTCTCTTGGTGGGCTATAGTAATATGAAAGTAATTGGGTTTTATCTATGTTGATCTTGTATCCTGATAATTGACCATATTGTTCAAAGGATTGCATCAATTTAGGTAAAGAGTATGTTGATTACCCTAGATAGATCAAAATGTCATCCACATAACAAGCCAATTTATGCTCTGTCTCTTTAATAGTAATTCCCCTGATAACTTCATTCTGTCTGATGTATTCAGCTAGTGGTTCCAGATATAATGTGAAGAGTAGCGGTGACCATGCACAACCCTGTCTCATGCCCCTTTCTAGGGTAAGACTATTTGATAAATATCCATTGATTTTAATCCTAGTAGTAGGGTTGTCATAGTGTCTGTATAGTTCTAATAATTATGTCTTGGAAAGCAAATCTATGTAAAACTCTGTAAAGAAGATTCCAATTAACCGAATCAAATGCTTTTTCAGCGTCCACGCTTATCACTATTGCTTCAATTTTATTTTGTTGTATATGATCCATAATGTGAAGTGTCCTTCGTATATTGTCTTGTGTTTGGCATTGTCATATAAAACCTGTCTGATCGTTACGTATTAGTATGGGTAGAAACTCCTCTAATCGTTTGGCCATGATGGAGGTACATAACCTATAATCTACATTAAGAACTGATATTGGTCTAAATGACCCACATTCCATTTTATTCTTGCCTTCTTTTGGTATAGCTGAGATTATCACTTCCTTCCAACTGGGTGGCATTTGTACCTTTTTTAGAGCACAGTTCAGCGTGGGGAGTAAAACAGGAATTAACTCATTTTTAAATTCTTTGTACCACTCTGCCATATACCCATCTGATCCTGGTGACTTGCCTAATTTAAGCCTACTAATTGCAGCTTTTAATTCAACTTCAGTTATGTCAGCAGTCATCATTCTATTTTGTTCTTCGCTTGAAGTGGGTAACTCTAGAGATTTCAAGAAGGTGTCAATTTGGGTTATGCTTCCCCCTGGAACTTTGGAATATAGAGTTTTGTAAAACACTTCAAAAGCTTCTTGAATTTCACTTGGCTTATTTTTAATTATTTTTGTTCTTGGATCCCTAATTCTATGAATTGTATTTTCTGCTATCTTTTTTTTTCAGTTTCCACGCCAGTATTTTCATAGATTTCAATCCACTTTCATAATGTCTCTGTTTCAGAAGCATTAAATTTTTCCTGATTTCTTGCATAGCCAAACTATTCATTTCATTCCTAATTCTTTTAATTTCCCCTAATGTATCCTGTGCCAAATTCAATTTGTGTTTTTTCTCTAGTTCCTTCAGCCTATTTTGTAATTCCTCTGTTTTATTCCTTATTTTTTTCTTATATGAAGATATTGCTATAATTAAGACTGATATATATAAATATCTCTTAAGACCGCTTTCAGAGTATCCCATAAAATGGGAGGTGAAACCTCTCCATTATCATTAAATTCTAAGTAGAAACCAATTTCTTTTTTAATTTGTTCCTTAAAGTACGGATCATTGAGTAGACTTGAATTTAGTTTCCAAATAGTATTCTTTGGTTGTAGGTCAAAATCAACAGATAAATATATAGGTGCATGGTCACTTACATCTATTGTCCCAATTCCACAGGTGTTTATTTTGTCTTTGTCTTTTCCAAATGTTATGAAATAGTCTATTCTTGTATATACAGAATGTGGAGCAGAATAATGAGTGTAATCCCTTCTGTCAGGGAAAAGGTCCCTCCATATATCAATTACCAACATACTCAAAAAGTGTGTTAACTTTCTTATGTAAAGATTTTGTTTCATAGGTTTTTCTATTGGAAGAGTCTAAGTTTGGTTGTAATTGTAAATTTAAGTCTCCCCCACATATCAGGAGACCTTCTGTTTCTGTTACCATAATATCAGTAATTTTCTGAAAGAAACCAATATCACTTCCCGGGGGTGCATATATATTCAATAGAGTAACTGAATTTCCATCTATATTCCCCTTACCAAAATATATCTGCCCTCTTTATCGTCCATTTCGAATACTTTTTCAAAATTTAGCTTACTTGAGATAAGAATAGCAACTCCTCTCCTATGTCCTGATTTATATGAGGAAAAAAACAAATTAGTGAAGCCCATTCTCTTTAGTTTTTTATGCTCATTATCACTTAAATGAGTTTCCTGTAAATATACTACATGGGCTTGTTCTTTTTTAATTTTGGATAAATTCTATTGCGTTTGATTGGATTTAATAGCCCATTGACATTAAAAGAAATGAATTTTACCTTGTCCTTAGCCATCTGTATTTAGCAGGGTACGGAGTTTGAAATCTAATCTTATTTTGCTTTAGTACTCACTTTACTTCAGAGTATTCTTTACGTTTCTGCAGGACCGCGGGGGGTAATCTTGGTTGAAATATATTATTTTATCATCTAAAAACACTCCCTCCTTACCCCAGGCCCTTCGTAGAATCTCCGCCTTGGTGCTGTACCGAAGGAATTTAATTATTATTGAATGTGGCTTATCTTGGGTTAGTCCCTAATGCGGGACTAACGCATGTTGCATTCTCTTGATTTCCAGCTCCATAGCTGGGGGAAGATCCAGCGCGTCCCGCAGCAACTTTCCAGCAAACTCTGTCATAGATGAGCCCTTCGCTCCTTTGGGAACGTTGTAGATTCTGATATTTTTCCGCTGTGATCTTCCCTCCAGGTCAAGCCGTTTACCTTCTTGGTGATTTAATATTTTTATCGTCTTACTCAGTATTCGTTCAACGCTTTGAACTCGATCTTCCACTTTCTCAGTTCGAGTCTCTGCCACCACTATTTTTTGATTGACGTTGGCGAGCTCTGACTTAATATCATGTAGCTGCTGCTTTATTTCTTTCCGGAACTCCCTTATCTCTTTCAGAATTTCGATCATATTCGCCGCTTCACCTGAAACAGGCCCAGTGTCCGCCTCACTAGCACGTGGTCGGGTAGGAGAGCTGCTCGCTGCACTCCTCTCAGCCGCAGGCTCTGCAGTGTCACTTTTTTTATTTCCATTTCTTCTCCCCATTCTTGCCCCTCTTTTCAGTTCAAATATTTTTCAAAAAATACTGTATTTGATGGGTGAATGGGGCTTAATACACGTTTTTCTGGAGGAGCTAGTGACTTAAGCTGCCATTCTCGATGATGATGTCGTCACCAGAAACCGCCCTTAAACATTTCACCTTTCTCCCTTAACCCCTGACCTCTAGTTGTAGTCTCACCCAACCTCAGTGGAAAAAGACTACTTGCATTTACCCAATCTACACCCCTCATAATTTTGTATACTTCTCTCAAATCTCCCCTCATTCTTCTACACTCCAGTGAAGTAAGTTCTAACCTATTCAACTTTTCCCTATAACTCAGATCCTCAAATCCAAGGAACGTCTAAAGAGAAAGAAAATGTTTCATATTTCTGGCATACTAGTCCATGCAAAGAAGGCATACTAGTTTGTGCAAAGTAGATTTTTTTAATATAAGCCAAGGGAAAATCTTTTAAGCCAGGCATCTAAAAGATTGTAAGCTTTACAATTTTTGAGAATCTGCATCACTGAACTGGTTCCACAGCCTATGGATTCACTTTCAAGGACTCTGCAACTCATGTTCTCAGCATCATTTATTTATCTTATCTATTAATTAATTAGTTTGGTTATTTTTCTCTTTTTACATTTGCACAGTTTGTTCTTTTTCAGACATTTTTTGTCCATCTTTGTTGTGTGTGGTTTCTCACTGATTCTATTGTGTTTTTTCCAGAATTGCTATGAATGATGACAAGAAAATAAACTTTGATAATAAACTTACTTTGAACTTTGAATCTGATGGAACCAATGAACTATCCGTTACAGACAAATAATAAATGTCTTTCAGTGTCATTATCTGATTTTTAATGACGTCAGCAACATTATTTAATTAGATTCCATTCATTCATGCTAATCAGATCTCTATCCAGAAATGCTCAAAATACACATTAGTAGGGAAAACTCTTCATAAAACTTGTTTCCACTGCTAATCAGTTACACAAGAAAGTCTGCAGATGCTGGAAATCCAAAGTAACACACACAAAATGTCACTTCTAACATTTAAGAAAAACTTGGACAGGTCCATGGGATGCAGGTCAGTGGGACTAGGCAGAAAAATAGTTCAGCACAGCCAAGAAGGGCCAAAAATGGAAGACAGGAGATCCTTACACCTCCTTTGGTGGAGACATATCTCCACCTGCCACCAACATACTCTGTTAAAGCATCTCATTCAAATGGTAAATCAAGTACCCACACCTCTGGACTCAGTTTTATACCAACAACTCTCTGACTCAGCGATGACACAACAATCCATTGTAGATATGTAAGATATAAGGGCACTACCCTCATAATGTCAACAGATGCACTTGCAACCCGGGTCTGAGTGTCGCTACCAGCTGTCAGTTTTGCTCCATTGAACCCAGGAGATCTGAGACCAACTCTACATCTTCTCAGCCAGCTGACGCCATGTTCTGGACCTTGGTTTTACTGATTCTTTTTGCTGTACTCTGGTACATGCAGAGGTATATTACTCCGAAAGCTTCTGAAGAAAGGATGGATTGCGAGCATAGTGAAGATAGTGAAGAACCTGAGACGCCGGAGAAGCACGCGGCCGATTGTTTGTTTGAATGAGCTCTAAGGACTGAGAAATAAACAGTGAAGAATGTGACCAATTTGATTCTGTATTTCCTTATTTCTGAAAGTTCAAGTTGAAAATAAATTCATTATCAAAGTAACTGAGGCTAGGGGAGAAAAAAACCAGAGGACATGGGTTAAGGGTGAAGGGGGGATAGTTTAAAGGGAACATTGGGGGGGCTTCTTCACACAGAGAGTGGTGGGAGTGTGAAATAAGCTGCCAGGTGAAGTGGTAAATGCGGGCTCACTTTTAGTATTTAAGAAAAACTTGGACAGGTACATGGATGAGAGGTGTATGGAGGGATATGGGCCAGGCAGTGAGACTAGGCAGAAAAATGGTTCAGCACAGTCAAGAAGGGCCAAAAGGCCTGTAATGTTGGTGCTGTAATGTTCTATGGTTCTATGGAAATGCTGGAGGAACTCAGCAGGCCAGGCAGCATCGATGGAAATGAATGAACTATCACCGTTTCAGGCTACTTGGACTGGACTGGAAAGGAAGGAGGAAGATGCCTCAATAAAAAGGTGAGGAGGAGGGAAAGGAAGGTGAAGCCAGGTGGGTACAAAAGGTAAAGAAAAGACTTGCGAGGAAGGAATCTGACAGGAGAGGAGAGTGGACCATAGCAGTAAGGGAAGGAGGAGGGGACCCAGGGGGAGGTAATAGGCAGCTGAGAAGAGGTAAGAGGCCAGAGTGGGGAACAAGAGAAGAGGGGGAGGGTATTTTTTATATCAGAAGGAGACAAATGATATTCATGCCATCAGGTTGGAGGCTACCCAGATGGAACATAAGGTGTTGCTCCTCCACCCTGAGGGTGGCCTCATCATGGCATGAGAGCTATGGACTGACATGTTGGAATGGGAATTGGAATCAAAATTAAAATAGTAGAATTAATGTTTCTCATTAATTCTATTGTAGTTACTGTGAATGCATACACGGAAATAAATCTCACAGTAGTATATGTACTTTGATAATAAATTTACTTTGAGCTTTGAATCTGATGGAACTAATAATCTATCTGTTACAGACAAACAATAAATATCTTTTCACTATCTGATTCTTAATGACGTCAGCAACGTTATTTACTATCCAACTAAATTCCAGGCTAATCAGACCTTTAGCCAGAACTGTTCAAAATACACAACAGCAGGGGCTACTCCTTGTAAAACTGGCCTCCACTGCTTACTGACTTGTTGATGTGACTGCAAGGTATCTTTGACAATTTAATCAATATTAGTTCAACCTGATTACTCTGTTGACTGTGGAATGTTTAGGTACCAACCCCTTGCACAAGACAATAGTGCCACTAATTCCTTCAAAAGCCTTTTGGCTGAAAAGTGTTTTGGAATTACTTCAGATCACAAATGGCTCCACAGAAATACAATGCTTTTTCCTAATTGGTGCAATAAATGACTCATAAATATTATCACAAAACATTATTGCCTTGTATCTGCTTCCAGCAAAGGTTGTGTTAACCCAGTCCATAACTGGGAAAGCCAGCCCCACCATTGAGCACATCTACAAGGAACCCCCACCATCCAGGACAAGCTCTCTTCTCACTGGTGCTATCAGGAAGGAGGTACACGAGCCTTAGGCCCCACACTACCAGGTTCAGGGACATTTATACCCCTCAACCAACGTGGACAACTTCATTCACCTCAACTCTGAACTGATTCTAAAACCTATGGACTCACTTTCAAGAACTGTATGACTCATGTTCTCAGTATTATTTATTACTTTTTTCTTTTTTTCATTTGCATAATTACTTGTCTTTTTCACCCTGGTTGTTTGTTCGTCTTTTGTGTGCAGTTTATCATTAATTCTGATGTGTTTCTTTGAATGCCAGGAAGAAATGAACCTCAGGGTAGTATATGGTGACATAAACGTACTTTGATAATAAATGTACCTTGAAGTTTGAACTTTAAAGAAAACAAGGCATTTCACTGTATGTTTTAATGTGCTTGTGATAAATAAATGAAACTGAATCTGCAAAACAAAGTTCTAGAGATCACTTGTGAGAAATAGAAGAACCAACTAATGTACATCTTACTGACTATCTCTTTATTTTACTATGAACTTATGGGTAATATTTTTATAATTCTAGATTAGATTAGAGTCAGTTGAAAATTAAAGACTTTGCATAAATGTCAGAATCAGAATCAGGTTTACTATCACCAGCATATGTTGTGAAATTTGTTGTTCTGCAACATCAGTACATTGCAATATATAGTAATAAATACTGTTCAATACAGTATGTATTGTATGTATATTTTTTTTAAAAAAGTTAAATTAAGTAAGTAGTGCAAAAAGAAAAAAAAGTAGTGAGGTATTGTCCAAGGGTTCAATGTCCATTCAGAAATCTGATAGCAGAGGGGAAGAAGCTATTCCTGAATCATTGAGTGTGTGTCTTCAGGCTCCTGTACCTCCTCCCTGATGGCAGAGGGGAAGAAGTTGTTCCTGAATCATTGAGTGTGTGTCTTCAGGCTGTACCTCCTCCCCGATGGCAGAGGGGAAAAAGCTGTTCCTGAATCGTTGAGTGTGTGTCTTCATGCTCCTGTACCTCCTCCCTGACGGCAGAGGGGAAGAAGCTGTTCCTGAATCACTGAGTGTGTGTCTTCAGGCTCCTGTACCTCCTCCCAGATGGCAGAGGGGGAGAAGCTGTTCCTGAATCGTTGAGTGTGTGTCTTCAGGCTCCTGTACCTCCTCCCTGATGACAGAGGGGAAAAAGCTGTTCCTGAATCGTTGAGTGTGTGTCTTCAGGCTCCTGTACCTCCTCCCTGATGGCAGAGGGGAAGAAGTTGTTCCTGAATCGTTGTGTGTGTCTTCAGGCTCCTGTACCTCCTCCCTGATGACAGAGGGGAAAAAGCTGTTCCTGAATCGTTGAGTGTGTGTCTTCAGGCTCCTGTACCTCCTCCCTGATGGCGGAGGGGAAGAAGCTGTTCCTGAATCGTTGAGTGTGTGTCTTCAGGCTCCTGTACCTCCTCCCTGATGACAGAGGGGAAAAAGCTGTTCCTGAATCGTTGAGTGTGTGTCTTCAGGCTCTTGTACCTCCTCCCTGATGACAGAGGGGAAAAAGCTGTTCCTGAATCGTTGAGTGTGTGTCTTCAGGCTCCTGTACCTCCTCCCCGATGGTAGCAAGGAGAAGAGGTCATGTCCTGAGTGATGGGCGTCCTTGATGATATATGCCACATTTTTGAGGCTCTTGAAGATGGTCTTCACTGTATACTTTAGTTTCATGGACTTATAACATTTTACTCCAATAAATAAACTTAAAAAGGTATCTATGAGTCTACAAAAATCTCAAATAAATACAGCTCAAGTTTAATCCAATGGCCTGAAAAATTACAATTCTCATACTGGCTCCTGATGGATACGGATTTTAAACATAAACACAAGAGATTCTGCAGATACTGGAAATCCAGAGCAACACACACAAAATGCTGGTCAGGCAGTATCCATGGAGAAGAATAACGAGCTGGTGTTTTGGGCTGATTTCAAACAGTCGGTTTTAACTGTTTCCACTGAGCTGAAAATTCACATGTTTACGATTAACCTCACAGCTGCTGTAATAGATCTTTATACATATCAACAGTATTATTAACCATGTTGGAACATGTTTAAACTCCACTGTGAGTCAGAAAGAAGTTCTGTTTACATATTTGTAAAGCATTCTGGCAGCCACTCCCTTTTTATTGACACCAACTTTAGCCTTTCTTTCTTTTGGGAGAAAAATTATGGGAATTTAATGTTGATTTAATTTTCACTCATCAGGAAAACCACTCTACCAACTTCATACACCCATTCAAACTTTTTTTCTTGAATGATTCAATTGTTTTCACATCCACAACGCTGCTAAGTTGAGCGTTCTGAGTACTCATCACTTCCTATCTGGAAAAACTTCCTATCTGGAAAAACTTCCTAAAAATATTAATCACTCAAAACGACTTCAGTTTGACCAGCCTGCTGGAAGATAACATTGATATCCTTATCATACAGAAAGAATAGAAAATATCAGGAATGCTAGTATGGTTTCTGCAGACAAAGTCTGTACTTTGGTACTTTTGGAAGCTAGTGAGGCTTCCAGGTCAGTTAGTGATGTAGGCTGATTAATCAAATATAGAACATAGAACAGTACAGGCCATCCGGCCCACAATGTTGTGCCAACCTTTTAACCTACTCTAAAATCAATCTACCCCTTCCCTTTTAGCTAGCCCTTCATTTTTCTGTATCCTTGTTTAAGAGTTTCTTAAATGTACCTAATATATCTGCCTCTACCACCACCTCTGGCAGGGTATTCCATGCACCCACCACCATCCTCTGACCTTACCTCTGACAACCCCCACCCCTATAATTTCCTCCAATAACCTTAAAATTATGCCCCCTGGTATTAGCCATTTCAGCCCTGGGAAAAGTCTCTGACATCCACTTGATCTATGTCTCTTATCTTCATGTACACCCCTATCAAGTCACCTCTCATCCTCCTTCACTCTAAAGAGAAAAGCCCGAGCTTGCTCAACCTATCTTTATAAGATATATGATCTATGTGTGATTGAGTATTCTGGACAAAACAATCCCCAGGGGTTCCCAACCTTTTTTATGCCATGGAGCCTTATCATTAACCAAGGGATCCATGGACCCCAGGTTGGGAACCCCTGGTAGAGAGTAGATCTAAACACATTGGGGAATGTGTAACAATGATGCTGTGTGTTATGTTCAAAGCAGAAAAGTTCAGTCCATGCACTTCAGGAAGTCTACACTCACTGGTTACTTTATTAGGTACACCTGCTTGTTAATGTAGATATTTAATCAGCCAATCATGTGGCAGCAACCAAACCAAACATCAGAATGGGGAAGAAATGTGACCTAAGTCACTTTGACCGTGGGTGATTGTTGATCCCAGACAGGGTGATTTAAGTATCTCACAAACTGCTGATCTCCTGGATCAACAGTCTCCAGAGTTTACAGAGAAAGGAATGAAAAACAAAAAATCCAGTGAATGGCAGTTCTGTAGGCCAAAACGCCTAGTTAATGAGAGGCCAGAATGGCTGAAGCTGTCAGGAAAGTGACAGTAACTCAAATAACCACATGTTACAACAGACTACACACCGAACCTTGAAGAGGATGGGTTATAGCAGCAGAAGACCACGAGCATACACTCAGTGGCCACTTTATTAGGTACATGAGGTACTGCGTGTACATCATGCAGGTTCAACCATTCAGGACAGTGCTCTGTAGAAGGCTCTAGGAGTTACAGAAAAAGTGCAGAACAACAATCTATCGTTTAGGCTGGAGAAATAGTGAATGTGTTATTTCCTGCCCTCAAGCAATGCTCCACATGTAATACAGAGAGAAGTGGACAGCATTGTTCTAGAAGCAACCATCGTTGGGTAATCTCAGAAACACACAGCTTTAACAACAGAATACAATGGAAATACCCAGGCTAGGAAGCAACCTCTACAGAGAGACCAATGGGGAAAAGTAAAAAAAAAGTCAGAAAATAATTCCTGATGAAGGGTCTCAGCCTGAAACATCAACTGTTTACTCCCTTTCATAGATGCTGCCTGACCTGCTGAGTTCCTTAGCATTTTATGTGTGTTGAGCTGGATTTCCAGCATCTGTAGAATCTCTTATATTTTCATACAGCATTAAGGACATCTTCAAAAGGTGATGCCTCAAAAAGGTGGCATCCATCATTAAGGACCCCCATCACCCAGGACATGCCTTGTTCTCATTGCTACCATCAGGGAGGAGGTACAGGAGCCTGAAGACACACACTCAACGATTCAGGAACAGCTTCTTCCTCTCTGCCGTCAGGGAGGAGGTACAGGAGCCTGAAGACACACACTCAACGATTCAGGAACAGCTTCTTCCTCTCTGGCGTCAGGGAGGAGGTACAGGAGCCTGAAGACACACACTCAGCGATTCAGGAACAGCTTCTTCCCCTCTGCCATCAGGGAGGAGGTACAGGAGCCTGAAGACACACACTCAGCGATTCAGGAACAGCTTCTTCCCCTCTGCCATCAGGGAGGAGGTACAGGAGCCTGAAGACACACACTCAGCGATTCAGGAACAGCTTCTTCCCCTCTGCCATCAGACCTCCGAACAGACATTACACCAACCCATGAATACTTCTTCACTATTTTTGCTCACTTTTGCATTTCTTATTTGTTACATTGTTTTCATATTTCTCACTAACTTTTAATATTTTATGTATTGTACTGTACTGTTACTGCAAAATAAATTTTATGCCATTCACTCAGTTACATGCAATTACATTATAACATCTCTGAACATCTATCCTGGGCCCAATATATCGATGCAATTACAAACACAGAGGGTATATTTCATTAGGAGTTAAAGCAGAATTGGTATGTCACCAAAGACACTCACAAGTTTCTACACATGTACAGACAGCAATCTAACTGGCTGCATCACCATCTGGTAAGGAGGGGCCACTGCACAGGATCGGAAACTCCGCCAACTCCATGATGGGCACTGGCCTCCCGAGCATCCATCATTTAAGATCCCATCACCCAGGACATGCCCTTTTCTCATTTCTACCATCAGGGAGGAGGTATGGGTGCCTGAAGACACACACTCAACATTTGAGGCACAGCTTTTTCCGCTCCGGCATCAGATTTCTGAATGGACATTGAAACCTCAGTATTTTCCCCTCTTTTTTTGTAGTACTTATTTGATTTATTTTTATATTTACTTATTGTAATTTACAGTTTTTATTACTATGTATTGCAATGTACTGCTGCTGAAAAACAACAAATTTCATGATATTGGGCAGTGATATTAAACCTGGTTTTGATTCTGATTTTGATTCTAATGGAGGAGATATGTAGGTGAGGACTCCATCAATCACAGTGGGACAGTGGGTGAGGCGGTAAGGGGGAGCCTATTTCCTGGAAAGGTCTGTTTAATGTGGTGGTGGTACTGATTGACGCAGGGTCTGAAGATTTATTAGTCACAGCTGAGCCGTCTAGAAGAGATGCAAATTGGAGCAGATGTAAATGCCAGGAAAAGAATGAGAACAGATGATAAGGTGAAAATAAACTGCTGGAATCATACATGAGATATATGCTGGGGTTAGTAAATTGTGTGGGTGCTGTGTTGGTACTGGAAGCATGGCAACAATCGTGGGCTGTCCCCAGCATATCCTCAAACTGGGTTAGTCATTTACATTTGGCTGTATGTTTCAATGTACATGTGACAATTCTTTATTCTGTAAAACTCCACTATGAACAGTCCCAAGCCTGGTCATCTCTCCCTGCTTAGCCATGAATTAAACAGAATTTCAGAGTTAGTTAACTGTCAACCACACAATAAAGACCAGGGTAGGACAAACACAATGAATTAATGGGCACTGCAGAATGTTGTAACTCCATCATGGACAGTCCCAAGCCCAGCTGAGAAAGGAGGAGGGTTGGGCATGCGGCCAGCAACCCCATCTTGTAAAATGACAAGAGCTACAGAAACACTGACAGAAGCTCCAAAGACCTCATCCCTGGGAGAGGAAGGATCTTTGTCTCAAAGACATATGAAGTCATGCGGTGAAAGCGGAAGCTTTTTATTGGTCCAGGACAGAGGACTCTGGCGAGCTGCTGTCGGCAGCCTATGCCTTAGTAGGCATGATAGGTTTAAGAAGAAGAATTCTTTAAAACATTGCAGTTACACAGAATTTAAATTAATAGGAAAAGAATTCCAGAAAGGCCTAGCAACACAGGCAGCATCTGTAGAGAATAAAAAGCTGAGTCAACAGTACAGGTTGGTAACCTTTCAGCAGGAATGGCATGCTCCAATACAAACTAGAAAAGCTGATTATCTGAATTTACTGAATTCATTGGTGGGATGTGAAGGTTAACCTGCCCAGTTAAAGGCTCCCCCTCACCATCTCACCTACTGTCCCACTGTGCTGTTCTTGGGCTAAGTTAAAGTTGTGTAAGAGATGTCAGAGTGGGTGTGGGATGCACAAGTGAAATGACTGGCAGCTCAGGCTCACCACTACAACATGAATGGCAGTTTCTCCAAAGTGGTAGCAGTTAGCAGTTCCAGTGATTACCATTCAGGGTTTAATTCCCACCATTGCCTGTAAGGAGTTTGTATGTTTTCCCCATGACCGTTTGGAATTCCTCCGGATGCTCTGGTTTCCTCCCACATTCCAAAGACGTACTGTTAGGATTAGTCAGTTGTGAGCATATTGAAAGTCTCAGAAGTCCTTGATTTTTGTCAGATATATTAATGGTTTAGACCTAACAGTGGAGGCACAGTAATAAATAGATGATATGAAAATCACTATGCAGCAGTCAAAGACAAAGCAAGCTATATAAAGCAGACAGAGGTGGTCTGGTCGGTTGGGGAAGAAAGTGGTAAATATAATTTAACCTAGCTAAGGCAGCTAAATTGATATATTTGAGGAGATGCAATAAGAATGTGTGCTACAAATGGCAGTAACATGAGTATTATAGAGGGGTAAAAAAGATCTTTGGAGTGTATTAACACAGATCCTTGAAGATAGCAAATCTGACCACAAGACATAGCAGCAGAATTAGACATTTGGCTCATTGAGTCTGCTCTGCTATTCCATCATAGCTGATTTATTATTCTTCAAAACCTTATTTTCCTGCCTTCTCCCTGTAACATTTGACGCCCTTGCTAATCGAGAACTTATCAACCTCCACTTTAAGTAAACCCAATGACTTGGCTTTCACAGCAATCTGTGGCAACGAATTCCACAGATTCACTACCCTCTGGCTAAAGAAATTCCTCCTCAACTCTGTTCTAAAGGAATGTCTTTCTATTCAGGCTGTGCCTTCTGGTCCTAGGCTCCCCCACTATAAGGAACACCTCCTCCTTGTCCATTCTATCTAGGCCTTTCAATATCCAATAGGTTTCAATGAAATTCCGCTCCCACCACCTGCCCCAACCCATTCTTATAAACTCTAGAGAATACAGGCTTAGGGAGATGCAATGAGATGTATGGAGTAAATGGCAGGAAGATTAGTGCTATGGAGGAAAAAATATTCTTAGGAGTCTGTTTACACAGATCCTTAAAAGTTAGCAAAACAAATCAGTCAAGTGGTTACATAGGTATTTAGGATATTTTCCTTATTAAATAAGGTAATGGAGGGAGAAGGGGATATACCGGAACTGTATACAACACTTGCAACAGCATAGATTCAATAAAGCAGTTAATCTGGTCACTAAATTACAGGAAAGATGTGATTTCACTAGAGAGGATGAAGCAGAGATTTACATGGATGCCATCAGAAGTTGAAAAGTGTGTCCATGAGGATAAGCTTGTTGCAGAGAACCCAAATGCAGGACACTGGTATGAAGATAGAGTTGGGATGCAGACAGGGGTGTGAGCGTGGCTGGAGTTGAACGGCAAACAGGAGAATAAATGGAAAGGCAGGCGGCAGGCAATACTTATCTTGACATGGTGAGACAGAGTTACACAGGCAAACCTTGGTACTGAAATAAAACTTAGAATACATAATCCTAAGCGGCCAGGAACGTGAATTACCACACTGGCTGAAACAACGATCTGGCGATGAGTGGATACAAAGCCGGGGTATTTATGCTGCAGGTTTAGATGAGAATCAGGTGTCATAATCAAGGAGCCCGGCAGAACAAGGGGAAAACGGAATTAGGAGAATATGAGGAATTAACAGTCGGGACCGTGACAAAGCTAGCATCATTGGAACAGTGGAGACAGAGTGGAGATTTAATGGAACTGCATACAATTTAAAGACAAGACAGAGTAAACAGAGGCAGGGTATTTCCCTTGCTGATGCTGGTTCAAAACCATAAGGGATAGATTTAAAGCAATTTAAATATAAAAATTAGAGGAAAAATAAGGAAAAGCTCTTTCATCCAGATTGGCATTAGATATTTAAAACTCATTAGAGATTTAAAACTCATTCAAAGTTCAAATTTCAAAATAAATTTATTATCAAAGTACATATGTGTCACCATTTTTGACCTTGAGATTCATTTCCTTGCAGGCATTCACAGTAGAACAAAGAAATACAACAGAATCAATGAGAAACTACAGACAAGCAAAGGCTGACAAACAAGTGCATAAGAAGCCAAATCACAAATTCTAAATTTGCTGAAATATTCTTCCAGTAAATTTAAAGAATCTCAAAGTTCAAAGTAGATTTATTATCAAAGTACATATGTCACCATATTCAGCTCTGAGATTTGTTCTCCTATGGGCATACTCAATAAATCCAACAACCAGAACAGAATCAATGAAAGATCACAACAGGACAGACAACCAGTGTGCAAAAGGCAACTAAATGTGCAAATACAACAAGAAATAATAATAATAATAATAATAATAATAATAATAATAATAATAATAATAATAATAATAATAATAATAATAATAAATAATCAATAAATATTGAGAATGTGAAATAAAGAGTCCATGAAAATGAGTCCATTGGTTATGGGAACATTTCAATGATTGGGCAAGTGGAGTGAAGTTTTCTCCTTTGGTTCAAGAGCCTGATGGTTGAGGGGTGATAACTGTTCCTGAATCCGGTAGCGTGGGTCCTGAGGCTCCTGTACCTCCTTCCTGATGGCAGTGGTGAGAAGAGAGCATGTCCTGGGTGGTGGGGGTCCTTGATGCTGTATACTGCTTTCCTGTGACCCTGTTTCAAGTAGATGGGGAGGGCTTTGCCCATGATGGACTGGACCATATTCACTAGCTTTTGTAGAATTTTCCATGCAAGGAAAAAGGCAAAGATGGCATTGTAGTTGCATTTTTCAATGGCTTGAAATGCATGTCATTAAGCATTCAACATCAATCATTGCTACCTAGTGTACCATGAATAGTACTATAGTCCAAGATCTCAATCTTCAAAAACCTTTTCCTTAACCAATCACAGGTTTCATTGCAGCAATGAAGGGGGTGATTTCACCAATCCCAGACATTAATCAGCAGCATTGCTTACACAGGACCCTAAGCATTTTCAAGGATCCCTACCATGTTTCCCATATAATCTTTGACCCTCTATCATCAGGCAGAAAGTTCCATAGCATTAGGACAAAGGATGAGAAACAGATTCTTCCTCCAGGCCATGAAACTACTGAACTCCCTGCCACCACCCAGGTCTCATCACTTATGAAGCATCAGTAATGTTATATTGCTAATTGTTTAATTTATGTAGTAAATGCACTTTATGCTAAATGTCAGTTTTCTGGAATACATTTTATTATTTGTTAACTTGTTTTTGGTAATGTACTGTGTGTGAGTTATATGCATTGTACTATGCACCTAGGTTCGGAGGAACGCTGTTTCATTAGGTGGTATACATGTTTACAGCTGAATTATAATAAATTTGAACTTGATCTCACCATTCACCAAGAGATAGTTCGTAACATATGGGAAGAGGCTCAGTTTTCTGGGCTCTCGTCACTGAACAGGATGAGATCAGTAAAGGACCTTGGTCTCATGGATGTTAAGCATACTAGCCATCTTCCTTAATGCGTCGGTGAATAAGGTGGCAAGGTCTTGAACTCAGGCTCCATATCCAGCCAAACACCAGTGTAGTCCACACACAGGAGTATGATTACTGAGGTTTGGTTGTCATTAGTTTAGACTACAGTCACCACAGGTTGAACTGTTTCCCATTAACTACCATGACTTCAAATTCCATAGTTACTGAATCAGCCTGTGATTCAGATTTTATTTTTAAATTGGAAAATTATATATATATATATATGGCCTTCTTTCTCACGAATTGTTTAGAGACTCAGTCAGAACAGAAAGAAAATTCGGAAAGCTCTGCAGTGTTTAATTTAGATCCCAAGTCTCACATTAAGTTGAGTGCCAGCACCAAATAGTACAAAGCAGCAGATATTGAATATGATACCACATGAACTTACAAGTTAATTCGTCAACAACCCTTTAACAACGTCAGTTAGTCCTGTAGGACAAGTATATTTTTCTCCTTTTTCAAAATTGATTATTCATGTGCTTAGTGCCGACACAGTTTTGTGAGGTACATTTGCCAAAGACTTACTCCTTCATAAAATTGATTTAAATATTTACTGCAGAACCTCAAAATACACACTCAGTGGCCATTTTATTAGGTACACTAGTACACCTGCTTGTTAATGCAAGTATCTAATCAGCCAATCACGTGGCAGCAACCCTGGTCATGTGGTTCAGTTGTTGTTCAGACCAAACATCAGAATGGAGAAGAAAAATCTGTCTTAAGTGACTATGGCCATGGAATGATTGTTGGTGACAGATGGGGTGCTTCAGTAACTCAGAAACTCCTGATCTCCTGAGATTTTCATACACAACAGTCTCTAGAATTTACAGAGGATGGTGAGAGAAACAAAAAAACATCCAGTGAGTGGCAGTTCCATGGGCAAAAATGTCTTGTTAATGAGAGAGGTCAGAGGATAATGGCCAGACTGGTTCAAGCTGACAGGAAGACGACAGTCACTCAAATAACCACACGTTACAACAGTGGTGTGCAGAAGAGTGTCTCTAATCCACAACATATTAGAAGTGGATGGGCTACAGCAGCGGAAGGCCACGAACATACACTCAGTGGCTACTGTATTAGATACAGGAGGTCCCCAAAAAAGTGGCCACTGAGTGTATTGTTTACTTTTCCCAAGTCATTTGGTTCATGTACTTAGTGTTTACACAATCCTGTGAGGTACATTTGTCAAAGAGCTGCTCCTCTGTAAATTAATTTAGTTATTTACTGCAGAACATTGAAATATACATTAATTTCATCAAAATCAAATATCGTCAATTAAGACTTGCTCAGACTTAAATATTACATCCAGTTTGTATTCTGCAGACATTTCTAACACTATACCATAAGACATAGGTACTGAATTAGGCTATTTGGCCCATCGAGTCTGCTCCATCATTCCATCATGGCTGATTTATTAACCCTCTTTATCCCATTCCCCTCCCTTCTCCCAATAACCTCTGATACTCTTACTAACCAAGAACAACTACCAACCTCCACATTAAATAAACCCATTGACTTGGCCTGCACAGCCATCCATGGCTAGGAATTCCACAGTTTTCCCACCCTCTGGGAAAAAGAAGCATTTCCTCATCTCTGTTCTAAATGGACATCCCTCGATTCTGAGGCTGTGCCCTCTGGTCCAAGACATCCCTCAATGATAGAAAACATTCTCTCCACATTCACCCTATCTAGCTTTTACAACATTTGATGGATTTCAATGAGATCCTTCCTTCTGAACTCCAGCAAATACAGGCCCAGAGCCATCAAACATTCCTCATGTGTTAACCCTTTCATTCTTGTGAACCTCTTCTGGAACTTCTCCAATGCTAGCACATCTTTTCTTAGACAAGGGGCCCAAACTGCTCACAATGCTCCAGATGCAGTTTGATCAATCCCTTATACAGCCTCAGCATTACACCTTTACATTTGTATTCTAGTCCTCTCGAATGAATGTTAACATTGTATTTGCCTTCCTTACCACTGATTGAACCTGCAAGTTAATCTTTAGGGAATCCTGCATTAGGACACCCAAGTCCCTTTGCACCTCTGATTTTTGCAGTTTCTCCCTTTTTAGAAATTAGTCATTACTTTTATTCCTTCCACCAAAGTGCATGGCCATGCAATTCCCTACGTTATATTCCTTCTGCCACTTCTTTGCCCATCATCCTAATCTGTCTAAATTCTTCCGTAAACTCTCTGCTTCCTCAACACAAATCGCCACTCCACCTATCTTCATAATCCACAATCTTAGCCACAAAGCCATCAATTCCTACATCAAAATCATTGAAATATAACATGAAAAGAAGCGGTTCCAACACTGACCCCTGCCACATACAACTAGTCACTGGCAGCCAACCAGAAAAGGCCCCCTTTATTCCCACTCTTTGCCTCCTGCCAATCAGCCGATCTTCTATCCAAGCTAGTATCTCTCCTGTAATACCAAGGGCTCGTATCTTGTTAAGCAGCCTCATGCGCAGCACCTTGTCAAAGGCCTTCCGAAAGTCCAAATAAGCAACATACACCAACTTCCCTTTATCTATCCTGCATGCTATGTCCTCAACGAATTCTAATAGATTTGTCAGTCAAGATTTCCCCTTGAAGAAACCATGCTGACTTCGGCCGATTTAACCCTGTGCCTCCAAGTACCCCGAAAATTCATCCTTAATAATAAACTGCAACACCTTTCAAACCACTGTAGTCAGGCTAACTGGCCTATAATTTTTTTTCTTCAGAGTCATATTTTAGAGGTTTTAAACGTTTTCTTACATTTTAATTCAGAGAGATTATCCGACTACATATGAGAGGAATCAATACAGAGAGGTTTTTTTCTCTGATTATGGAAGGAGAGCGAATGATAATAAAGAACAGGAAAGCACAATCTTGAAATGGAAACAAAACCATTTTGCAGAGAAATCAGGAAGGATTTTTAAAATTCAAAGTTCAAAGTAAAGTTCTAAGTAAATTTTATTATCAAGGTACATATACGTCACCATATACAACCCTGAGATTCACTTTCTTGTGGGCATTCTCAATAAATCTATAGAATAATAACCATAACAGAATCAATGAAAGACTGCCCAACCAGGGTGCTCATCCAGAGAGCAGAAGACAACAATTAGTGAAATAATAACAATAATAAATAAATAAGCAATAAATATCAAGAACATGAGACAAAGGGTTCTTGAAAGCAAGCCTATTGGTTGTGGGAACATTTCAATGATGGGGCAAGTGAAGTTAAGTGAAGTTTTCCCTTTGGTACAAGAACCTGATGGTTGAGGGGTAATAACTGTTCCCGAAACTGGAGTGTGTGAGTCATGTGCCTTCTTCCTGATGGCAGCAGAGAGAAAAGAGAACATCCTGGGTGGTGGGGCTCCCTGATGATGATTGATACTTTCCTGCAATAGCATTTCATGTAGTGTGCTTAATGATGGGGAGGGCTTTACTCCATGATGGACTGGGCTATACCACTACTTTTTAGAAGACTTTCCATTCAATAGGCATTGATGCTTCCATACCAGCCTGTGATTTTTACCTCCTCCATGAAGGGTAATGGAAAACTCAAACACTGTCCTCCATAGGTGGCACACTGTCATTGTTAGACAGAGGCACCAATACTTATGACGCACAGACAGACAGAAGATACAGATCATGCATAATCCAAGTGACTGGTAAACTCAAAGTGCTAAAAGAACTATTACTATTACTGTTCTTCTGAAGCTAATACATAAACCAACCAAGATTCCACACAGTGCATGTTTGCATTCCACCACTATGCAGCAAGGTCATTCTTGTGATCTAATCTCAGAACAAATAGTACAAGAACCTACGCTTTAGACTAAATACCATCCTAAGATTGCTGTTTTGAACACAAATTGATTGCAATCCTCATCTGTAAAGAAATCAAGAACTTAAGCCAAAATTTAAAGCCGCAGAGCATAAGAGAATAAGGGGAGATTTATAAGAGGTATACATTGAGTGACAGGGTGAGATAGATCTCTACCAAAGGAGGTGAAAGGCACTCCTTCTGTCCGCTAGCCTGTAGGTCATCCTTGGGCAAGGTGTAGCACCTGCTTGTCCCACCCGCCCCCCCCCCCACCAGATCAGGAGATCAGGGTCACGTGAAGCCATGGGGGCAGATGGTGGATGGTTGTATGAGCAGCCGGTGCAGATCACAAGACCTGGTTATGTGACCACTGACGCCAGGCAGATATTCTCTGAAGAGTATTGATAAAGCCAAACCACTTCTGAAAATAAAAGAAAAGCCTTATTTCACTCAACCTTTCCTCACGTTCAAGAGTAGCAAGAATGGGCAAGCTAGATTGAGCTCTTGCAACGCAACTCAGAATTATCCTCTATCTCAAGCCCATACTGTAAGTAGTTAAAGGAAATGACTTTGTCCAATATCTTTTTTCCAGTAAATGATAATGAAAATAAATTCATTTAAGCCTTTATGGATCTGGTTTTCCATTAAGGATTTCCATATTTGGAGAAGAGCCATTGTAGTGAAAATCCAATGTAAATGCAATTAAGCATGTTAGCACAATTAGTGGTAATTGATAGCTCTAGGATATATTTCAGGAAAGTAAAGAAATGTAACTAAAAGGCAGATTCCAGATTACACGCACCATCTGCTTCCTGATCTATGGACAAATTAACGAAATAAAGACTTTTTAAAAATAAAATCCATAGCTACTGTCAGACTTTAATTCATTAATATGAAGAGGGCAAGAACATGAAAAAATAAACAAATTAGAAAGGAAAATATGGTTACTAAACAGATTGCAGACTGCTATTCCTGATGCCATATGAAACAATTCTGTCATACCATTTTTAAGATCTAGTTACAGAGGCTGTCATTAGAGGCTTGGCCTATTGAGAAAATGAGTGCAAATTCCAGCACACAGTTTGAGAAAACCAAATTCAGTTCAGAAAATCTGGAACCAGATACTGGCATCAGTAAATTGTGCTCAAATACTTTACATATTACATTAAAAATAGCATTGAGGTTGTTGGTGGAGAGAAGTGTGCTACTTGATAAGGTTGAAGGAGGTACAGCAGCCTTAGGTCCCATGCCACCAGATTCAGGAACCTTCGTCCATCAGAGTCCTGAACCAGTCCAGATAATAACATTCACTTCAACCCTGAACTGATTCCACAACCTACATTCTCACTTTCAAAGATTCTATAACTCATGCTCTCAGTATTATTTATTTACTATTTATTTGTTCATTTATGATTTATTCATTATTATTATTGTATTTTTTTTCTCAGCTCAAGCTGGTAAAACCTGAGGTATAGGCATAGTCAAGCACACTCATTTCTCAATTGCTCAGAACTTCTGGACTATTCTGGTGGGGTTTAGTATTGTGGCTTTCTGAAGATTTACATGAATATTGTTGAGTAGCTCTAATTGTTTAATGCTATTGTGTAGTTACTTTGGGATGGTGCCAGTTGTAGACAATACTATTGGGACAATATATACCCTGTTCATGTTCCATAGTCTTTCAATTTCCTCTTTTAATTCAGCATATTTCTGTTGTTTTTCACTTATTGACTTCAGTATGTTATGTGTGTTTGGAATGGTTTCACCTATTAAGTAAGTTGATTTTGCTTGTTTATCCTATAATATTATATCCAGATGGTTAGTATGGATTTTCCTATCTATCAGTTGTAATATAATTTGTAGGACTCTGACTCTACAACTGGATCAGGCTTGCATTCATGGTAAGGTATGGTTTCTTTTGAGAAATCTTAAAGCAGGATTTTGATAAATGATGTTTGCCACTTGATTGTGCCTGTGTACGTAATCAGATTGAGTTAAACTGCTGCAGGATCCTGTAATGTGTTGGATTGCTTCTGATCTGTCCTGGCAAATTTCAGCATTGATTGTCTTGAAACATTGGCCTTGTATGATGTATTTTGATCATTTATTGTGTTAACAACCTGGTCCTGTACCCTTCTGTTTCTGGGAAGAGTTTTCCAACTCTGGGCCAACTGTTCAATACTTCCTTGTTGACATCCAGTCTGCTCAGATCATGGGGACGTCTTCCATGGCGGGCTATGCTCTTCCATTGGTAAACTTTTTCTCCTGTAGTGAAAATTTCTTCTGTTTTTTGAGTTGTGTTTTCATTTAAGTTTAGTAGTGTGTACTTCATAGCAGAACTGCATATGCTCATTTGGAGTGCTCACTGGCTATTTCATTAGGTACATCTGGATACCTGGTCATTAATACAAATATCTAATCAGCCAATCATCTGGCAGCAACTCAATGTATAAAAGCATGCAGACATGGTCAAGAAGTTCAGTTGTTCAGACAAACATCATGGGAATAATTGTTGGTGCCAGATGGGGTGGTTTGAGTTTCTCAGAAATTCCTGATTTCCTAGGATTATCATGCAAAATAGTCTGTAGAGATGACAGAGAATGGTGCAACAACCAAACAAAACATGCACTGAGCAGCAGCTCTGTAGTTAAAAATGCTTTGTTAATGAGAGAGGTCGGAGGAGAATGGCCAGACTGGTTCAAGCTTACAGGAAGGTGACAGTAACTCAAAGAACCTCGCATTACAACAGTGATGTGCAAAAGAGCATCTCTAAATGCACAAAATGTTGAACCTTGAATTGAATGGACTACAGCAGCAGAACACCATGAACATACACTCAGTGGCCACTTTACTAAGTAAAGGAGGTACTGAGCATAGGTATAGTTTTTAATAATAACCATAATTTCAATAATATACTAACAAGTCTGTTTTACATGCTAGTTTTAATAGGAAAAGCACATCTTTTCTTAGATAAGGGGCTCAAAACTGCTCACCATATTCCAATTGTGGTCTGACCAATGCATTATAAACCTCAGCATTACGTCCTTGATTTTATATTCCAGTCTTCTCGAAATGAATGCTAACATTGCATTTGCCTTCCTTACCACCAACTCAACCTGCAAGTTAAACCTGCACTAGGACACCCAAGTCCGTTTTCACCTCTGATTTCTGAATTTGCTCTCCATTTAGAAAATAGCCTGTTGCTTTATTCCTTCAACTAAAGTGCATGATTATACACTTCCCTACACTGTATTCCATCTGCCACTTCTTTGCCCATTCTGCCTCCTCAACTCTGCCTGCCCCTCTACCTCTTTGTATCGCCCGCAAACCTGGCCACAAAGCCATCAGTTCTGTTACCAATGTACAAAAGGCACTAATGGCATGTTAACTCATCCTGAAATAGGATGTCAATAACACTGGAGAGCAGCTGCAAAACTAAAGTTTAAGGAAGTTTCACGAAGTATTGTTATTACAACCTGTTTGTACTGACAAGAATTTGTCTGCATTTATCATCCATTAAAGGTTTCCTGAGGCAATGCAGAATCCAGGAAATTAAATCCGGCTGCATCCACTTTTTCTCCTACACAATACACATAACAAGTAAAGAGTTCACAGCTTTTTGAATCAAACACTTTACCAGCAACTCTTCCTCCTCGTCCCAAACAGGAAAACTGTGGTTTCTTTTGACAGCTGAGATATCATTGTCCCTCTCTTTCCGGGGGTTTAGCTCCAAGGTCACATTTCTCAGGGCAGCCAGCCAAATACAACGGGGCTCAGGAGAACTACAGTCAATTCCCACCGGCCTTTCCCAGTTCCAGTGTCTGTAGACGAAGCCTGGGCTGTGGGCTGTTTTCCCAGCACTGGACATGCTTTCGCTGATCACTCCTGCGCCCCTTTCTCCGCTTACTTCAGCCTGACTTGAAGAATAGCTTCTAATCCACTTCAAGTTAATTGTTTCAGATCTAGCTGTCATTAGTCCAAGAAGCGTGTTGCTTTCTTGCATCCATTGACAACACATTACAGTTCATATATCAGAGTGAAAGTTCATCCCGTATCTGAATCAACATCTTTACCCTTCCTCATTCCGCTCATTCACTTTGAACAATGAACCCAAACGTATTCCAAAGATGGTTAAAAGTTACGCCGAGGGACATAGCTACAGGCAGCCAGGCACAAAATCTTCAACAGGAATGTCAGACGCTCGAAGACAAACTGAAAGAGCAGACACCTCCTTATCCACAGCATGCTGTGGACAGGCAGCTGTCCTGGGTTGTGAGTCCCAGTCACTGACCTTCGACCCAAGTCACCAGCTGACATCTGCAGCAGGCGATTGGAAGTCTTACACTGCTGTAAATTCCATCACACGACTGTGCAAAGTGAGTAAACTACACAGTGAGATATGCTCAACTACTTTTTTAATCTTCTGTGAGCTCCACTGCTTTCTTTTTAAATAAACATATGATGTCACATCGCTGCACAAAGTTCCCTTTCAAAGCCGAGATGAGCTAATTGGTTAAAAGACAATCAAACTCACTTGCAGCTCTGTCGTGTTTTCTGGGTTAACCATTTATCATCTGAAACACTTCTATTTGGCTTAAATGATCAAAGTAAATTTATTATCAAAGTACGTATATGTCACCATCTACAACCCTGAGAATCATTTGCTTGTGGGCATTCACAGCAGATACAAAGAAGTACAATAGAATCTATGTAAAGCCACACAAAGACAAACAATGAATGTGTAAAAGACGACAAACTGCAAATACAAAATAAGTAAGTTTTTCCCCTGAGCCATTTTCCAGAGCAACTCTCTAGGCCCACTATGGTTTTGTCTAACTTTAAAACCACTCTCTAATGAATTGGATTATATTAAATCAGAAACAACCAAATACTTTAACACACCTTCTCTACATTGACAATTTGAAATCATACGCTCATCATCAGTAAAGCTAAAGCAATTAATTAAAATAGTAGAGCTATTTTGGAAAGATATAAACATGAACTTTGGACTGGATAAATGCGGAACATTAAACATACAGGAAGGTGGAATGGAGCTAATAGAATACACACCAGAGCAGCAGGATACAACTGATGGGTGAATATGGAACATATCAGTGTCTGGATTATCAACAAGCAAAGAAAATCAATCATAGCGCGATAAAGGGAAAAATGTTGAAAGGATTTACTTCAAGGCTTAAGAGAATCTGCCAAACAGAGCCCAATAGTAAAAATATAACAAAGGCAATAAACATTTTTGTTATACCCATATGAACCATGGGTCAGAATTTCAGAAACCCATCTGGAAAATTTACAGACAAAAAAAAATACAAATGCTAGAAAACACAATGTACACTCGAGCACACTTAGATTAACACTAACTAGTACAGAAGAAGGAAGGGGAATAACAGACATAAAAAATTTATACACCAATCAGATAAAATTTCTAAGGATGTATTTCCATCAACGAAAACAGGATTCAGCACTTCATGCAAACATATGCTATTCTGATAAGAAGTACACACCACTAAACTTATATGAAAGCACAACTCAGAAAAATGAAGATATCACCACAGAAGAAAAAGTATGGCCCCCCATGGAAGACATCCCCATGATCTGAAGAGACGAGATGTCAACAAAGCATTGAATGCCTGGCTCAGAGATGGACACCTCTTCCCAGAAACAGAGGGAAAATCCTGGCATTGTGGACAATGTTCCTCTCCCTCTGCACGCCACCTTGGCTGAACAGAGGAGCACTATTAGTAATGGAAGTAAGACAACTGTGCTGCTCCAAAGAGGTCATTCTTACCCTCAGCCATTAGGCTCTATAATGAGTCAACCTATAATGAAGGAAGTGATGACCCCCTCCTGGTAGACTGTTTGTGATAACTTACTTTTTATTCTTTCTTTCTTCTCTTCTAATACTTGAAGCAGTTTAACTCAATCTGATTACTTACACAGGCACAATCAAGTAGGAAGCATCAGTCACCAAATTTTGCTTTAAGATAAAAACTTATAAAAGACACAATACTTTACTATAAATACAAGCCTGATGCAGTTTTAGAGTCAAAGTCCTACGAACTATACAAAATATACAATTAGGCCTACACAGTAGTAGTCATGAAAATCTCCAGAGAGCCACAATACTACGCACTACTAGAATAGTCGGAAAGTACCTAGCAATTGAGAAATGAGTGTGCTTGGCTATGCCTGTACCTCAGGTTTTACAAGCTTGAGCTGAGAAAAAAATAAAAATAATAATAAATTAGTAATAATTTTGAGGACAAAATCCTTGAAAGTGAGTCCATAGGTTGTGGAGTCAGTTCAGTGTTGAGACGACTGAAGTTATCCATGTTGGTTCAGGAACCTGATGGCTGAGGAGTAATAACTGTTCCTAATATATACAGTACTATGTAAAAATATTAGGCACATACACACATATATAGCCAGAGTGCCTAAGACTTTGCACAGTACTGTGGTGATTTCATGTATTGCACTGTACTGCTGCCACCAAAAAAAAACAAATTTCATGACATATGTGAGTGACGATAAACCCGATTCTGATCTGGGTCTTTGTTGTGGACTGAGAGTGGGAAGGGGGCAGGGAGAGGGGAATCACGGTTCAGAAAAGGGGAAGGGAGAGGGGAGGGAGCAGGAAGCACCAAAAGACATTCTGTGATGATCAATAAACCAATTGTTCGGAATCAAATGACCTTGCCTGGTGTCACAAGGTTGCGTATGCATGCACCCTCACCACCACCTTCCCCCACACCCCACCCGACACTCCTTCTCACCCACCTGTCCCACAGCCCTCCTGCGGCACTCCAGCCTGGCCATTCCCAACACTCTTCATTCTCACCAGATTTACAAACTCATTGTCCACTCCACATTGTCAAATACAGTACTGTGCAAAAGTCGTAGGCACCCTAGCGATAGATATATATATGCCTAAGACTTTTGCACAGTACTGTAGTTGCTTTTTTAATGTACTAAACTGTACTGCTTCAACAAAATAACACATTTCACCATTCTGATTCTGTTTATGACCCTTTAGCACCTTCTCTTCATGGGATGTGGATAATTGATAACACTGCTTGTGATCACATTAATTATAAACATAAGACCAACACAACACAACGTAAATAGTGCCTATTCTGATACTTTAGATAAGAGTTCTAAACTCGAGACCAGCCTTAGAAATCTGCACAACTCAATTAATAAATGTCTTAGCACAAATCATGTTAACAAACTCTTTCCTGAAGACAGGTAAGAAAATATTTGAGTATTCAGTATAAAAAACTTAGCTTTTTTTTTGCCTAGCCTTCAGCTGCAAGTTTCAAGAAGCCTATGATTCAAATGTTTAGCAATATTCACACTAATACTACTATAATTAAGGGATACACTGAAACCAACAATCTACTTTCACACACTGCAATTAAATAAAGAAGTCAACAAATTCCTGACAAGTTTGCTTTCCCCACCTCTTGGAATTTCGCTTTCCCACCCTTTGACTCAAACACACTTACCCACAGAAAACTCACACCCATCTAAGCATATTTAGATGGCAATTTTCACAATAAGGACTTTCAAACCCAGAGCAACACACACAAAATGCTGGAGAAACTCAGCAGGTCAGGCAGCATCTATGGAGAGGAATAAAAAGCCTATGTTTTGGGCCAAGACCCTTCATCAGGGCTGGAAAAGAAGGAGGCAGCAGGCAGAATCTTCTGGCTAGAACATAGCATGCCCACACCTTGCTAACCCTAACCCTAACTGTAAAGCTTTGGACTGTGGTAGAAAACCAGAGCACCCAGAAGAAACCCACACAGTCATAGAGAGAATGTACAAAATTGTAACAGACAGTGTGGAAAATTGAACCCCTATTTTACAGGTGGTACACTAATAGTGTTCCTCTAACCCCTAGGCTATAATGCCGCCTCTACATTACAGTTTGTTTCCACACTGAGTGACTCTCTTCGCATTCCCTGGCTATTGATGAAAATCACCAAAATAAAAACCAAAAACATCAGAGTCCTGGTGAAGCATCTTAGCCTGAAATGTTTATTCCTGCTGAGTTCCTTCAGCGTTTTGTGTGTGTTACTCTGGATTTCCAGCATCTGCAGAATCTCTTGTGTTTATGTTGCCTCAATGTTGCAAAAACAAGGGAGCTGGTTGTGGACTACAGGAGGAATGGAGACAGGCTCACCCCTATTGACATCAGTGGATCTGAGGTTGAGAGGGTGAACAGCTTTAAGTTCCTCAGCATCCACATCACCGAGGATCTCACGTGGTCTATACACACCGGCTGTGTGGTGAAAAAGCACAACAGCCCCTCTTTCACCTCAGACGGTTGAAAAAGTTTGGTACGGGTCCCCAAATCCTAAGAACTTTCTATAGGGGCACAATTGAGAGCATCCTGACTGGCTGCATCACTGCCTGGTCTGGGAACTGTACTTCCCTCAATCGCAGGACTCTGCAGAGAGTGACGTGGACAGCCCAGCGCATCTGTAGATGTGAACTTCCCACTATTCAGGACATTTACAAAGACAGGTGTGTAAAAAGGACCCAAAGGATCATTGGGGACCCAAGTCACCCCAACCACAAACTGTTCCAGCTGCTACCATCCGGGAAACAGTACCGCAGCATAAAAACCAGGACCAACAGGCTCTGGGACAGCTTCTTCCACCAGGCCATCAGACTGATTAATTCACGCTGACACCACTGTATTTCTATGATATATTGACTGTCCTGTTGTACATACTATTTATTACAAATTACTATAAATTGCACATTGCACATTTAGACGAAGACTTAACGTAAAGATTTCTACACTTTGCGTTTGTGAAGAATGTAGGTAATAATGTCAATTCAATTCAATTATGGCTTTCAAATCCTAATACGAACAAGAGTAAAGATCATTTAAATACCCAAGGAATTAACTGTCCATACTCGCTGCTACTTGTACCTATACCACTTGTTTTATAAGTTTTTTCTAGTGCTACATTGCACAGAGGGGGCTGGAGAATTAACTGCTGAACAAATGAGAAATAAGGTAGTCAGTGGCCCAACAATCTGTCAAAATTCAAAGATAATTTATCATCACGGTACATATATAATCACCACATAAAATGCTAAGATTTATTTTCTTGCAGGCATACTCAGTAAATTGATAATAGAATAATAACCATAATAGAATCAATGTAAAATCACGTAACTAGAGTGCTCAACAAGAGTGCAATAAATATCGAGAACATCAGATGAAGAGTCCTTGAAAGTGAGTCCATAGGTTGTGGGAACATTTGAATGATGGGGCAAGTGAAGTTGAGTGAAGTTATCCCCTTTTGTTCAAGAGCCTGATGGTTGAGGGGTAATAAGTTCTGAACCTGGTGGTGTGGGTCCTGAGGATCTTGTACCTTTTCCCTGATGGTAGTAGTGGGAAGAGAGCATGATGTGGGTGGTGAGGGATCTGATGATGGATGCTGCTTTCCCATCATGATGTAAAATTAATAAAATATTTGTTATTGTTATATGAAACCAATAGGTGATGCCCCAAAATAGCAGCACTGTCATTAAGGACCACCCGCCACTATTATAGGCCAGTTAGCCTAACCTCAGTGGTGGGAAAGTGTTGGAGTCTATTATTAAGGATAAGGTTTTGGGGTACTTGGAGACTAATGATAAATAAGTCAAAGTCAGTATGGTTTTTGTAAAGGAAAATCTTGCCTGACAAATCTGATAGAGTTCTTTGAGGAAGTTACAAGCAGGGTGGACAAAGGAGAGGCAGTGGATGTCACTAACTAGGATTTTCAGAAAGCATTTGATAAGGTGCCAGGCTACTTAACAAGATAAAATCCTATGGCATTACAGAAAAGATACTGGCATGGACAGAGGAATGGCTGACAGGCAGGAGGTAGCGAGTGGGAGTAAAAGGGGCTGCCAGTGACTAGTGGTGTTCCTCTGGGGTCAGTATTGGGACCGCTTCCTTTCATGTTTTTTGTCAATGATTTGGATAATGGAATTGATAGGTTTGTGGCAAAGTTTGCGGATGATACAAAGACAGGTGGAGGAGTAGGTAGTGCTGAGGAAGCAATGTGATGGCAGCAGGACTGAGACAAATTGGAAGAATGGGCAAAAAGTGGCAGATGGAATACAGTGTTGGGAAACGTATGACAATGCATTTTGGTAAAGGGACAATAGTGCGTAATATTATCTAAATGGGGAGAAGTTTCAAATAGAGGTACAGATGGACTTAGGAGTCCTCGTGCAAGACTCTCAGAAGGTTAATTTACAGATTGAGTCTGAGGTAAAGAAGGCAAATGTAATGTTGGCATTTATTTCAAGGGGAATAGAATATAAAAGCAGATAATGCTGAGCCTTTATAAGGCACTATGCAGGCTGCACTTGGGAGTATTGTCAACAGTTTTGGGCCCCATATCTCAGACAAGATACGTTGTCATCAGAGAGAGTCCAAAGCAGGTTCACGAGGATGATTCTGGGAATGAAGGGGTTAACGTATCAGGGACATTTGGCAGCTTTGGGCCTGTACTCATTGGAATTTACAGTGAATCTGTGGGATTTTCTGCTACAGACTGCAAGTCCGTGGGTATATGTAAGGTGGAAGTTGATTGTTTCCTGATCGGTCAGGGCATCAAAGGATATGGTGAGGGGGCAGGTGTATGGGATTGAGTGGGATCTGGGATCAGCCATGATGGAATGCCAGAGCAGACTTAATGGGCTGAATGGCCTAATTCTGCCCCTAAGTCTTATGGTCTTATGGACATGCCCTCATCTCATTACTACCTGCAGGGAGGAGGTACAAGAGTCTGAGGGCACACACTCAACAATTCAGGAACAGCTTCTTTCCCTCTGCCATAAGATTTTTGAATGGATAATGAACCCATGAACATTACTCACTATCTTTGCTCTCTCTTTGTGCTACTTGTTTAATTTAGTTCTTTAATATATTACTCATATTGCAATTGATAGTATATTTATGTACCGCACTGTACTGCTGCCGCAAAATAACAAATTTCATGGCATACGTCAGTGATACTGATAAAAAGTCATCTCATCCTTCACTACTTCCCATCGTAGTTCCAACACCACAATGTTGGAGCTTTCAACTTTGTAACTATTGTTTGTGTGATTTTAGGTGACCCTTTAAATTTTGAAAGTCTTTGCTATTTTTATGTTCTTAGTGCTCTAGTGCTGTTTATCTTTTACATGCATGCAAGAAAATGGTGATTAGTTACAGGAAGATGTCAGATCTGCTTGTTGTCACAGCTGCACCTTTTAGGACAGTTTCACAATGATAACGGTATCTCCTTCATTAACAAAAAGACTCAACAGAGGATGTACTTCTTGAAGCAATTGGTAAAACTCCATCTTCCCCAGAATATACTCGTCCAATTCTACACTGTCATCGTAGAGAGCATCCTCACATCAGCCATTACTGTCTGTCATAATAAAGTGGCTTCCAGTTAAGTGGGACACTAGTTAATTTGGGCAGCCATTCATTTGGGACACCTCGTAAAGAGTTTGAAGTTCAAAGTAAAATTTAGTATCAGAGAACATACATGTCACCACACACAACCCTGAGATTCTTTTTCTGCGGGCTTACTTAGCAAATCCATAGAACAGTAATTGTAAACTATAAACATCAGGAATGGTTAACTGCAAATAAACTGTGCAAATGCAGACATAAATACTTTGCATAAAATAACAACATAATAGAGTCCTTAAATGAGTGTAGCTATCCCCTTTTGTTCAAGAGCCTGATGGCTGAGGGATAATAAATGTTCTTGAACCTGGTGGTGCGAGTCCTGAGGCACAGGGAGAAAAGAGCATGGCCTGGGTGGTGAGGATCTTTGATGATTGATGCTGCTTTTCTATGGCAACATTTCATATGCTCAATGGTTGGGAGGGTTTTACCCATGATGTACTGGACTGAATCCACTTCCTTTTGTAGAATTTTCCACTCAAAGGCACTGGTATTCCCATACCAGGCCGTAATGCAACCAGTCAGCACACTTCCCACCACACATCTAAAGAAGTTTCAAGGTTTTCGATGACATTCCGAACCTCCACAGACTCCTGAGGAAATAGAGGCGCTGTTGTGCTTTCTTAGTGTAACGCGCTGTAATGTTTCATGCTAATATAATGGCTTCTCTGTAGCAGCAGTGTTTGGGTTATGACTAGAGATAAGGGGACTTTGGAATGTGCGCTGGCCAATGACAGTAGATGGTTTTCTTTCTGAGCAACAAAACTGTATGCCACTGGCCCTCGGTGGTTGGCCACATTGTCTACCTATATTTCAGCCTGAAGTACCGGACGGGAAGCAGGAACATTGATGCTGATGTTTTGTCCCAACAGGCGCATGAGAGCCTGGACAAGGATGAGGAGTGGGAGAGTGTTCCTGCCCCAGGGGTGAAGGCCATGTGTCGGTTTGACATTTGCCGTGTTGCTGGCATTGGGATCTATTGACAGGAAATCCATACACACCAGGTCCAGAGGCCCCGCACTCTGCAAGTGGGACAAGGGAGCTGCCTGCGTAGGCAGTGTCTTCCGCCATATGCATTGAATGCATGACTTGCAGTATTCTTCAACCTTCGACTTCATTCGGGGCCAGTAAAACCGGTTTCTGAGCAATCCATAGGTCTTCTCAACCCCCAAATGTCCAGAGTCATCGTGAAATGACTTCAACACAATCCTCCGATACTTCTCCGGCAGAACCAGCTGGCAACGCCGGGGTCGGTCCGGGGGTGACGTGATCTGGTTCCACAACTCCAACCGAGGCCATTCTCAGTAATGGAAACCATTATATTAGCATGAAACATTACAGTGCATTAATTTGCAATAATATTTATTTGATGGGTTTGGGACAGGTCCTCTGAGATAGTGACACCCAGGAATTTAAAGTTACTGACCCCCTCCACGTCTGATCCTCTGATGATTACTGGCTCATGGACCTCTGGTTTCCCTCTCCTTGGTTCCTTGGTCTTACTGACATTGAGTGAGAGGTTGTTGTTATGACACCACTCAGACAAGTTTTCAATCTGTATGTTGTATGCTGAATCCTGTATGCTGATCCAGCACCCTCTTTGATACAGCCCACAACAGTGGTGTTGTCAGCAAACGTATATGACATTGGAGCTGTGCTTAGCCACACAGTCATAGGTGTAAAGCGAGTAGAGCAGGGGACTGTACACATCCCTGCGATGCTCCTGTACTGATGGAGATTGTGGAGAAGATGTTTTTGCCAATCTGAGCTGACTGGGGTCTACAAGTGAGGAAATCCAAGATCCAATTGCACAAAGGGGTATTAAGGCTTAGGTTTTAGAGTTTACTGATTAGAGAACAGTTACAGTTTAGAGGGGACGATGGTGTTAAAGGCTGAGTTGTAATCAATAAAGAGCATCCTGATGTCTGCATCTTTGCTGTCCAGATGTTCCAGGGTTGTGTGAAGAGCCAACAAGATAGCATCTACTGTAGACCATTGCTTCAGTAGGCAAACTGGAGCAGATCCAAGTCACCATTCAGACAGGAACAAACGTGCTTCAACATCAGCCTCTCAAAACACTTCATCACTGTCGATGTAAGTGCCACTGGGTGACAGCCATTTAGACAGGTTTCCACTCTTCTTGGGCACCAGTACAATCAAGGCCTGCTTGATGCAAGTGGATACCACACACCGCCAGAGTGAGAGATTGAAGATATCCATGAACACACCAGTCAGTTGGTCGGCACAGGTTTTCAGTACTCTGCTAGGTACCCCATTGATTAGAGGATCATCGGGAGACAGGGGGTGCATGATAGTTCCTCTCTGTTCTGGTGGTCAAAGTGAGCACAGAAGGCATTGAGCTCATCTGGAAGCGAAGCACTGCTGTCCCATATTGTCCCATGACCCATGTCACAAGATTTAAACCCTGCCACAGTTGCCAATCATCCCTTGAGAATTTCAGTCCAGTCCGGAATCTCCACATCGCCTGTGAGATGGCTTTCCAGCAATCATACCTGCACCTCTTGTAGCATTCTTGATCTCCAGATTTGAATGCCTCTGACTTGGCTCTCAGCAGTTTCCGGATTTCATTGTTCATCCAGGGCTCGTGATGGAGGGGAGACCCTAAATGATTTTGTGGTGACACACTCATCCACTGCTGTAATAAGGTCTGTAATGATCCTGGTGTAGTCATACAGGCCCCCAGATGAGTTCTTGAACACAGCCCAGTCCACTGACTCGAGGCAATCCTGTAACCTTTCCTCTACCTTCCACGACCACCTCTTGGCTGTCTTGATCTCTGCAGCCTTGTTCTTTAGGCTCCATCTGTATGCAGGTAGCAGTACAGCCAAATAATCTGACTTGCCAAAATGTGGTCTCAGGAAGGAACGACAGGCATTCCATATCCTAGTGTAGCAATGGTCTACTGTGTTGGGACCTCTGGTGCAACAGGTCATGTGCTGGTGATAATTGGGAAGTGCTTTCTTCAAACAGGCCTGGTTGAAGTCGCTGACTATAATTTGAAATGCCGTTTCTTATTTATAGACAGCATCGTGCAGTTCAGTTTTGCCAGTGCTTGCTTATAATCGGCTGCTGGTGGTACATAAGCTGTGGTTAGGATCTCGGATGAGAACTTTTGAGGCAAATAGAATAGTGTACATTTAATTGTTAAGTTGTTTTAAGTCAGGGGAACAAGAAGTCGACATAACCCCAATGCAAGTACACCAACAAGAATTGACTGAAAAGCATATGATGCCACCCCTTTCCTTAACAGAATTTGAGGTTTGATTCCGAAAATTATAAAACCTTCTGGTCAGATAGCTGTGTCCAGCGTGTTCGTTGTTAACCAAATCTCAATGCAACAAACAAATGAGATCTGCCTGATCTGCCTCTGATACAACAGCTTTGCCCTGAGATCGTCAATCTTATTTTCAAGCGCTAACAAGATGGTAGGCAGAGGAGGACTCATCCCTCTGCGCTTCAGCCTGGTTTGAATCCCACCTCTCCTGCTGCGTTTTCGGCCTTGGCTTTGGCGTTGACACTTAAAAGCGCCACGCTTTAAGGATCTACATTTACCTGTTCCACATTTAACCATCGAATGTGAGATCTGAAGATCATCGATGTAATTATGTAGTCCATTAAGAGGAAACTTACATGTTGCAGATTGTAGTATAAGTAATTCAAAAGGAGTATACTTAAGAGGAAAACTGGTACAAATTCCTGCAGCCCACAGAGAGTTGCCAATGTGCAACAGTGCTATCTTAAAGAACAAAAATTCATTGAGAAAATTGCTGGGCTTCTCTTTGTTTATGTGGGGTACTATGCCACTTAACTGAGGCAGTTGCCAGTTGCCAAACAGGTCCTACCGTGTGGCTGTTAGGCGCTACCCCATGCTTAGAGTGAGCAGTTTTTAAATGTCAGTTGTGTGTATTTGTGTTCAAAAAGCAGTGACTTTTGTCACTAATAGTTAGCGAGAAATAAGCAGTAATTGTTGAAAGTTATTGTTGTTTTTTGTTGCATGACACCCCCTGACCAACACATCGCAGCAAATTCCTAATACATGTAAATGTCTATGGTGCATAAAGTTGATCCTTGATGAGTGAGCAATAGATTTTAGAGTGTATCACTGTAATAACTTGATCATTGAGCAGAAATATGACAGAGTTCTCAGAGCCGCTGCCTCAGATTCACACTGGGTGCATTCTATATGGAGTTTGTACATTCTCCTTGTAAATGTGTGGGTTTCCTCCAGCTGCTCCAGTTTCCTCCCACATCCCAAAGATGCATTTGCTGGTTGGCGGGTTAATTGGCCATTCAAAATTACCCCAAGTCTGGAAGTCTGCTAGTCCAGGACCAAGGACCAGAGACCTGGAGGGTTGGAGACCTGTCTGGGTGTATCACTGGAAGGATGGGTGAATGGGATGGTGTCTGGGTGTTTTGCCACTGTTGCTACCACTGCTTGTGCTGGCCTGCTGAACATTATGGGTCTGCTCTGGTGCTGTGGGAGTGTGTGGCTGCCCCAAGCACATCCTTGGGCATGCTGTTTGTTAACACTAGATTTATAAATCAGAGTTGAAATCTGAATCTGTGTGTAGGTGAGAGGTGGCATCTTAGGAGAGTTGTTGAGAATGCAAGGAGAATTTAAAAAAATGGAATTAACATACTGTCCGACTAATGTGATGATTGACTGACAGCCAGTGGAGAATCAACAGCCAAAGGGCCTGTTTCTGCATTGTAAGTACAGCACTGTGCAAAAGTCTTGGGCACAAGTCTAGGGTGCCTAAGACCTTTGCACAGTACTCTATTTGTCAATGTATAGCAGAGAGCGAATTTACAAATCTGGTGGGAGCAAAGGATGTTGAGAGTGGTGAGGGCGGAGTGCCACGGGAGGGGTGCGGTACAGATGGGTGAGAAGGAGTACCAGGGAGGGTGGGGTGGTGCAGGTGTAGACACACCCAGCCCTGAGACACCAGACGAGGTCAATTGATTCCAAACAATTGGTTTATTGATCATTACAGAATGTCTCTCTGGTGCTTCTCGCCCGTTCCCCTCTCCCTTCCCCTTTTCCCAGTCATGATTCCTCTCTCCCTGCCCCCTTCCCACTCTCAGTCCACAATAGAGACCCACATCAGAATCAGGTTTATCATCATTCACATATGTCATGAAATTTTGAGGCAGCAGTACAGTGTAATACGCAAAATTATTAGAGTACTGTGCAAAAGTCTAAAGCACCCTAGCTACTGTGTGTGTATGTACTTTTACACAGTACTGTATCCACGGCTCCATAACTTTCAGGTTTGAAAGGAGTGCTGAATATTCCATAAAGAATAAATTCAACTGTTCAACTCTAACAAATGGCACTAAATAAAATTAAATGGCTTATTTCAATTGTATTCTGATTTTGAACTCGTGTTAAAGTTCATTTGACTTTTTCTGATAATTTGTTTTGCATTAAGAATGAACTGCAAGGTGATTTGGCTCACCTGTGAGTAGGCAAGCTCCTGTACTTTACCCAAGCAGTTGTTCTTTGTGTGTCTCCTTACTATTTTACCATGGGTATGAGAACAAAAAGGAGTCCATTCTTGTCCACTGTGTTGCTTAATGATCAAAGAAGATTATATTAAATATTAGCTTTATTTGTCACATGTACATGGGTTAGCACGACGCTTTACATTGCCAGTGACCCAGATCCAACTCTTGTAAGGAGTTTGTATGTTGTCCCTGTGACTGTGTGGGTTTCCTCCAAGTGCTCCAGTTCCTCCCACAGTCCAAAGACATACCGGCTGGTAGGTTAATTGGTTATTGAAAACTGTCCTGTGATCAGGCTAGGATTAAATCGGGGGATTGCTGGGCGATGCGACTTCAGGGGCCAGAAGGTAGTAACTTTATGTATTGCACTGTGCTGTTGCCACAAAAAACAAATTTCATGACACGTATAAGTGATGATAAACCTGATTCTGATCTGGGTCTCTATTGTAGACTGAGAGTGGGAAGGGGGCAGGGAGAGGGGAATCATGGTTTGGAAAAGGAAAAGGGAGAGGGGAGGGAGTGGGAAGCACCAGAGAGACATTCTGTAATGATCAATAAACTAATTGTTTGGAATCAGATGACCTTGCCTGGTGTCTCAGGGTTGGGTGCATCAGCACCACCCCCCCCCCCCGACTCTGGCGCTCCTTCTCTGCCCCCTGTCCCACACCCCTCCCACGGCACTCCACCCTCACCATTCCCAAAATCCTTCGCTCTTCGCTCCACGTTGACAAATACAGTACTTGTGCAAAAGTCTAAGGCACCCTAGCAAATATGTGTTCCTAAGTCCTTTGTACAGTACTATATATTAGATTATGATCAGTCTACTTAGTTATTAACTCGCAGTTACCATTTTATTATGTACAGCTCATTAATGCAAATTGTTATGTGTCACTCCAAAACGTAAAACTAATTGAAGAAAAACACAGGGAGACCAGAACAAACACATACTCTTCATTTTTACTTTTAGTGAGGCGTAGACTTATGATGTGGTGGCATAATGACATAGGCCATTCACGTACTTTTACACGTAACCTGTAATGAATTTAAACAAAAAAAATGCTTAATCAAACAATATATTTACAATATTACTCATATATTACTGAAATATTAAATGCACACTAATCAGCCCAATCATGTGGCAGCAACTCAGTGCATAACAGCATGCAGACATGGTCAAGAAGTTCAGTTGTTGTTCAGACCAAACACCAGAATTGGGGAAGAAATGTGATCGAAGTGACTTTGACCGTGGAATGGTTGTTGGTGTCAGATGGGGTGGTTTAAGTATCTCAAAAACCTCTGCTCTCCCTGTACTTTCATGCACAATAGTCTCTAGAGATGACAGAGAATGGTGCGAAAAACAAAAAAAGATGCAGTGAACGGCAGTTCCTGTGGGTGAAAATGCGTTGTTAATGAGAGAGGTCAGAGGTGAATGGCCAGACTGGTTCAAACTGACAGGAGGGTAGCAGTAATTCAAGTAATAACATATTACAACAGTGGTGTGCAGAAGAACATCTCTGAATGCACGACATGTCAAACCTTGAATGAATGTGCTACAACAGAAGGCCACGTACGTGCACACAGTGGCCACTTTATTAGGTACAGCAGATATCTATTAAGTGACCACTGACTGTATTTACAAGCAATTCATACTAGTTTACAGTGCAAAGACCTTTAATACCAGATTCTGTGGCATATCTCCATGTGTGTAGTAATAACATAGCAAAATGAAGGACAATTGACAGCAGAAAGCAGAAATAATTATGACTGTAAAATCATCAGTTGATAATATTACACATTTTCAATATTTAAGTTGTAATTTAGCAATTTTTTAAATTATAAACATAAGCTTTCTAAAACCTAGACTTGTACATTCCTTTATGAAAGCCAGTAACTTAGAGAGTAAGTGATCTTAGAAACAAAATGGAAACCTTACTTAAACAGAATTATTCTGCAACATTTCAAGGTTTCCTGATGTTATATCTCGAAACATTTTTCATATGATGCAGCTCAGGATGTGCTGAGGGTGGCTTCAACTTTTGAAGTTTAAAATAAGAGGAACACTTTTGTTTCCTGAGGCACCATCTGTTATGTGGGCAGATAAGATTAGGTTTCTTTCCCACCCCCCCCCCCCCCACCACTTCTCCAGTGGAGTATCAGTTGTGTGCATTCAGGGAAATGAGTAACCATGTCTGTTTCACAGGATCAAATAAATACTATCTCACTCCAGTTTCCGGTTAGATCCCAAGATTCATATTTCAGGAAAACCATACAGATTTTTCAAAACTCCAGTTCAATCCTCACCAGCAGACTCTTGAACCAAAGAGGAAAACTTCACTCGCCCCATCATTGAAATGTTCTCACAACCAATGGACTCACTTTCAAGGACTCTTCAGCTCATGTTCTTGATATTTATTGTTTATTTATTTATTATTATTTCTTCCATTTTGTATTTGCACAGTTTGTTGAACACTGGTTGAACACCCAAGTTGGTGGTATTTCATTGATTCTATTGTGGATTTATTGAGTATGCCCACAAAAAAATTAACCCCAGCGTTGCATCTGGTGGCATATCTGTACTTCGATAATAAATTTATTTTGAACTTTGATTAAATGAGTTGTGGGAGATTTCAAACAACATTTTTTGCACTATCTGAATGCTGTGTTTCATGCATTTCCAGATAACCAAACAAGCACAGCCATCTGAATGCATATCTAGGTTTGGCTTTAGGTGCAAAATGGCTACCGTGAATTTAACAGCTATTTGCAGTTTTATATATAAACTGGGATTTTCTTTTAGTTTTATTCAAAAATTTAAGGTTTGAAGGTTTAAGTATTAAACTGGCAGAAATCATTATCATCTCTCCACAAGAGAAAAACCAATTAGAACCAAAAATAAAACAGAAATTTCACCATCTGAATATAAGCCATCGGAAATAGCATGGTCACCGCATTTAGGATGTTCAGAAAACTTGCTCTGAATTTTCCTTTTTTTTATGTCATTGTCTCAATTATATTAGTCCAAGCTATGATTCTAGATGTTGACTGAACAACATGCCATGCCCCTCCTCTACTGCCACGATGAGGAGACTCAGGTTGGAGGAGCAACACCTCATATTCTGAAGCAAAGGACACAAAATGCAGGAGGAACGCAGTAGGTCAGGTAGCATGTATAGAAATGAACAAACAGTCGATGTTTTGGGCCGAGACCCTTTTTCATGACTGAAAAGGAAGGGGGAAAGATGACAGAATAAAAAGGTGGGGGGGGGGCAGGAGGATAGTTAGAAGGTGATGGGTGAAGCCAGGTAGGTGGGAAAGGTAAAGGGCTGAAGAAGAAGGGATCTGATAGGAGAGGAGAGAGGACCGTGGGAGAAAGGGAAGGAGGAGGGACACCAGGGGTAGGTGATGGGTGGGAAAGGTAAAGGGCTGGAGAGGAAGGAATCTGATCGGAGAGGAGAGAGGACCGTGGGAGAAAGGGAAGGAGGAGGGGCACCAGGGGGAGGTGATGGGTGGGAAAGGTAAAGGGCTGAAGAAGAAGGGATCTGATAGGAGAGGAGAGTGGACCGTGGGAGAAAGGGAAGGAGGAGGGACACCAGGGGTAGGTGATGGGTGGGAAAGGTAAAGGGCTGGAGAGGAAGGAATCTGACAGGAGAGGAGAGGACCGTGGGAGAAAGGGAAGGAGGAGGGGCACCAGGGGGAGGTGATGGGTGGGAAAGGTAAAGGGCTGAAGAAGAAGGGATCTGATAGGAGAGGAGAGTGGACCGTGGGAGAAAGGGAAGGAGGAGGGACACCAGGGGGAGGTGATGGGTGGGAAAGGTAAAGGGCTGGAGAGGAAGGAATCTGATAGGAGAGGGGAGTGGACCATAGGAGTAAGGGAAGGAGGAGGGACACCAGGGGGAGGTGATGGGTGGGAAAGGTAAAGGGCTGGAGAGGAAGGAATCTGACAGGAGAGGAGAGAGGACCGTGGGAGAAAGGGAAGGAGGAGGGACACCAGGGGGAGGTGATGGGTGGGAAAGGTAAAGGGCTGAAGAAGAAGGGATCTGATAGGAGAGGAGAGTGGACCGTGGGAGAAAGGGAAGGAGGAGGGACACCAGGGGGAGGTGATGGGTGGGAAAGTTAAAGGGCTGGGGAGGAAGGAATCTGACAGGAGAGGAGAGTGGACCGTGGGAGAAAGGGGAGGAGGAGGGACACCAGGGGGAGGTGACGGGTGGGGAGGTAAAGGGCTGGAGAGTGAGGAATCTGATAGGAGAGGAGAGTGGACCGTGGGAGAAAGGGAAGGAGGTGGGACACCAGGGGGAGGTGATGGGTGGGAAAGGTAAAGGGCTGGAGAGGAAGGAATCTGATAGGAGAGGAGAGTGGACCGTGGGAGAAAGGGAAGGAGGAGGGACACCAGGGGGAGGTGATGGGTGGGAAAGGTAAAGGGATGGAGGGGAAGGAATCTGACAGGAGAGGAGAGTGGACCGTGGGAGAAAGGGAAGGAGGAGGGACACCAGGGGGAGGTGATGGGTGGGAAAGGTAAAGGGCTGGAGAGGGAGGAATCTGACAGGAGAGGAGAGTGGACCGTGGGAGAAAGGGAAGGAGGAGGGGCACCAGGGGGAGGTGATGGGTGGGAAAGGTAAAGGGCTGAAGAAGAAGGGATCTGATAGGAGAGGAGAGTGGACCATAGGAGTAAGGGAAGGAGGAGGGACACCAGGGGGAGGTGATGGGTGGGAAAGTTAAAGGGCTGGGGAGGAAGGAATCTGACAGGAGAGGAGAGTGGACCGTGGGAGAAAGGGGAGGAGGAGGGACACCAGGGGGAGGTGACGGGTGGGGAGGTAAAGGGCTGGAGAGTGAGGAATCTGATAGGAGAGGAGAGTGGACCGTGGGAGAAAGGGAAGGAGGAGGGACACCAGGGGGAGGTGATGGGTGGGAAAGGTAAAGGGCTGGAGAGGAAGGAATCTGACAGGAGAGGAGAGTGGACCGTGGGAGAAAGGGGAGGAGGAGGGACACCAGGGGGAGGTGATGGGTGGGAGAGGTAAAGGGCTGAAGAAGAAGGGATCTGATAGGAGAGGAGAGTGGACCATAGGAGTAAGGGAAGGAGGAGGAGACCTAGGGGGAGGTGATAAACAGGTGAGAAGAGGTAAGGGGTCAGAGTGGGAAATAGAAGAGGGGATGGGGAAACATATTCTGTCTGGGTAACCTTCAACCTGATGGCATGAACATTGATTTCTCAAACTTCCAGCAATTTCTCCCCAATCTCCTTCTCTCCTTTTCCATTCCCCATTCTGGTTTCCCACTTAACCCTTCTCTTCTCCTCACCTGCCTATCATCTCCCTCTGATGCCCCTCTTCCTTCCTTTTTCCCTATGATCAACTCTCACACCTATCCCCTTTCAGCTTCACACTTCATCCACTCTCCCCCACTCAGCTATCTTCCCCTTCTCCTGCTTTCACCCATCACCTGTCAGCTTGTATTCCTTCCTGTCCCCTAACCACCTGGCTTCTTTTCCCTTTCCTTCCAGTCCTGATGAAGGACCACAGCTCGAAGTGTCGACTATTTATTTCCCTCCATACATGTTATTTTGAATTTCCAGCATCTGCAGAATCTCAGTCCCAGAGGGAGGAATTGGAAAGCAGGAACTGATCACTGTGTCTTCTTGAAACCACTGTCAGCCTTTAACTGAACTCCCTGCTGGTACAATCAGTCATTGGAAGTTATAAGTTTACAATGCTTCTTTATCTGTTGTGATTTGAGAATACTGGCTCCGTTAAACCTTCAGCAAGTTGAACTTAATGGATACTATAATGAAAGGATGGAGAGACTGGGAAAGGACAGAAAAGTATTCTGCTATAAATAGAGAATCTTCAGTGAAATCAAACCAAAGCTACAAATAGAAAAAATACAGAAATACACAGTAGCTAAATCATCACAGTCATAAAGTTACACAGCATGGAAACAGGTCCACAGACACAAAACATTCTGCAATTCTATAAAAATATATATATATATTCTATATTCTTAGGTGTGTGTGTGTGTGTGTGTGTGTGTGTGTGTGTATACACACACGCACTCTCACACACGGTGATTGATAAGTTCATGGCCTAAAGAAGAAGGAGTCAATTTTAGAAAACCTAACACATTTATTTTTCAACATAGTCCCCTCCTACATTGACACACTTAGTCCAGTGGTCATGGAGCATACCGATCCCTTCTTTGTAGAAGTTAGCGTCTTGGACCTCCAGAAGTGGTCCACAGCATGGGTGGTTGATAAATTCATGGCCTAAGGTTTTATTATTTATGGAAACCTGGGTCAGGCAGCATCTATGTAAAGGAAAAATCAGCCAGAAATGCTGACTGATTTTTCCTTTACATAGATGCTGCCTGACCCAGGTTTCCATAATAGCATTTAAATGTGCTAGTATGGAAAGTTGGGTGCCGGGATGCGTCTCTACCAAAGGAGGTGTAAGGTGCTCCTTCCCTCCACTAGCCTGCAGGTCACCCTTGGGCAGGGTGTAGCACCTGCTTAGACTCACGCCCCCCCACCTCCAACCCCGATCAAGGTCACGTAAAGCCATGGGACCAGGATGGTTGTATGAGCAGCTGATGTATATCACAAGTCCTGGTTATGCAACCACTGACACCAGGTAGACAATCTCTGAAGAGTATTGATAATGGCTGGGGTTACCCATCTTGTAAAGACACTGCCCAGAAGGCAATGGCAAACCACTTCTGTCAAAGAACAATCATGGTCATGGAAAGACGATGATCACCCACATCACATAACACGGTGCATGATGATGATTATGGAAACAGACCCTCTAGCCTAACTGGTCCAAACTAACCTAGATGCCCCATCTAAGCTCATCCAATTGCCAGTGTTTGGCCCATAACCCTCTAAACCTTTCTAATCCATCTATTTGTCCAAATGTGTGAATGCATATGCTGGAAGGGAATTAAAGTGGACCATTGGAGAAAGGGAAGAAGGAGGGGCATTCTCCTCTTCTGCCAAATTCCTTCTTCTCCAGCCTTTTACATTTTCCACCTATCACCTATCATTTTTAAAGTGGTAACAGAAGATTGATGACGGTTGAAGCACATGGGATGAAAGACATTTTGGCTAATTGGACCTAAAACTGGCTTGGTGATGGGTGGAAGAGGGTAGTGGTGGAGGGGCGTTTTTCTGATTAGAAGTCTATGACAAGTGGGACGTCACAGGGAATGGTGCCTGGAACCTAGCTGCTTGTGATACATATTAATGACTTGGATGTGAATGGAGGAGATATGATTAGTAAGTTTGTGGGTGGTATGAATATAGAACATAAAGCATTACAGCATGGTACAGTACAGGACTTTTGGTCCACAATGTTGTGCTGACATTCTAACCTACTCTAAGACCAATCTAACCCTTCCGCCCTACATAGTCCTCTATTTTTCATTCATGTGCCTATCTAAGAGTTTCTTAGATGTCCCTAATGCATCTGCCTCAACTATCACCCTTGACATGGTGTTCCATGCATCAGCCACTCCATGTAAAGACCTTTCTTCTACCATCTCCTCAAACTCTCCTCGAAACACCTTAAAATTAAGACCCCTTGTGTATTAGTCATTTCAGCCCTGCAAGAAAGTGTCTGGTTATCCACACGATCTATGCTTCTTATCTTGTACACCTCCATCAGGTCACCTCTCATCCTCCTTCGCTCCAAAGAAAAAGCCCGAGCTTGCTCAATCTATCCTCATAAGACATGCCATCTGGTCCAGACACCATCCTGGTAAATCTCCTCTGCAACTCTCTAAAGTTACCAAATCCTTCCAATTATGAGGCAACCAGAACTGAACACAATTCTCCAAGTGTGATCTATAACCAGGGTTTTATAAAACTGCAATATTACCTCATGGCTCTTGAATGCAATCGCCAACTAATGAAGGCCAGCACACCACAGCCCTTCTTAACAACCATTTCACTTGTCTTTATACAGAACTATACACAATATCCCAAATATGGTTTAAACAGTGTTTTGTAAAATAGCAACAGAATGTACCAACACTTATACTTGAAGACAAACATGCCATATCTTTATCATCCTACCTACCTGTGCTGCTACTTTCAGCTAATTATGTATTTGAACCCTAAGGTTCTGCCATTTACCAACATTCATCAACACTTTATTTATCACTTTGGAAGGTCAAATTTGAAGCAGAATACAGGGTTAATGGCAGGATTCTTAGCAGAATGGAGAAATTATGCAGTTGACATTTGGTCCTCCTCTTACCCCCCACTCCACTCTTTTATTTAGGCTTCCACCCTCTTTCTGAGAGCGTCTCATCCTGAAAATTTGACTGTTCAATTCCCTACATAGATGCTGCCTGACCTGCTGAGTTCCTCTAGTATTTTGTGTGTGATTCTCCAGATTTCCAGCATCTGCAGAATCTCTTGCATCAGCACTCTGTTGAGAATTAATTTACTTCCAACACCTTAAAATATTTCCATCATTTACCATCCCCACCCGATGAAATGAACACATACGATTTTCATTCTTTAGATTGTCTGGATCAGCAAAATAACTCATTTTGTTTGAATCACACCCACTGCTCTAAATATACAATTAACTCCATCATTTATGGTACACATACCAACTCCACAACATCTACTTTTGGGAAAGATGGGTAACAAGTGCCATGGGAGCACCACCACCTGATCGGCGGTGGGGCGGGAGGGGGGGTTGCTAAGCAGCTGCTAGAACCTCCACTACACCACCCAAACTTCTGGGTATCCTTCTAAATCAAATGCCATCTTGAGTTGGAAACTCAACATACTTTGTTTCCTTCTCTGTTGCTCTGCTTAAAGCCCAGAACCCTATACTCAGGATTGGCGGGAGAGGCAGGTACATTAAGGACATTTAGGAGACTCTTAGGTAGCCAGATGGATGATAGAAAAATGGAGGGCTATGTAGGAGGGAAGGGTTCGATTTATCTTAGGTTAAAAGGTTGGCATAACATTGTGGGTTGAAGGGCCTGCAGTGTGCTGTAATGTTCTATGCTCTAAACATTGTTCAATACTGCGTAAGAAAACTCTTTTCACTTTGGTTTGAAACATGAGTACTTTTGCCAAAAGCAAACTTTATGAATTTGAACATTTCTTCACTCTTGCTATGTTTAAAGCCTGGAACTGCTTGCCCATGAATTGTGGTTGATCCTTCACCAAAACAGCAGTAGTTGAAGGAGGCAGGGGTCGGCAACCCGCGGCTCCGGAGCCGCATGCGACTGGACTCTTTGATCTCTGTGCTGCGGCTCCCTGTGGTTTGTTAGTTTTTGAAATGTAATTCGAAATTTGAAGATTATGGTGATCTTGTACAATCTAAATAAAGTGTTGTGACGACCCCATTTCCTGGCACATCCGAACCAGCTCACAATTAGCCACCGAGATGGCCTACGGGGGTTTGTGAGTACGTGTCTTTTGGAGCATCCACGTCCACGGGGGGCAGGTTGAGGGAGGCTTTAAAGCAAGGCTGTTTAGTTCGAATAAAGTTATCTTTGACTGCAGTGTCGTTATTTTAGAGCTGCGTGTAGCGCTACACCGCTACAACTTGTTTTTTATCGCTATTAATATACATCACCACTGCCAATCCCTGACACCCACCAGTGCGCGCCTTCTTTTAATTTTTCGATCGAAGGTAGGCTAACTATGGAGTAACCTTCAACCCAACGTCTTTTTTTTGGAGTTCAAAATGTTTTTGTTGCATGCAGAAATGTAATTTCGTTTTCTCTGCAGGAGTTCATCAATTTCATAAATGCAACACATTACAGTTTGTTTATACATAGCATAAAGGCAAAAAAACCCGTTGTATGCAGTGTTATTTCATTTTAAATGTCAAACGGGTTTTGTGGCTCCCAGTGTTTTCTTTTCTGTGGGAAATGGGTCCATATGGCTCTTTCAGTGGTAAACGTTGCCGACCCCTGGAATAGTCCATTTACAGACTTGCCAGAAGATGAAATACCCTGAAAATCATGTACCTTGCTGCACAAAGTACAAGTGAGATTTCAATGACCCAATAAAACAGCATAATTATTGCTTATCAAACCCTGATTTGAATACACACACCCATAAATATTTCAGGAGAGATTGTATTGTATTCCTCCACACTTCACTGTCTCTCCCTGCTTAAACACAATTTCAGAGTTAGTTAGTTAACCATCAGCCACACAAAAAAAGACCAGGATAGAACAAGCACAATGGATGAATGGGCACAAGGGAGTGTTGTAACTCCGTTGTGGATGGTTCCAAGTATCGCTGAGAAAGGAGGAGGATTGGGCATGGGGCTAGCAACCGCATCCCATAAAAATCCAAACTGCAGAAATGCCAACAGAAGCTTTAAAGACCTCAACCCTGGGAGAGGAAGGACATCAAGAAGATGGGCTACACCTGGGGATAACGTGAAAGACTGGCCTAGGACAGAGGACTCTGAAGAGCTGCTGTTGGCGGCCTATGCCCTAGTGGGGATGATGGCCTTAGTAGGTAAGTAGGGAGTGTTAGAACAGAGACCTTGGGGTACAGGTACATAGTTCCCTGAAAGTAGGTTAGGAGTGTCTTCAACAGACAGGGCAATGAGTACAGGTGTTGAGATATCACGATACAGCTGTACAGAATGTTGGCGAGACTGACCCTGGAATATTTAAACACAAGAGATTCTACAGATGCTGGAAATCCAGAACGATTAATACTTGTAATAATGAATCCTTATGAAGGGTCTCGGCCTGAAACATTGACTCTTTACTCCTTTCAGAGATGCTGTCTGACCTGCTGAGTTTCTCCAGCATTTTGTGTGTGTTACCCTGGAATGCTTCACGGTCACTATCACAAAATTTGAGGTATAGCATTAATCAGTCCAATGTAAATTCTTCGGATGCCGTGCTAGGATTCAAACCCATGTTTGAAAGTTCAAAGTTCAAAGTAAATTTATTATCAAAGTTTATAAATTTATTATATGTCACGATAAACAACCCTGAGATTCATTTTCTTAGAGGCATACTCAATAAGTCCATAATAGAATAATAAGCATAACAGAATCAATGAAAGACTATGGCGTTCAACCAGAGTGCAGAAGACAATAAACTGTGCAAATACAAAAAAGAAATAATAAAAATAAACAAATAAGCAATAAATATGGAGAACATGAGATGAAGAGTCCTTGAAAGTGAGTCCATAGGTTGTGGTACCACTTCAGTGATAGGGCAAGTAAAATTGCTTGGTTTAATAATCCAGCAAGCTGCAGAAACTTGTAATCTGGGAAATAAAGCAGTCAAGTTTTGCACACAACAAGCTCCTACAAGCACATTAAAAGCTATACTGTATACTCTATTTTTTAAAAATATATTATGAGGCAAACTTTGATCAAGATGTTAAGAACATTCTTCAATCTTTGGGTTGAACCATGCGAACTATTGCAGAAGACAAACATCCATTTAAAACCGTGTCCAAAATTTACCAGCTCTGGAAATGGATCCCTATTCAGTGCAGCACATATGAGGGGTGATTGATAAGTTTGTGGCCCAAGGTAGGAGTCAATTTTAGAAAACCTAGCACATTTATTTTTCAACATAGTCCCCTCCTACATTTACACACCTAGTCCAGTGGTCGTGGAGCATACGGATCCCTTCTTTGTAGAAGTCGGTGTCTTGGACCTCCAGAAAGTGTCCCCAGCAGGGGTGATTGATAAGTTTGTGGCCTAGGGTAGAAGCAGATGAGTTATACAGCTCTCATTACATGCACATGCAGTTCAACTCTTTGATTGAAAATGCAGAAAGTTTGAAGTTGATAACTCATCTCCTTCTACCTCAGGCTTCTACAAAGAAGGGATCCGTATGCTCCAATACCGCTGGACTAAATGTGTAAATGTAGGAAAAATAAATGTGCTAAGTTTTCTAAAATTGCCTCCTTCTACCTTAGGCCACGAACTTATCAATCACCCTCATATATGTTCACCTTTGTTATGTTTGCTCAAGTATCTGAAATAGGAGTGTAATAGATAACCTTTTATCAGAAACAACAAAAGCATGACCCAAGACAAAGCTATAATGTTTGGAAATAAAACATTTGGAAAGAGTAAATGGAAAGACAGTGCCAAAATATATTTGTAATTGGTTAACGCAAAATCTGAGCTTCTTTTGCACAATGTAGTTTTAAAAACTTCAGAAGGCTTAGATTTTGCAATGGCCTATTCTCCTTAACCACCAAGTTATGAGTTTTGTTTTGACTCACATTAGCTTTGCTTATCAAAGAATGTGATTATTTTCAAAGCAGCACACACAAAATGCTGGAGGAACACAGCAGGTCAGGCAGCATCTGTGGAAATGAATAAATAGTGGATGTTTCGGGCCGAGAGATCTTGCAGTATTTTATATGCGCTGCCCTAGGCTTCCAGCATCTGCAGAATTTCTCATGTTTATGATTATTTTCGTTTATATTTTATGTAGTTTTTCACAGAATCAGGTTTAAAATCGCTGGCATATGTCATGAAATTTGATGTGTACTGTAAACTTGTTTTCTTTATTGTACTATAAATGTCTGCAAGACAATGAATCTCAGGATTGTACATGGTGACATATACATACGTAAGATAATGAACTTACTTTGAAGTTGAAGTTATTAACTAACCAGCGCCACATCTTATGAAAATACCAAAGACTACATTGCCACCTTGTGGGTGTTTTTAGTAGTATTTACCAAACAACTCTGTTCAAGAATTTCAAGAATATGCACAATTCTGAAAGTTACAACACAATAAATTCAAACACAGATTACCAAGTCCAACATTATTTTTCCATTTTACATTACATCAACACACTTGGCTTTATTATTCCTTCCTGAACATGTCCTTTATATATTCCAAACCATCCCCATTACATTTTATAAACATAAGAGATTCAGCAAATGCTGGAGGTCTAGAGCAACACACACAAAATGCTGGAGGAACTCAGCAGGCCAGGCAATGTCTATGCAGGGGAATAAACTGTCAACGTTTCAGGCCAAAATCCTTCATTAAGACACTCTTATTCCTCTCCATAGATGCTACCCTGACCTGCTGAGTTTCTCCAGTACTTTGTGTGTTTGAAAGTTTTAAAGTTTCAAAGTACACTTATTATCAAAGAATGTACACAGAATACAGCTCTGAGTTTCGCCTTCCTGCAGGCAGTCACAAAACAAAGAAAAACCATGGAATCCATTCAAGAAAACATCAAATAAAGAACAAATTGTGCAAATGGCAAAAAGCAAGCAAACAACACATGAATATCAAACATCAAACCAGGAGTCCAGTCGTATCCAGTCTAGTTCAGTTCAGCGTTGAGCTGCTAGTCCACGCTAGCCGCAGGGCAAAGCATTCTTTGCCAAAGCGCCCCAGACCGCATCGATCGCAGCAAAAGAAAAGCAACCAGAATCCAGGTCCACAGCCTCGCTGATCAATCCTTGTAAAGCAGATCACAAGATTCTTGCACCTCCCCCAACAGCAGCAAGCAAGAGGGAGAGGCTGACCAGGCAAATGCACCAAACACCTGCCCATCCTCTGCACTCATCCTCATCCGGCTGAGCTCTTCCAGTATTTTGTGTGTGTTACCTTATTTCATTTTGGTAATGCATCCTAAAGTCAAATTCTATATAATGACGTACATATCTGATAACAATTTATCTGTTTTGCTCCATAGAAGTACTATGTTGATTGAAGTCTGTAACTTCATCATGTACTCAATCCCACAAGTGAACTCCACCATTCACTGAGGTCATTGGTAATCTGATCAGAACATGAACTCCATATTCTCACCTATCACCAATAAGCATTCACTCCCTCATTCGTTTGTTATGTGCTGTGTCATATGACATGGTGATCGTGGTCTTTCCATGATCATGATTGTCCTTTGCAAAGTTTTCTACAGAAGTGGTTTGCCATTGCTGCCTTCTAAACAGTGACTTTACAAGTCGGGTGATCCCAGCCATTATCAACACTCCAGAGAGTGGTCACACACCAGGATTTGTGAATTACGCCAGATGCTCATACGACCTGCTCCCATTGCTCCTAATGGCTTCACGTGATGCTGATCGGGGGTGGGGAGGGAATAAGCAAGGTCTACACCTTGTCCAAGGGTGACCTGCAGGCTAGCAGAGGGAAGGAGCGCCTCACACCTCCTTTGGTAGAGACGTATCTCCACCCTGCCACTCTATACACTCACTAGATTATCAGTAATCTATTTAACTGTGTCTCCAAAATGTTCAAAGACTGTACTTCCACCACCCTTTGAGGAGAATTTGAAAGACTCAGGAAATTTCGAGGAAAAAATGTTTATTTTGGTCTCTAATTGGGCAGAGTTGCAGGGTCTCTGAAGAGTATTGATAATGGCTGGGGTCACCCGTCTTGTAAAGACACTGCCCTGAAGGCAGCAATGGCAAACCACTTCCGTAGAAAAACTTGCCAAGAACAATCATGGTCATGGACAGATCATGATTGTCCACGTCATAGAATACGGCACATAATGATGATGATGCTGAATGAGCAAACCTTTCTTTTTTGAACAGTGATCTCTTATTTTGAAACAATAAATGTATAATGCAGTCCATGATTCATAGAAATTGAGTTTTCTTTCCTATTTATGTAAAGCAAAATAGATTCAAAGTTGAGGAAAGCTGTTTTCCTAAAATTCAAGTCCCCACATTTAGAGGAAGGTGTTGATAACTGGTACAAATCAGATACCAGACTTTATGATATTTCATCTTTTTTGTTGAAGGAGCACTAGGTAGTTGTGCATGAACTCTTTTAATGTGATGCTACAGCTGCAAGTACATTTTAATACACCTGTGCACCTGTGTACTTGTGCATATGACTAAATAATCTCACCTTTAAATATTAACTACTGCAGAACAGGTCAAAATTTAACTGCAGGGAAAATTAGAGATCAGGCTCCGCTGCATTGAGTTAGCAAACACACATTATATGGACAGACACTAAGGCTCTAAGAACACTCAGGTCTCCCTCCCTCCCACACGGCATCTTCATTGCCTACCTTCAGTGACCCCCACCCTCAGGCTCACTATTTCTGTTGCCCTCTTTTAATTGCCTCATTTCCTCCTTCAGTCCTTCCGTTCCTTTCATCTCCCTCCCTCCCTCTCATGTCTGCTTTCAAAGAGGTCAAGGGGAAAATATCAGCTCTATTTATCACGTGTACATTGAAACATACAGTGAAATGCATCGTTTTGCACTAACGACCAACACAGTCCAAGGATGTGCTGCGGGCACACACCTGGCACCAAAATGGCATGTCAACAACTCACTAACCCTAACCAGTACGTCTTTGCACCATGGAAGGAAACTGGAGCATCCAGAGAAAATACACGTGGTTACCAGGAGAACATACAAACTCCTTACAGACAGCGGCAGGAATTGAACCCTGATCTTCGGATCATTGTAAAGTGTTACACTAACCACTACACTGCCTGTTTGAAATGAGTGTTTTGTGTATACAGTTTAAGGGTGTGCTGGGGGCAGCCTGCAAGCGTCACCACACATTCCAACAACACAGTATGCCCATTACATTCAGCAAAACAACACAAGCAGCAACAACAGTAACAACAGCAAAACAAACCCCCTTCCCACTCTCCAAACCACTCACACACAGGGACAGACATCCACTCCCAGCACAGGCTTCCTCTAGGCCTCCAGCCCTTGGCCCTGGACTCTCAGACATCAGGCCTCCAGTTTCCTAGGCCTCTGTCTTCCATGCTCCCCTTTAAACTTATAAAGCTCACTTAATTGTTTTGCAGAGTTGGAGATTTGTAGAGCAACCCAGAACACAGCAGGTCTGGTCAATTCACCAGCCAATTCTTAGAACTTTCAAGAATTGGCACCAATATCAAAAGTGTTTTCTTAGCCAGCAGAATTTTATTTATCTATTTATTCATGCACTCATTCATTTACTTAACTATTGATTGATAGAAAGATACACCGTGGAACAGACCCTTCTGACCCAACAAGCCACAAATCCAAGCCTAATCATGAGACAGTTTACAATGAGCAATTAACTTACCAACCAGTACGTGTTTAGAATTTGAGAGGAAACCGGAGTACCCAGCGGAAACACACACATTCACTAGAGAGCATACAAAATGCTTACTGGCAGTGGTGGAATTGAACTCTGAATTCTGATGACCCGAGCTGTATTAGTAACGCTCTACCCGCTACACTACCATGACCTTACTTGAATGGGGGCCAATCCTATACATCGCTCATTTTCTTCAACTGGCAAACATATATTTGTATATTCATTATAAATAATACGCATATTAGCACATAAGACATAGGAGTAGAATTAGGCCATTCGAGTCTGCTCTGCCATTTCATCATGACGAATCCATTTCCCTCTCAACCTCACTCTCCTAACTTCTCACCTCCTCACCTCCATTCTAAATGGACAGCCCTTTATTCTGAGGCTGTTCACTCTGGTCCTGGACTCCCCCACTACAGGAAACCTCCTCTCCACATTCACCCTGTCTAGGTCTTTCAATATTTGATAGGTTTCAATGAGATTCCCCCTTCATTCTTCTAAATTCAAGCCAGTACAGGCCCAGAGCCATCAAAAGCTACACATACTTTAACCCTTTCATTCCAGGAATCATCCTTGTGAACCTTATTTGAACCCTATCCAATGTCAGCACATCCTCACTTAAATCACCATCATTATGTGCTGTGTCGTATGACATTGACATTGTTCTCGACAACCGTTTCTAAAGAAATGGATTGCCATTGCCTTCTCCTAGGCAGTGCCTTTACAAGACGGGTGACCCCAGCCATTATCAATACTCTTCAGAGATTGTCTGCCTGGCATCAGAGGTCACGTAACCAGGACTTGTGATACACACCAGCTGCTCACATGACCATCCACCACCTGCTCCCATGGGTTCATGTCACCCTGACCTGGGGGGAGGGGCTAAACCGGAGCTACACCCTGCCCAAGGGTGACCTACAGGCTAGCGGAGAGAAGGAGTGCCTTACATCTCCTTTGGTAGGGACACATCTCCACCCCACCACCCTTAAGTAAGGGGCCCAAAACTGCTCACAACTCTCCAAGTGTGGTCTCACCAGTGCCATATTAAACCAGCATCACATACTTGTTTTTATTACTTGGTACATAAATAATACTCAAAGCAATTTTAGTTGATACTAAGTTACAAAAATTGCAGCACACAAGATAACATCACTAATGCAACAGGATGGGCCACAGGAAGCAAGAAATCAATTGAAAGCAGCAATTTTAAAAGTTAGTCAAATACCACAGATGGACATCAAAAGTATTAAATATGTATAAGTCACTGATAATACCACAAGTAAAACAATAAAAGCAATTATGAGCACTATGTCCACAATTGGCACTAATGCACTAGAGCATGACAACAGCAATACAATCTCCAAGATTCAGGGCTTCAATTTAGAAAAAGTGATTCAGCAACCTCATCACTTTGCATGGCTTGAAAACTGTGATTTTTAATGCACAAGACACTGATGTTTAAAAAGTGAGGATAAATATGGATTAATTGAGTTAATTCACTTGAACTCTGAAAGCAAGGATGTTATCTATAGTGAGGGAGTCTGGGACCAGAGGGCACATTTAGAACAGAGATGAGGAGGAATTTCTTTTGCCAAGAGGTGGTGAATCTATGGAATTCATTGCCACAGACAGCTGTGGAGGCCAAGACAATTGGGTGTATTTAAAGCAAAGGTTACAGGAAAAGGCAAGGAATATGAGGTTGAAAGGGATAATAAATCAGCCCTGATGGAATGGTGGTGCAGACTTGATTATTTTTCAATCTTAAATGAATAAACTTTAAAACTAAATTCTCGTGTACATTCAGGGAATCTCGCTGTAAATTAGCCAAAATAAATGGTAGCATAATGCTTTACAGGACCAGCAATTAGAAGATCGGGGTTCAATTCTCACCGATGTCTGTAGGGAGTTTGTATGTTCTCCCCCGATTGTGGGTTTCCTCCAGGTGCCTTATTCTGCTCCTATGTTATAGATATACAAAATTAATTAAATATTTAAGAGGAACAAGTGGTAAATTTCTTCACTCAGAGTGTGGCAAGAGTGTGAAACGAGCTGCGAGTGGAAGTGATGGATGCAGGTTTGATTTTAACATTTAAGAGAAGTTTTGATAAGTACATGGGTGAGACTGGTATGGATAGCTATGGTCCAGGTGCTGGACTATCTAGAATAACAGTTGACATGGACTAGATGGGCTGAAGGGCTATTTCTGTGCTCTATGACTCTAATAAATTGTAAACAAGTTCCTAAAAGAAACTCACAGTTCTTCACTAATTCTTAAAAGATTAGCTTTATTTGACATATGTACATTGAAACACAGTGAAATGCATTGTTTTGTGTTGACAACTAACACAGCCTGCAATTGTTGCCACACTTCTGGCACCAACATAGCATGCCCAAAACTTACCAACCCTAACCCGTACTTCTTTTTTGAAAATGTGGGAGGAAACCAGAGCACCTGGAGGAAACCCACAATCAGGAAGAGAACATACAAACTCCCTACAGACACCAATGAGAATTGAACCCTGATCTTCTAATTGCTGCTGCTGTAAAGCATTATGCTACCATTTATTTTGGCTAATTTATGGTGAGATCCCCTGAATGTACACCAGACTTTAGTTTTAAAGTTTATTCATTTAAGATTGAAAAATGATCAGAGCACTTTAGAGTTGCAATCGTAAGCAAAGCAGCTGAAATGGTTTTGCACTCAATGCCAGTAAGACCAAAGAATTGCTTGTAGTCTTCAGAAATGGTAAGATGAGGGAACGCACCAGCCCTGATTGGGAGATCAGAAGTAGAAAGGATGAGGAATTTCAAGTTACTGGGTGTCAATATCTCTGAGCATATCTCCCAGCATATCAATGCAGTTACAAAGAAGGCACAACAGTGGCTATATTTCATTAGGAGTTTGAGAAGATTTGCCAATGATATGAGACCTGAGATCTTTGGGCACAGAGCTTGGAAAAAGCGATGCAATGGATATTAACAATGTAAATCAGTGAGTTGTTTGGTGGCATCTATCATTAAGGACCCCCATCACCCAGGACATACTCTCTTCTCATTGCTCCCTTAAGGGAGGAGGTACAGGAGGGGGAAGGGGGCACTGCACAGGATCAAAATAAGCTGCAGAGAGTTGTAAACTCAGTCAGCTCCATTATGGGTACTAGCCTCACCAGAATAGAGGACACTTTCAAAGAGCAATGCCTCAAAAAGGTGGCATCTATCATTAAGGACCCCCATCACCCAGGACATACTCTCTTCTCATTGCTCCCTTAAGGGAGGAGGTACAGGAGCCTGATGCAAACACTCAATAATTCAGGAATAATTTCTTCCCCTCTGCCATCCAATTTCTGAATGGACACTGAACCCATGAACACTACCTCATTATTTTTTCTCTCTTTTTGCATTATTTATTTAATTTTACATTTACATAGTGTAATTTACAGTTTTTATTATTATGTATTGCATCATACTGCTGCCACATAACAAATTTTACACTGAACCCATGAACACTACCTCATTACTTGTTTGTTATGTCTCCCCCCCTCACTGTGAAACGGAGACACCTCTTCCTTATTAGGGAGCGAGAGAGAGAGCCTGTGGTATGTCGTATACCGGGTAAACAAGTAGTCTTTGGGGTAACTGCAAGTCTGTGTCTTTGCTGTTGCTTGAGTGCTCGGTGGGGGGTGTCGGTGGTTTTTTTTTGCTGGTGGGGAGGTCGTTGCTTTGCTGCTGCCTATGCGTGGGAGGGGGAAGCTGGGGGGGCTTTGTGGTTCTAACATTTAACTGTCATTCATCCTTTGGGGCACTCCTCTGTTTTCATGGATGGTTTGCAAAGAAAACACTTTTCAGGGTGTATATTGTATACATTTCTCTGACATTAAATGTACCGTTGAAACCAAACCTGATTGTGAGGCTGATTAGAATGAGGGAGCTGCAGGAGCAAAGGGGAAGAACAGGCACAGATTTTCACATTCTTTAAATTAAAGTCAGCAAACAATAATCACTTGTATTTATGGTGCTAAACACATTTTAAAAGTTTAAAGCAAAAATGATATGGAATCCATCTGCAGACTATTTCTGCAGAATTTGAAGTAACTAATCCTCAAAGGCTCACAATACAACTCTTAACTCGTTAATCAGTTCAACTAACACCATACTAATTGCAACTGACAACAGTGGCTCTCCATCAATTGTTTTTCTACTTCATGTCTTCTGCACTGCATTTCAGGATCTTCCCCTGAAGCACAAGCACAGACGTAATGGACACTAACAGACCTGTACCCAGCACTATCTGTCCCAATGTTACACGATGACAGATGTGCACCCTTTTTATACAGTAACAAACAGTGTAAATCTAAATCTCTGCATGTTTAAGGGACAGGTATTGTTACCTAAAGAAATGTGTTGGTCTCAATCGAGTGAATTAACTCATTCAGAAATACACTTAGCAGTCACTTTATTAGGTACACCTGTACACCTGCTTGTCAATGCAAATATCTAATCAGCCAATCAATGCAAAAAAACACACAGACAAGGTCAAAAAGTCCAGTTGTTGTTCAGACCAATATCAGAATGGGGAAGAAATGTGACCGCGGTATGACTGTCGGTGCCAAATGAAGTGATTTGAGCATCTCAGGAACTGCTGATCACCTGGGATTTTCACACACAACAATCTCCAGAGCTTACAGAGAATGGTGTGAGAAACAAATAAACATCCGGTGATTGGCAGTTCAGTGGGTGAAAACGCCTCGTTAACGAGAGAGGTCAGAGGAGAATGGCCAGACTGGTTCAAGATGACAGGAAGGTGACAGTAACTCAAATAACCATGTGTTACAACAGTGATGTGCATGAGAGCATCTCTGAATGCACAACATGTTGAACCTTGAAGTGGATGGGCTACGGCAGAAGACCGTACCGGGTTCTACTTCTATACCTAATAAAGTGGCCACTGAGTATATATCTAAGTTCTTTAAGAATTGCATAAGGAATTATTCTAACCACAAAACATAATCCTAGCGATTAAGCTAATAGCTTAGACATCACCTGAGTGCAAACTATGATCAATTTTAATATGGTACAGACTCCCCATCATATAATTCTACATGAGAAATATTAATTAACTTTCAAAACAGATCGCCAATACAGCTTCTCTATTGAGTGGAGGGTATTGATGAAATTTAGCAAATTTCCTTTTTGAACATACTCTGCATTATACTCAGTGCTACCAATGATGTTAATAGGTCTCTCTTCAAATACCAGCCCATACTTGTCACCACAGGTCTGAAAGTGAACTTCGGCAATATGGAAAAAAAGCTCATTTATATCCTTTAGCTCAGACTTTGATCTGTTCTCGCTTGCATAGCGTCATAGAGCACTACCGCATAGAAACAGGCCTTTTGGCCCATCTAGTCCTGCCGAACTATTATTCTGCCTAGTCCCATCGACCTGCACCTAGGCCAAAGCCCTCCATACCCCTCCCATCTCTTAAACACTGAAATCTTACCTGCATCCGCAGCTCGTTCTACACTATCACCACCCGCTGAGTGATGAAGTTGCTCATGTTCCCCTTAAGCATTTCACCTTTCACCCTTAACCCATGACCTCTAGTTTTAGTCTCACCCAACCTCAGTGGAAAAAGCCGGCTTGCATTTACATTACCTATACCCCTCATCATTTTGTATACCTCTATCAAATCTTCTCTCAATCTTCTACGTTCCAAAGAAGAAAGTTCCATGCTTCTCCTATGTTCCGTACTGACAGAGTTCCTTGAAGTTGCTGAAGATTTCATAAAACCTAAGTTGTTGTTTTCCTTACATCTATTTTTAATAAATTCCTCCCCAACAGCACTGTAACATTGACAAAGGCATTTCAATACAATGGGTTGGTCATCTATAAATTCCCCTTCAAGCAGTATAAATACTATGAATCTTGAGAATCGAAGTGCAAAACATAGTATGCATATAGAATTTATTGTATGCTAATAGCTGTTTTAGTTCTTGTTTTGTTACTTCTAATTTACATAGCATTTCTTCTCTGAGGACTGCCACCTTGTCGTAGTGGAGAGGCTTGTGAGTTCCTGAGATCCCAAGGGCGACGCCGTCTGGAGCTTCGCTCCTGGTAAGGTCACCCACGGCGGTAAGGTCAAGGGGGAAGTTCCAGACAAAGAGTGATCCAACCAAGACCTCAATGGTAGAGCTGGCAGAAGATGACGGCACATCACAATAGCAGTGAAGGTGGAGGATGGCTGCAGTAGTGAAGTCTTCAGTCGTCTTGCATTCCATGCAACTGGACCCTAACCCTGACCCCAATCTGTCAAGGACCGTGCGGTGGGTGCCCGAGCATCAGTGTATCCATGATAAACAAAATCATGCACAGCTATACTCCATTAAGGGAATTTGAGTGGCAAAGTGGAGATGTGTCTCTACCAAAGGAGGTATAAGACACTCCTTCCCTCCGCTAGCCTGCAGGTCACCTCTGGGCAAGATGAAGCACCTGCTTAGCACCCCCCCACCCCCAATCAGGGTCACGTGAAGCCATGGGAGCAGGTGGTGGATGGTCGTATGAACAGCCAGTGCAGATCACAAGTCCTGGTTATGTGACCACTGACACCAGGCAGACAATCTCTGAAGAGCATTGATAATGGCCAGAGTCACCTGTCTTGTAAAGACACTGCCCAGAAGAATGCAATGGCAAAGCATTTTTGTAGAAAAATTTGTCAAGAACAATCATGGTCATGGAAAGACCGTGATCACCCACATCACATGACATGGCACCTAATGATGAAGATAGAACAGTGCTGAAAGCACTGACTATGAATGTAAGAATGAAAAAGCCTTGCACAGCTTATTCTTGTAAAAATATTTTTGTTATGAATATGAATTTTTATTTTGATAAAAACGTGGTTCATATAGAACTTCCACTGGTAAGGCTCTTGACAGTGTGGAGGATCAGCAAAATCCTGGGGCCCGTGTCCATAGGATGCTCAAAGCTACTGCGCAGTTTGACAGTGTTAAGAAGGCGTATGGTGTGTGAGCCTCAATCAACCACAGGATTGAGTTCAAGAGCCGTGAAGTAATGTTATGGTTATGTAAGATTTTGTCAGACCCCACTTGGAGTACTGTGTTCAGTTCTGATCACCTCACTACAGGAGGAATGTGGATACTATCGAGAGAGTGCAGATGAGATTTACAAGGATGTTGCCTGGATTGGAGAGCATGCCTTATGAGAATAAGTTGAGTGAACTTGGCCTTTTCTCCTTGGAGTGGCGGAGGATGAGAGGTGACCTGATAGAGGTGTATAAGATGATGTGTATGTGTATATATATGTATATATGTGTGTGTGTATATATATATATATATATATACATACACACACACATACACACACACACACATACAAGATTAGTCAAATTTAAATACACAACAGTTTGGGTTAGTAAGTTTATGAGCATGCTACAGTATGATGGCGATTGAAGACTGGCGACATTTGCTGATTTCTCTATATGTTTTGATGAACAGATGACAAATAAAGCTAATCTTTATAATTTTTCAAAGGGGTAGATGGAAAATTTGCATTTACAGTTGCTCATGTAACAAGCCTCAGTACTTACATGGCAAACAATGAACTAAGAAATATTTGCATTGTAAATGTTTCCCTTCATACAATAGAAAGACTGTATTTTGTACTGGAAACAAAAGTACATGCTAGAAATTAAAATAGACCACAGGATGGTGGATGAAGTGTGACCAGGAGAAGATGAAAAAAACTTAATGAAAAATATATTATCTTGAAAGTACAATTCAGAAGCAAAGGATCAGCAAACCATTGCTCTCTATAACATCATGACAAACACTCTGCCCTGGGAATCTTCTCTAATCACTGTTCTCCAGCTAGGATGAGATGAAAGAAACCATGTATATGAGCCACAGTAATCATTCTAGTCCTTGCAACCTCTCTGCCTTGTCGGTCAGATTCAGATTTATCACACATACATCAATAACACACTGAGAACTGCGCCATAACGACCAACACAGCCTAGGTTGTGCTGGGGCCAGCCAGCAAATATCTCCACATATTCCACTGCCAACACAGCATGTCCATCATATTCAGCAGAACAGCAAAAACAAGAGTCAGACACACACACCCCCCCCCCCCTCTGATCTCCAGTCAAGCCATCCCAGGGGCTTCGATCATCAGTCGTAGGAGGCAGACACACACCAGAAGTAAAAAGATTTAAAAGAAGTAAAAAGATTTTTACCAGATGTTAAAAAGATTTATTTGCAAGAATTTAGTTTAGGATGGAAAATTCTCACGTCACTGTACTGAGATTATATTCAGTGTTAAAGGGCATGGATGAAATCTCACTACGTGGCTGAACTCTCATCAGCATTCGTTGAAGCTTATTAGGGTACCATATGATACAAGGCTGCCAAGCCAATTGATGAAAAATCTGTCATATGTGTGCTCCTCACTCAGCTGGTTTGATCCAAACTTACATTTTTTGGAAGTAATGAAATGATAGTAGGGCACTGAGTTAGCACCAAACAGGTTTCAGAACTCATTTGCAGACGGCAGGCAATACTTCATATCCATCGAGCCAAATATAGTTGCATATTGCACAGTCATTACATTGTACTACTTAGTATCACTTCATTTGTACAATTAATATCCATCAGATAATTGTGCTCTGTACTTTTGCCCAAGGACTGATAAGCCTACAAAAAGTGGTGGATGTAGTCTAGTCAATCACAGGCAGGAGTTCCCAAACTTTTTTAATGCCATAGACCTTTTCCATTAACCGAGGGGTCCGTGGACCACAGGTTGGGAATCCCTGGTCCAGGAAGAACCCTCCCCACTATTAATCACATCCTTATAGATGTGCTCACTGGTAGGGAGGGCTTTTCCTGTGTTGGACAGGATATAGAACATGGAACACTGCAGCACAGAACCTCTAGCCCACAATGTTATGCCAAATTTTAACCTACTCTAAGACCAATCTAACCCTTCCCTCCCACATAGCCTTCAATTTTTCTATCATCCATGAGCCTATCTAAGAGTTTATAAATGTCCCAAATGTATCTGCCTCTAACATCACCCCTTGCAGTGCATTCCATGCACTCACCACTCTGTGCAAAAGACCCACCTCTGACATTCTCCCTGTCCTTTCCTCCAATCACCTCAAAATTTCCACCCTGGGAAAAGTCTCTGGTATCCACTCTACCTATGCCTCATCATCTTGTACATCTCTATCTCACACGTCACCTCTCATCCTCCTTCACTCCAGAAAGAAAAGCTCAATCTAGCCTCATAAAACATGCTCTCTAATCCATGCTCCCCGAGTTACGAACATCCGACTTTCGGACAACTTGTACTTACGAACCGAGGAAGGAGAACACCATCTGCCATTTTAAGTCATTGCCGTTGACACTGTGTTGAGTGTGTAACTTTGTATTTGGTTTAAATTTTCTTAGTAAGATTCACCCTGACCCCGCCACCTCCCCGCCCCCTCCCCCTCCCCCCCGTTCCCACTGCACCCACTGGCTGGTGGTGCAGTGAGATCAGCGCTGGGCTGGAGAACGGAGGTTCCTGAGTTTGATCCAGTGACAGACCACTCCCGTGCCGGGTTGATGTCTATCCAGTGACTCCCGTACCATCCATGCCGCGTTGATGTCGAGCTCGCAACTCGACATCATTAAAAAAACACTGCCACCTCCAGTTTAAATTCCCACACGGAACATTGTGGAGGATCAATTACCCAAACCCAGCACAGCCCCCACTTGTCCCATTTAACCTGCATCAGTGCAGTGGACTTTAGGACCCGGGTAATTCAGTGCGGTGGTCCTTAGGACCCAGTGGAGCTCAGGACCCGCCACCCACAGTGCTTCTGTTCCGTTGATGGAAAGCAATCATGATTGAAAATAAAGTGGAAATAAATAAGTGTTTGGAAATGCCATTGGTCAATGGAAAAGCATTAGGCTACAGTCGGTCAACAATCGGAACAATTTTAAAGGATAAAGGATAAAGTGAGAATAATGGTGCATGTGAAAGGCACTGCCCCGATGAAAGCTACAATTATTAATAAGCAACGCAGTGGTTTAATTATTGGAATACATATGTTTTTTAAGTGTTTTATATGCATTGAAAGGTAAAATATATACTATATACTAAGACAAATGTTTGACTAACTGATGCTAAATAATACCAGATGTACTTGTTCCGACTTAAAGACGGACTCAGGAACGTAACCTGGAGACTGCCTGTATCTTGGTAAATCTCCTCTGCAACTTCTATAAAGCTTCAAAGTCCTTCCCTTAGTGAGCTGACCAGACTGAACACAATACTCAGAACGCAGAATTAATAGTAATTCTTAAAACTAAATCTGAAAAGCAAATCTAAATTGAAAAGAAATAATGAGGGTTGTAAATAAAGAGTGTGGTGGTCTGATTTAGTTACCTATTTATTGACATCCTACACAGAGTAGGTCCTTCTGGCCTTTTGAGGTGCTCACCCAGCAACCCACGATTTAATCCCAGCCTAATCACAGGACAATTTACAATGACCAATTAACCTACCAACCAATACATCTTAGGACTCAGGAGGAAACCCACACCATCACATGGAGAACTACAAGCTCCTCACAGATAGCAGCAGGAATTTAACCCGGGTCACTAGTACTATACAACATCGTGCTCTACTGTGGTAGTCCCTAAAAAGCCATCAGAAGTGCAATTATCCAAAATAGTCTCCACATGTGCAGACATGTGGAGACTACATACCCAAATATTGCTTAGCTAATTCACTCAGTTCCTTGATGGTTCATAAATCATTCAGGTTCACAAGGAAGAGGTTAAAATTATTGCTGACATCCTGGCTGTGGTGCCAATGACCATTAGAAATAGCCATCAACACAGCCAAGATGCTCTAGAGCTTCGTGCATTTACTCAGTCAGCGGTCTTGCTTCCATGACTCTCACAGGCAGTGATTCTAGGGACTCACCATCATCTTCAGTGTGTAGCACCTCATAAAGCACTTTTTGTTGCCAGGAAACAATGATCCTTCACTTCCTGACAAGGAATAGACACCCATAAACACAAGAGATTCTGCAGATGCTGGAAATCCAAAGCAACACACACAAAATGCTAGAGGAACTCAGCAGGTCAGGCAGCATCTATGGAAGTGAATAAACAGTCAGCGTTTCAGGCTGAGACTCTTCATCAGGACTGGAAAGGAAGGGGGAAGATGCCAGAATATAAAGGTAGAGGGGAGGGTGGAAAGGAGGACAATCCAGAAGGTGATGGGTGAAGCCAGGTGTGTGGGAAAGGTAAAGAGCTGGAGAGGAAGGAATCTGATAGAAGAGAAGAGTGGACCACAGGAGAAGGGGAAGGAGGAGGGAACCCAGGAGGAGGTGATAGGCAGGTGAGAAGAGGTAAGAGGCCAGACTGGGAGATAGAAGAGGGGGGAGGGAAGAGGGGGAAAAAACACTACTGGAAGGAGAAATTGTTGTTCATGCCCTCAGGTTGCAGGCTACCTGGACTGAATATAAGGTATTGCTCCTCCACCATGAGAGGGCCTCATCTTGGCAAAAGAAAGAGGCTGTGGACCGACTTGTTGGAACAGAAATGAGAATAGGAATTAAAATATTTGGCCAATGGGAAATTTCACTTTTGGCAGATGAAGTGGAGGTGCACCCCAACTGGGCAGCTTCACAACAGACTGGAAGGTGTTTGAGTAGGTAAATACCTCTCAACCCTCGAGTCTGCTCCACAATTCAATATTTATTTATCTTTTACAGCACAGAACAGCCCTTCTGGCCCTTCGAGCCAGGACTCCCAGCAATTCCCCTATTTAACCCCAGCCTAATCATTGGACAATTTCAATGACCAATTAACCAACCAACCAATACATCTTTAGACTGTGGGAGGAAACTGGAGCACCCGGAGGAAACCCATGCAGACACAGGAAGAACATACAAACTTCTTACAGGCAACCCGGTTGTAAAGCGTTGTGCTAACCACTATGCAGAATGAGAGTGTGTCTGTGAGTTGGGGAGTGACGGAGTATGTGAACACATTTATCACATCTTCCACATTTCTGGCAATCATCCTTCCATTTTCAGCGAATCCACGCTACAGGACTTCAAGGGACTTCACAATAAACAACTTTCATAAGAAGTCTGCAAGATTGCATATTTTGCATAAATTGCATAAAAGTCCTGCATATAAACATCTCCCACTATAATCCTTTACACCGGTTCAGCTGCAGTGATGCCTGGCTTTGTGAACTTCAGTTCTGAATGTCATTTGCTTACTTTTATCGTTTGCACGATTTGTTTTTTTTCTGCACACTGGGTGTTTGAGTCTTTTTTTTAATGGGTTCTATTAGGTTTCTTTGTTTTGTGGCTGCCTATAAGGAGATGAATCTCAAGGTTGCATAATGTATACATACTTTGATAATAAATGTGCTTTGAACTTTACACCGACCTAGTGAACAAATAGTCAGCAACCAACAGAGCTTGGATGATAAACAACATCTCTTCAAGTCCTGCAATGTAGATCCGACCACACTGAATTTTATTAGGTTTACTTATTTGTCACATGCACATCAAAACATTGAGATGTTGTAGCGGTGTGCTACACACAGCGCTAAAATTACGACACGGAGTCGGTAACTGCAGTCGAAGGAAAAAACTTTATTCGAAATCCTCAGCCTCACTTTTAAGCCTCCCTCAACCTGCCCCCCATGGCGCAGAGGCTCCAAAGCTCTGTGCTCGCAAACCCCCGTAGGCTATCTGATTGTGAGTCGGTTCGGATGTGCCAGGAAATGGGTCGCCACAATGTGTCATTTGCACACAAATCAAACCAGCAAGGATTGCTTGAGCAGAAATACAAGTGTCGCCACACTTCCGGTGCCAACGTAACATGTTCACAACTTACTAACCTGTACGTCTTTGGAATGTGGAAGGAAATAGGAGCAACGGAGGAAACCCACATGGTCACAGGAGAATGTGCAAACTTCTTACAGATGTCAGGACTCAGCAATGAGGCAGCCTACAGAGAAGAAGTCATCACCCTGACACAATCCTGAAGGAGACGTTGCGATGTCGCAAAAACAAGGGAGCTGGTTGTGGATTACAGGAGGAATGGAGACAGGCTCACCCCTATTGACATCAATGTATCTGAGGTTGAGAGGGTGAACAGCTTTAAGTTCCTCAGCATACATCTCACGTGGTCTGTACATACTGGCTGTGTGGTGAAAAAAGCACAACAGCGCCTCTTTCACCTCAGACAGTTGAAGAAGTTTGGCATGAGTCCCCATATCTTAAAAACTTTCTACAGGGGCACAATTGAGAGCATCCTGACTGGCTACATCACTGGGAATTGTACTTCTCTCAATCGCAGAACCTGGGACTCTGTAGATGTGAACTTCCCATTATTCAGGACATTTACAGAGACAGTTATGTAAAATGGGCCTATAGGATCATTGGAGACCCCAACCACAATCTATTCCAGCTGCTACCATCCAGGAAATGGTACTGCAGCATAAAAGCCAGGACCAACAGGCTCCAGGACAGCTTCTTCCACCAGGCCATCAGACTGATTAATTCACACTGACTTGAGTGTATTTCTATATTACATTGACTGTTCTATTTATTATAAATTATTATAAATTACTATGATTGCACATTGCATGTTTTAGATGGAGATGTAACGTAAAGATTAAAGGCAGGGCCATCAGAATGATTAATTCATGCTGATACAATGGTATTTCTATGCTATATCGACTGTCCCGTCGTACATACTATTTATTACAAATTACTATAAATTGCACATTGCACATTCAGACAGAGACATAATGTAAAGATTTTAACTCCTCATGTATGTGAAGATCGTAAGAAATAAAGTCAATTTAGTTCAATGTAGAGCAGGCAGCACTGGAAGCAACAGATGCAGTAGATGACCCCAACAGACTCACAAGCAAATTGAAAAGGGTGGCCACTGGGAAATGCATCTTTGGGTGGAGTGAAGGTGCTCGACGAAGTGGTTCCCCCAATATATTAATCCTCCAAGCTGCTCATGGGTTGCATATCTCTGCGCACTGAAAGAAATAATTTGCTCATAAATGGTATTTCTGGTTTAATAGGGTCATTAAGCTCCCCCCTTCTGGCATATCACTGCTCCTGAAGGGCTTCAAGATGCTCTCGTGTGGCAGAGACCAGACCTGGATTAGGGTGTGGTTCTGAATGTAAAGCTGAAAGACCGTATGTGCCGTCACTCATTGTGTTAAGAGTCTTAATAAACATGTAACCGTGTGATCGCTTGAATTAAGTGTGATATTCTCCTAAGGGCTTGTCTATTGGCGGATCCTCAGGTGACTGTAGAGGCCGACCGGGATCCACATATTCTAGCGCAGTGTGGACAAGAGTAAATGGTGACTGTGGTCAGTGGTTGTCAGTCTCTCCTTTCTCAGCTGCCATTTGTTCTCTGTGGCACAGCAAAGGTTGCTCTCATGTAGCACAGCTCCCTCTTCTACAGATTTCCTCTGGGTGTATTTATTGAGTGCAATGTCTTCCCAATCTTTAGATATAATGTTGAATTTTTTCAGGTTGATTTCAAAGTCATCTTTGCAGCACTTCCTTTGCCCAGCAGGGGCTCACTGACCTTCCTTCAACTGGGGGTCAGCCATCTTGTAAAGACACTGCACTGAAGAAGGCAATGGCAAACCACTTCTGTAGAAAAATTTGCCAAGAACAAACATGGTCGTGGAAAGACTGTGATAGCCCACGTCATACACCACAGCACATAACGAATGAACAAACCATTGTAAAGGTTATTTGGATGTAACCCAGCACACTGTTTCAGATATCATGTTGACTAATTGCATGATCATTTGAAGGTGGCCCAATTTGGAATAGGTCAAGGTCAACTATGAGTTTATTCTCACTTGCACAATACATGACCAATGAAAAGCTTTCCGCTACCAAAGGCAAAATGTTTTAATCCATCAAAAATAGACAAAATAAGATTTCTCACACAAAGGAACCGTACATCCCTTTTGGAACTTTGAAACATAAGTCACCCCCAACATTTCCCAGAAGATAGTAAGGCTAAACTACAGGAAAAAATGCATGGCTTTCAGGAAAAGACTGATTATGACTGGAAAACACCAAGGTTATAAATACTACCTAACCTTGAATGAAATCCTTTCCTGTTCTGTCACAGTAAGAACAAACTCGTGAAACTTTTGTTTCCACACAGTCTGTCATCACACACACACACACACACACACACACACACACACACTCACAGGAAAATGCCTGTCACACAAGACAGAGGGCAGCAGAAATGCACGGACAATTTATGAGTCCTTCTTTATTTTGAATCTGATTCTTCCCCGTACATGATGTACTGTGTAACGCTTTCAGACTCTGATCCAAATATTTAACCTCTTCAAGAGTTCTGTGTACAATTTTGAAATCTCCCATATTGGCACAGTAGTGTAAAGCTTTGAAGTGCCAGTGATCGACGACCACGTGGGTTTCCTCCGGGTGCTCCGGTTTCCTCTCACATTCCAAGGGTGTATGGGTTAGGGTTAGTAAGCATACTATGTTGGTACCAGAAGCATAGTGACGTGTCCAGGCACCACCAGAATATCCTCAGACTGTGTTGATGTGCAATCAACACATTTCACAAATAAAGCTAGTGTATATAATCTTTATCTTTCCCTTTTACAAATGCTCAGTGCATAGTTTTTCCTAGTTCTGATGAAGGATCACCTGAAGCATTGCCCTGTTTCTCTCCCCACAGATGTTGCCTAAGTTAGAACATTGCTAGCATTTTTGTTTCTATTTCAGACTACCAATATCTACAATTTTTTGCTATTTTAGGACCTCTTTCTGGGTGGTGGGATGGAAATACGTCTTTACCAAAGGAGGTGTAAGGAATTCTTTCCCTCCTCTAGCCTGCAGGTCATGCGTGGGCTCGGTGTAGCACCTGCTTAGCCCCCCCCCCCCCACCCCACAGATCAGGGTCACGTGAAACCATGGGAGCAGGTGGTGGGCGGTCGTACGAGCAGCCGGTGCAGATCTCAAGTCCTGGTGACGTGATCACTGACACCAGGCAGACAATCTCTGAAGAGCATTGATAATGGCTGGGGTCACCCATCTTGTAAAGACACTGCACTGAAGGCAGCAATTGTTCTTGCCAAGAACAATCATGGCCAAGACCACAACCACCTACATCATACTACATGGCTCATAATGATGACGATGATGAGAACCTCTTTAAATTTTGTATTCAGAGATAGTAACAAGACCCCCTCGACCCAATGAGCCTGTGCCATCCAATTACACCTATGTGACTGATTAACCTACCAACCATTACGTATTTGGAATGTGGGAGGAAACCGGAGCACCCAGAGGAAGACCACGCGGTCAGGGGAGAATATAAAAACTCCTTACAGATGATGATGGGAAATGAACCCACATTGCTTAGGCTGTAATAGTGCTGCTATGCTACCATGCTGTGCCCTAAATCTTTCCTATTAATGTCACTAACCTTGTTGTCCCAGCAGTACTCTCTCCAAGACCACAACATGGTTTGAAGGTAGCTTGCTGTCAAAAGATTCAGGTTGTGGTTAAGATGAGGTGGAGACTGCATTGGAATCTACTTCCTGGTACATCTTTGGACTGTGGGAGGAAACTGGAGCACCTGGAGGAAACCCACATGGTCACAGGGAGAACGTACAAACTCCTTACAGACAGCAGCAGGAATTGAACCCGGGTTGCTGGTGCTGTAACTGTTACGTTACTGTGCCATCCAGTGTCCAGCCTGATTCCCAGCAGTTAGCCACCCCACCCTTACAACGCCTCGCAGAATAAAGACCAGGTTACACCACAAAATGGGGTTGCTGGGAGAATTGTTGTACTGTGGAGCAGTGCTTCTCCATCTTCATGACTCATACATGAATTTTGCTCTCTGAATAAGAATCACATAATCAACAATAATGAACTGCTGTACTCTTTCAACAGATTATAGGTTTAGCTATCCTATTTAATTGGTTGCTATGGTAGTACTCGGTTAAAAAAAGCTACAGAAACAACATTTATTTAACTGCCACAACTACCGTGCTTTTCCTATGATTTCACCAAGCAGACAGAAACTCAATAAAGACCTACCTAGCAACCTGATTAACTGGGGATTTGCTTCTGAAATCAGAATGAGACTGGGAGGAATCTAAGAATGACACTCCTGCAATGCATCCCCTAACAATTTGCCTGCTAAATAAGCAAGTCCAGTCAAACATCCTACAACTAGATGTAACAGTCAAATCAAGCATCACTCAGTTAGTTCCATTCTGCACCCTGAAAAGGTGGTGCGGTACTGAAAATTGGAGTCAAAAGGTCGATCAGAAGTCTGAAACTTGAAGTACTATAGTTAAAGCCTGGGGACTGGAGGCTGGAGGCCTGTCCTGAAGTTGGAAGACTGTTTCTTTGTTTGGGTGGGAGGGAGGAAAGGGGCTTGTTGTACTGTTGTTTATTGCTTGTTGTGTTCTGCCGACACTTGCAGGTCACCCCCAGGTGTGTTGGGTGTTAACGCAAATGACACAGTTAATATATATGTGATAAATAAATCTGAAAAACGGCTCTGCATGTATGTGGATGCTCAATGGAAAAACAACACAAATATAAAACACACACACACACCTCTGCAAGTCATGCAGCATCTACGGAGGGAAATGACGGTGAATGTTTTCGGGTCAAACACTTCATCAGAAACCTAAATTCACCAGGTCTCATCTTGAAAACATTAAGCTTCATTTCCCTCCATTAAGGGTCCGCTTATTGATTTCCCTCCGTAGATGATGCCCACATGCTGAGTTTCTCCAGGATTTTGTGTATGTTGCTCAAGATTTTCAGTATGCAGAATTTCTTGTATTAAAAATAATTCTATATTCAACGTACTAGGAGGCACAAAGCAGTTGAAGTCAACAATTTTATAAAAAGACTGACGGGAGTAATTCATAAAGGAATCACTAAATAATAATGTCCAAAACAGATGCATCACCACCCTGCTGAATGTACAGTACAAGTGAAGAAAACATTTAAAAAGTATTCAATGCAATGGTGAAAGGAACTGATAAATTATGTGCCCAAAATTGAGGTATCCATGATTTATAAACAAGAGAAAATCTGCAGATGCTGGAAATCTGAGCAACACACACAAAATGCTGGAGGACCTCAGCAGGCCAGGCAGCATCTAAGGAAAAAAGTGCTGTTGACATTTTGGGCCAAAACCTTTCAGCAGGACTCAGTTGTGCCAAAAGGTTTCTGCATGAAACATCATCTGCACTTTTTTCCATAGATGCTGCCTGGCTTGCTGAGTTCTTCCAGCATTTTGTGTGTTTTACCATGATATATAGTTCATTTTAGATTGCTTGGACTTACAATCCAGCTTATTTGAGTTCAATCCCTAAAATGATAACTATGGAATTTTAAAGCAAGTCATTTAGCATGATGACCAGAAAACTGACCATCTGATCTTCCATTTGGTTGACTTTTAAATGTCAGCCAGGCGGTTTGCACAACACTAACATAGCTCGAGGTGTCAGAGTTCAGAGTTCAACTCTGGCGTCATCTGTAAGGAATCTGTACATTCCTCCCCATGACCGCGTGGCTTTCCTCCAGATGCCCTGGTTTCCTCCCACAGTCCAAAGACGTACCACTTAGTAAGTTAATTGGTCATTGTAAATTGTCCTGTGATTTACCTAGGATTAATAGGTAGGTTGCTTTCCATATTGTATCTCTAAATAAATAAATAAATGATAGAACATACCAATCTCACAGCCTCTACTACCGACGACAAGGGCAGCAGACACATGAGAATACAACCGCATGGAAGTTACCTCCAAGTTACACATGATACATAATCATTACTGGGTCTAAATGTTGGAATTGTCTTATCTATTTTCTTTAAAGTTTCTTTTAAGAGTGTTTATCTGGCCAATAAATGGAAACAAACCAACAGAGAGGTCTCTAATGCAGTCATCATACCAATTTTATAACACGTGTGTACACATCAACATCACAGCAGCATCATCATTATATGCCACGCATATTGTATGACATTGGCGATCACGGTCTCCAAGACCATGATTGTTCTTGGAAAATTTTTCTACGGAAGTCTGGGCAGTGTCTTTATAAGACGGGTGATCCCAGTCATTATCAATACTCTTCAGAGGTTGTCTGCCTGGGATTGCTAAGCACCCTACCCAAGAGTGACCTGCAGGCTTGCGGAGGGCAGGACTGCCTTATACCTCCTTTGGTAGAGACTAAGCTCCACCCGCCACCCAGATCATCATCATAAGATTTCTAAAAATATTACTCATAATCTTAGTTTTATTCTCTCGAACAAAAGGTATTCTTTTCATTCAAAGTAAAAATTTAAAGGTGAACTTCTTAAGTAACACACATAAATTCTGGAGGAACTCAGCAGGTTAGGCAGCATCTTTGCTACCTGAGGAATAAGTGGTCGATGTTTTGGGTCAAGACGTTTCATCAAGATTAGAAAGGAAGGGAGAAGAAGCCAGAATAAGAAGTTGGGGAGGGGAAGGAGTATTTCATGTTTGAACTTCTTAAACTGTTCAAACATTTAAAGATACCCAAAAGAAAATGCAAACTCAAATTGTAATAATTCAAAATCAAAAGTAAAAAAAAATAATAGTACATATCAAAAATACTGCTACTAGACAAAAAAGTATTTAAAACTATTTACACAGGGAAGAAAATTTGAAGTAAAAATTTGGCTGCTTCAATTGAATTCTGAATTAGTACACAAATACATGCCTCGTAGTGGGTGGAACTATAATTGGAGTTAAGGGTTAAGGGTGAAAGATGAAAAGCTTAAGGGGACATGAGGGAAACATGAGGGGGAATCTTCTTCGCTCAGAGGGTCATGGAAGTGTGGAGCAAGCTGCCAGGACAAGTGGTGTGTTTCAACGTTTAAGCAAACTTTGGACAGGTATATGGATGCTCGGGATATGGAGGGCTATGGTCCCAGTGCAGGTCAATGGGAGTAGGCAGTTTAAATGGTTCAGCATAGACTAGATGGGCCAAAGGGCCTGTTTCTGTGCTGTACTTTTCAGTGACTCTATGCCTCATAAATCAGCGCTAAAATATACCTTTTGTTTTTACATCAATTTTGACGTAGTATAGGGCAGTGCGGTAGCAGTTAGCGCCGTGGGTTTAATTCCCGCCACCATATCTGAGGTGTTTGTACATTCTCTCTGTGACAGTGAAGATCTCCACTGGGTGCTCCGGTTTTGTCCTACATTCCAAAAATATAGTTAGGGTCAGTGAGATGTGGGTATGTTATGTTGGAGCCAGAGGCACACCGACACTTGCTGCTGCCCCTAGTAAATCCTCACCTGATTTGATTTGATGCAAACACACATTTCACTATGTTTCCATGTACATTTGTCAAATAAAGCTAATCTTGAATCGCCAACCTTTGAATTTTTTCTTAGCTCATCTATATCCACATCAATGAAAACCAAAGAAAAATACTGCAGTAACCAGAAATCTGAAATTTTTTTTAAAATGCTGGAAACACTCAGCAGATCGAGCAGCATTTCAAAGTTTGAAGTAAATTTATTTTCAAAGTAGATAGTAGATGTATGCTACCATATACAACCCTGAGATTCATTTTCTTGTGGGCATTCACAATAAATACAAAGAATCAATGAAAAACTACACACAAACTAAGACAGACAACCAGTGTGCAAAGGATAATCTGTGCAAATACAGAAAGCAAAAATCAAACAAAAATAGTAATAAATAAGCAATAAAAATCATAAAATGAGGTGAAGAGCCCTTGAAAGTGATTCTATAGGTTGTGGGAACATTTCGGTTTCACAGTGGTTTAACGGTGGTTGAGGGGTAGTAAGTGTTCTTGCACCTGGTGGCGTGGGACCTGAGAACAGAGTTAATGTTGGAATTTGAATATATTAACAGTTATATTCTTCCCAGAGACACTGCCTATACTGATTTTAAGTTCCAGCATTTTTAAAAATTATTTCTCTGTCCCCACAGAGTCTGTATAGGCCAAAGTGAGAAACTGATTAACACCAATGCTGATGGAACAAATTGAGTGATAATAATTTCTCGGTCCTTTAATATTGAGACTTATAACTGTTCTGACTCAAATACATAATGGAGGAGTATCCAACAATGATAAGAGGAGTGAGGCTCTCCTTCCCTCTGCTAGCCCACGGGTGACCCTTGGGCAAGGTGTAGTAACTGCTCAGGGTGACATGAGTGGGTGATGGATGGTTGCTCGAGCAGCCGGTGCAGATCACAAGTTCTGATTATGCGTCCACTGAAGCCAGGCAATCTCTGAAGAGTATTGATAATGGCTGGGGTCACCTGTCTTGTAAAGACTCTGCCCAGAAGGCAATGGCAAACCACTTCTGTAAAAATTTTGCCATGAACAACCATAGTCATGGAAAGACCATGATCATACACATAAAACAACATGGGCCGTGATAATGATGATGATGTATGTCATAGAACACTACAGCATAGAAGCCATCTTCTGATTTAATTATTATTCATCTCTTTATATTAATATTTGCTTTATTATATACATAAATGTGCTCTGCTTACTTCAGTAAGCAGGTCATGATAGTGATGCTTATAAAGAAACTTAAATTCTGTACTACTCATATTATACCAGAAAGAAGATTGAAAAAAATGTGAGTTTTTACATTACCAAAGCTTGTGTGAAACAAGATACTGTATATTGTTTCTTAGAGTTAGATTTGCAGAATGTGCCTTTGACATCGTTGTTACAGTACAATTCAATGGAGGAATGACATACTTTCATAAAGTCAATCATTATATAAATCAAAGTTAGCAGAGCACAGTCAAGTATATTAGTAAAACTAATATTGAAATAAGAAATTAATAGAATCATAGAACACTACAGCAGAGAACTGGCCCTTCAGTCCTCAAAAACTATTTATTTAACCTTGCTTTTAACTAACATAATTTTGTTTTATTTTCATGTTTGAACTTTATCCCATTGTAAGGCACTTTGATCTCCATAGTCTGTTTGAAAAGTGCTCTATAAATAAATTATTATTATTATTAGCATGTGCCAAACCATTAATCTGCTTCGTCCTCGTCCTATTGACCTACCGCTGGATCATAGCCTTCCATACCCCTCCCATCCATGTATCTATCCAAATTTCTGTTAAGTTATTAATAATGACCATGTTCTAAGCCATTTCAACTTAATCACCATTACATAACCTTTAATTATCTATGCAGCTTTGCATGCCCACAAGGTCCTTTAAAATCAGTCTGGTTGTTTCCGGCCTTTACATGGAGACAGATGTGATGATTTAAAACAAAATTTCCAGTAACACAACAGGGATAAGTCCATAAAACTCAGAGCATACTGCTGACAACATATGGTGGCATCTTTATATGGCATCCAATTCACACAATGCCATAATTGAGATATTTGAAAAAGGAAATTTTCAAATTCTGTACAGAAATATCCTTCACTTTGCTTAGTTTAAGAATCACATCTTTCCTCAAATGAAAATAACTTATGTAGAGAGACTCAATGTACTCTCAACATTGTGTTACTTACTGACAGAGGCCACACCTTCAACTTTAATGTCAAGAAATGTCTAGGTCAAGATTGTTTAATGTTATTTCCAGTACACAAATGTAAAGGAGAATGAAATAATTGCTGCTCCAGATCCAATACAGCAAAAAACAACATAATAAGATAAAGAACAATAACAATAAAAAACACAATAAATATAGGTGCATAAGACGGCTTATATACATAATTTGATTGTATGTTCATAAAGTGTCTATACATAAAGTGACTGACAGGAAATGATAAAGTGATGGTGGAGTTAGTGGGTGGAGGTGTTGATCCACCTTACTGCTTGGGGATAGTCCTGTTTTTGAGTCTGGTCGTCCTGGTGTGGATGCTATGTAGCCTCCTCCCTGATGGGAGTGGGACAAACAGTCCATGAGCCTTCTCTGAATCATCCCTCTCTGAATTTTTAATCAACAACACAACAAACAAGCTGTCTTACGCTTCCACGATTTGCCTTGAACAGGGTTCCACAACTTTTTTTATGCTGTGGACCAATACCATTAAGCAAGGGGTCCGTGGACCCCAGGTTGGAAATCCCTAGTCTAGAATGATTCTGTCAATTAATGATCAGCTTTCATGTACAGAACAAGTCAACTGATTGGAAAGCAGAACTCAATTATTTTTTTCTCTAAATACACATTCCAAAGTAACCACTGATTCTCTAAAATGATCAAGTAATTTAGTCCAGTGGTTGATCACCCAACAACGAGAGTACATGTAGAATGCATATGAATTATTAACATAATCTGCTTCTCCCCAACATCAGTAATCTACAACACAGCTATAATTTGCTGGTGAATTTTGCATCTTTAAGCTTGAGGGCAATACAAGACAGCTATTTTAGGTGTTAAAATAGTAAGTGGTATTAACAGAGTATCTCCTTCCTGGATGGTTCAAGCCGAGCTGCGAAAGGAGGAGGGTCAGGCATGGGGCTAGGAACCCATCTCATAAAAACCCAGAACTACAGAAGCTTCAAAGACCTCATCACTGGGAGAGGAATGAGGTCTAGCAGATGTACAAAGTCGTGTGGAGAAGGTGGAAGCCATTGGGCTGATCAACCTTTTCATTTGCCCAGGACAGAGGGTGTAACGTTCTCCTTCGGGTGTAACGAACGCCGAATTTAACGTCGAGATAAACCAGTTAATAAGAACCAGATCGCAGTAAGATTAACCATTTACTGTTCACTCTTCACATTAACATATGGTGAAAACTGTTGATAAAACAATACAAGATTGATACAGTATTTGTTCCTTCCTTAATATCACATTTCAAGTGTAAATACTTGCAAAGGTGACTATAACTACATTACACTAAGGTGCAGTATACAGGGAGAGTTTACCTGCTCCATTGACTACTTTAAATACACTTCCATGCAAACTATCCGCGACTCTTTAACTAAGGAAAGCATAAACATTATCTACCGTCGTTACCTCTAACAGGATCAGCATTAACATCTTAGTTCAATATATCGATTATCTATTAACTTACAGCGTTGCTCTCACTGTGATTTCTCATGCCTGCAAAACTGCTTCTGCTCAGGTGAGCCTCGTGGAAAGCCCCCACCCTCGCGCTAATTTCAAACCGGTGTTTTCCCACAAGACGCGGCGAAACCGGATGTGACGTCATCGCATGCCGATATATTTTACATGCAATGAATACACTTTAAACACTTCTAATTCTAACTAGAAAATACTATTGAATGAATTACTAAGCGAAAATATTATAAACTAAATAACTGTCGTAAAGACAGCACACTCCCCGCTTGACCTTCGTAAGGTCACAATGAGCAGAGTACGAAACTTAGTCTCTTAATCAGTCATTGGGTAGAAGTAGAATAACTTCTGTAACCGGCCCTTGGTAAATTTTCACATCGCCTTGGTCGGTAGTCTTCAATTCGATCTTCCTGACATGTCCATCCCCGCTAGGGAATGTAGCAGTGATTCTGGCCGTTGGCCAGCTGTTGCGAGCGACTTGCTTGTCCCTGAGCAGGACTAAGTCTTCAACTTGAAGATTCCTTCGGGGTTCTGTCCACTTTTGTCTCTGTTGCAACAAAGGTAGATATTTTTGTCTCCAGCGAGGCCAGAACTGATTTGCCAGAGCCTGGACTTGTCTCCATTGCTTTGTGTACAAATCCTTGTCTGAGAAGTCTCCTGGTGGAGGAGGTGCTCCTGCCTTCTGCGTAAGGAGCGTTGATGGCGAAAGTATAAAGGGGTTTTCTGGGTCAGAAGACACAGGTAGGAATGATTGTGCGTTTATAATGGCTGTGACCTCTGCCATTAGGGTGCACAGTACCTCGTGGGCCAATCGGGTGCGTTGCTGCATCTCAGGTTTCCTTTTCCGGGTTTTCCGTAAGGACGTGAACCGTTTGACTGCCTGCTCTTTGTTATCTGGTGAGCGCTGGCGTGGTTCTCTGATTGGCAATGGGGCAACCCCATTATTTGCTTCATCTCTGAAGACCTTGGTGTCTTTGGTTTTTAAAGAAATGGTATCTTGAGCTGATTGTGCAAGTTTGTTGTCATACTTCGTTAGAGCGAAGACTGACTGGCCCAGCGACTCGTCGCTTGCCTCGCGCTTGTTAACGCCTTGTTGTGCTTCCTTGATGCACGGGACACTCGGGCAGGGTTGAAAGATTGAATGGCGGCCACTCTCTAGCACATTGGTCTTGAGTGTGTTAACCATCGGTTTGTGTACGTCACCGAGACACACCTCTCCTATCACCACCCAGCCCAGATCCAGATGTTGCGCGAAGGGGGCGTTGAGTGGTCCATTGATCTGCTGCCTAACCTTGTGTACCTGGATAACATCTCTTCCTAATAGCAGGAGTATTTCCGCTTTCGGATCCAGTTCTGGGATGTGTTTGGCGATGTGGTGGAGATGCGGCTGGTGTAGCACCGCACTTGGTGTCGGGATCCCAGCGCGGTTATTCATGATTTCATTGCACTCTAAGAGCGGAGGGAGACAGATGACGACTTTACCATCCAGGGACTCGATCTGGATGCCTTCTGCCTTCCTTCCTTGGGTTTCCATGTTGCCTGAGCAAGTTTTGAGGTAGTATGGGAACCGCTCACTCTCAATGTTGAACAATTTAAAGAACTCTGGACTGACTAGTGAACGATTGCTCTGATCGTCCAGAATCACATAGGCTTTGATGGCCTTGTCTTTGGCTCCTTTAGGGTACACCTTAGTGAGGCAGATCTTGGAACAAGAACGACTTGACTGAGCTTGACCGCAAACTTCTGTACAGTTCGTGCTGACAGCTATTGACCTAGAGTGAGCCTCTCCCTCCCCGCCGTCCTGTTGTGGGGGTGAAGGAGCGCTCTCGGTTTGTGGTGACAGGTCGGGATGCATGGCCTCGACGTGATCTGGGCTGCCACATTCCGGACACTTCACGGCGATCGTACACTCTCTGGCGAGGTGAGAGGTTGAGGAACAGCATCTAAAACATATTCTTTTCTCCTTGAGAAGAGCCGTCCTCTCTTCAAGGGGTTTTTCCCTAAACATTCTGCATGCTTTCAGGGGGTGAGGTTTGTTATGCAATGGACAATACTTGCCAGGGTCGTTGTTAGTCGTAAGGGCTTCGGTCTTGAGCACTGACACGGGTTTATCAATGTTGAAAACATTCGAAACGGATCTGCCTGGCTTGGTGTAAATCGAACTGCTTCCTGGACCTACAAGGCTAGGGTCGTTTCGCCTCTTCGCCTCCTTGCACACAAACCTAGTGAGGTGCTTAAAGGGAGGAAATCGACCATCGTGGTCTTCCTTGTACTCTGAGGCAACAGTCAGCCACTTGTCCTGCAGCCCAAATGGAAGTTTGTCCACAATTGGTCTAATCCCGGATGGAGTATCTAGGAATACTAGACCAGCTGAATAGCCATCTTCTTTGGCGCCTTGGATCTCCATGAGTAAATCTCCGAATTCTCTTAACTTAAAGTGATCTTTGGCTGACACCTTAGGAAAGTTTTCCAGACGTCGATATAGCGCCGCTTCAATAATGTCGGGGGCCCCATATCTCTCCCAAAGTCTCTCCCACGCTTCGCTTAAGGCTAGCTCAGGTTTGTTGATGTACACTGAACGCATGCGTCTCACCTGGTCGCGTGATTCTTTCCCCAGCCATTTCGCCATAAGGTCCAACCTTTGGGTTGCACTGAGCTGGACCCCGTCAATCACGTTGGTGAATGTGGAGAGCCAAGCGCGGTAATTTTCGGGTTTATCGTCAAACTGGTACAGTCCCGAAGTGACGAGATCCCGTCGTGCTAAATACTGCAGCGTGGGATCTGCTGCAAGCGGCATGCGGGCTGGAGAAGTACGTTGGCGCCTATATGACTGAGAACGCACGTTTCTCATGGAATTTGCCATCCTGGATTCAACCTCCACGTCTCTTCGCATCGAACTTTGTAACTTTGGTGTCAAAGTATATCGGTTGTCAGCTCTTTCATTCTTGACTTCATCGCGGGGCCGCGAGGGTAAATTCTCTTCCTCGTAGCTGGGGAAGTTATCGAATAGGTATGGAGAGGGGAGACGAGCCTGCCTGTCTGCTTGATATTGTACATAGTCGCTCGTGCGTTCCAGTCTGGTCCTTTCTAAAGCAGAACTTGTTTCGGTCAGATCACGCGACCCTTCAGCTTCTTCTATGTACTCTGCTTCCACCATGGCAGCTTCTCCTTCTCCTTCCAGCTGCAGCACTTGCAACTCTGTCGATATTTTTGCCATTTCCAACTGGGTTTCGGCTTCTCTGGCGGCCTTTTCGGCTTCTTTGGTGGCCAGTTTCATTTTCAAAACTGCTTCTTGTTTGGCGTAATGCAGTCGCACCTTGGCGGCTTCTGCCTTGGCTCTTGCCTGTGTGGACTTACTTGATGTCGTTCTACTGCCCTTGTCGCTGGGCGCCATCGACTTGATCCCGGATCGAGCTGACATTGCAGCACTTGGAACACCTGATAACGCCCGGGTGGGCTTACTTGATGTCGGTTTACCGCCCTTGTCGCTGGGTGGCGTCGACTTGATGCTGGATTGAGCTGACATTGCAGCACTTGAAACACCTGATAATGCCGCTTTTTCACTGTAACGTTCTCCTTCGGGTGTAACGAACGCCGAATTTAACGTCGAGATAAACCAGTTAATAAGAACCAGATCGCAGTAAGATTAACCATTTACTGTTCACTCTTCACATTAACATATGGTGAAAACTGTTGATAAAACAATACAAGATTGATACAGTATTTGTTCCTTCCTTAATATCACATTTCAAGTGTAAATACTTGCAAAGGTGACTATAACTACATTACACTAAGGTGCAGTATACAGGGAGAGTTTACCTGCTCCATTGACTACTTTAAATACACTTCCATGCAAACTATCCGCGACTCTTTAACTAAGGAAAGCATAAACATTATCTACCGTCGTTACCTCTAACAGGATCAGCATTAACATCTTAGTTCAATATATCGATTATCTATTAACTTACAGCGTTGCTCTCACTGTGATTTCTCATGCCTGCAAAACTGCTTCTGCTCAGGTGAGCCTCGTGGAAAGCCCCCACCCTCGCGCTAATTTCAAACCGGTGTTTTCCCACAAGACGCGGCGAAACCGGATGTGACGTCATCGCATGCCGATATATTTTACATGCAATGAATACACTTTAAACACTTCTAATTCTAACTAGAAAATACTATTGAATGAATTACTAAGCGAAAATATTATAAACTAAATAACTGTCGTAAAGACAGCACAGAGGGTTCCAGCAAGCTCCTGTTGGTGACCTATACCCCAGTAGGGATAATGGGCTTAAGAAGAAGAATAATTGTTAGCGTGGGCAAGCCAGCACCTTTATCCCAGGATGGAAACAGTCATTACAAGGTGGCATAATTTTAAGCTGATTGGAGGGAAGTATAGGGCATATATCAAAGGTAGGTTTTCTTTTACATAGAGAGTGATGGGTGTGTAGAACGTCCTGGTGGTGGTGGAAGCAGAATCATTAGGGGAAATTAAGAGACTCTTAGATATGGATGATAGAAAAATGGAGGGCTAAGCCTGAGGGAAGTGTTAGATGGATCTTGGAGTAGGTTAAAAGGTCGGCACAACATTGTGGGCCATAGAGCCTGTGCTGTGCTGTACTGTTCTATGTTTTGTATCTAGATGGACTGGTTGCAGGGAGGATATTACCCTGTCCGGGGATTAGGACCAGGAACCACAGCCTCCAGATATGGGGCATGAGGGTGGTGGACCTGGGGTATTCTCTGCCACACAGGGAGCTGGAGGCTGGTTTAATGCTAAATACCAAAACAAAACAAATCAAGACCACCCACTTCTACAATGGATAATCAACTTTTATACAACTGGTTTCAAAAAGGGATTCGATATATAGGAGATTGTTTTGAAGGAGGTATATTGATGTCATTTGATCAATTAAAGAATAAATATAAAATATCAAATAACACTCTTTTCTGTTATTTTCAACTAAGGGCTTACTTATGAGAAAAACTGGGTCAAATAATGTTAATGCCGCAACCTAATGAAATAGAAACTTTAATTCAAAAAGGAAAAATTTTAAAAATTACTTCTTGTATGTATAATTTGATTCAACAACAGACACTTAAACAAGGAATTCATAAGTCAAGACAAAAATGGGAAACTGATTTGAATATTAAAATAGATGAAACAAGTTGGTCAAGACTATGTCTTGACACTATGACAAATACAATAAATGTCCGACTTAGATTAGTACAATACAATGTTTTACATCAACTATATATTACACCACAAAAAATAAATAGATTAAACCCAAATTTATCTGACCAATGTTTTCAATGTAATCAAGAAACTGGTACTTTTTTACATTCTACTTGGTCTTGTTATATGGTCCACATAGCCCAATATTATTTTTACTAGATGATATTGAAGGGATTAAACTTAAACCTAAATTGAACAAATATCAGAAAGAATTTATAAAAATTGCATTGGCAGTAGCCAAAAAGGCTATTGCAGTTACTTGGAAATCAGATTCATACTTAAGTATGGATCGTTGGAATAATGAAATTTTTAGCTGCATTCCACTTGAAAAAATTACTTATAATTTAAGGAATAAATATGACACATTTCTGAGAATTTGGCACCCATATTTACAAAAGATAGGATTAGATATATAGGTGCTCCAAAGATAAAGTTATTAGTCATTTGGGGAAAGAAACAAATACATATATTAAAGCTATTTTGAATTCCATGGAGCATGTGGGGATCTTCCGATATCCAAGCAGCCTTTCTTTCTTCTTTCTTTCTTTTTTTTTAGATAGGGATGTTAAGGGGGGGAGGGGTCAAGGGCAGGGGGGAGAGTTGATATATTATTCTATTATTCTATTAATTCTATGTAACTATCTTAAAAATTGAATTTAAGAATTTTTTAAAAAGACCACCCACTTGTCAAATTATTTTCAAAGCTCAGGTATGGCAAACAAGATTTGGAGAGGTAAATTCTGGTTAAATTTAGTGATCTAGTTCCAATGGTGGGCACTCCCAGGTCAACTTAGTCCAATTTCCACTGATATGTTCCCAAAGGAATGCCTTCCAGGAAGCAAAGTCATCTCCTGCAAACATGTTGCGGGAATTATGTCAGGCACACAGGGGTGAGTCATACCCGGAAGTGCCCAGTCCAATTTCTGAAATGACAAATGGACCTACATATGGTTATAACTGTGCTTCACCCCAGCAGGGAGGGAATACAAAGCTCAAAAACTCCTGATCACGTAAGATAATATGGGGGTGGGGAGAACAAACAAAAAGTTATAGAATGAGTAATGACAATAGATTTCCTCCCCTGAAGGTCATTAAACATCCAGTTTTTGTTTTTACAAGAATTACAAAGTTCAAAGTTAATCTTATTATCAAAGTACAGATTTATGTCACCATATGCAACCCTAGGATTCATTTCCTTGCAGGCATTCACAGTAGAACAAAGAAATACAACAGAATCAATGAGAAACTACACACAAAGACTGACAAATTGTGCAAATATAAAAAGAAACAAGTAATAATAAATAGATAGATAAAAAGAACTGAGATCATGAGTTGTAGTGTCTTTGAAAGTGTGTCCACAGGTTGTGTTCAGTGATCAATTTAGTGTTGAGGTGAGTGAAGTTATCCATGCTGGTTCAGGAGCCTGGTGCTTGAGGGGTAATTACTGTTTCTGAACCTGGTGGTGTGGGACTTGAGGCTCCAATACCACCTTCCTAATGGTAGCAGTGAGAAGACAGCATGGCCTGGATGGTAAGGGTCTTTGACGATGGATGCTGCCTTCCAATGACAGCAGAATCAGAATCAGGTTTATTATCATTGGCCTGTGACGTGAAATTTGTTAACTTAGCAGCAGCAGTTCAATACAATACATAATCTAGCAGAGAGAGACAAAAAATAATAATAAATAAAACAAAAATAATAATAAATAAACAAGTAAATCAATTGTGTATATTTTAAATATATTTTTATTAATTTTTAAGAGAATTACATAAAATGAATAGAATAATAGAATAGTGAAAATGAATATTAGCCCTCCCCCCTCCCCTTAACCCTTCCCCCCTTAACATCCCTGTCTAAAAAAAATGAAAAAAGAAAAAAAAAGAAAGAAAGAAGGATTGCCTGGATATCGGAGGATCCCCACATGCTCCATGGAGTTCAAAATAACTTTAGTAAATATCTTTATTTTTTTCCCCAAAAAACTAATAATTTTATCTTCAAAGGACCTATATATTTAATCCTATCTTTTGTAGATAGGGGTGCCAAATTTTCAAAAATATATCATAAAAATATATCACTCTCTTTAAAGACAGCCTAACATCAGCCTCTGAGACAGAGATCACAGGGTCATACTGTATGTAATTAGTTTTACTACAATAAGTGTATGGGACACTGGAAAAATGTTGAATTTCCCCTTGGGGATGAATAAAGTATCTACCTATCTATCTCATCAGGTGCAGCAGGGATCTTCACACCTGTAGTTGTGCTCTCCCTTTCAAAGCGCTCGATGTAGATAAGCTGAATACTTCCAGATTATTAACAGAACTTAAATCTCATAACTCTAATGGTGGGAACTTAGCACAGGCCTCCGGATTTCTTGTCTAGTAACATAACTGTAATTTAACTTCCTTACCAAACTCTTTCTGTGCCTTAACGATGCTATACAATAGCATTTGCCATGTTAGCTTTAAACCTTCACTGAGTTAAATGAAATATGTGTATTTATTCATTTGTGACTCAAAAATTAGAAATTCTTGTCAATCAATTGAATTAGACATTCATACAATATATAAATTTTCATTGTTAGTAGTGACCAATAAAGAACGATAAATCTGGAGATCAGTGTAAGAAATGGCCAAAAACAGGAAATGAAAGTGACCCAAGTGAAATCCTGTTTACATATCCTTTTCCCAGTAGTATATTACAGAAAGCAGCAGTGCTTGTTGCATTTTAAAATGCGTAACAGGAAATTTACTCACCAAAGTCAGACATTGTCTGATAAACAGATTAATGATAATTTAAATGTTGTTGGCAATTTTGCTACAAGCTACACAAGAACAGGCAGGGATGATAATATACCGGCCTGGTAAATGAAGTGGAAAATACAATTTGAGCTCCTTATCGTCACAAAACGCGGAACCTTCATCAAGCCTCAGTAAAATTAGCTTCCATGCTCCAGGAATCATCAGTTCCTCAGGATATGCTGCAAGGTCAGCACTTGCTACTTCAGTAAACCTCCGGAATCTGTGGGTCCACATAGGAAGGGTAGAAATGTAGGAGGAAACCTTTAATGTGTTTAAATCGTGGTCGAGACCAAGTCTGAAATGTTGGTGGACAGTGCAGGAAGCACTTTCCTCTATGACCATAAGACAAAGAAGCTGAGTTAGACCATTCAGCCCATTGAGTCTGCTCCACCATTACATCACAGCTGATTAATTATCCCTCTCAATCTCATTCTCCTGCCTTTTCCCCATAAGCTTTCACCTGATTAACCAAGATCCTATCAAACTCCACTTTAAATATACTACATGCCTTGCCCTCTTCAGCTGTCTGGCAATCAATTCCACAGATTCAGCACCATCTGGCGAAAGAAATTCCCCTTTATCTCTGTTCTAAAGGCAAATCCTTGTATTCTGAGGTTGTGCCCTCTCGTCCCAGACTCCCCCACTATAGGAAACATCCGCTCCGCATCTACTCTATCTGTGTCCTCTGGTCCTAGACTCCCCCACTATAGGAAACATTACCTCCACATCTACTCTATCTGTGTCCTCTGGTCCTAGACTCCCCCACTATAGGAAACATCCTCTCCGCATCTACTCTATCTGTGTCCTCTGGTCCTAGACTCCCCCACTATAGGAAACATCCTCTCCGCATCCACTCTATCTGTGTCCTCTGGTCCTAGACTCCCCCACTATAGGAAACATCCTCTCCACACCCACTCTATCTGTGTCCTCTGGTCCGAGACTCCCCCACTATAGGAAACATCCTCTCCACATCCACTCTATCTGTGTCCTCTGTCCCTAGACTCCCCCACTATAGGAAACATCATCTCTGCATCCACTCTATCTGTGCCCTCCGTCCCTAGACTCCCCCACTATAGGAAACATTACCTCCGCATCTACTCTATCTGTGTCCTCTGGTCCTAGACTCCCCCACTATAGGAAACATCATCTCCGCATCCACTCTATCGGTGCCCTCTGTCCCTAGACTCCCCCACTATAGGAAACATCCTCTCCACATCCACTCTATCTGTGTCCTCTGGTCCTAGACTCCCCCACTATAGGAAACATCCTCTCCACATCCACTCTATCTGTGTCCTCTGGTCCGAGATTCCCCCACTATAGGAAACATCCTCTCCTCATCTACTCTATCTGTGTCCTCTGGTCCTAGACACCCCCACTATAGGAAACATCCTCTCCGCATCCACTCTATCTGTGTCCTCTGGTCCTAGACTCCCCCACTATAGGAAACATCCTCTCCGCATCCACTCTATCTGTGTCCTCTGGTCCTAGACTCCCCCACCATAGGAAACATCCTCTCCACACCCATTCTATCTGTGTCCTCTGGTCCGAGACTCCCCCACTATAGGAAACATCATCTCCGCATCTACTCTATCTGTGTCCTCTGGTCCGAGATTCCCCCACTATAGGAAACATCCTCCCCTCATCCACTCTATCTGTGTCCTCTGGTCCTAGACTCCCCCACTATAGGAAACATCATCTCCGCATCCACTCTATCTGTGTCCCCTGCTCCTAGACTCCCCCACTATAGGAAACATCCTCTCCACATCCACTCTATCTGTGTCCTCTGGTCCTAGACTCCCCCACTATAGGAAACATCCTCTCCTCATACACTCTATCTGTGTCCTGTAGTCGTAGACTCCCCCACTACAGGAAACATCCTCTCCTCATCCGCTCTATCTGTGTCCCCCAGTCGTAGACTCCCCCACTATAGGAAACATCCTCTCCACATCCACTCTATCTGTGTCCCCTAGTCCTAGACTCCCCCACTATAGGAAACATCATCTCCACATCCTCTCGATCTGTGTCCTCTGGTCCTAGACTCCCCCACTGTAGGAAACATCATCTCCGCATCTACTCTATCTGTGTCCTCTGGTCCTAGACTCCCCCACCACAGGAAACATCCTCTCCACATCCACTCTATCTGTGTCCTCTGGTCCTAGACTCCCCCACTATAGGAAACATCTCCGCATCTACTCTATCCGTGTCCTCTGGTCCTAGATTCCCCCACTATAGGAAACATCCTCTCCACATCCACTCTATCTGTGTCCTCTGGTCCTAGACTCCCCCACTATAGGAAACATCCTCTCCACAGCCACTCTATCTGTGTCCTCTGGTCCTAGACTCCCCCACTATAGGAAACATCCTCTCCACATCCACTCTATCTGTGTCCTCTGGTCGTAGACTCCCCCACTATAGGAAACATCATCTCCACATCCACTCTATCTGTGTCCTCTGGTCCTAGACTCCCCCACTATAGGAAACATCCTCTCCACATCCACTCTATCTGTGAACTCTGGTCCTAGACTCTCCCACTATAGGAAACATCCTCTCCACATCCACTCTATCTGTGTCCTCTGGTCCTAGAATCCCCCACTACAGGAAACATCCTCTCCACATCCACTCTATCTGTGTCCTCTGGTCCTAGACTCCCCCACTACAGGAAACATCCTCTCCACATCCACTCTATCTGTGTCCTCTGGTCCTAGACTCCCCCACTATAGGAAACATCCTCTCCACATCCACTCTATCTGTGTCCTCAGGTCCTAGACTCCCCCACTATAGGAAACATCCTCTCCACATCCACTCTATCTGTGTCCTCTGGTCCTAGACTCCCCCACTATAGGAAACATCCTCTCCACAGCCACTCTATCTGTGTCCTCTGGTCCTAGACTCCCCCAATATAGGAAACATCCTCTCCACACCCACTCTATCTGTGTCCTCTGGTCCTAGACTCCCCCAATATAGGAAACATCCTCTCCACACCCACTCTATCTGTGTCCTCTGGTCCTAGACTCCCCCACCACAGGAAACATCCTCTCCACATCCACTCTATCCGTGTCCTCTGGTCCTAGACTCCCCCACTATAGGAAACATCTCCGCATCTACTCTATCCGTGTCCTCTGGTCCTAGATTCCCCCACTATAGGAAACATCCTCTCCACATCCACTCTATCTGTGTCCTCTGGTCCTAGACTCCCCCACTATAGGAAACATCCTCTCCACAGCCACTCTATCTGTGTCCTCTGGTCCTAGACTCCCCCACTATAGGAAACATCCTCTCCACATCCACTCTATCTGTGTCCTCTGGTCGTAGACTCCCCCACTATAGGAAACATCATCTCCACATCCACTCTATCTGTGTCCTCTGGTCCTAGACTCCCCCACTATAGGAAACATCCTCTCCACATCCACTCTATCCGTGAACTCTGGTCCTAGACTCTCCCACTATAGGAAACATCCTCTCCACATCCACTCTATCTGTGTCCTCTGGTCCTAGACTCCCCCACTATAGGAAACATCCTCTCCACAGCCACTCTATCTGTGTCCTCTGGTCCTAGACTCCCCCACTATAGGAAACATCCTCTCCACATCCACTCTATCTGTGTCCTCTGGTCGTAGACTCCCCCACTATAGGAAACATCATCTCCACATCCACTCTATCTGTGTCCTCTGGTCCTAGACTCCCCCACTATAGGAAACATCCTCTCCACATCCACTATCTGTGAACTCTGGTCCTAGACTCTCCCACTATAGGAAACATCCTCTCCACATCCACTCTATCTGTGTCCTCTGGTCCTAGAATCCCCCACTACAGGAAACATCCTCTCCACATCCACTCTATCTGTGTCCTCTGGTCCTAGACTCCCCCACTACAGGAAACATCCTCTCCACATCCACTCTATCTGTGTCCTCTGGTCCTAGACTCCCCCACTATAGGAAACATCCTCTCCACATCCACTCTATCTGTGTCCTCAGGTCCTAGACTCCCCCACTATAGGAAACATCCTCTCCACATCCACTCTATCTGTGTCCTCTGGTCCTAGACTCCCCCACTATAGGAAACATCCTCTCCACATCCACTCTATCTGTGTCCTCTGGTCCTAGACTCCCCCAATATAGGAAACATCCTCTCCACACCCACTCTATCTGTGTCCTCTGGTCCTAGACTCCCCCACTATAGGAAACATCCTCTCCACATCCACTCTATCTGTGTCCTCTGGTCCTAGACTCCCCCACTATAGGAAACATCCTCTCTACATCCACTCTATCTGTGTCCTCTGGTCCTAGACTCCCCCAATATAGGAAACATCCTCTCCACACCCATTCTATCTGTGTCCTCTGGTCCTAGACTCCCCCACTATAGGAAACATCCTCTCCACATCCACTCTATCTATGTCCTCTGGTCCGAGACTCCCCCACTATAGGAAACAATGAGTATAGACAGGCCCAGAGCTAGCAAATGCTCCTCATACATATATTAACACTTTCATTCTCAGGATGATTCTCATGAACCTCCTCTGGACCCTCTCCAATACCAGACAATACACGCCACTATTACAGCTTGGGACATCAGAGTTCAGAGTTCAATTCTGACATCATCTCTAAAGAGTTTGTACATTCCTCCCTGTGAATGCGTGGGTTTCCTCCCACGTTCTAAGGACGTGCCGGCTATTAGGTTAACAGGTCATTGTAAATTGTCCTGTGATCAGGCTAGGATAAAATAGGTGGGTTGTTGGGTGGCGTGGCTCGTTGGGCCCAAAGGGCCTATTCCGCGCTGCATACAATAAATAAATTAAAAAATCCTTTCTTGGGTAAGGAGTCCAAAACTGCTCACAATACCCCAAGTGTAGTCAACAAACTAACTAACATACTTGCTACTTCTGACATCTGATGCATTTCTTCATAATTTAAATAAAGCAGCCAAAATAGGAAATGCTGGAAACACTCAGGAAATCATGGCTTAGTCACATAAAACTAGGAGAATTTCTTTATGTGGAGGATTGTAAACATTTGCCCAAAACTTTCAATGGATGTTTGCACCACTCTGAAAACAGAAAGGTTGAAGTTGACGTCGCTCTAGGATTTTTCAAAGGCCAAATGCACTGCAAGTCAAATAATAACCTTTAACCATTACAAAATGCTCCTGTGCAGTTTATACAAAATGCAGTGACCACAAATATAATGAAAATAAAAGAGACCTGTCAAAGAAAGAGGATTTTCAACACTCTTACTAGACTATTATAACTATTATTAGAACATAGAACATTACAGTACATTACAGGCCCCTCGGCCCATGATGCTATGCTGACCTTTTAATATAAATTCCCTCCTACATAATTCTCCATTTTCTATCATCCATGTGCCTGCCTAAGTGTTTCCTAATTGTCCCTAATGGATCTGCCTCTGTCACCACAACTGGCAGAGTGTTCCATGTACCCACGAGTTGTGTGGTGACACTTGAGGGCTGCCCTCAGCACATCTTCACTTGTGTTGGTCGTTAATGCAAATGATGCATTTCATAGTGTGCTTTGATGCACGTGTGCTAAATATCTGAACCTGAAATTGCAAACTCAAATCAACTGGGACCTTCACAAAGCAGAAAAATCTCCAAACATCGCTCATCTTCAACTATGTAAGGAACCCAATGCACAATGCCAAAGGCAAAAATATAACTCTGCAACGCTAAACTATACCATCTGAAATCCTCACCACCAGTCTTGATGCTGCTGGTTGTGCACTTCAACAGCTGCAATCAAATGTCTGATGATTTATTTAATTGAGAAAGAAGGGTTCATACAATTTTTTTTAAATGAGGAGGGTGAGGGACACCAGGCCAAATGAGTAAACAGAGCAGAGACTCAGATCCGGTGAGTCAAGATTGGGAATCTAGTCAAGCAGCTGGTCACTAGTTTACAGTATAAAGCACAAAGGTCTGGGAGAAGCTTGCAGAGTCACATTGCAAAATGAGAAATTTGCAGTGTATGTTTTGAGTTCTGCTCACCTCATTACATGAAGGATGTGGAAGATTGGAGAGGGTGCAGAGCAGATTTACCAGGATAATGCATGGATTACAGAGCATGTCCTATGAGGATAGGTTGAGCGAGATAGGGCAAAGGCCGATGAGAGAATTGATAGAGGTGTACAAGATAACAAGAGGCATAGATAAAGTGGACAGACAGAGACATTTTCACAGGGTGCACATAACTTTAAGGTGTTTGGAGGAAAGTATGGGGGGATGTCAGAGGTAGATTTTTTTACCCGGAGAATGGTGTTCATGGAATATACTGCCAGGAGTGGTAGTAGAGGGAGATACTTTAGGGAAATTTAAAAGTCTCCTAGATAGGCAGATGGATGAAAGAAAAATGGAGCGCAATGTAGCAGGGACGCATTAGATTGATGTTAGCATAGGTCAAAGGGTGAGAACAACATTGTGGGCTGTAAGTCCTGTACTGTGCTGTAATGCTCAATGTTCTATGCAGTATGATGTAAGTCAAGTAAATGTATGGTGGTGGTGGCAGGCTAAGTTTAGATATACCATTCAAAATTTCAATTTAAGGAACAAAATTAATAAATTATCCTTAAAATAACCACTAAAATGAATTAGCATTTGGAAAAAGGATCAGTATGTTGCTGCTATAACACATGATAGTTTATGGATGAATTTTGTCCAGGAAAATGACTGCAGCAAATGCCTGCTTCTCGACTAACTTCAGTTCCATGCTAGAACGGGGATACATACTCTGAAAGGCATAAGTAGCAACCAGAACCATTTGCTTTAAGAAGCAGTCACCTTCCCTCTTCAGTATACAACAAACATGATTCGTTGGCAATTGTTTTATCCAAGGGGATCAAGTGGATAAAAATCAGCATACACTTTTTTCATTGAGTGAAATAAAGATCACTTGATAAAGATGAGTTGGTAGTTAGGAAGGCAAATGCAGTGTTAGCAATCATCTGAAGAGGACAAGAATATAAGAGCAATTATATAATGCTGAGGCTTTATAAGGCATTTTCAGAGACTGCACTTGGAGTATTCCGAGCTGTTTCAGCTGGTGGCGTAGTGGAATCAGCACTGGACTTTGGGACGAGAGGTCCTGAGTTCAAATCCAGCCGACTCCCATTAAGAGCTGGTGATCTCTAATAAACCACTGCTATAACTTGCCTCGTACGCGATGTCAGAGTGGCATGGAAGGAAATTGTCCACTACCTGGAAATAATTCCAGATGCAACATAGGTTTGGGCCCCTATCTAAGAAAGAATGTGTTGGCATTGGAGAAGGTCCAGAGGAGGTTCACAGGAATGAAAGGGTTAACATGAATACGGGGAGTATTTGATTATCTGGAGGTTAGAAGAATGGGGGCAGGGAGCATTGAAATATGAAATGCCTAGGTAGACTGACCATGGAGAGGATGTTTCACAAAGTGGGGGAGTCCAGGATGTCCTTTTAGATTCGAGATGAGGAAGAATTTCTTCAGCCAGAGTTGTGAATCTGTTGAGTTCATGCCACAGGTGGCTGTGGAAGCCAAGTCATTGGGTGTATTTAAAGTGGAGGTTGATAGGTACTTGATTAATCAGGGTGACAAAGGATACAGGGTGAAGGCAAGAGAATGGGGTTGAGGGGGGATAATAAATCAGCCATACTGGTATAGTGGAGCAGACTCGATGGGTTGAATAGCCTTATTCTGCTTCTATATCTTATGGTCTTAAAATGTAAAATATTGAAATGCAATATTTATTTATTTAGCGATACAGCACAGAGTAAGCCCCTTCCAGCCACACTGCTCCAGCAACCCCTACAACCCTAATTAACACTAAACTACTCACGGGACAATTTTACAATGACCAATTAATCTACCGGGTAAGTCTTTGGACTGTGGGAGAAAACCAGAGGACCCACATATTCCATGGGGGTTTTAAACTTACCTGGGCAAGAGAAAGTACTTTATTACATTCTGTGTTGCCAATGGGAATCCCCAGTGATCATGATGGTGAGATCTAGGGCATCGGATGAAACGTATAATTCTCTAACTACAATCATGTCAAGCTTTTCTGTCATTAATCTGTGGGACAGCTTTCCCAATTTACGCACCGTTCCCGGAGGAGGATTTTACTGGATTAACTGGACAAGTTGGACCTTTGGTTTGTGTAAATCTGGTGTTTACATCTGCTCCAGATGGTTCATGTAGTATTTTTCTGTTTTAATATAATGTACACTCAGTGGCCACTTTATTAGGTACACCTGTACACCTGCTCGTTAATGCAAATATCCAATCATCCAATCATGTAGCAGCAACTCAATGCACAAAAACATATAGGCATTGTAAAGAGGTTCAGTTGTTATTCAGACCATGCATCAGAATGGGGAAGAAATGTGATCTAAGTAACTCTGACTGTGGAATAAATGTTGGTGCCAGAAGGGGTTGTTTGAGTATCACAGAAACTGCTGATCTCCTGGGATTTTCACACACAACAGTCTCTAGAGTTTACATAGAATGGTATGAAAAACAAAACAAAAATATCCAGTGAGAGGCAGTTCTGTGGGTGAGAACGCCTTGTTAATGAGAGAGGTCAGAGGAGAATGGCCGGACTGGTTCAAGCTGACAGGAAGGTGACAGCACCTCTAATAGCCATGTGTCACTACAGTGATGTGCAGGAGACTACCTCCGAATGCACAACACAATGGAATGGATGGGCTACAGCAGCACAAGACCACAAACACAGACTCACTGTCCACTCTATCAGGTACAGTATAAAGTAGCCACTGGGTGTACTTGATGCAAATGAATAGCTTTCTATAGCATTCAGCAGGGCAATTAAGGGTCATCTATATTTTTGTGCAACCAAAGTCACATGCAGACCTCATCAGACCTCCTCCCCCAAAGGATACAAATGAAGCAGAAAAATCTGCTTCAGGAAAATCTGGTTCATGGTCACAAATGTTGATACTACTTTTTTTACTCAGGATTATTTGGTTAGCTGAATCTAGACTTCCCAACTGCTATAGTAAAATTTGAACTCTCACCTTTGGATCATTAGTTGATGCCTCTGTGCAATAATTTAATAATCCAATAATTTAGCCACGACACCACCATTCCCATCAACCAATATAACATGGTTGTTTGTGCCTCAATATAATTTACAAATGCATCTTTTTATTTTTGCAGGCCAAGTCACCTCTCAAATAGACATTTTTTCACCAAAGAATAATTTTTACCAGATCAGAATACTGGCCAGACAGACCAATAGAAGCTTAAAGAGTTTCAAAGCGAGATCATCTTTTGACATTATCTGTTTACAATGTACAAGGACAATATAATCCCTGTAAAACTAACTCAATGTACCTGTATCGATGTCTTGAAAAAAATAACAAGATGTACAAACGTATTGAAAGGTTACAAGATGTACATGAATATAACTAACTGTGCAACTTTGATTAAGAATTCTTGGTATATAAACAGACATTCTGCAGATACTGGATGTCCAGAGTAGCACATAGAAAGTGCTGAAAGAATTCAGCAGGTCAGGCAGCATCTATGGAGAGGAATAACGAGCCAACATTTCAGTTCCTAATGAAGGGTCTTGGTCCAAAACATCAGCTCTTTATTCCTCTCCATAGATACTACAGGCCTTCTGAGTTCCTCCAGCATTTTGTGCGTTACTCTTGACATGCAACCCTGCTTCTTTGCACACAACTCTATTCTGAATACTTGGCATGTTCCCCTGCAATTAGCACTTACATCGGGTGTTTCCATTGTAGGAATACAACTTCAAAGCTCTAAGCAGGAGTACAAAGTTTGACAAATTTACTAGTAAAAATCTAAAATACTGATTGGCACAGATGGTACAGTAAGTCAAAGTCACCAACATGCTGCAGCAAGTCATTTCTCAAAACTGTCAGTTTTCTAGGCTCAAGTTTATTGCTGTGGACTGAGTCAAGTGATTTAAAAGATTTGCTTTATTTGTCACATATACATTGAAACATACAGTGAAATGTGTCATTTGTCCGAGGATGTGCTGGGAGCAGACCACATGTGTCACCATACTTCCGGCCCACAACTTACTAACCCTAACGCGTACATCTTAGGAGTGTGGGAGGGAACTGGAGCACCCAGAGGAAACCCACGCGGTCATGGGGAGAACATACTAATTCCATAGAGGAATTGAAGCTGGGTCACTGGTGGCTGGCATTACGCTAACTGCTTTGCTACTGTGCCACCCGTTAAAATACAGATGAGCTTTATTTGTCACACGTAACTCCACCATGGACGGTTCCAAGCCCGGCTGCAAAAGGAGGGTTGGGCATGGGGCTAGCAAACCCATCCTGTAAAAACTCAGAGTGACAGAAACACAAACAGAAGCTCCAAAGATCTCATCCCTAGGAGCAGCAGGATCACGATGGGCTACACCTGAGGATGACTTGAAAGTCTGGCCCGGGACAGAGGACTCTGGCGAGCTGCTGTCGGCAGCCTATGCCCCAGTAGGGGTGATGGACTTAAGAAGAAGAAGAAGACACCGATACATAGAATGAAATACATCACTTGTGTCAAGAACTAATACAGTCTGAGAATGTGCTGCAGCAGCCCACAAGCATCACCACTCTTCTGGCACCAATATAGCAAGCCCACAACTTAATAACCCTTAATAACCTGGACATCTTTGAAATGTAGGAGGAAACCTGAGCACCCGGAGGAAATCCACACGATCACAGAGAGAGTGTACAAACTTCTTACAGACAGCGACGAGAATTGAGCCCAGGTTGCTGATCTTCCAGTCAAGATGGCACCTGCATACAACGCTCACTTTTTCGACATCTTCTGGATAGATGACAAAACTGTTTACTTCACTTATTTTACACTTGTTTTTCATCCTCAATGTGTTTCTGGAACTGTTAGAGCCTGCAATTTACAGTTTGGAGATCGATTGAGTGACCCAGTGCTTTGCTGACTCTGACAAGTGAGCATGAGCCTCAAAGTGAAGAAACTACGAGATGGGGGCGCAATCCGACATTCGACTCTACTTCGCTGATTAAATCAACGAAGAAAATTGAAACATCAAGGCAAGTGCGGAAGGCGAGTGAGTGTTCAGTGTCGACTGCCCACCTTTGGATCTCTGATGGGATCCCTCTGCTGTCAGAGAAGGAGCCTGTGTGGCCTATCGCTATGTCTGGATGGTAGGCCTCTGTGCTTGAGCAGTCTCTCTCTCTTTGATGATTTTGGAAGATGTTACCATGGTTCTGCATTTATGGATTTGGACTGTGGATCAAGGACATTTTTCAGTCTTAAGGTTCTTATATTCTATGTTGTCGCATGTATTTTCTCTTTTTTTGTGCAGAGGAAGGGTGACCTAGGGGTCAATGTTCTTCTTGCATTTTGTGTTGGGGGGGGGTTTTGGGGGTTGATGATTGTGTTGCGTTCTTTTCTTGTGTGAGGAGTGGGGTGGGAAATTCCTCTTCATCTCTGTTCGAGATGGATATTCTTCTATTTTCAGCTTATAAGGTAAATAAGATTAAAAGCAGAGAATTGTAGTGACTGACAATTCATGCATCTATCAATCTCAATCTTTGAGATAGGCAGATCAGATTTACATCACAACCGTTTTCTTTGTAGCTTCTGACATGGGTAAATGTTTTTTTTTGAGCCCCATAATAAATATATTAAAATTACATAACAGAAATTGCATACAAGATGAAAAGCAGAATGTTTTTCCCAAACATTCACTCATACACTTCAAGGAATGAGAAATTCAATTACATGGTTGAGGGTTCCCATCTAGACCATACTAAGTTGGAAACTTGACAAATATGTTCAACATTTTAAAGGATCTAGACAAAATACAGGAAGAGAAACTGTCTGTTTCATTAGAAAGGTCAAGAACTATAGAGTACAGTTTTATTGAACCAGTAAGAGAACCAAATAAGACTATCGGAAAGTAGTTTTTGTGCAGCGAATGTTTCAAAGGAGTGCACAGGCAGATTTAATTTTGGCTTTCAATTAGTTCAAAGGGCAGAATGGCTACTTTCTATGCCATAATGCTTCTTTAACTCTGAACGGTTTTCAGTATTTAAAGGATAACATACATAAAAAAGCTCTCTGAAGAAAGCTAAAATACATAAGAGCTGTCTAGCCAACAAAATCAACAAAATATTAAATCAAGAATAATACTCATCTACATAATCAGAATTTTTTAAACTTTCAGTCAATCAGATGGCCTCACAGATGATTCATCATCAATCACAAAATGCACAATGTCACGTTTGACTGAAGATAGAAGATAGAACATAAACCAGTACAGCACAGGAACAGGCCCTTCGACTCATAATGCTGTGTCAAACCAATCAAATGGCCAAATAAACTCACCCGTTCTGCCTACACAACATCTATATTCTTCCATTTTCCTCACACCCATGTGCCTATCTAAACGCCCCTAATGTATCTTTCTCTACCACCACTCCAGGTAGCTCAATCCAGGCATCCAGCACACTGTATAAAAAGGTTTTAAGGGACAAAGGAACAATGTAAATAGTATACTGCTATCAAGAATGGTCTCGTTAACATCAGCTATCATTTCCACATACCCACCAATGAATTTCTACATTGTCTACCATAGAGAACTAATACTTCAAGGATGTAAAGATTGATGAATGCTGATCCTTGTCACAAAACACGTGGTTTTGTTTTCTGCTCTTTTAACTCTGAATAAAGAGAGAGCACGGGGGGGATGGTGGTGGGGGACAAGAGAGCGCTAAAACGATCTAGTGCCGATTACAAAGCAGCATTGTTCAAAGAGAAAGGCACTGCTGATGTTAAATAAGTGGACACGGCCACTGCCTGCGTCCACTCAAAAACAGGAAACCTTACCAAAACCAAATGAACAGCAGCAATGCTTAAAACAGAAATTTGCTTATCTAAGGAGTTAAAAGACTGAAGCCCTGCTCAGAGAACTCATATAACTTCACAACAACATTCGGTGTAAAGCCAAATTAATCTGCCTTCATTTTTCAAGGGCCTTGCATTCCTCTGAGTTAATCCTCTTAGTTGCAAATGCATTATAATTAAAAGAAATACCGCAATCCCAAGTTAAGACGATGCAGAGGGCCCAGCATTCCATATTTGTTACTTACTTGTGCCTCCACATAGGGCGGAATTCCAACGAGATAGAAAGCCACGCCATTCATCTGTGAGAAAGATGCCTCCGAGCCGTCAGAGTGTATTACCAAGCCACGCAGACCTTTATCCCTACACGGGTTTTAATTTGCAGTCAGTTAGTAGCCTCCCCCTCTCCCCAAGGCTAAAGCCGTCTATCTGCTGTGCGGAAGAGCGTACATCAGTCTCCTAATGATCATCCCATCCACAGCCAACGAGGAAAGCAAAAAATAAACTTCCAGTACTCTGCACCAGGGGAACTGCCAGAGCATTACTGTGAACACAAAGTTGAAATGTACCAATCAAATAAAACATTTAAAAGCAAGCAGCAGGTTACCACGCTCGTTCCTGTTATCCGCTTTCCCTAACACAAAGCAGTGGTGCTAGCAGGAGGCTCTTTTTTTTTCTCCCTAAATCAGATTGAAAACATCACGGCAGTGCTTTACACAGCAGGCTAAAATGGGAAGAGGAGACTCCCTGCCAGTAAACATTCCAACTGACAGGGGAAATGTGTGACGGAAATACTGGAACAGCACATGGGCTACAGACTGCTCCCAAATCCTGTCTACATCGTACCAAAGAATGCAAACAGACTCATTACTTTTTTTCCTGTTAGGGTTAAAATGGTATCAATTGAGAAGAAAAACTTCAGACTCAAGTGTGGAGTATATAACCGCTGACTTTGCCACTAATATAATGATGAGATTCAAAGCTGAAAGAGGTAGAAAACTTTTATAATTTGCTCTTTTTTTTACAGAAAGGCAGAGGAACTAAGACAATAGAATATTAGTACAGGCACTTCAGCCCGCAATGTTGTGCCGACTTTTTAACCTACTCATGATCAATCTAACCCCTTCCTCCTACATAGCACTCCCCTTTTTGGCTGATCTAAGAGTCTCTTAAATGTCCCTAATGTATCTGCCCCTACTACTACCCAGGCATGGCATTCAATACACTCACCACTCTGTGTAAAGAACTTACGTCTGACATCCTCCTATAATTTCCTTCAATCACCTTAAAATTATGCCCTCCTGGTATTAGCCATTTTCTCACTGGGAAAAATATCTCTGGTCGTTCACTTGATCTGTGCCTCTTATCATCTTGTACACCTCTATCAAGTCTCCTCTCATCCTCCTTTTCTTCAGAAAAAAGCTCTAGCTTGCTCAACTTACCTTCATAAGGCATGCTCCCTAATCCAGGCAGCATCCTCTGCACCCTCTCTAAAACCTCCACATCCTTCCTATAAGAAGAAGATCGGAATTGAACACAACGTTTTTTAAACCGGTGTAGGTTACAGGTAAACAAATAACCAGAGTAGAATCACAACAGATTGGTTGTGGCAGCACTTTCACCCAGGTTTATAAAATTGTGAGGACAAATCTCATTCAAGAAACTATGGAAAACAAATGTAAGCTGATGCACTATACCTCTGTGGAATGGGGGAATGCTGAGTTAAACCAAAGCCCTATCTGTATTCTCAAGGGGACATGAAAGACAATAAAACACTATCTTGATGAACAGGGTTCTGCTTAGTGTCCTGGCCAACATTTATTCTTCAGTAAACATCGCTCGTTCGTCATGTTTTGTGTCATTTGATATGGGCAATCATGGTCTTTCCATGACCTTGATTGTTCTTGGCAAATTTTTCTACAGAAGTGGTTTGCCATTGCTTGCTTCAGTGCAGTGTCTTTACAAGATGGGTGACCCCAGCCATTATCAATACTCTTCAGAGACTGTCTGCCTGGCGTCAGTGCTCATATAACCAGGACTTGTGATATGCACTGGTTGCTCAATAAACATATCTAAAAAAATTGCTTGCTGGTATTTATTGCATGACACTTTCATGGATTTTTCTGCATGAAAATTGGTTCCAGTTTCTGTATCAAATCAAATCAAAATACATTTATTATCAAAGTACCAATGTATATGTCAGCAGATACCACCTTTAGATTCATGTTCTTGCAGGCATTCACAGTAAAAAAAGAAGTAAAATTCAATCAATGGAAAACTACACAAAAAGACTGACAATGTGAAAAAGACAAACTGCAAATACAATAAATTAATGAATGGATAGATTGCTAGATAGATAAGTAAGTAAATCAATCAATCAATCTGAGGGCATGCATGTAGTCCTCGAAAATAAGTCTGTAGGTTGTGGAATCGGTTCAGTTTTGTTTAGTTCAGGTCAGTTCAGTTCAGAGGTGATTGAAGTTATCTACGATGGTTCAGGAGCCTGATGGATGTGGGGTAATAGCTTCCTGAACCTGGTGGTGAGGGACCTAAGGCTCCTGCACCTCACTCCTGATTTTAGCAGCAAGAAGAGAGTGTGGCCTGGATGGTAGGGGTCCTTGATGATGGACATTGTTTTCTTGTGGTAGCATCATATTGTGCCAAATGGTTCAAGAGTCTGATGGTTTGTCAGGTTTCCTACATTACAATGATGATTACTCTTCAGAAGTCTTTAACTGGTTTTATAAAGCATTGAAATATCCAAGTATCAGAATGATAATTTTGTATTTTCATTCATTAGTTATTCTAACATTGGTTCCTTTAGATTGTTGTAGCCGGGGGATAGTAATGGGGGCAAGCTCCCACTAAATGCTACCAATGCCATGCATCTCAAATAGCCTCTGACAACTAAATCCAGCTCTTGGCCTTCACATGTGGTTTAGCTACTAAGCCCAGCAGATCTGTTTCTACTGACAGGAGAAGGGGAAAAAATGGGTTACTGGTGCCTTAAAACCAGTTGCTTTGGGCAGATAAGGTTTGTCATCTGTGGTTGGAAGCTCATCTAAGAGAAGGAAAACTCTGCTCTTAACCCTCCACTGCCTTACAGCTATACTCACTCATAGGGAAGGCTTCGGGAGTAAACCCCGAGGGAAAATTCTGGAGCTGGAGTCCCTAAGGCAGTCCTACGTTGAGTTCAATGCTGATAGACAACTCCTGTGACACTGCTGGTGCCAAACTGTATTGGTCTCTGCCATTCCTTTGGGCTCATCAGCTGTGTGGAGAGGGGGAGGTGACGACATGAGTAACAGTTTACTCTCCATATCGTACTGCCCTACTTGGTGCATCACGTAGGCGGCTAGGGCAGAACATTCGTGGTCGATCCCGACCAACTGTGAAGATATTCCAACATCAGTACAAAAGTGGTTCTAAAACATTTTTATCAGTTTTATTTCCTGTGGGGTGAAACATCACAGTTAGCCAATAAAAGTGCCAATGTAGGCTGATCCCGTTTCTAATCTTATTGTTAATGTCACTGCAAAGTGGAAATATAAACCAGTATCTGTAATAAAATGTATTATAAGCTTTTTTCCTTAATTACCATTAGCAGTTTATAATATTACCAGTTTTTAATGCATTCATTGGATTTCAGCCGTCTATATTGGTTGAAACATTGGATAGTACTTTCGAAACAAAGTTTTGCAATATATAAAACTCTAGGGGAAAGCACGCTGATTGAAAATAGGTCAAATGCTTGTGGTGTCGCACGATGACATCAACAAATTAATAATCACATGTGCAGTTCCATATGTCCTAGGCACCACATTCTGCAGTGTAGATGCGGAGATACTTCATTTCACTATCAATCAAATCTAGACAGCAAACTCCAAAATAAAGGTGCTGAATAATGACATAGTATCTAAGACATCTTAAAGGAGCAATGCCTCAGAAAAGAGGCATCCATCACTTAGGACCCCCATCACGCAGGACATGCCCTCTTCTCCACAAGGTAGGAGGTACAGGAGCCTGAAGGCACAGACTCAGCGATTCAGGAACAGCTTCTTCCCCTCTGCCGTCAGGGAGGAGGTACAAGAGCGTGAAGACACACACTCAACGATTCAGGAACAGCTTCTTCCCCTCTGCCATCAGGGAGGAGGTACAGGAGCCTGAAGACACACACTCAACGATTCAGGAACAGCTTCTTCCCCTCTGCCATCAGGGAGGAGGTACAGGAGCCTGAAGACACACACTCAACGATTCAGGAACAGCTTCTTCCCCTCTGCCACCAGGGAGGAGGTACAGGAGCCTGAAGACACACACTCAACGATTCAGGAACAGCTTCTTCCCCTCTGCCATCAGGGAGGAGGTACAGGAGCCTGAAGCCACACACTCAGCGATTCAGGAACAGCTTCTTCCCCTCTGCCATCCTATTTCTAAGTGGATATTGAATCCATGAGCACTACCTCATTACTTTTTTTAATTTCTGTTTTTGCACTACTTACCTTAATTTAACAATTTTATATTTTTTCTATATTTATCATGTATCACATTATACTGCTGCCTCAAAGGTAACAAATTTCATGACATATAATGTTAAACCTGATTCTGATTCTGATTTTCAATCATGTCTCTTGTTGTTGTTAAAAATTGAAGGAAAGATAAAGATTAGCTGTTTTTTGTCCCATGTTTACTGAAGCATCGAAACATGGTCTGAGGAAGTGTTGGCAGACTGCAAGTGTCGCCACGCTTCTGGTGCCAACATAGCATGCCAACAACTTACCATCCTATATGTCTTTGGAACTTGAAAGAAAACTGAAGCACCTGGAAGAAACCCACATGGTTACAGAAAGAAGGTATAAACTCTTAACAAAAATCAGTGGGAATTGAACCTGGGTCGCTGGAGCTGTAATAGCACTACACTAACCACTACACAGTCATGAAGCCCCATCAAAAATGCTTAAAAATACTATATGCATTTTTGTTCTGGTAATTAAAAAAGGATATATACTTCTATTACTGACTAAAGTATATATGATTTAAGCAAAATAGTTACCTACTTGATTCTAAAAGGTACATCAGTTAAAAATGACAGGAGAAATTGAAAAAAGCACAGATCCTTTGAACTAATCAATGGGGGAATAACTTATAAAGTAAGGGTGCTTTGCAATTCATTGGTGAGCCTCAGATGGAGAACTGCATCTAATCCAGAGCATGAGTACCTTAATAATCAAGAACCTATCAATCCCTGCTTTAGATGTACCCAATTACCTTGCCTCCACAGCCTTCTGTGGCAATCACTTCCACAGATTTACCACCCTCTGCCTAAAGAAATTCTTTCTCATCTCTGTTTCAAAGGGACATCGTTCTATTCTGAGGTTGTGATCTCTGGTCCTATATTCTGCCACTATTGGAAAAATACTCTGCATGTCCACTCTATCTAGGCCTTTCAATATTCAGTAGGTTTCAGTGAGATCCCCCTCATTCTTCTAAATTCCAGAGAGTACAGGCCTAGAGCCATCAGACTCACCTCATATGTTAACCCTTTCATTTCTCGGAATCAAACCTCCTCTGCACCCTCTCCAATGCCAGTGCATCCTTTTTTAGATATTGCGCCTAAAGCTGCTCACAATATTGATATGTGGTCTGAGCAATGCTCTATAAAGCCTCAGCATTACATCCTTGCTTCTATGTTGTAGTCCTCTTAAAATGAATGCTAACATTGTACTTGCCACAGTAGGTAGTGTAGTGGTTAGTGCAATTGCTTTACAGAGCCAGCAATCACCAATCAGGGTTCAATTTCCATCACTTCCTGTACGGAGTTTGTACGTGCTCCTTGTCACCACATGGGTTTCCACTGAGTTTCCTCCCCATTCCAATGATGTACGGTTAATGTTAAAGCTAGTGAGTTGCGGGAATGCTATGTTAACATGGGAAGCAGTCTGCCCCCCTCCCTGCACAGCCTCAACCACCAGCACATAGAATGCAGATCAGAGTATCTAAAGGGGTGGAGCAGCACTAGGTGTGAAAGGGCATTTAGGGTTGGGTAATACAAGCAAGGTTTCATTGTGGTGCTCATTTCTTGAATATAGTTTTTTGTACTCCAGGGCTTCGAATGGTCTTGGAAAGGAACATTCTAGAGACCAAAGAATACCCAGCAACTGTAGAGAGCACTAGTCTAACAGTTAAAAAGTTAACAGTTAAAAGCATAAGGAGCCTTGAGCTAGAAAAAAAAAGCAGATTGCTTATCTTTCTGACAAAAGTGAACCACAATTAAGAGTACTGCTTAAAACTCTGGTCACGGCACTTTCAGAAGAATCTGAATAGTTTAGATTAGACAAACTAGAATGAACCTTTAAATGAGGGATTTCAGCTCTGAAGACAGACTACAGGAGCTTCATTTGGAAAGAAGTAGTTGAGAGGAGAGAACATCAAATCCTGATGGGATTAGTTAAAGCAAATGGAGAGGATCTGTTCCCATGAGTAAAAACATTACAGAACACTCAAGGTTTAATGTGATTGGCCAAAGATCCAAGGATAATATTTGGAAAAGTTGTTTTTTACTCTTGTTCAGCCTGTCTTTCAATAAGTGCCTCAGCTGCTTCCCCCCCCCCCATTTTACCAAGACAACTCTTCACCCCAAGGGCTATTCCCGCATCCTGTTATTCCCAATTCATTCCTCTCCCTGTCATCATCAAAGTTCAAAGTAAATTTATTATCAAATTCAGGGAAAAGGGGAAGGGAGCAGGAAGCACCAGAGAGACATTCTGTAATGAACAATAAACCAATTGTTTGGAATCAGATGACCTTGCCTGGTGTCTCAGGGCCAGGTGTGTCTACACCCCCACTTCTTCTCCTTCCCTGTCCCAGAGCCCTCGCGTGGCACTCCACCTTCCTTAGTTCCAGTCAGGCTTAAAACTCACTCTCCGCTCCACGTTGACAAATAAAGTACAGTACAAAAGTCTTAGGCATCCTAGCTATATAATATGTCTGTGCACCTGCTATCATTTCCAATTTTACAATCATCAGAGTGCTTAATATGGCATTTGGCTTAAATGATAAAAATTAATCCTCAGAAAGCTTTAAAAAATATAAGCTAACAGATTCCAACATTTCAAAAAGAATTAAGAGTTCACTTCCTAGTCAGACTATTTCATGTGAATTATACTGTGCATCACGACATCTAAATGCTCGCCAAATCAACATCTAAAATAATCAATCCCAATGGACAAGCTCATACCATTGAATCCAAATAATGTTAATAATCCTCTGTATTTTCAGATACTTTTTATTATAACAAACTACACCTCAAAGAAAGCGTAGCAGTGAGTGCAACACTATTGCAGTTCGGGGTGTCAGAGTTCAGAGTTCTATTCCGGCTCCATGTCTGTAAGGTGTTTGTACATCCTCTCCGTGACCACATGTGTTTCCATTGGGTGCTCTGCTTTCCTCCCACAGTCCAAAGATGTACAGGTTAGTGGATTAAATGGTTATTGTAAATAGGCTAGGGCTAAATAGGTGGGTTGCTGGGCAGTGTGCTTCATTGGGTCGGAACGGCTGCTCTGCACTGTCCCTCTAAATAAATCAACAAATATGGTGATGCACATCATAAATTAGATCATTCATCATATAATTTCCTATTCAGAAAATTTAAAGTATTGAAGTTACGCTGCTTTATATCCAGTCTCTTGCAACTAAAAATGAATATAGTTTATCCTAACACAAGCTGGTCAATACGATGAACTAAATGAACTGTTTATATTTATTCTGTCAATATCACATAAATCAGTTAAAATATTGATATGCCAAGTCAATAACAGCATCTAATTCAAATTTATAATAAGGGATGTAAATTTGTTAACTAAATACTGCTGTCACATTCCATAAACAGCAGTAAAACTCCAGTAATCCACTGTCCAATTGTTTGGAAGTCCCAACGGAGCAGAATTAGGCCATTCAGCAAATTGAGTCTGCTCCGCCATTCCATCATGTTTGACTTATTGTCTCTCTCAATCCCATTCTCCTGCCTTCTCCCCGAAACCTTTGACACCTTCACGAATCAAGAATATATCAACCTCTACTTTAAATATACCCAATGACTTGGCTTCCACAGCTGTCATTGGCAATGAATTCCACAGATTCACCAGCTTCTGGTTAAAGAAATTCCTCCTCATCTCTGTTCTAGGCCTTTCAATATTCGATAGGTTTCAATTAAATCTCCCCCTCATTCTTCTAAATTCCAGCAAGTACAGGCCCAGAGTCATCAAATGGTCTTCATAAGTTAACCCCTGCATTCCCAGAATCATTCTCATGAACCCACTCTGGACCCTCTCCAATGCCAGCCCATCTTTTCTTAGGTAAGAGGCCTAAAATTGGTCAAAGTACTCCAAGTGCTGTCTGACCAAATACTTTATAAAGCCTCAGTATCATATCCTTGCTTTTATATTGTAATAAATGCTAACATTACATTTGCCTTACTTACTACCGACACAACCTGCAAGTTAATTTTTAGGGAATCCTGCATAAGGACTCCCAAGTCCTTGGACATTTGATTTTTGAACCCCCCCCCCCCCCCATTTAGTAAACAGTCTCCACCTTTATTCCTCTGACAAAGTGCATGACCATACACTCTTTTACACAATATTCCACCTACCATTTCTTTGCCCACTCTCATACTCTGTCTAAGTCCTTCTGCAAACCCTCTGCTTCCTCAACACTAGCTGCCCCTTCACCTACGGCATCTGAAACCCTACCCCCTGTACCAATTCCTCAGCCATTCATTCATCTGTACTTTCATCCTATTTCTGCTCTACCTAGCATGTGGCACTGGGAATAATACAGAGATTGCTATCTTGGAGGTCCTGCTCTTCAGCCTCTTCCTTAACTCCGTATATTCACTGCGTAGGACCTTCTCCCCCTTTCTACACATGCCATTATGCTAATGTGCACCATGACCTATGGCTGCTCACCCTCACCTGAGAATCTTCTGCAGCTGCTCTGAAACATCCTGGACCCTAGCATCTGGGAAGCAACGCACCGTCCTGGCTTTTCTTTCCTGGCCATAGAACCTCCCATCCATCTCCCTAACTATTGCATCTCCTATCACTACCACTCTGCCTGACTTTACCATACCCTGCTGAGCCTCAGAGCCAGTCAGAGTGCCACTGGCCTGGTTGCCGCTGCAGTGCCTTGATAGGTCATCCCTCTCAGCAGTATCCAAAGGGTATAGTTATTGCTGAGGGGAATGGCTACAAGGGAACCCTGCAGTAACTGCTTACTACTCTTACTTTTCCTGATGGTCACCTATCTACTGTCTGAGGCCTGCACTCTGGATGTGACCAGCTCAGGAAAAGACTCATCTATGAAGTTGGTCCTGAATGCATCCAGCTCCAGTTACTTGACCTTGTCAGTTAAGGGCTGATGTTGGGCACTTCCTGCAGATGTAGTCAACAGAGAGCACACTGCAATAACACATCTTACAGGAGGAGCATTTCACTGCCTAAACTACCATCCTGCCTGCACTTGTTATGCCTCTAACTTATCAAACTTCAGTTCTAGTCTTTGTTGAGCCAAAGCCTGACCACCTTAACACTGTCCACTCTCACAATGGCCACTCCAACAATGGACTCTCCAAGTCAAATCTCCACTTCTTTTTTATTGGCCCTTGCTAATTAACCTTAGTTATTATTAACTCAATCAATCTCCTGCTCCATAGACAAGCCCCAACAGGTCACGCTCCCTTTTTAAAACTGGCACATAAAGTCCACAGGGAACTGTCTCCAATTCATTCTGCAATCTCCCGCTCCACAAACAAGTCCCAACAGGCTACTTTATTGTCATAATGAGGCCACTTTCAGTTTGGGGGACCAACACTTCATATTCTGTCATATCCTCCAACCAGCATGACACACTGTCTTTTCTAACTTCCAGTAATTTCACCCTCTTGCCCCTTCTCTCTTTTTCCATTTCTCATTCTGGTTTCCCTCTTATCCTCTACTCTTCTTCTCAACTGCCCATTACCTCCTTCTGGTACCTCTCCTCCTTCCCTTTCTTCCATGGTACACTCTCCTCTCCTATCAGACTCCGTCTTCTTCAGCCCTTTACCATTTCCACCTATCAACTCCCAGCTTCTTACTTCATCCCCCCCTCACCTAGCTTCATCTATCACCTTCTAGCTTGTACTCCTTCCCCTCCTCCCCTCCCAACCTTCTTAATCGGGCTTCTTCCCCCTTCTTTTCCAATCCTAAGGAAGGGTCTCATTCCAAAACATCCACTTTTTATTCCATTCCTTGAAGCTGCTGAGTTCCTCTAGTATGTTATGCGTGTTATTCTGAATAGTTAAGTTCCTTAGCAATCCAGAATTCCCAAAATACAAAGACTTTTATTAATGAAATACAAGGTCACTCTCCTGTCTTCCACACTCTAGATCAGGGGCTCCCAACGGGGTCCATGGACCCCTTGGTTAATAGTAGGGGTCCATGACATAAAAAAGGTTGGGGGCCCCTGATCTTGATGCTCTTCCTCAAAATATATGCCCACGCCCACACCCACATCAGTTTATCTATCACATCTCTATTTACCGATTACCATGACTCTGGCCACAATCAGATTTGAAAATTCTCATCCTTGCTTTGAAGTCTATGCACAGCCTCAACCACAGCTTGCTCTGTAGATTCCTTCAGAACTAGAAACAACCTTCCAAAATCATCCATTTTTAATCTCGTGTCATTAATTTTAATACTTCCCTCAATAATGGCTCTTTTAACTACCGAGGATTGTACAGCGGAACTCACTGGTGCTCTCTGTGTTTCCGGTGTAAAGGCAGCCAAATTGAGCCTACTGTTTTCTGCCCTAATATTTTCTTACTTGCAATAGTGTGAACTTTTTCTTTGGCACCATACCTGAAAACTATTCTGGGTCAGGGTGCTATGTTAAAGGCACAAAATAGGTCATCAATCTATCATACAAAGTCGGTATCAAAAATTATAGGGTCAAGTGTAGAAGTGTAGGAAGGTGCCTTGAAGAAATGTAGGAGTAAGGAAGAGCTCTCAGGTCTTCTTCCTCTGGTCTTTTATATCTCCCTCTAAAGATAATTTGCAGGCCAGCTTTTTTGAACTACACTCCAAAGCTGTAGAATTCAATACCTAAAACTATAAGAGATGTAGACTCAGTTGACACTTCTAAACACCAGCTCAAAACTTATTTATTTAATCTTGATTTTAACTAATCTCTTCCTGTCTTTTATTTTCATGTTTGCACTTTATCCCATTTAAAAGCACTTTGAACTACACCCTTTGTGTGAAAAGTGCTATGTAAATAAGTTCTTATCATTACATTTCATTTTTCCTCGGCTTAAGCTGGTAAAACCTGAGGTATGAGCATAGCCAAGCACACTCATTCCTCAATTGCTGGGAACCTTCAAACTATTCTAGTGGTTCAGTGTTGTGGCTCTTTGAAGATTTACAAAAAACATTGCTGTGTAGGCCTAATTGTTTAATGCTATTGTGGGGTGACTTTAAGATGACACCAGTTGTAGATATTACTATTGTGACAATATATACCCTGTTCGTGTTCCAGTCTTTCAATTTCCTCTTTAAATTCAGGATATTTCTATTGTTTTTCACTTATTGATTTCTGTATATTATGTGTGTTTGGAATGGCTATGTCTATTAAATAAGTTCTTACTTGTTTATCCTGTAGTATTATATCTGGACGGTTAGTATGGATTTTCCTATCTATCAGTTGTAATATAATTTGTAGGACTCTGACTCTACAACTGGATCAGGCTTGCATTCATGGTAAGGTATGGTATCTTTTGAGTTTGCACTTTAAAGCAATTTTTTGATAAATGATGTTTGCCACTTGATAGTGCCTGCGTACGTAATCAGACTGAGTTAAACTGCTGCAGGATCCTGTAATGTGTTGTTTATAGCTTCTCTTCGAATTTTCTGTATTTATTATCTTGAATTTGTTTGTCTTTTATTATGTATTTTTGATATTTTCTATGTTAGCTACCTGATCCTGTATTGCCACAAGGAGCCCCTCTGTTTTTGGGAAGAGATCTCCAATTCTGAGCCAGGTGTTCAATGCTTTCATGTCGACACCTAGTTTGCTCAGATCATGGGGATGTCTTCCATGGAGGGTCATGCTCTTCCACTGGTTAACTTTTTTTTCTGTAGTAATAATTTCTTCATTTTTCTGGGTTGTACTTTCATTTAAGTTTAGTAGTGCATATCCTCACGTGGAGTGCTGAATCCTGTTTTTGTTGATGAAAATATAAGCTTAAAAGTTTTATCTGAATGGTGTGTAAATTTTTATGTCTGTTATTCCTTTTCCCCCTTCTTCTTTAATTTTTATTATTATCAAGATTTTTATTATTATCATTATTATTTTCAAAGAGGATCAGGGCCTGGAATCAGGGGCAGAAATTAAATAATTTGGATGGGGGGAGTGGCACAAGGGCAAACTCATCAAGAAAAATCTCTGGGTGAGGCTACTGGCCGATCAGTTGTAGGTTTGGCAAGAATTCAGATGGTGAGTTGGGGTAGTGGGGGAAGATAAAGGTATCAAAATAAATCAGAGGGTCTGGGGCACTGAAAACTAATGCTTCTAAATCCTGACCTGCCTTTTAAGTTTAAAATGATACACATGTAAAAAAAAATAAATGTGTAATAAGTGAGCTTTGCATAAACCACGTATTCCTAACCTGGGGTCCATGGAGCTCTTGCTTAATGGTATTGATCCATGGCATAAAGAAGGTTGGGAACCCCTGCCTTAGATGAAAGGAACAAGCTTAAGTGTGCTAACAGAACAAAGCAATTAGGGACGTCAAAGGAATCTCCATTGGGATACAGATAGGTTAAAGTGAGTGACTAAAAAAAAGGCATATGGGAAGCAGGCAGATATCCATTTTGGCCAAAAGAACAGAAACTTAAATCCACATCTAATTGACAGAGCCTACAAGAAAAACAAAAATGAGCAAGGTCTTGGCTCAAAAATTTATCTGTTTATTTCCCTTCATAGATGCTGCCTGACCTGCTGAGTTCCTCCGGTATTTTGTGTGTGTTGCTCAAGATTTCCAGCATCTCCAGAATCTCTTGGGTACAAGTAAAGCAACTAATTAGGAAAACAAAAAGACTTTTACTTCTTACTGTAAGAGTAATTGGATTCAAGAGTTAATGACTTTGATGAGAACCTACATGGAGTACAGCATAAAGTTTTAGTCACATTTTATGAGGAGGGACATTAGTTCCTTAAGGTTGTTATAGCCAGGGGTGGTAGTGAGGATAAGCTCCCACTATCTATTAATTGCTTCTAATGGTGTAGGCCTCAAATAGCCTCTGACAGCCAAATCCAGCTCCTGGCCTTCATGCATGGCATAGTTTTTAAGCCTGGCAGAACCATTTCTACTGACAGGAAAAGGGGTAAAAGTGGTTTACTGACACCTTAAAACCAGTCACTTCAGGCAGATGAAGCTCATCAGCTGTGACTGACAGCTTTTCTTGGAGAAGAAAATCTCTTATGGCTATATCCACTCATGGGGAGTAAACCCCAAGGGAAAATTCTGGAGCTGGGGTCAACACTGACTGGCAACTCTTGCACCGCTGCTGGTCTCTGCTGTTCTTTTGGGTTCATCAGCTGCCTGGAGAGGGGGAGCTTGCTAAATGGACAACAACTTACTCTCCATATCACACTGCCCAGGCTTGCATATCTACACAGTTAGGACGCAACATCCATGGTCGACCCTGACCGAAGGAGACCTCACACATGAGGAGGGGCATACTTATCTTAGTGACAGTGAAGCCTGAATTCACTGCACTGATTCTTGTTAATGAGGGGACTGACCAATGAAGAAAAACTGAGGAAAGTTAGTCCAGAAAAATAAGAGGCAGTCTCTGGAAGATTCAGGAGTTCAATTAATAGAGATTGTAATAGGGGAAATCCAGAATCAGAAAGTAATGAACACAAGAGATTCTGCAGATGTTGAAAATCCAAAATAACACACACAATTTGCTGGAGGAACTCAGGAAGTCAGGCAGCATCTATGGAGGAAAATAAACAGTTGGCATTTTGGGCCAAGATCTTTGCTTTAATTCACAGGAGATGTGAGGAGCAAGTATTTTACGAAGAGAGTGGTGGGTGCCTGGAATGTGCTGCCTGGGGTGGTGGTAGAGACAGAAACATTTGGGACTTTCTTTAAGAGACATTTAGATGGGCACATGAACATGAGTGAAACAGGAAGGATATGGACATTTGTAGGGAGAAGGGATTGGTTTAGTTGGCCATTTGATTATTAAGTTAATTGGTTCGGCACAACTTTGAGGGCCAAAGGGCTTGACATGTGCTGTACTGTCTTACGTTCTAACTCAGCAGGTCAGCCAGCATCAGTGGAAAAGAATAAAGAGCCAACATTTGGTTGGCCACATAAAAATGAAATTACAAAGGGTTCAGTTTCTCTGAGGATTGTGAATTTCAATGATATTCTATTCCATAGGACCGTAGATGCAAAATCAATTAGAGAGTAACAGATTTTTTTGAAAAATAGGGCATCAGGAATTATGGGAATCAGATGACAGAGTGATCATGTATCAGATCAGCATGATATTGCTGAATAACAGAGCAGGTTCAGTTTATTTTGGAAAGAGTTTACTGTACTATAGATGGTCACACAGCAGGACCTGGACAAACGATTAGCAAACACTAAGGCTTCAGTTTTTGAAAAACATCAGGCCATATACTAGTTGTTGAAGGTAACAATGTGCATATGATTGGCCAGTAAAGCAATGGAGCTTTAAATAAACACAAGAGATTCTGCAGATGTTGGAAATCAAGAGTAACAAACACAAATGCCAGAGGAACTCAGCAGGTCAGGCAGCATCTACGGAGAGGAATGAAGAGTAGATGTTTCAGGTGAAACCCTTCATCAGTACTGGAAAAGAACAAGGAGCCAGAATAAGAAGATGGGTTGGGGGGGGGGGAGGAGGAGGAGTACAATTGTTGTACAGTTACAGATTGGCAGTTATGATATTGTGGCCATCACTGAGACGTGGCTAAAGGATGCATGTCCCTGGGAGCTGAATGTCCATGGTGTATCGGAAGGACAGGCAGGTAGGTAGAGGGGGTGGCGTGGCTTTAATGGTAAGAAATGTTATTAAATCATTAGAAAGAGTTGACATAGGATCGGAAGATACAGAATCTTTATGGGTTGAGCTAAGAAATCACAGGGGCAAAAGGACCCTGATGACAGTTATCTACAGGCCTCCAAACAGCTGCAGTGATGTGGACTACAAATTACAACAGGAAATAGAAAAGGCTTGCCAGAAGGGCAGTGTTATGATAATTGTAGGAGATTTTAACATGCGAGTGGATTGGGAAAATCAGGTCGGCACTGGATCTCAAGAGAGAGAATTTGTAGAATGTCTATGAGTGGCTTTTTAGAACAGCTTGTTATTGAGCCCACTAGGGGATTGGCTGTACTGGACTGGGTATTGTGCAATGAACCAGAGGTGATTAGAGAGATGGAAGTGAAAGAACCCTTAGGAGGCAGTGATCATAACATGATTGAGTTCACTGTGACATTTGAGAAAGAGAAGCCGAAATCCAATATGTCGGTATTTCAGTGGAGTAAAGGAAATTACAGTGGCATGAAAGAGGAACTGGCCAAGGTTAACTGGAAAGGGACACTAGCAGGAAGGATGGCAGAGTGGCAGAGTAGCAGTGGCTGGAGTTTATGCGAGAAGTGAGGAAGGTGTAAGACAGATATAGTCCAAAGAAGAATAAATTTTTGAATGGAAAAAGGATGCAACCGTGGCTGACAAGAGAAGTCAAAGCCAAAGTAAAAGCAAAGCAGAGGGCATAAAAGGAAGCAAAAATTAGTGGGAAGACAGAGGATTGGGAAGTTTTTAAAAGCTTACAAAAGGAAACTAAGAAGGTCATTAAGAGGGAAAAGATGAATTATGAAAGGAAGTTAGCAATAATATCAAAGAAGATACTAAAGGTTTTTTCAAGTATATAAAGAGTAAAAGACAGGTGAGAGTAGATATAGGACCTATAGAAAATGATGCTGGAGAAATTGTAATGGGAGATAAGGAGATGGCAGAGGAACTGAACAAGTATTTTGCATCAGTCTTCACTGAGGAAACCATCAGCAGTATACCAGACATTCAAGGGTGTCAGGGAAGAGAAATATGCGCAGTCACAATTACAACAGAGAAAGTACTCAGGAAGCTGAATAGTCTAAGGGTAGATAAATCTCCTGGACCAGATGGAATGCACCCTCGTGTTCTGAAGGAAGTAGCAGTGGAGATTACGGAGGCATTAGCAATGATCTTTCAAAAGTCGATAGATTCTGGCCTGGTTCTGGAGGACTGGAAGATTACAAATGTCACTCCGCTATTTAAGAAGGGGGCAAGGAAGCAAAAAGGAAATTATAGACCTGTTAGCTTGACATCGGTGGTTGGGAAGTTGTTGGAGTTGTTTGTCAAGGGTGAGGTTTCGGAGTACCCGAAGGCATATGACAAAATATGCAAAACTCAGCATGGTTTCCTTAAAGGAAAATCCTGCCTGACAAACCTATTGCAATGTTCTGAGGAAATTACAAGTAGGCTAGACAAGGGAGATGCAGTGGATGTTGTGCATTTGGATTTTCAGAAAGCCTTTGACAAGGTGCCGCACATGAGGCTGCTAAACAAGATAAGAGCTCATGGAATTACGGGAAAGTTATATACGTGGGTAGAGCATTGGTTGATTGGCGGGAAACAGAGAGTGGGAATGAAGGGATCCCATTCTGGTTGGCTGCCGGTTACCAGTGGAGTTCCACAGGGGTCCGTGTTGGGGCCGCTGCTTTTTACGTTGTATATCAACGATTTGGATTATGGAATAGATGGCTATGTGGCTAAGTTTGCTGATGATACAAAGATAGGTGGAGGGGCCGGTAGTGCTGAGGAAACAGAGAGTTTGCAGAGGGACTTGGATAGATTGGGGGAATGGGCAAAGAAGTGGCAAATGAATTACAATGTCGGAAAGTGTACGGTCATGCACTTTGGTAGAAGAAATAAACGGACAGACTATTATTTAAATGGGGAGAGAATTCAAAGTTCTGAGATGCAACGGGATTTGGGAGGCCTCATGCAGGATACCCTTAAGGTTAACCTCCAGGTTGAGTCAGTGGTGAAGAAGGCGAATGCAATGTTGGCATTCATTTCTAGAGGAATAGAGTATGGGAGCAGGGATGAGATGTTGAGGCTCTATAAGGCACTGGTAAGACCTCACTTGGAGTACTGTGTGCAGTTTTGGGCTCCTTATTTAAGAAAGGATGTGCTGACATTGGAGAGGGTTCAGAGAAGATTCACTAGAATGATTCTGGGAATGAGAGGGTTAACATATGAGGAACGTTTGACCGCTCTTGGACTGTACTCCTTGGAGTTTAGAAGAATGAGGGGGGACCTCATAGAAACATTTTGAATGTTGAAAGGCATGGACAGAGTGGATGTGGCAAAGTTGTTTCCCATGGTGGGGGAGTCTAGTATGAGAGGACATGACTTGAGGATTGCAGGGCGCCCATTCAGAACAGAGATGGGGAAAAAAAATTTTAGCCAGAGGGTGGTGAATCTATGGAATTTGTTGCCACAGGCAGCAGTGGAGGCCAAGTCATTGGGTGTATTTAAGGCAGAGATTGATAGGTATCTGAGTAGCCAGGGCATCAAAGGTTATGGTGAGAAGGCGGGAGAATGGGACTAAAGGGGAGATTGGATCAGCTCATGATGAAATGGCGGAGCAGACTCGATGGGCCAAATGGCCGACTTCTGCTCCTTTGTCTTATGAAGTACAAACTGGAAAGTGATAGGTGAAGTCAGGTAAAGGGAAGGTTGTGGATGGAGGGCTTTTAAGTCTCTTAACTGTGTAGAAGTTGCTGATGTGATAGAGACAACATATTATAGAACCAACAACAGCAGAATGATCACAATAGACTGATGAAGTTAAACAGATGTAACTTAAAAAAAATATATAATGATTAATTCATTATAACTACTCTGTGAACAGCAGTAAATTAGTGAAAAGAGCAGATCATGTCAAAACAAACTGGTCTTTTCAGTAAGCCCTACAAACAAAGTTGTAGGTACATGCCACAACTTCCTTTAAGTCCGCCATCACACTCTTCCTTGTGTTGGGTGTAATTTTGCTCGGAATTGTCATTTCCCTTCCCAGAGCAACAGCCATTTCCTAGTGGAATTACTAAGGAAGTTCGAAATGTCAGCACACCCACCAAGTACTCTTTAGCATTCAGCTGTTAGGAGGAGGTGGAACATGGAAACTTAAAACATGCTGCTGTGGGCAGTCTCTGGTCCTGCCGTGCTGGTTGGAAACACTGCGCTTATCACAAATAATTTGAACCATCTTCTGGAAACTTTATTGCTCAGATAAAAAGATTTGGAATTCTTGTAATTCAAGTCTGTGACTTGCTCCCAAGGTATTTTGTGCCCAGACTATGGGCAAAAATAAACTGACCCGGAGGAACCTCTAGTTACAGCTTTCATGCTGGTTTCCTGCCAAAGTAATTAAACAATTATACTGACCACATCCATGAGATTTATACCAGGCCCTAACAGACTAACCGCAGGACAACAGCTCTCTCTCAAGAGATAAAACAAAGCCTATATTTTTTAAAAAGTAAAAACTACCAGAAGAAGTGTATAACTTTAATTTTAAAAACAACCCTATTTCTAAACAGGCAAAAAAGCAGAAAAAAACAACACTGCTTTGTTGAGTACCTTTGCTCTGTCCACAAGCAGCAGGATTTTGCGGTGGCCAACCATTTTAATTCCACTGTGCATTCCCATTCTGACATGTCGGTCCATGGCCCCCTCTATTGCCACGATGAGGTCACTCTCAGGGTGGAGGAGCAAAACCTCATATTTCATCTGGGTAGCATCCCACACAATGAACACTGATTTCTCAAACTTTGGGTAATTTCTATGCCCCTCCCCCTTCTCTCTTTTAACATTCTCCATTTTGGTTCCCTCTTAATCCTTCTCTTCTCCTCATCTGCACATCACCACCCCCTGCATCCCCTCCTCCTTCCCTTTCACTCATGGTCCACTCTCCTCTTCTACCACATTCCTTCTTCTTCACCCCTTTACCTTTTCCACCTCTCACCTTCCAGCTTCTCACATCATTCCCCCCCTCCCCAAGCCACCAACCACTCTCCTCACCTGACATCACCAATTATTTTCTAACTTCTACTCCTTCCCCTCCTATCACCTTCTTGTTCTGGCTTCTTTCCCGTTTCTTTCCAGTCCTGACGAAGGGTCTCGCCCGAAATACCTACTCTTCATTCCTCTCCATAAAAGTTACCTGACCTGCTGAGTTCCTCCAGCATTGTGTTACTGCTCAACCAAATGTTTCCTTAGAACTCTCATCATCAATACCCCTGTAAAATATGCATGTTAAATTATTTAAAATGTATGTAAAAATCTACTGTCGGACATCAAGGAAACAGCTTAGCTAGAGATATTATGGAGTAAACAATTAATTTATGCAAATTAGTAATCACAACACCATAAGACCTAGGAGTAGAATTAGGCCATTCAGCTCAGGAATGGAAAAGCTGGTGGTTGCATCACAGGCAAAGCCATCCCCACCATTGAGTACGTCTATAACAAGCGTTGCCGCAAGAAAACAGCATCCATCATCGGGGATCTCTACCATCCAGGCAATGTACTCTTCTTGCTGCTGTCATCAGGGAGGTGGTATGGGAGCCTTAGGACCCACACCACCTGGTTCAAGAACAATTCTTACTCTTCAACCATCAGGCTCCTGAACGACATTCACCTCACTCTGAACTGATCACTATACATAACTTATGGATTCACTTTCAAGGTCACTACAACTCATGTTCTCAGTAGCTATCTATTTATCTATTTATTTATTTAGCACAGTTGATCTTATTTTGTACATCAGTTGTTTGCCAGTATTTGTATGTAGCTTTTCCATTGATTCTATTGTATTCTTTGTTTTACTGTGAATTTCTAAGAGAAAATGAATTTCAAGGTATTATGCAGTGACATATATGTATTGATTATTACTTGATTCCTCTCAGGATTCTTCACTTGCCTCATTTTTATATTTTGTCTTGAAGAACTAAAGGCAGATAAGTCTCCAAAACGTGATGGGATCTATCTCAGGTTATTGAGAAAGGCAAAAAAAAAATTGCTCGGCCTTGACAGAGATCTTTGCATTCTCTTTAGTCAGGGGCAGGATCCTAAACAATTGGAGAACAGCCAATGTCATTCCTTTGTTTAAGAAGGGCAAGACAGACAAACTAGCAGTGAGCCTATAATAGTGGCGGAGAGATTAATGGAGAAGATTCACAAGGTTAAGAGCTACTCACATCTAGATAAGCATAGACTTATTAGGGTTAGCCAGCATCTCTGTGCAGAGGGAGATCATATCTTACAAACTTCATTGAGTTTTTTGAGGAGGTGATAAAGATAATTGATGATGATAGAGCAGTGGATGTTGTACACATAGACTTCAATAAAGGATTCAACAAGGTCCTTCATGGTAGGAAGATCTAAAAGATAAAGCACACAGGATCCATGATGGATATGGCCCAGTCCAGCTGGGGTAAAACTCTCTGAAGCAAAGGAGGCTGAGGATCAACCCGATAGAAGTATATATGATTATGAAAGGCATAAACAGGATAGGTAGTCAGAGGCTTTTTCCCCATGGTAGAAATGTTAAATATTATAGCTTTAAGGTGAGAGTAGGGAACTTTAAGGGAGATTTAGAACAACATACACAAAATACTGGAGTAACGCAGCAGGTCAAGGAGTATGCCTGATTGACTCGACCCGAAACCATGTACTCACCCAGATTCGTTACAAGGGTCTCAGCTTGAAATGTTAACTGTTTATTCATTTCCATAGATGCTGCTTGACCTGCTGAGTTCCTTCAGCATTTTGTGTGTTTTGCTCTAGATTTCCAGCATCTGCTGAATTTCTCATGTCAGGAGATTTAAAAGGTATTTTTCTTTATAAACACAGAGAGTGGGACAGTTCTGTTCAAAAGTCTTCGGCACATATAGCTACAGTGCCAAAGACTTTTGCACAGTATTGTAGTAATTTTATGTATTGCACTGTAATGCTTCAACAAAAGAAAAAATCAAACTTCATGACTTATGTGAGTGATGATAAATCTGATTCTGATACGGGTCTTTGTTGTGGACTGAGAGTGGGAAGGGGGCAGGGAGAGGGGAATCATGGTTGGGAAAAGGGGAAGGGAGAGGGGAGGGAGGGGGAAGCATCAGAGAGATTCTGTAATGATCAATAAACCGATTGTTTGGAATCAAATGACCTTGCCTGGTGTCTGTACCCATACCATGCCCTGCCTCTGTACTCCTTCTCTGCCACCTGTCCTACACCCCTTCCACAGCACTCCACCCTCAAACTCCAGAGCACCCAATGGAAACCTCTGCAGTCACATACAAACTCTGTACAGACAGTGGCAGGAATTGAAACCAATCACTGGCACTGTAAAGCAACTATGTTATCATGCCGTCTACAACAACAAAAACACCTTGTTGCTGTGTTTGACAATCCCACGCAAGGAATTTTGAGTATGACTTTGAGTGGCCCTCAGATTAACACAAGCTAGCATTCTGACCAAAACACAGTCACTGGTGCACAAATATTGTTTTTCTGGTTATTTTGTCCCCTCACATCACATCTGCCAAAGCTGCAGGCATTGCATACAAGGTAGCAAACTGGAAACTGTGTCACATTCATCAGTTCAAATTCAACCAGGTCATTCACACTTGATGCAGCAATTCCACAATGTTATTTTCATCTCTGTGCCTTTAGCTAAAGGACATCTACAAATTATATGATAAAAAAATTACAGCTATAAACCAAGGATTCCCAACTGTTTTTATGCCATGGACCCCTTCACAGAATAATGTATTTAACTATATAAAATAAAATACACAGGATTACAAACCAATTATATTAATAAAACAAATTTGTGATAGATGTGCTTCTTTATTAAATGCATTAAATAACAATACTATACATCTAAAATATAGGCAAGTTAAAATAAAATTTTATTTTTTAAAGACATTTGAATAAGAACATTAAACTGTAGGGTGGTCTTTGACAAAGCAATATGCATATCATGTTGGAAGATCAGCTGTGGACAGCACAACTACGATCACGTTCGATCTAGTGGCAGGTCTAATAACTACCATAGTTTTGAGATATTTGCAACAACTGTAATGTGATATGAAAACATCAGTAATTTCTGTTGGTGACAAAGTCACAGTTACTGTTAATACTACTGTGGTTTACTGACTACATTTATAATTGAAGGAAATGCTAAATTTCAGTTAGAGGTTATTGAAAATAAAGATGTAATTTTTTTCACATCCAAGTTCATGGACCCCCCCCAGGAATCTATCCCAATCTGTGGATCCCAGCTTAAGAACCCCTGGTATAAACATTCATCTGGTATCTGGAATAAATCTTCCAATCTTAACTGTTCTGAGAAAATTGTGACTGATATTCTTGAATTGCTTAAGTCAGAATGGGAGAGGTCACTTCCAGAATGATGTATTTGCCACAGCTGTTTGATTCATCTTTCTGGGCACCTTCCAAGGACAGATATTCATGTTGGCCTGAATTAAGTCACATTTCCTTCCACAGAGGACATTGGGCAATCAGTTGGTCTCCACAGTCGGCCTTTATTGTCACTTTTAATGGTAGAAGGTTCTTAGTTGTACATTTGCTCTCAGTGGCTAGTTTATTAGGTACAGTAGTGGAACCTGGTGTGGTCTTCTGCTGCTGTAGCGTATTCACTTCAAAGTTCGACGTGTTGTGCATTCAGAGATGTTCTTCTGCACACCACTGTTATAATGCATGGCTTTTTTGAGTTACTGTCATCTTCCTGTCAGCATGAACTAGTCTGGCCATTCTCCTCTGACCTCTCTCAATAACAAGGTGTTTTTGCCCATGGAACTGCTGCTTACTGGATGTTTTTTCACACCATTCTCTGTAAACTCTGGAGACTGTTGTGTGTGAAAATCCCAGGAGATCAGCAGTTTCTGTGATACTCAAACCACCTCATCTGGTAGCAATAATCAATTCACAATCAAAGTCACTTACATCACAATTCTTCCCCATTCTGATGTTTGGTCTGAACAACAAATGAACCTCTTGACCATGTCTGCATGTTTTTATGCATTGAGGTGTGCCGGATTGGCTAATTAGATTATTTGCATTAATGAGCAGGTATGCCGGTGTATCTAATAAAGTGGCCATTGAGTACTACATCAGTGATGATAAACCTGATTCTGATTCTGATTCTGATGTCTTATTCTAAACAAATCAAACAGGTTCACTTTCTACTAAAGGCCAACACAACAAGTACAAATCCAACAGCAACATATACAAAATGCTGGAGGAACTCTGCAGGTCAGTTTAAGTCACGTCAGATCAGATGCCTCCTGGCCTGCTGAGCTCCTTGTGTGTGCCACTCTGGATTTCCAGCATCAGCAGAATATCCTGTGTTTACAAATCTGATAGACAACTAATCCAACAGAACAAAGTATGGAGGGGACTGGTGAAATGAGGTGATTACTCTGATAAGCTGTCAGAACACGAGGAAAACCTTGGATGACAAAAGTTCATTTGGCCTCATGAAATATGTCCTTTTAGTCATCTAACTTCCTTCAAAGTTCAAAGATGTCACCATATACAACCCTGAGATTCATTTTCTTGCAGTCATACTCAATAAATCTATAGAATAATAATCATAACAGAATCAGTGAAATACCGCACCATCTTTGGTGTTCAACCAGAGTGCAAAAGACAACAAGCTGTGTGCAAACACAAAAAGCAAGAAATGATAAATAAATAAACAAACAAACAAGCAAGCAAGCAAGCAAGCAATAAACATTTGGAACATGAGATGAAGAGTCCTTGAAAGTGAGTCCATAGGCTGTGGGAACATTTCAATGATGGGTCAAGTGAAGTTGAGTGAAGTTATCCCCTTTGATAAGAGCCTGACGGTTGAGGAGTAATAACTGTTCCTGAACCTGGTGTTGTGAGTCCTGAGGCTCCTGTACCTCCTTCCTGACACAGAACCAGGTCCTATTTGAAAAATATCCAGTATTTTGCCTTGAAACACATTCCAAAAAATTAAGACCTCTTTGCACACAAAGTTCTTCTAAATATCACATAATTGAAAACCACATATAATACATTATTCCTTCTCAAGTACTTTCTCTCCAGATTAGACAAGCAAAGAATTTGACATATGGTACTAGGAAATTCATTAATACCCTGACCTTAGGTTTCAATTACTTAGATAGCTTCTTCCCAAGGCCCTTGAAAATTGTTGAAAACAAAATATTTGTAAGAACATTTTCATAACACATGATATCTTTAATCATATGAACTGAATTTTCTCTATTAAAGCAATCACCAGAGGCTTAAATAAAGAGAATCTGGAACCAATACTCCTAACTCAGATTTTAGACATAGCAGTCACATGTTACATATTTGATGGAGTAAACAATCTGTTGGCTTGTTTACATGCTCTTCCCTATCTCAGAACACAATTTCTGTGTCCGACGGGGATTCTTATGATTAAATGAGTTAACAGAGGAAAAGCTTATTTACATTTAATGTTGGTATCAATGCTCTATATTCTCCATACCCACCCATAAAAATAGTCTAGAATTATAGATAAACAACTGGTTTGACTTTTCTTTTTCTATCCACAACAGTACACTGAATTTATGTTCATGGTCTTCTGCTGCTCTAGCCCGTCCACCTCAAGGTTCAACTTGCTGTGCGTTCAGAGATGTTCATTCTCCTCTGACCTCTCTCAGTAACAAGGCATTTTTCATTGACAGAACTGTTTTTATGTTTGTTTTTCACACCATTCCCCGTAAACCTCAAAGAGTGTTGTGCGTGAAAATCCCAGGAGATCAGCAGTTCCTGAGATACCCAAACTACCCCATCTGGGACCAACAATCATTCCACAGTCAAAGTTGCAAAGTCACTTAGATCACATTTCTTCCCCATTCTGATGTTCGGTCTGTACAACAACCGAATCTCTTTACCATGTTTCTATGCATTAGGTTGCTGTTACATGATAAGCTGACTAGACATTTCCATTAACGAGCATGTATACCTAATAAAGTGGCCACCGAGTGTATATGGTAAATATCTTCATGTGTGGTTTGGCTTTAACTAAAAATATGAAATGGAATGAATATTCTGGATCTAATATTAGGAATGGTGTTCAGGAACAGCAGTAGAAAACAAATCTGGACCTAGGTTATTGCTACTACTCTTATCTACCTCAATAACAAAGTACAAAGTAAAATTTATTATCATATATGACACCATATACAACCCTCAGATTAATTTCCTGCAGGCACTCTTAGCAAATCTATAGAATAGTTCCTGTAACAGGATCATTGAAATATCAACCAGAGTGTAGGAGACAACAAATATAAATATAAATAAATAGCAAAAAAAAATAACGAGAACACGAGACAATGAGGTAAAGAGTTCTTAAAGTGAGATCATTGGTTGTGGGAAACAGTACAACGAAGAGGCAAGTATGTGTAGTTATTCCCTTTGTTCAAGAGCTGATGGTTGAGGGGTAGTAACAGTACTTGAACCTGTTAGTGTGAGTCCGGAAGCTCTTGTACCTTCTACCTGATGGCAGCAGTGAGAAGAGAGCATGGCCTGGGTAGTGAGGATCTCTGACAATAGATTCTGCTTTCCTATGACAGCATTTCATCTATATGTCCTCAATAGTTGGGAGGGCTTTACTTGTGATGTACTGGATTGAATCTATTACCTTTTTGTAGGATTTTCCGTTCAAGAGCATTGGTGTTTCCATGCCAGGCCGTGATGCAGACAGTCAATATACTCTCCACTACACATCTATAGAAATCTGCTAGCTGGAAAATTGAATGCTACCTTCTTAAAATAGCTCTGTACTTGGTGACTTATCTCCAACCTGGTAATTTTCAACCACGTTTTACTGGAATGAAGTATTTTCTCTATATGTAACAGGTTACTGTTTTCCTGTGTTTGCCAACTGCAGAAACTACGGAAATAGGCTTCCTGAGTTCCTCACTTCCGGATTTTATTCTTCTTTTAACCCTCCTATTGAATACTGTCCCATTAAAGTGTTTGACTGCAAAAAAAAATTCCCTAAGTGACCTTTTTGAACCATACCACCTGTAATTTTACAAGTTCAAGCAATACTCTTCTGAAGTACCATATCTTCAGTAAAACCAGGGTAAAAATAAATGAACTTTGTTTGTAGAGCAGAGCTAATCATATTGCCCAAGAGACAGTGCTCAGAAACATCTGTTACAATCCCATATCTACTCCAGGAATTTCAACTGTATCCATTTTGTTTCTGGTGACTCTGATGTTTTTGCAGTAAATTTCCCTCATGTGTCAGCCAGCTCTGCCCCAATACTAACGTGCCAACTGACCATCAGAGTCAACACTTTCTGAATGCAAAACTGCATTACAGCATTAGTCATGAACATATTGGTTATTTATTTTTAGTCACTAAAATTACCTCCACCTGCAAAAGCAGTCTAGACACCTAGGATTCCTTATTGACCTATTATAAGTTCAAACTAACTCCAGGAGGATAGAGTGAGCAAGCCAGTGTTTTTCTCTCTGAAGCACGGAGGATACTTGATAGAGGTTACTTGATAGAGGTGTACAAGATGATCATTTGTTCATAATGTGCCCTGTCATACGATGTGTACAATTATGGTCTTTCCATGACCATGATTGTTTTTGGCAAATTTTTTTATAGAAGTGGTTTGCCATTACCTTCTTCTGGACAGTGTCGTTACACAATGGGTGACCCCAACCATTATCAATACTCTTCAGAGATTGTCTGCCTGGCTTCAGTGGTCATATAACCAGGACGTGTGATCGCACTGGCTGTTCATACGATCATCCACCACCTGCTCCCATGGCTTCATGTGACCCTGATCCGGGATGGACAGGGTGCTAAGCAGGTGCTACACCTTGCCCAAGGCAACCTGCAGGCTAGTGGAGGGAAAGAGTGCCTTACACCTCCTTTGATTGAGACATCTGCACCCCACCAACCTAGATGATAACAGGCATAGATCAGGTGGAATGCTGGAGACCTTTTACCCAGGGCAGAAACTGCTAATACAAGGGGGCATGTCAGAGGTAAATTTTTTTTAATATACTTAAAGTGGGTGCGTGGAACGCCCTGCCAGAGTGGTGGTAGAGGCAGGTAAGTTAGTGACATTCAATAAACTCTTAGATGGGCACCTGGATGAAAGAAAATTGAAGAGCTATTTAGGAGGAAGGGTTAGCTTGACTTTAGATTAGGTTAGAAGATCGGCACGACATCATGGGCCAAAGGGCCTGTACTGTGCTGTACTGTTCTATGTTCTGCATACAACTTCACTGTTGTAGATGAAGAAATAGTGACTTGGAATCGTTATTTGATGCACACTCAAGTTGGAGGAACAACACCTCATATTCCATCTGGGTAGCCTCCAACTTGATGACATGAACATCGATTTCTCTAACTTCTGTTAATTTCTCTCCCCTCACTCTGTCTTTTTTCCATGCCCATTCTGGTTTCCCTCTCACCCTTTCTCTTCTCCTCAACTGCCCATCATCTTCCTCTGGCGCCCTTTCTCCTTTTTCTCCCCTCTCTCTGTCCACTCTCCCCTCTGTGTTTTTATGTGTATATAATAAAGAATTTCAGTTCCCAAAGCGAGGGGTTCACCCGGAACCAGAAGCTACCATGGTGATCAGGTTGCGCAGGCACAGGGTTTAGAGCCAGTTGAGTAATACAATGTTCTAATGTCAACACACACCAAGTTGTAAACACGAGGAAACCTGCAGATGCTGGAAATTCAAAAAACAACAACACACACAGAATGCTGGTGGAACACAGCAGGCCAGGCAGCATCTATAGGGAGAAGCACTGTCGACGTTTCAGGCCGAGACCCTTCGTCAGGACTCACCAAGTTGTCTTTATTTAGGACAAACATAACATGGCGTCAGAAGATGGCATGAGTTCTAAACATGGAGAGTAAATGAATACCATGCATGACTGAGGAAGAGACTGCGTGAGTACAAAAGGTGCTAGCCGCAAGTGAGGTCGGTCACAAGTTACGATGGAGAGAAGCTGGCCAGTGAAGTGAGATAGTACATTGTTCCTTAAGTTCAGCAGTCGTCAGATTCACCAAGACAGATTCAGCTTAGAGGCCGAGAGTTTCCATCATGGATAAGTTTAAGTCCTTCTGCATCTATGCAGTATACCGGCAATCTAACTAATAACTGGAAACGCTCAAACAGCAATTCAATATATATTTAGCTGCTAATGGAGCAGAAGGGACTGATGAAAACTTGAAAGCATCTATTTTTCTGCATGTAATTAGCAAAGATGCTTTGGACATCTATAACAGCTTTCAAATTGATCAGACAGTTTTTACATTGGACACTCTAATGACAAAATTTGAGGAGCACTTTGTCTCAAGTAAAAAAATTGTGTTTGGGAGATGTAAGTTTTTTTCCTGTGTCCAGAAACAAGGTGTTAGCTTCAACCAATAATTAACTGAGCTTCACACACTGAGTAAGTCCTGTGAATTTGGAGATTTGAGAAACTCACTGGTGAGAGACAGAATAGTTTGCAGAATTCCAGATAATGGATGCAGAGAAACTGCTGTGTGAAGAAGGTCTGACGCTGGAAAAGGCTGTGAGTATGTGTAGTGCAGCAGAGACCACACACGCACAAGCCAAGGGCAGACACAACAGGCTTTCCAAAGCAACAGCAAAGCAAAGAGTAAGGTTCAAAGAGCAAATACAGCAAATGTGGAGGTAGTCATATTACAAAGAGATATTCTGCTTATGGAAAGTTCTGGAATAATTGTGGGAAGAAGAACCATTTTGCAAAGTGCTTCAAAACTGGGGCTACCAAGAGAAAGTTACACATGGTTGATGAGGAAATGGAGGAATTCTTTGTGCATTCTCTACAGACTGCTGGTGCTGATCAAACAGGATGAGTCATTCCAGTGACTGAATGAGACAGTAATAACATTCAAGCGTGACACTAGAGCCCAGGTGAATCTGTTGTCCATGGATGACTACAAGATTCTCACAGTACAGAGTAAGATTTACCCAGTGAAATTAAGTGACAGGCTACAACAGAGAGAACATTCCAGTAAAAGTGGGCTGTATAGCGACCTTCAAGCACAAAGGACAGCACCTAAAACCACAGCTGCTGATTGCAGAAAAGAGAGTATAGCTAATATTTGGTCTGAGTGCATGTGAAAAGCTTAACCAAGTGAAAAGAGTTTTCATAGTGGTTTCACAGACCAAAGATGACCACACAACACTCATGGAAGAGTACACAGGTGTCTTTGAGGGGCGCGGATGCTTACCTGGTGTACACAAAATTCATATAGATGAGACAGTGATTCCTATTGTCCACGCATGAAGGAAAGTTCTGTTTGCACTTAGAGACAAACTTAAACAAGAACTAGCATGCATGGAATGGATGAATGTCATACAGTAAATTGAAGAACCAACAGATTGGGTGAGTTCCCTAGTCATTGTGCAAAAGAAAAACAAAGCATTGCAGCTACATCTTCACCCATCAAGAGAGAGCTTTTTAAATTGCCAACACGGGAGGAGATCATGTCCTAGTTTGCAGGTGCCTAGTGGTTCAGTAAGCTCAATGCATCATCTGGGGTTTGGCAGATAAAGCTTGATGAGGCAAGTTCAAGACTGTGTACTTTTAACACACCACAGGGAAGATATGACTTTCTTCGGCTACCGTATGGGATTCTGTCCACGCCAGAGGTCTACCATAAAACCATCCACATGATTTATGAGGGCATGCATACCTGGTGTTGAGACCATGATGGATGACAACAGCATCTAGGGGTCCACTAATTATGAATATGATACACAGCTGAGACAAGTGCTTCATGTGACACGGAATGTCAATTTGAAACTCAATAAAGAGAAATGTGAGTTTGGCATTAAGACATTGATCTTCGTAGTAAGTGTCATATCTGACCCAAGAAAAACGTCAGCCATTCAACAAAGAAGAGGTGAGATATTTCTTGGGGATGGTGACTTACCTGGTTTAGTTCATGCCTCAATTGTCAACAGTGTCAACATCAATTAGGTCACTCCTTGAGCAGAAAATGAGTGGATTTGGTCTCAACGAGTAAGAAGAGTGGTTTCAGATGCTGAAAAGAGTAACAACTGAAGAGCCGGTGCTGAAGTTTTATGATCCAGAAAGTTGTGCTAGGATCTTGGCTGACACGTTCCAGCATGGCCTTGGAACAGTACTACTGCAGCAACATGGTGACACATGGTAACCTGTGGCCTGTGCATCAAGGGCTTTAACAGTGTGGAAGCCAACTCTGCACAGATAGAGAAAGATTCTTGCCAGTATATATGCATGCAAAAGGTTCCATCAGTACATCTGTGGACAAGCTTTTGAAATAGAAACAGACCATAAACCACTGGTCTCAATTATGTCCCATGAGGATACAGTTCATGTTGATAAGGCTGCAGAAGTATGATGTGAAGGTGTTCTACACACCAGGAAAATACACGTTTGCTGCTGATGCGCTTCCTCGAGAAATCAAGAAGAAAAAAAAGTGACCAAGAGGTTAATGCAGATATGCAGGCCTATGCTGACATGATTGTCGCCTCCATTCTGGTAGAACAGAGCAGATCAGGAAAGCAGCAGCGTCAGATGAAACAATGAAAGTACTCAATGATACAATATGGAAAAGATGGCCAGCAGCTGAGAATAGCTGTCCAATGTTCAGTGTCGCTACATTCCAGTAGACACATGAAGGGCATGTATCTTAGTGAGGGAAAATGTAAACAGAGAGATCATGAAGTGATGTACTGGCCAAGAATGAACCAAGACATCAGCCAGACCATTGCTTCATGTGAAATATGTCTTATCTACAGACCAATGCAGCAAGCAGAACCACTTATACAACACCCTGTACCAAACAGGCCGTACTTCAAAGTTGGAGTGAATTTGTTTGATTGTAATAGTAACAGTCATATTGTTGCTACAGACTACTTTTCCAATTACCCAGAGGTTGCAACACTCCAATCAACATCCAGCAAAGCAGTCATCACCTCCTGAAAACAGTGTTTGCGAGGCATCGAGTTCAATGTGAAGTAGTATCAGACAATGGTCCACTATTTTCAAGCTGTGAATTTGAGTCCTTTGCTAATGTTTGGGGGGTTTCAACATGCAACTTCAAGCCAACATCACTCAAAATCTAATTGTCTAACAGAGAGTTCAGTCAAGGTAGTGAAAGGTCTCACGAAGAAAGCACAAGATGAACAAGAGGATTTCTACAAAAGTCTAATGATTTACAGAAGTGTGCCACTGTGAAATGGCCTTTCACCAGCCCAAATGCTGATGGGTTGATATATATATACACTAACCTAATGCATGAAAACCTGTAGACATCTACAGGAGCACACAAGGTCAAAATGGCTAAAGTGAAAGGGAAAGGAAAACAGAAACTGTATCACAACAAGGCTGCAAAAAGCCTACCAGCCTGGAGATCAAATGCAAATCTGAGATCACGATTCTGGCAAATGGCCTACACAAGGATATGCGCAAGACAAAGTAGCTCCACGTTCTCACCAGTTCCAGGCGGAGTGAGGGACACCTCTGAGAAGGAACTGTGTGGATCTATGACCACAGGCTCCGACCCATGGCTGTGACATCACCTGTCAGTACAGCAAAGGAGCCAGCACATGTAAAAATTGAACATGCTGAACAGAGTTCTCAGAAAGACACAGACAATATTCCAGCAACTGCAAGCAATACATCTGTGGAAACAAATAGCAAACCGAAAAGAACCATTAAACCACCTCAGAGACTGACTGATTGATGAGTGGATAAGGAACTATAGTTGCTCATTACAATTGAAGTTGAAATGTTGAACAGTTGTAAATTCAAAAAAAAGGAAAAGAGACCAGCTACGGAATGTAGATATTTTTGTTGGAAAGGATTATTGTTCCTTGCAGGTTTATGAGGATATGGTATTGTGTTTGCTTTTCTTATAATGGGAGAAGATGTGTTATTATGTGTTCATAATAAAGAACTTCATTTCAATGCAAGGGGTTCACCCAGAACCAGAAGCTGTGATGATGACCTGGTTGCGCGCACAGGGGTTGAGCAGCAGTTCAGCAATAAAATGTTCAAACATAAACCCAAGGCAAATTTGTCTTTATTAAGAACAAACATAACACTCTCCATTCAGATTCCTTCTTCATCAGCCCTTTACCTTTTCTACCTATCACCTGCCTGTAGCTTACTTCATAACTCCTCCCCAACCACCTACCTTCCTCTCATCTGGTTTAACTTGTCACCTATCAGCTTGTACACCTTCCCTGCTCCCATCTTCTTATTCTGGCTTCTTCAGTCCTGAAAAATTGTCTCAACCCAAAGCGTCAACTGTTTATTTCTCTGTAGAAGCTGCCTGACCTGCAGAGTTCCTCCAGCATTTTGCATGTGTGTTTCTTGAGATTTCCAGAATTTGCAAAACCTCTTGTGTTTATGACTTGGAACCAGATCTGTGTTTTTTTCTGCTACTATGTCTGAACAATATAAGTGCTGTTCAATCCAGAAAATTAAACATGAAAGGAAATATTAAAAATATTAATTAGGATGTTTTCCATTCAATATTTGATAGCTTCACGTAAAGGTCTTGCCAGTGAATCTGGAGGATCTTGCACAAACTCAAGTGTTCTGAGGTATTTGTTGAAAAACAGCCACATCTCCAATATATACAGGAGTGAGGGCACTATTACTGCCTGGAAAACTCTAAGCTGAATGCCAGGTTTAAGGTCCAGCTCTTTAAAACTCTTCATATAGTAGCAAACTGTGTGGAGGCAATGGGGGGACTTTCATCACCAACACCTCTCTTTGCTGACAGATGGGCCAACACATAAAAGCCGATCCTCATTGACAGGGTCGACACCTAGTCATGGTAGAGAGGCTTGTGAGTTCCTGGGATCTTGAGAGTGATGCTGTCTGGAGTTTAGCCACCTAGTGCTTAGATCCTGGTAGAGTCACCTATGGTGGTAAGGTCAAGGGGGAAGTTCCAGACAAAGAGCAATCCAACTAACAGCTCAACAGTGGAGCTGGTGGAAAAAGAGTGCATCACAACAGCAGTTAAGGTGAAGGGTCTCACGTCACTGGATTCTAGCCCGGATCTGTCAAGGACTGTGAAGTGGCTGTCTGTGCACCAGCCTCCCCACATTAAACAAAGTCACACATAGTCATTCTCCATTAAGGGAATCCTAACATCCCGGATGATCACCCATGGTGATCAGCAAGTGAAGAAGGAGGCAAGATTGTGAGGTTTGGAAGCTCGTAGTGTGTGGATCCCAGATTGACCTTTACAGCCACCAAATGACACCTCCTCAGGAAAATATCATACTTGACTTGAGTGATCGCACTACTATTATTTCATCATGGACCTTTATTTTATCATGTAGCATTGTGCAGCAGGGACACAGTGGAGTGTATCTTTACTTACATTCAATGCAAGGTTCGTTCCATTTATAGTAATCAGCACCATACAGCTGATGACTATGTAAAGAAACTGAACCGATCAATAACTTAGCATGAAGGAATAAATGGTTTAGTCAATTGAGGCAAATAGTTCATTAGAATTATCCTGGTAATGAAAAGGTTAATATATGAGGAGCATTTGATGACCCTGGGGCTGTATTTGCTGGAGTTTAGAAGAATGAAGGGAGGGGTTGAATCTCATAGAAATCTATTGAATATTGAAAGACCTAGACAGAGTGGACATGGAGATGTTCCTTTCTGTGGGTGGAACCAGAGATCACAGCCTTAAAAAAATAGAGGGCTATGGGTAAGCCTAATTAATTTCTGAAGTAAATACATGTTCAGCACAGCATTGTGGGCCAAAGGGCCTCTATTGCTCTGTAGGTTTTCTATGTTTCTAATACAAGAATGTCACTTCAGAACAGAGATGAGGAGGAATTTCTTTAGCAAGAGGATGGTGAATCTGTGGAATTCATTGTCACGAACGGCCATGGAGGCCAAGTCATTGGGTAAACTTAAGCAAAGGTTGATAGGTTCTTGGTTAGTCAGGTTGTAAAAGGCTACAGGGAAGAGGCAGGAGAATGGGGCTGAGTGGGATAATAAATCAGAGCAGACATGATGGGCTGAAAAGCCAAATTCTGCTCCGATGTCTCATGGAAAAGTGGGAGGAAAGGAATTTAATCCAAAGAAGTGAATGGAAATGCAATAAGAAAGGTGCAAAAGGCAAAGCCATGTAGAGTAGATAATGAGGGATAGAGGAGCTGTGGAGGTTACATTTACAGGTTCTTATCAGAGGTTGGACAGGCTAATGAGAACAATGGATGCTTTCCTTCATTACACTAAGCATAAAGAATAAGAACACACAAATTGTACTAGTACAGTATAGAACATGAGTAAGATAACTGAGTACTGCCACAGTACTAAAAACAACATTGCTGAAAAGTGTGACCATATTGGTAGGGGTTCAGAGGAAATTTACAATGGCATTGACAAGTATTAGGAAGTTACAGCAACAAGGAAAAACTGCATAAGTTGGAATTGTTTTCTTTGGATGAGGGCTTATACGAGGTATAAAAAATGAGGGGTCTAAATGAAAAAAAAGGAAAGACCTTATTCTCCCCTTAGCAGAGGGTTCAAAAATAAGAGTGCATAGATTTTAAAGAATGGTTAAGAAGGATTAGAGGGGAAATGTGTATGCAGTGGTGGTGGGTGTGGTTAATGGGTTAATGGGTGGAGGTGTTGATCAGCCTTACTGATTGGGGAAAGTAATTGCCTTTGAGGTTGGTCGTCCTGGTGTGGATGCTATGCAGCCTCCTCCCTGATGGGAGTGGAACAAATAGTCCGTGAGCATTTTGGGTGCGATCCTTCATGATATTGCTGACCTTTTTCCAGCACCTTTCTGTATATATGCTCTTGATGGTGAGTAGGCTGGTGCCAGTGATGTGTCGGACAGTTTTAGCTACTCATTGTAGAGCCTTCCTGTCTGTCACGGTACAGCTTCCATACCACACAGTGATGCAGCATGTTAAGATGTTCTCAACTACGTATCTGTAAAAGTCATGAATACACATACACAGGCTGTTATACCTCTGTAAGCAGGGCCATTTGGTTTGATTCAGCAACATCTCCATCTACAGAGGAGATCCTAATTCTATCATGGATAGAATCTTGCGCTGGGTTGCCAATTGCCAATTCCCAATTCCTGATCTCTGCCCATTCTGCTTCAAAGTTCAAACTAAGTTTATTATCAAAGTACATAAATGTCTGGGAGACATCTCCCTACCAAAGCAGGTGTAAGAAGCTCCTTCCCTTTGCTAGCCTGCAGGCCACCCTTGGTCAAGGTGTCACACCTGCTTAGCCCCCCTCCCCTCCCCACCCCCAATCAGGGTCAGGTGAAGCCATGGGGGCAGGTGGTGGATGGTTGTATGAGCAGCCAGTGCAGATCACAAGTCCTGGTTATGTGACCACTGACACCAGGCAGACAATCTCTGAAGAGTATTGATAATGGCTGGGGTTACCCATCTTGTAAAGACACTGCCCAGAAGAAGACAATGGCAAACCAGTTCTGTAAAAGAATTTGCCAAGGACTATCATGTTAGAGACCATGATCACCCATGTCATATGGCACAACACATAATGAATGAATGAACATATAGGTCACCATATACAACACTGAGATTTGTTTTCTTGCAGGCCACCTCAGTAAATCCAAGAACCATATATCTTGCAGTAGATATAGATACACACCCCATTGTACTTCTGCAGGTATGGGCCCGTCTAACGCTGACTGGTGCCAGAACGCGAGTATCCATGTCACAGACTTTTACAAGCTGCTGATTCTCTTTCACTGTGTGAGATACTCCTGATGATTCAATAACTCGGAATGAGGATTCAAGTAATTAACTGACCTCTACAGAGGATTTCAGAAAGCTCATGATACAAACTTCACTCGCTGCATTATTATCAAAATAAATTGCAAAATAAAGAACAAATGACAAAAGTCTCACTCAGAAATACACACAGAAAGTGAGAGTAGAAATGTAATTGGATGTGTTTGCATCTGGTTTACAACCCCGTTACAAGGATTCTGCACAAATAATAAAAATTGTAAAACAGTACAGTAATATTTTACTGACAACGAGGACAGTACTGAAAATGGCAGTGAAAATAACATGCCATTGAGACGATATAAGTTTGCAATTTGGTTCAAATTTGAATCTAAGTTTCTCTGAAAATTATGATTCTGCTTCTGAAACCACTTATATCTCAAATGTTTAAAATATTTACTTCTTTTGAAACTGCTACTTCACAGAAGCAGTAAGTCTCCTCTCCTCTCAAGAGCCCTTATTTGTTTCAAGTGGAGTGCTCAGAACTAGACACAATACTCTAGTTGTGGCTCAACCAACGTTTGATGGAAGTTTCAGCGTGACCTCTTTGCTCTTGTATTCTGTGCCTCTATTCATAAAGCTTGAATCTCAAATCCCTTTTTTCTAAAAGCACATTCTCAATCTGGCTAGTTCCATTCAACAAACTATACACCCTTGTCCCCAACAGGGCCATTCCACCAGTCTCTCTCTCTCTCTCTCCTCCTCTCCCTCTCTCTCTCTTTCTCCAAGATGCAGACTTGCTCAATATCTCTCTCTTGTCTACCTACAGTACATCAGCACACCCCACGATCTCCTCGTTCTCTCTGTCTCTCCCTTTCTTGTCTACCTATATCAGCATATCTTCTGATCTTCTCTCCCCCTCTCTCTCTTTGAACTTTTCTTTTACCAGCCTCATAGTTCACTCTGTCTCTGAGTTTGATGTAATTTGCAAAGATGGAAGGTGAGAGGTGTAACAAGTGGGAGGTGATAGTCGAAGAGGTAAGGGGAGGATTGAGGAAAGAGAAACATGCATCTAGTGGTAGGGTCCTTTAGAAGATTATGGAAGTTGTGGAGAATGATTAGTTGGTTACAGAGGGTTGTGGGGTGGTAAGCAAGGGCAAGAGGAACCCTATATCCCTATGACAAAGTTAGTATATAATTCAGGAGATTTATCATCTAAAGCAGGGGTTCCCAACCTTGTTTATGCCATAGATTGATACCATTAACCAAGGGGCCCATGGACCCCAGGTTGGGAACCCCTGATCTAAAGTATACACCGTTTGTATCAACAATAGATGGTATGTTAATTCACCTCAAATTTCCAGTTAAATTTAGTAATCAAAACGACACACCAGTATAGCGGTTAGTGTAACACTATTAACACCAGTGATCTGGGTGCAATTCCAGTGCTGTCTGTAAGGAACTTGTATGTTCTCCTCATGACCTCTGGGTGCTCTGGTTTCATCACACATCCCAAAGACATATAGGTTAGTAGGTTAATTTGTCACATTCGGCGATGCGGGTTTGTTGGGCCAGGAGGGCCTGTTACAACGCTATATCTCTATAAATAAAACTCAGCTAAACCAGCTCCCACAGCAATGTTATCTTTATTTATATGAAGGATTTTTTTTTTAAAGAATGAAACAGGAATAAGCAAGGTTAAATTCTATCGTTTTGTCCATTACGCCTGTAGAAATACATCCCCAGCACCCATCTCCTGCAAAATTACCATACGTAATCAAGTTATTATCCAGAATTTCCTATCATTTTACTGAGTCATTCAGTCAGTGGCCTTCCCAAATTAACCCAGAATTTTCAACCAGTTTACAATTTTTATACATGCACAGACACTTCCACCATCAGTTCTGTGCTCACGTGAAATAGTGTTTCAACAAACTCTGAAAGCAAACCCTCCAGACATTCCTGTTAACTGTTGTGTGAATCATACATGCTCAGTTCTCCAACATCACCACCCAGTACATCTCAGGCTCTCTGTCTGTCCATAAATAGACTCCCTTCCAAATTCCTAGAGGCCTAGCTAAGTCCCTGGCTTACATCCAGCCCCACATTCCTGTCCATAAGCACGCTCTGTCCTTGATCCTTGATCAGGGCCAGTCCAATTTACCAACTTTGGCCAAGAGAACAATGTATATCATCCATACTAAAATCTTATAAGGAATTATAAAAATGTGAAATATTTCTGGAAAAATCATGGCTTGTAGTGAATAGGATTGGCAAATGTACAGAAACTAAAGACTATATCTGTGGATATCAGAATCAGGTTTAATATCACCAGCATATGTTGTGAAATTTGTTAACTTTGCAGCAGCAGCACAATGCAAAAAAATAGTAAGAGAAAAATGAGTTACCGTATGAATATATATAATTAAATTACATCAGCAGTGCAAAAAAATGGAAATAAAAAAGTAGCTGAATTGTTGAGTGTGTGTCTTCAGGCTTCTGTACCTCCATCCTGATGGTAACAATGAGAAGAGGGCATGTCCTGGGTGATGGGGGTCCTTAATGATGGATACCACCTTTTTGAGGCACCGCTCCTTGAAGATGTCCTGGATACTATGAAGACTAGTGCCCATGATGGAGCTGACTAATTTTACAACTTTCTGTAGCTTCTTTCAATCCTGTGCAGTAGCCCCCACCAGCCCTCCCCCAATACCAGACAGTGATGCAGTCTGTCAGAATGCTCTCCACATACACCTGTGGAAGTTCTCGAATGCTTTAGGTGACAAACCAAATGCCCTCAAACTCCTAATGAAATATAGCCGGTGTCTTACCTTCTTTATAACTGCATCGATATGTTAGGAGCAGGTTAGATCCTCAAAGATCATGAGACCCAGGACCTTGAAGCTGCTCACTCTCTCCACTTCTGATCCCTCTATGAGGACTGGTGTGTGTTCCTCATCTTACTCTTTCTGAAGTCCACAATTAGTCCTTTGGTCTTAATGACATTGACTGCAAGGCTGTTGCTGTGACACCACTCAACTAGCTGGTATATCTTGCTCTGTATGCCCTCTCGCCACCATTGAGATTCTTCTAACAATGGTTGCATTGTCAGCAAATTTATAAATGGCATTTTATGGCATTTGAGCTGTGCCAGTGTTGATTGTCAGCAAGGTGGAGATATTAGTTCCAATCCACACAGATTGTGGTCTTTTGGTTGGGAAGTCAAGGATCCATTTGCAGAGTGAGGTACAAAGGCCCATGTTCTGGAGCTTTTTGATCAGAACTGTAGGAATGATGCTGAGCTATAGTCAGTAAACAGCCTCCTGACATGGGTATTTGTATTGTCCAGTGTTCCAAGGCTGAGTGGAGACCCCAGGAGATCGCATCTGCTGTAGACCTATTGTGGTGATAGGCAAATTGCAGTGGGTCCAGGTCCTTGCTGAGGCAGGAGTTGATCCTAGCCATAACCAACCTCTCTAAGTACTTCATCGCCATAAATATGAGTGCTACTGGACGATAATCATTAAGGCAGCTTAATGACTATCATCCACAACAGGTTATGTTATATGTGTTACGAACCCCATAACTGGGTCACTTACCAGCAAAGATAGAGACGTCCGTTGAAGTCTGATGATACTATTTTTAACAGTATTGATTAGTAAAAATACACAAAAATAATATCAATGCAAATATACAGATAATATACGTCATCAATATTAAATCTAAAGTGTGGGTATAATAATAATCAATAAGAAATAAGCTCTATCGTTGTCTAGGGGATAATGTATTGTCCGATGGAAATATAAAGTTCACTGCAGTTCCACAAGCTGCTGTCTTTTGGTTTTTGCTGGGTTGCAATTGTTAGAGAGAGAGAGAGAGAGAGAGGGAGAGGGAGAGGGAGGGAGAGGGAGAGGGAGGGAGAGGGAGAGGGAGGGAGAGGGAGAGAGAGGGAGAGAGAGAGAGGGAGAGAGAGGGAGAGAGAGGGAGAGAGAGGGAGAGAGAGGGAGAGAGAGGGAGGGGGAGAGAGAGAGAGAGAGAGAGAGAGAGAGAGAGAGAGGGGAGGGAGGGAGGGGAGAGAGAGAGAGAGAGAGAGAGAGAGAGAGGGAGAGAGAGAGAGAGAGAGAGAGAGAGAGAGAGAGAGAGAGAGAGAGAGAGAAACTTGCCGGCTTTCCTTGATGATTTCGATCCGTCAGGTGTCTCGTTGTCATGGCTGTCCAATTGTGACCTCTCCTTTAGCTAAACCATTCTTCCGTGATGAGCCCGCCACCCTGGCAAGGGAGGACGCACACAAGCCCCCACGGCTTTTGCTATAGAACACTGTCATGGGATTTCTAGCGTTTCTCCTGGTGCGTCTAAAGGGGTTGCTCCCCAGACCCTCTTTTATCCTTACTCACAGGGTCTCAGATGTCAGTCAGGTTGGGATGATGCAATCCCTCAACCAGCCCACTCTGGTTGTCCCCTGAGGGGTTTCAATGAATAGTACAGTACTCAATACACAATTCCGTCTCCAAGAGACAATGGCCGTTATCAATGGTTCCATTCCACTGATGTCAGGACACATTCCAAACTTTGTGTATTCTGCGTGTCTCTCTCTCATTTCCTGGATCCCAGACCCGAATTAATAGCGATCTTGCGATTCTCAAAAAGGAGGGGGCGACTTTGTACCCTTCGGCCCCTCAGAGTTGCAGCACATTCGTAACATATGTAATAGAACATAATAGGTTATGTTTATACACCAAAGTTGGAGTTCCCCACCACAGTTAAAATATCTAATGCATAACAAAAATAATTTTTTTCAGCAGGTTCAGTCCTTCACTATAGTTATAGTCCAGTTTTAGCGCTTATTTCAACAGTGCTGCGCATTAGTTTAAAAGAAATGATCATTTCTGATGAACATTATGAGCATTTTATACAAAATATAAACACAAGGGATTCTGCAGGTGCTATAAATCCAGAGTAATACATATAAAAAGCTGGAGGAACCCAGCTTGTCAGGCAGCATCTATTCTATAGAGAGAAATAAAGAATTGACATTCCAGTTCCTGATGGACTCTGCAACTCATTCTTAGTATTATTTATTTATGTTTTTTATTATTAGTAGTAGTATTTGCACAATTTGTCCTCTTTTTGGATGTTTGTCAGTCTAAGTATAGTTTTCATAAATTCTATCGTATTTCTTTATTTTCCTGTGAAGGCCTGCAAGAAAATCTATCTTAAGGTAACATATACTGTATGTGCTTTGATACTAAATTTACTTTGGACTTTTTATTACTCAAATAGTAGTTTTGTGGTTTAATGCATTAGTTTGCCAAGTTAAATGAAGTGGTGGTTTACAGACTGAAAAATTATACAAAGCCAATATTCCCAAGAAATAATTCCGCTCTCTGCCTTTAAGGAATATCAAATCTGTACTGCGATAGAAAGGCAGTAATCTTAAAATAGCACTACAGAAGGTACTCTCTTGATTCCTGTATAGCATCTGGAAGAATTGCAGTTATTCACATTTGAAATTTGTGAGATTCTACCAGTCAATAGCTTTTGTTCAGGGTGTCTCTAATTGCAGGCACTCGGTTTGGTTTCTTTGGAATTAAATACATTCAGTGACAGCCATTTTTGAATTAGGAATGTTAAGCTTCTAGCCTATCTTTAGAGGACATAACATCACATACTTTAATAAAAAGAATTCAAGTTGAAATGCACCAATAGCAGATCCTGAATCAGGTTTAATATCACTGGCATATGTTGTGAAATTTGTTGTTATATGACAGTAGTACATTGCAATACATAATAACAAAAAAAGTAAATTAAAGAAAGAAGTAAATATATATCTATATAAAAGTTAAGATTAAATAAGGTGCAAAAGGAGAAAAAAAAGTAATGAGGTAGTGTTCATGGGTTCAATGTCCATTTAGAAATCTGATGGCAGAGGGGAAGAAGCTGTTCCTGAATCGTTGAGTGTGTGTCTTCAGGCTCCTGTGCAATGAGAAGAGGGCATGTCCTGAATGATGAGAGTCCTTAATGATGGGTACCTCATTTCTGAGGCATCACTCCTTGAAGATATCCTGGATGCTGGGGGAGGCTAGTGCCCATGATGGAGCTAAGTTTATAACTTTCTGCAGTTTATTTTGAAGCAAATAAACTATTTATTCTACTCAGATTTGATGAAAACGGGTTAATGGCCTGTTCTACAACTTAGCTAATTCTACTAGCAATTTAAGGAAACTAATTAATTAACTCTGCTCAATCACCATCAGCCCAAAGCCTTTTTTGTTAGTTATGAAACCATCCATTTTTGCCCTGGTTCCATTGCACTTTCGTGCAATTGTTTGCAAGTGAAGTATTTTCCTCATTACTTGGTTATCGAAGAAGCACAGAATCCCAGACTTAATTTCCAGGAGACTAAAGGAAGCAACACACACAAAATGCTGGAGGAACTCAGCAGGTCAGGCAGCATCTATGGAAATGAATAAAAAGTCGCCATTTCGGGCTGAGACCCTTCTTCAGGACTACTTAGGGAAGATTTTTTTTTAAGTAGTCAATTATATTAATTATGTGTTGGCTTATGCCTTTATCTAAGAAAGGATTTTCTGGCATTGGAGAGGATACAAAGGAGTTTCACATGAATGATCACGGGAATGAAAGAGTTAACGTATGAGGAGTGTTTGATGGCTTTGGGCCTATACTCACTGGAGATCTGAAGAACGAAAGGGGGGAAGGTACCAAATAAAGAAAGCCCAGTGGATGTGGAGAGGATATTTCTTATAGTGGGAAGTCTAGCATCAGAGGGCACAGCCTTAGAGTACAAGGATGTCCCTTTATAACAGAGAAGAGGAGGAATTTCTTCAGCAAGAGGGTGGTGAATCTGTGGAATTCATTACCACAGACAGTTGTAGAGGCCAAGCCACTGGGTATAGTTAAAGCAGAAGTTGCTTATATGATATATATGTACAATGTCTAAAATACATCTTATGGAAATGTTTGCTTGATGAACTTCAATAAAAAAATAAATTACAAAAAACAAGCAGAAGTTGCTCGGCTTTTCATTAGTAAGGGTGTCAAAGGAGAATGGAGTTGAGCAGAATAATAAATCAACCATGACGGAATAGTGGAGCAGGCTCAGTGAACTGGATGGCTTAATTCTGCCCCTTTGTCTTTTTGTCCAAGTTATTTTAAAACCATAGATTAATTAGAACTTTTACCACCTGATATGCTGAAATTATTTTCAGACGGAACCTCCTGTCTTTCCCAGAATTCACCTGTCTCCTCCCTTGTCACCTTCTGAACTTCAGAAGCAGAAGGCCAGCAAGATGAGCCCTCCATAATTACATATAGACAAGTCTAACTGCTGACATCATGTTGTTGGTGTTGTTAAGCCCATCACCCTTGCTGGGACATTGGCCGCCGACTGTAGCTCCCCGGAATCCTCTCTCCTGCCAGTCTTTCAAGTTCCAGGTGTAGCTCATCTTTGAAGATCTTTCCTCTCCCACAGATGAGGTCTTTGGAGCTTCTGTTGGCAGTTCTATAGCTCTGGGCTTTTACGGCATGCGATTACTGACCCCCATGCCCAACCTTCCTCCTTCTGCAGCATGGTTTGGAACTGTCCATGGAGGAAATGCTAACATCGTGGGAACCATGAAAAGTAATTCTGCGTGTGAACTGAGTGCATACCCCATCCAGCAAGATCTGGCCCCTTATATTAATTCCACAGAAAGTCATGTCACACTGGTTTCCATTCACTCTGGATCAATAATGACCATTTAGGGCACCATGGTAGCCAAGCGGTTAGTGCAACACTATTACAGCTTGGGGGTGACAGAGTTCAGTGTTCAATTTAACATTAGCCTAATCACGGGACAATTTACAATGACCAAGTAATCTACTAACCCATTTGTCTTTGGACTGTGGGAGGAAACCGAAGCACCTGGAGAAAACCCACGCATTCCACAGGGAGAACGTACAGAGGATGCCAAGATTGAACTCTGAACTCCGATATCCCAATGACTTTGGATGGAAATATAAGGGGCCAGATCTTGTTGCAGCACATTTATTTCTCTATCTGTTTATTTATATTCAGAAATACAGTGCGGAATTGGCCATTTGAGTTATGCTGTCCAGCAACCCCTGATTTAAATAAATAGATAGATAGAGAGATAAATAAGATCTTTTCCCAAGGAAGGAGATATATTTGCCTTAAAAAATAAGAGATTAAAGTAGCTTTATTTGTCACGTGTACATTGAAACATACAGTGAAGTCCGTTGTTTGTGTTGAGAATCAACTAACTGTGCCATTTTATATAGGAGTCTGAAAAGAGTAAACAGCCTTCAGAAGGGAATTGGATCAATATATGATAGAGAAAATTGTGCAAGGCTACAGCAAATGGGGAAAGTGGCTGGATCCACAAAGATAGATGGTGTGGACAAGATGGGATGAAATGCTTCCTTCTGACCTCTAACCATTCTATGAATGCATCCTTTGTCTCCAGCCATCTTTAAAATCTCATTATTAATGGAGAATCAAAGCATTAAATTACAATGGGTCACTCAGCCCACAGTCTTTCTCCCCTCCTGAAGGTTTCATGAAAGACACCATTCTATCCAAAATATTATAGGCCACCATCATTGAATTTGATTGAAAAGATTACTTTAATCTTTCTGCTACATTCATAAACTTCAATCCATGTAGGTACTGGACTGCAAAGATCAGAGTTCCTGGGGACACGTTGCCCTAATTTTCTAAACAAGGAAAAAAGATTGGTGCAAATCATTCAAACATAAACAACCTAAGTCAACAACAAAAAACACAGGTATTGAAAGTTTATTGAGCATCTAACCTTCACTCCAAACTTCAATGATACCAGAGTTACAGTATATTGTTTGTTTGTTTATTTATTCATTCATTCATCGAGACACAGCGTGGAACAGGCCCTTCTGGACCCTCGAACCATACCACCCAGTAATGTCCTGATTTAATCCTTGCCTAATCAGAGGCCAATTTACAATGACCAATCAACCTACCAACTGGCCTGTCTTTGGACTGTGGGTAGAAACCGGAGAACCAGGAGGAAATCCGCATATACAAATTCCTTTGAACCTGGGTCACTGACACTGTAGAGTATTGTGCTAACCACTACCCTCCAGAAAACCTATAACTTGTATACTTTGACCAACAGAAAAAGTAGAACTGTCATATATTTTACTTTATGTTTCTTACTTACATTTTTTTAAAAAGTAGGCCTCCTTGTATATAAAGATCTGTTGCTTTTGACATAGTCAAATTAAATTTTGTCAGAGCATTGAAATACCTTAAAATTTCCCACCAAAATAAAAAAACTCCTAACCCCTCACTTTGTTTTTGATAATGTTAAATTGATGCCTTATAATTAATTATTAATTCAAATGTTCAACGAAGTTGTTATATATCTGAAGTGTCACAGTTTCCCTTGGACATCCTTAATCACAATGCAATAGCTGAATATGAGATCCTGTGTCTAAATCTACTAATTGTAACTAATTGTGCCAACGATAAATATATTTACAGCCAAACAGATTATTAATGGAATGCCTTCAGCTGTTCTAGCATTTAATGTATAAACCAGGGGTTCCCAACCTTTTTATGTCATGGACCCTGACCATTAAATGAGGGGCCCGTGGACCCCAGGATGGGAACCCGCGATATAAACCATTTCATCACACTCTTTTCCCTTGACTTTACCTAATATTCATTTGCTTCTCTCATTCGCCCAATTGCAACCCAGTTTTCTTTTCTCTTTTTACCTCTTTTTATCCCTTTCATAATTTTGTATGTTTCTAGAAGATCCCCTCTCATTCTTCTGAATTCCAGTGAGTATAATCCCAAACTCTCCTCATAGACTAACCCCGTCCACTCTGAAACCAGCCAGGTGAACCTCACCTGCACTATCTCCAAAGCCAGTATACCTTTCCTGAAGTATGGAGACCAGAACTGCACACAGTACTCCAGGTACGGCCTCACCAGTACCCTGTACAGTTAGGTGCAGCATACCATCCCTGCTCTGAAATTCAATCTTTCTGCCAATGAAGGCCAACATTTCATTTGCCTTCTCGGCAACCTGTTGCACCTTGGTAACTACACTCGGTGGAAACTTTATTGGGGACCTCCCGTATCTAATAAAGTGGCTACTGAGTGCATGTTTGTGGTCTTCTGCTACTGTAGCCCATCCACTTCAAAGTTTGATGCAATGCAAGTTCAGATATGCTCTTCTGCACTCCGCTGTTGTAACGCGTGGTTATTTGAGTGGCTGTCACCTTCCTGTCAGCTTGAACCAGTCTGGCCATTCTCCTCTGACCTCTCTCATTAACAAGGTGTTTTCACCCACAGAACTGCTGCTCACTGGATTTTCTTTTTTTGCTTTTCGCCCCATTCTCTGTAACCTCTGGAGACCGTTGTGCGTGAAAATCTCAAGAAATCATCAGTTTCTGAGATACTCAAATCACCCTGTCTGGCACCAACAATCATTCCATGGTCAAGGTCTCTTAAATCACATTTCTTCCCCATTCTGATGTTTGGTCTGAACACAACTGAACCTCTTGACCATGTTGTTTGTATGGCTTTGTGCACTGAGTTGCTACCACATGATTGGCTGATTAGATATTTGCTTTAACAAGCAAGTACATCAGTGTACCTAATAAAATGGCCACTGAATGGTATGTCATTGATAACAAACCTGATTCTGATGTCTTATTCTAAATAAATCAAATGGGTTCACTTTCTATTAAAGGCCAACACATAGAACATGTGGGAGGAACTCAGCAGCTCAGGTCAGATGTCTCCTGACCTGCTGAGCTTCTTGTGTGCGTCGCTCTGTATTTCCAGCAACAGCAGAATCTCGTGTGTTTACCAATCCAATAGACCACAGTTGGTTCCTTAATGTTGTCATAGGCAGGGTCAGTAATAGGGATAAGCTCCTACTGCCTATTAAATGGTGTGCATCTCAAATAGCCTCTGACAACCAAGTTCATCTCCTGGCCTTTACGTGTGCCTTAGCTACTGAGCCTGGTGGAACCGTTTCTACTGACAGGAGAAGAAGTAACCATGGGTTACTGGCACCTTAAACCAGTCACTTCAGGCAGATGGGGCTCGTCAGCTATGATTGCCAGCTCATTGAGGAGAAGGAAAACTCTGATCTGAAACCTCCGCTTCGTTGTGGCTAAACCCACTCATGAGGGAGGCTTCAGGGGTACACCCTGAGGGAAAAATCTGGAGCTGGAATCCCTAAGGCAGTCTTAAATTGAGTTCAATGTCAACTAGCAACTCCTGTGACTCTGTTGGTACCGAACTGTTTCGGTCTCTTCCGTTCATTTGGGTTCATCAGCTGTGCGGAGAGGGAGAGTTTGCGACATGGGCAACAGCTTGCTCTCCATATCGTACTGGCCTGGCTTGTGTATCTAGACAGCTAGGACACAAGATTCATGGCCAACTCTGACCAACAGAGATCCTCAGACCACTAGTCCAACAGAACAAAAGGTGCAGGGGACTGGTGAAAGTGAGGAGTTACTCTGACAAGCCGCCATAACATTAGGAAAACCTACAGTCATAGAGCCATAGAAAAGTACAGTACAGAAACAGGGCCTTTAGCCTATCTAGACCACGTAGAACTATTTACACTGCCTTGGACAACAAAAGATCTTTTGGCCTAAATGAGACATGTCCCTTTGGTCATCTAACTTTCTTGATGCAGTGCCAAGTTCTATTTCAAAAAGGTCCCATATTTTGCCTTGAAAACATTCTTTGCACAAAATATTCTTCTATATATCACTGAGTGTATTTTGCTCTGTAACTTTGCAGCAAGTCTATTCTGGTCTCTACAAATGAACAATTGATGTTTATCATTGAGTCCTGCAGTATAAAGCAGACTGACTCCCTCTAATGGGCATAATAGAAGCAAGAACAAACTACTGAAAAGTCTTAATCATGCCACATCGCTTCTCACTTCATAACAGCTTCTCCCAAACCAAGAATTGAGTCATTTATTGGCACATGTTCACATAATTATGGATTATGGACACATTTATTTTGATGAAAAACTGCCTGAAATGATTACAAGTCCTGAAGCAGAAGTCTTTGGTTATTACTTTGCTCCAGAAGTTATAAATCTTACACTGATCTGTATCAATCAGTGGCAATATTAGATTAATTGAACCAAGTTTACAATGACCAACATCTGTATAGTGAAATATGGTAAATGATGAAGTTACAGTGCCAAGGAGCAACCAATTTAAAGAAAAGTAAATCATCTAAAGCTGATTTAAATAGAGCCATAGAGTAGTACAGCACAGAAACAGGCCCTTTGGGCCTTCTAGTCCATACCAAACTATTATTTTGCCTAGTCCTGTCAACCTGCACCTGAACCATATTCCTCCCATCCAGGTAACTATCCAAATTTCTTCTAAATGCTGAAATCGACCCACATCCACCTCTTCCGCTGGCAGGTGGGTTCACACTCTGACCACCCTCAGTTTCCCCTTAAATATTTCACCCTTAACCTCTAGTTCTAGTCTCAGTGGAAATATCCTACTTGCATTTACCCTATCTATATCTCTCATATGGGTGTTGTGGTGGCCATACATCTCTATCAAAGGAGGGATAAGGCTCTCCTTCCCACCACTAGCCTGCAGGTCACCCTTGGGTAAGATGATTCTCCCCCTCCACCTCCCCCCCACTGATCAGGGTCAGGTGAAGCCATGGGAGCAGGTGGTGGATGGTCGTATGTACAGCCGGTGCAGATCACGTCCTGGTTATGTGACCACTGACACCAGGCAGACAATCTCTGAAGAGTATTGATAATGGTTGGGGTTACCCGTCTTGTAAAGACACTGCCCAGAAGAAGGCAATGGCAATCCAGTTCTGTAGAAAAAATTGCCAAGAATAATCATGGGCATAGAAAGACCACGATCGCCCATTTTATATGACATGGCATATAATGAATGAATGAATCAATCAATCAATCAATACCTCTCATATGACAATTCATTTTCACTCAATGCGTCAGGAAGATGTCTTTTTTCTTAAGAAAATGGAATTAAACTGGTTCTTCAACTAACAATGCAATAAGTTTCCAAATTTATTCTGCAGTTTTAATGTTAAATAAAGCAGGAGGATCATAGATACCTAACCCAAACCAAAAAAAAAGTTATCACAGATCAAGGAAGAAAGGGAAATATTAGAAAAGGTGCCTAAGAGTTTTGCACAGTACTGTAGTAATTTTATGTATTGCACTGTATAGCGGCCACACAAAAAAAATCATGACATATGTGAGTGTTGACAAACCTGATTCTGATGTCAGTCTCTATTGTGGACTGAGAGTGGGAAGGAGGCAGGGAGAGGGCAATTTTGGTTGGGAAAAGGAGAAGGGAGAGGGAAGGAGTGGGAAACACCTGAGAGACATTCTGTAATGATCAAGAAATCAAATTTTTGGAATCAAGTGACCTTGCCTGGTGTTCATGGCTGGGTGTGTCCTGCACCCGTGCCACCCTATCTCCCCCCCCCAACCCAGCACTCCTTCTCTGCCACCCTTCCGACACAACTCCTACAATGCTCCACCGTCACCATTCCCAGCAACCTTTGCTCCTGCCAGATCTACAAACTGACATTCCACATTCAGACAGAGACGTAATGTAAGGATTTTCACTCCTCACGTATGTGAAAGATGTAAGAAATAAAGTCAATTCATTCAGTACATATATGAGGTTACTTCTCAGAACTGTCTATGATGCAGAGAGACCTGCTCATCACTTGGGAACCTTCCCAGCACCTTGAGGATTTTTTTTCATTTGTGACGTCAAGTCAGCACTCAAAAGAACTTCTGATTTTGGAATTTCAGATAAAGGGTACTCAAGATGTATTATGTTTTTCCAACTTCACAAGGTATTTAAATATTTGGTCAACCACACGTAATCAGGAACATTGAGTACATTTTTTATTACAACTACTGGAAAAAATGTCATATCCTGTGCTATTTTTAAAAACATTCCTTGAATTACCAACTGGAGCTAAACAAGAAAGTCAATATTTTCTGAAATATTATTCGTATTGCAGGTTGGGTGTGTAGTGATGATGATGGGGCTGGGCAGCTGGAAACAAAATGGGCACCACTGTAAAGTAACAGTTAGCACAACACTATTACAGCTCGGGGTGTTGGGAGTTTCGATTTAAATCCCGGTGTCCTCTGTAGGGAGTCTGTAGGCCCTCCGCTTGGAATGTGTGTGTTTCCTCGGGGTGCTCTAGTTTCCTCCCACAGTCCATAGATGTACCATTTAGTAGGTTAGCGGGTTCATCAGGGTCTCAGCCCGAAACTGCAGCTGTTTATTTCTCTCCATAGATGCTTCCTGACCTGCTGAGTTCCTCCAGCATTTTACGTGCCTTGCTCTGTGTTTCCAGCATCTACATAATCTCTTGTGTTTATAATTTGCCATAGTTAAGAGTCATAGATGCAAAGTGTTGCCCTACACAAACTTCTGTATAATAGGAGATTGAGTATTCCACAGACTCCACCCCATCCAGCTCTTCTACAGTATGGAGTCCCAGTTAACATCACCTACTATCACAACCTTATGTTTCTTGCAACAGTCTATGATCTCTCTACAAATCTGTTCCTCTAAATCCCGCAGACTGTTGGGTGGTCTGTAATATAATCTCATTAACGTAGTCAGACCTTTCTTATTCCTGGTTCCACACATAAAGCCTCACTAGGTGAGGTCTCCAGTCAGTCCTGATTGAGCACTGCTGTGACATTTTCCCTGACTAGTAACACCAAACCTCTCCCTTTAATCCCTCCTGCTCTGTCATGTCTAAAACAGAAACCTGGAGTACTGAGCTGCCTGTCCTGCCCCTCCTGCAACCAAGCCTCACTAATGGCTACAATATCATAATTCCAAGTGTTGATACATGCCCTGAGCTCATCTGCCTTTCCTACAATACTTACATGGTTTGTAGCAGTTACTTGAAAACAAACCAAAATGCTTTTGAGACTAAGCCCAGGGTTTGATGCTGTATGATGTGCTATCCATCCAATAATGACATTTCAAAGTAAAAAAACATTCAACCCTTTATTAAGAAACCAGCAAAACAAACAATCTTGAAATAAAATATAATGAAACTAAAACTAGTGGTATAACAAAATAAATAGTCTTCATGTATTAAACGTACTTAATCCAAGCATTCTTAAATATATTCAAGTGTATTTAAGTGGTCAACAAACAGATATCACCACCGGCCCATTCCCTAGCTCTACCCAAACTAAACTGGACTAAAGACAAAGCACGACTACGTAACTAAACTTTTCTCTTCTACCATGCCCCAGCACATGTAGTTAATTACCCATAATAAATATGCAACAAAAAATACAATACAGTCAGTAAAATATTTACATGACCCCTACACAGTTATAAGGTGAGATTGGATAAACTCGGTTTATTGCCATTGAAACATAGGAGACTAAGAGGTGACTTTATAAAAGCTTATAAGATTGATAGATTTTTCTTCCTCAAGGCTGGAGGACACAGGTTTAAAATGAGAGAAGAGAAATTTAATGCATAACTGAGGGGTGAAAATCGACAATTCAACAGGACTGTCAAAATATCATGCAACGTTAACCACTGTCTTGTCCGAATACCCAGCAGAATATTCCCTGAATATACTTGACACAAAGACTATATTAAGTTGAGGCAAACTTTTATCATTATACAATACTTGAAAATTCTAACTCCATTGGCCATGAATTCCTTATCAGTGGAATTCAGAGCCTGAGTAAGCCATGAAATGGAATTGAACAATTATTGTCACCTTGTCGCAGTGGAGAGGGTCGGGGGTTCCTGAGCTCCCAAGAGCAATGTTGTCTGGAGTTTAGCCATTTAGCTCTTAGCTCCTGCTAGGGAGGTGGTAAGGTCAAGGGGGAGGTTCCAGCAAAGAACCATCCAACCAAGACATCAACAGCGGAGCTGGGGGAATATGATGACACAATGACAGAGAAGACAGACGAAGGCTGCAGAAAAAGGTCCCCAGACATCTTCACTGATTGCCTCGGATCATCTGATGACTACCCATGCATCAGATTCTCCACGTTTAAACAAAGTCATACTCAGACGTTCCCCATTAAGGGAATCCTCCCTAACATCCCGGTTATGTGGATCCCTGAACAGCCTCTACTGCCACCTTAAGTCTCACAATAAACAATCCCTTAGATGAACATCATACTCAACTCGAGGAATCACATTACTATGGTCAGGGCTTGAAACTTTCAGTTTCTCTTTATGGTTCAATTGAGGGTAATAGTTCAGTTTGGAAAATGGCTATTTTCAGCTGTTAGGAAAAGGTAGTCAAAAGATGCGTCCACTTAGCTTTAACAAAGGACAGTACAATTGAAATTGGGAATAATAATACATGCATAATAAAAGTCATAATAAAATTTGCTGGTGTACATCAATTCAAGTGACTGCCCAACATTTTTCACAAACAAGTGGAATGGTCAGTTGTTTATATATACAATTTAAATATATGTACATGTATGTAATATGTGTACAATTTAAAAGCTATTTGCAGCTTTCTTAAAAGACCAACTAAAATTTCAAACCTGCATGGTCAGTTTGTAAAATAAGTTTTTAAGTTGCTGACAAATGAATTTTATCAGTTAACACAAATATTTAATGGATTTTAAGTTGCTACAACACTCAAAAATTATTTTCATTAATAAAACTCCTCATCTGATGATAAGCGATATCGATAGAGTGGACAGCCAGCGCTTTTTCCCAAGGCAGAAATGGTTAATATGAGGGGGCATAACTTTAAGGTGAATGGAGGAAGGGAGGGAAGACAGAGGTAGGGGTATTTTTACACACAGTGGTGGGTGTGTGGAACACACTGCCATGGGTGGATAGAGGCAGATATTTAGAAACATTTAAGAGACTTAAATAGCCACATGGATGAAGGAAAAATAGAGAGTTATGCTGGAGGGAAGGATTAGATTGATCTTGGAGTAGGTTAGCGGGTTGGCACAACGCCGTGATGAAAGGGCCTGTACTGTGCTGTAGTGTTCTGCATTTTATGTTCTATATTTAGCTATGGGCCCCAGGCCAGTAGAATAAGGTCATAGAATAGTCACCAAAATAGCTGCAGCAAGGAAGGAAGCCATCTGGCCTGTCAAGTCCTTAGCAGCTCTATGCAAGAGCAAAGCAAATAATTGCATGGCACCATCCTTTCTCCATCACTTCACAAGTTACTTATTTTCATATACTAATTCAGCTCTATTTTGCACCTTTGGAACTTCTTTTGTTAACACATTCCAGTAACTAATCATTTGCTATATAAAACGGATTATTTTCCCTCACATTTTTTACAAAGAAAATAATGAGCTGAGAGATGTTAGTCTGTCTTTCTCAGATATGTTGCCTACAAAAACTGTTGTAGTCGGACCATTGCCTTTGTCATTTTCACAATTCCTCTGAGCAGCATGGTCCTTCCTTGGTCCAGCGGTACAGAGCTTGGCACCAATACCGGTTTCCCCTCTGTCAGGCAACAGTACAGCATGGACTCAATTGTGGCATCATCTAGTACCTTTCTTAATTCACTTTCACTTGACTCCATTGCAGGGGATGTGGCATGCAAATTGTGGATGGATTTCTAATTAAATTGTAGTTGTCTCAGCTAATCACACCTGCATAATGCTGGAGCTCCTGTTTATACCATGCACAAGCCCAATGTGGCTTGTTGATTGTTGTATTTCACTGTTAAAATGTCATTCCCACTGGAGTTATCTTTTCTCCAGTATAAATTCTTAGTTGGCTTTAGTTTAGTATCTTTGGAATGCTGTTCAAATGACTGAAACAGCCAAGCCAGCGTTCAATTCGATTATAATTAATTTGCTGTCCATTTCTGGTGTGAGCTCTGTAGCTTGCCTATTGCTAGTTTTCACATTGTAAATCTCAAGGCTACACAGTCCTATGTGACTCTCATCATTATCAGATTCTTCATCAGCAGCATGCAAATTAGTGCTCTTTTTGAAACCGCAATTTGTCTTTTTATCTTTTTCTCTTTCCTGTCAGTACATTTATTTTTGTTTGCCTGACACGTTCTTTGCATGTGTCCTACTTTGTTACATTTGCTGCAAGTTTTGCCTTTAAACCTGCATTGGTCTGCTTTATGTGAGTCCATGCCACAGTTAGTGCGACTAGGTTGGTTTCTGTTTAGACGCTGTAATTTTGTTCACGCTCACTTTCATTCCTGCCTGCAACTCAATTGTGTCTGCCTGTTGTTTTCACCAGTAAGTTGTTCTTCAGTTAAGAGTCATTTTTGATTGCTCTCTTGTAAGATTACACAAACAAAATGATCTCTCAGTGCAACATTAAACCAGCACTGAACTATCAATGCTCAGACAATCTCTTCAATTCAGCCACAAATGCTGAAATACACTCCCCCTCCTTATGAAACCTAAAGCGTTCAACAATGGTTTTGGTTCTAAATGTTCCTGCATTAATATTAGCAAAGCTCATTCCTGCTGGTTTGGTTGAAACAGTCAAACTCCTAAGCAAACAGTGTGCCTTTAAATCCAATGCATTCAGCAAAATTGGCACTCGCTTCTCATCGACTATTCCATTGCTTTAAAACACTGCTCAATCCCTTCAGTATACAAAATCCAGTGTGTAATTAAACATGCCATTCTTTCTGATGTAGCCAGTCATTTCTGCTTTTTTACTTATGTCTATTATCACCTGGTACTCCATCTTTATCAGCCTGTGAATTCTTCCATTTTTCTGCCTTTTTTAAAACTCGATCGTGTCTTGCCTTCCGTAGAACATGTGTTGCACTGCTCTTTTTAAGCTCGAATGTCTCTCACTGCGCATCTGGTTTGTGTAAAAAATACCTCGTTGCCACTTTTATGTTTTGTAAATTCAAAACATTAAATTAATTGGAAGAAAAACAAGGAGCCAAGAGATATGAATCTAACTTTGTCTTTCACTTAAAGTGAGGCGTGCAATTATCACATGGTAGCATCATGATGTATGCAATTCACTTATTTTTACATATGACCTGTAATGAATTATTTAAACAAACAAGAATGCTTAAACAAACAATATAATTAAAATATTATTTACTCAAATACTGATTAAGTATTAAATACACAATGCCTTCTGCCAATAGGAACAGTTTCTATCTATATATGAAGTCTATACTTACACGATTTTATATAACTCCATCAAACCCCTCACAATCTATTCTGCTCCAAAGAAGTTAACCACAGCTTCTCCAATCTATCCACACAACTGAAGCCCCAAACTCCTCCCTTCTGTAAATGCCTTCTGTGCCCTCTCTCATCCATTGGGAAGGGGGTACAGGAGCCCAAGGTCTCACAGCACCAGGTTCAGGAACAGTTATCTACAACCATCAGACAAACCAGCATGGATAACAACACTAACCTCAACTCTGAAGTGATCATAGGACTCAACCCATGGACTCACTTTCAAGGACTCTACAGCTCATATTCTCAGTATTATTTATTTATTTACTTTTTTTTTGCTTTTTATTTGTATTTGCACAGTTTGTCTTCTTTTGCACCTCAGTTACTTGCCAGTTTCTGTGATTAGCTTTTCAATGCTCCTGTTGTATTTCTTTGTACTGCTATGAATACCTGCAAGAAAATGAATCTCAGAATAGTTTGAATTCAGGTCTCTACATCATTCCTATAAATCAGGGGTTCCCAACCTGGGATCCACAGACCCCTTGGTTAATGGTAGGGCCCCATGGTATATCAAAGGTTAGGAACCCTTGCTATAGAGTAGTGTCCGGAACTGAACACCCACCATTCTCAAAAGTGTTTTATAAAAGGTTTGTATGACTTCTTTTCTCTGGTATCCTATGTCCCTATAAACCACAGGATATTTTACTCCATCTTGTCCACTTTCTGGACAGGGATAAGATGGAGTGCAGCACCCTCACCAGGACCACTAGACTCAAAAACAGTTACTTCCCCCAAAGCCATCAGTGTGATCAATACTAACCCACCTCTCCACATCCCCCACCACCACTACTTTATCATTCTTGTCAGTCACCTTATGTACAGACAGTCCTGTACCTAGTATCACTTTAACATATGTATTACTTATTCTTATTTATTGTGATTTTACAGTGCTCTTTATGCTTATTGTGCATTAATATGCTGCATTGGATCCAGAGTAACAATTATTTTTCCTTCACCTTGTAACAACTGCTCCTGAACCTAAGGCTCCTGGACCAGCATGGACAACTTTACTCACCACAACAATGAACTGACTCCACAACCTATGGACTCACTTTCAAAGATTTGACAACTCATTTCTCTTGGCATTTTTTTTATTTTGTACACTCAGTTTGTCTTCTTTTGTACACTGGTTGTTCGTCAGTAGTTTTTCATTGATTCTATTGCATTTCTCTGTTCTACTGTGAATGTCTGCAAGAAAATTAATCTTAGGGTAGTAATTTGATAATAAATTTACTCTGAACATTCACATTTGTATACTGACAAATGATAATAAATAATTTTGATTTTTTTTAACCAGTACTGCCACTTCCAACAAAGCATGTACATACTGTATATACCACACCTATATGTTCCCATGTCCTTAGAATGGTGTCCTTTAGTTTATACGTAATGCTTTACATTTCTCAGCAATAAATTTTACCTACCACCTATTCACCCATGCCACAAGCCTATCTACAGTAAAGCTCTTTCATTTCCATTTCCTCCTCAGTTTATTATATATTCACATTTTGTCCTTCCTGCTGGGTTTGGAAACCGTGCCTTGCACAGTCAAATCCAAGTCATTAATACAAGCCTCTTCTGACCCTGATAAATTCAACAGCACTGTAATCCAAGAATATGCCATTTCATCTCACTGTAACCATTTCCTGTTAGTCCATTTTCTAGCTGTGCTGCTACAGATCCTTTTAATCCACTGACTTCAACCTTCAAAATGATGCGGAACTTCTTCATCTTAGAAGATCATATATTCCACATTATTTGCATTTTCCTCATCTACCTTCTCCATCACCTCAAAAAAATTAATTAGCTACGCATGATATACCATTAAAAAACTCTTGCTCACCTCTAATCTACACACATTTGTTCATATGATTGCCAATTCTTCCTGATATGAGTTTCTCAAACTCTCCCCACCAGTGAAATAGAAATGACTGGTGTGCTGTGACTGGATCTATACCAACATCCTCTTTTGAAATGGGCACAGTAATTCTCCAAATTTCAGGCACTACCACTGACTCTATAGCTGGTTTTTAAAAATTACTTTTTACATATTGATTGATTGAGATACTGCCTGGTATAGGCCCTTCAAGCCGCGCTGCCCAGCAGTCTCCTAATTTAATCCTCGCCTAATCACAGGACAATTTACAATGACCAATTAAACTACCTGGTACATCTTTGGACTGTGGGAGGAAACTGAAGCACGTGGAGGAAACCCACATGGTCACAGGGAGAACGTACAAGCTCCTTGCAAGCAGCATTGGGAATTGAACCCTAGTTGCTGATACTGTAAAGCATCATACTAACCACTGCACTGCTGTGCTGCCCCATATATGATGATCAGGATTTCTACAATTAGCGACCCTAGGATGCAGTCCAACCAGACAAAGTATTTTCTCATCCTGTATCACCTCCTTTTTAAAAAATTTTCCTTCTGAATTTTCTATGAAAGACACGTACTAAACATGGTACCTGTCATATGCTCATTTTTCTGTACTATTTTACTCACTATTTTGTTTTCATTCGCGGAATCAAGGCTTAATTATGCCACACTTCTCCCTCGTGGGGAGAAAGCTAATGAAACATCTGCACCATAAAGACAAGAGATTCTACAAATGCCTGAAATCCAGAGCAACACTCACAAAATGCTGAAGGAACTCAGCAAGCCAGTTATTCACCCAGCTGTCACCCTTCACACATGTACACACTGTCTGAATCCCTGGTCACTGGTCCATCTTTTACTGCCACTGTTTCACATATTTATGTGACTGCTTGTTTTGTTCTAATAGTACCAGTAACATTATACTGTCTTACATAAACACGCCCCTCACACTTTATGTCACTCTGTCAATCTTCAGGCCACATCACTCAGGGACGCGTGCTGTTATTATTTTGTGACTCTACATACTGGATCGCAACTATATGTGCTGTGTGTGATTATATGTACTGTGTTTTGCATCTTGACCCCAGAGAAACGATGTTTCGTTTAGCTGTATACATGTGCATGGTCATATGACAATAAACATAAACTTGAACTTGAAATTTTCAAGAATAGCAAAGTCATACATTATTTGTGGTCTTCTAAAAGACATCTCCAGAATCCAGGTAATTTTGTAAGATCTACACATCCATTATGTCTGGTACTACTTCCTTTAACAGCACAGGATGCCAATCATTAGGCCCTAGGAACTTGCCAGTCTTTAATTTCCTTCTTCACTAAAGCCCTTTTGCTATTATTACTGTAATCCTTTTGAGTGCCTTCGGCTATGAGGACTGATCCAAAATAATGATCGAGCCTCTTCCTTTCCTTTATCATTATTACTCTCCCCTCAAGAATTAAGTCCTTCTGCCCAGTGCCTGCTGTACCTGAGTAAAGGGCTGGATACATTACATACAGTGGAGCTTCAAAAACAGACTACTGATCCTCCACATATTCAAGATTAAATGTCATTTCCAGTACATAAATGCAAAGGAGAACAAATTGTAACTCCAGATCTGATGCAATATATAAAAGACACAGTAAGATAAAGAACACAATAATAAAAGAAACACAACAAATATAAATACGTATATACATAGATTGTCTGTATGCCCATAAAGTGACGCTGGGCACAGGAGTGTCTGTACATAAGGTGACTCTGACAGGAAATTATAAAGTAGTGATGGTTGGGGGTATGGAGGAGTGGGTTAGTGGGTGGAGGTGTTGATCAGTCTTGTTACTTGGGGAAAGAGACTGTTTTTGAGTCTGGTGGTCCTGATGTGTGTGAGACATGGAGTGAGACAAACAGTCCCATTTTAGTGATGTTGTTTGAGAAATTAAAATTGACTGGGATGCTGGGAGATCTCCCTGGTCTTTTTCAAAGTAATTTTCACCATTCAAAGCAAATTTATTATCAAAGTATGTATACGTTGCTACTTACCACCTTGAAATACATTTTCTTGCAGGCGCTTACAGTATACTGAAGAAATTGAATAGAATTTATGAATAACAAAGACTGTCAAACACCCAATGTGCAAAAAAAGACAAATCATGCAAATAATAAAAAATAGTAAATGAATAATACCGAGTTTCAGAGTCTCTGAAAGTGATAAAGAGAAGAAATTCCGCAGATACTGGAATTCCAAAGCAATCCACACAAGATGAGTAAGTTTCTTTTGCCAGAAAGTGATGAATTTGTGGAATTCGTTGCCACAACTGGCTGTGGAGGCCAAGTTATTTGGTATATTTAAGGCAAAGGTTGATAAATTCTTGATTATTCAGGGCATGAAGGGATATGGGGAGAAGGCAGGAGATAGGGGCTGAGAGGGAAAATGGATCAGCTATGATGAAATGGCAGAGCAGATTCAATGGGCCAAATGGCCTAATTCTGCTCCTATTTCTTATAGTCTTATAGTCTAAAATGCTGGAGGAAAAGGTCAGGCAGCATCTATAGAAATAAATAGTCCTGAAGGAGGGTCTCAGCTCAAAACGTCAACTGTTTATTCATTTCCATAGGTGCTGTCTGACCTGCTGAGTTCCTCCAACATTTCGTATGTGTACTTTGAAAGTGAATCTTTCGGTTATATAATTATCCACGCTGATTCAAGAGCGTGATGGCTGTCGGGTAATAACTGATCCTGAACCTGGTAGCGTGGGAACTAAGGTTCCATGACACCATGAAAATAACACCATCAAATCTTCTATATCCAGCCTTTGCTTAGCATCATGTTCAAACGTTGACAGCTCTGATATTACCCCTTCGGTTGTATACTGAGAAGGCAATTCTGAAGTGGGACTTGAATCCAGAATCTATTAACTTGAAGATAAGGCTATAATGCAACATGCAAAAAGAGCTGGAGGAACTCAGCAGGTCAGGCAACATCCATGAAGGGGAATAAACAGCTGGCAGAAGGAAGGAGCGCAAGCTGGCTGGTGAAAGTTGAGACCAAGTGAGGGGGATGGTGGATGGGTAGTGGAGGGAGGAATGAAATAGAAGCTAGGAAGAGGTAAAGAGCCGAAGAAAGAGGAATCTACATACAATGTAATTGACAGTGGACGATGGGAGAAAAGGAAGGAGGAAGGGTACCGGAAAGAGGTGATGGGCAGGTGTGGATATGATCAAGGTATAAATCAGTAATATCATCTTGTAATTAAAATAAAAGATTTGTATCATAACTCAGTAATTAAACACAAAGAATACATTTTAATGACAAGTTATTAAGTGAAATTACATTCCAAGCCAAAGAGAAATTGAAAATCATCAAATACCACTTGAAACACTCAGTTGCTATGCCACCCACAGTATGTTTCCAATGCAGACCATTATCCGTAAAAAATTATCAAGTAATTTTAGAATGAAAACAAATTTTAAACATGCAATAGAAAATCACTGGGATACACAAATCAATTCATCTGAAGGGTCTCCTTCCATTTAGGTAGGTAAATAGTTATCACAGGAATGCAAGATCCAAAGGTAGTCAATGCTTTTCACACACAATTATGCAGAAATTTTGGCACATCTCTGATAGCAGATCTCTAATGTCTCACTACAGCTGGCCAGAGGAATGGAAAAAAGGACACTTAAGAGACAAAAGCTAAATAAGTCAATCATCTAGCAACTTAATTGAATTACTGTTGTTATCCCTACTATGTAATTGAAAAAAAATCAATTTTCAGGGAGTGAATTGTGATTATGGCATTTTCTGTGTCAACTTGCATCTCTCTAGAAACTTAACCAAGCATTTTCATACATGAATTGATAGATGTTTCAAAGTTTCAAAGTAAATTTATTATCAAAGTACATACACTGTATGTCACCACATAGAATCCTGAGATTAATTTTCTTAAGATCATTCTTAGTAAGTCCACAGAATAATAACATAATAGCATCAATGAAAGACCACACCAACTGTGGCGTTCAACCAGTGTGCAAAAGACAACAAACTGTGCAAACACAAAAAGAAAGAAATAATAATATTAAATAAATAAGCAATAAATATCTGGAACGTGAGATGAAGAGTCCTTGCAAGTGAGTCCACAGGCTGTGCGAACATTTCAGTGATGTAGACAAGATGACGAGGCATAGATCAAGCAGACGGCCAGAGACCCTTTTCTCGAGTGGAAATGGCTAATACAGGGAGGCATAATTTTAGGGTGATTGGTGAGTGCATGGAATGTCCTGACAGGGATGATGGTAGAGGCAGATACATTAGGGGCACGTGGGTGATAGAAAAATGGAGGGTTTTGTAGGAGGGAAGGGTTAGATTGATCTTAGAGTAGGTTAGGTCGGCACAACATCGTGGCCTAAGGACCTGCACTATGCTATGACTTATGAGTCAAAAAGCACCAGTTTAATTCCCACATTTGTTGTGCACAGGGTGAAGTAAGTCCCAATGCAATGCTTTTAGGAGCAATCAGTGACACATTAGAGTAACCAAATTTTAGTGAAGCCAAGCAGAAGAGCTCCAGTTCATTCCCTTATTTATCTTTAATGACCTGGGGTCCTAAGACCACTACAGAAGGCCTTCTAGGTGCCTTTGTTGAGTTCTGAGCACTTCCTCCTCATCACTCCTCAACCCTAAAGCATTATGAAACTGGACAGTCAGTACACAACCAACAGCCCCAATTAACTAATAAGGTTCTCACACCCCTTTCCCCACTGATTTCTTCCACTCACTCCATCTCCACCCAAATCACAGAACACAATCAATTCAGATCGTACTTCTCAGAGTTCAAGTTCATTATCAAAGTAAGTATATGTCACCATATACTACCCTGAACTCCATTTCTTTGTGGGCATTCACAGCAGAATAAAGAAATACTGTACAATAGAATCAGTGAAAATCTACACACAAATACTGACAAGCAATCAATGTGAGAATACAAAATAATAAATAAATAAATAAACAAACAAATGAGGACATGAGTTGTAGAGTCCTTGAAAGTGAGACTGCAGGTTGTAGAATCAGTTCAGTTTTGAGGTGAGTGAAGTTATCCATGCTGGTTCAGGAGCCTGATGGTTGAGGGGTAATAACTGTTTCTAAACCTGGTGGTGTGAGACCCGAGGCTCCTGTACCTCCTTCCTGATGGTTGAGGGGTAATGACTGTTCCTGAACCTGGTGGTGTGGGGCATGAGGCTCCTGTACCTCCTTCCTGATGGTTGAGGGGTAATGACTGTTCCTGAACCTGGTGGTGTGTGGCCTGAGGCTCCTGTACCTCCTTCCTGATGGTTGAGGGGTAATAACTGTTCCTGAACCTGGTGGTGTGGGACCTGAGGCTCCTGTACCTCCTTCCTGATGGTTGAGGGGTAATGACTGTTCCTGAACCTGGTGGTGTGGGACCTGAGGCTCCTGTACCTCCTTCCTGATGGTTGAGGGGTAATAACTGTTCCTGAACCTGGTGGTGTGGGGCCTGAGTCTCCTGCACCTCCTTCCTGATGGTTGATGGGTAATAACTGTTCCTGAACCTGGTGGCGTGGGGCCTGAGTCTCCTGTACCTCCTTCCTGATGGTTGATGGGTAATAACTGTTCCTGAACCTGGTGGTGTGGGGCCTGAGGCTCCTGTACCTCCTTCCTGATGCTTGAGGGGTAATAACTGTTCCTGAACCTGGTGGCGTGGGACCTGAGGCTCCTGTACCTCCTTCCTGATGGTAGCAGTGAGAAGAGAAAATGGCCTGGATGGTGGGGGACCTTGATGATGAATGCTGCTTTCTTGTGATATTGCTCTTCGTAGATTAGCTCAATGGTAGGGAGGGCTTCATGGTCTCTCTGAGCCATGATTCTTTCACAACCTTCCCCTCACCCCCAATCCATCCTCCAGTCTTCCAGCTCTTCATATCCTAAGCCACCATCCAGACTACTCACAATGGACCTGAAACCTTTCTTTTGTTTCTCAGATGCTGCCTGATCTGTTGACTATTCCTCGCATTTTATGGTTTTAATTTAGATTTCCAGCATTTCATAAATACAAGAGGTTCTGTAAATGCTGGAAGTCCAGAGTAACACATACAAAATGCTGGAGAAACTCAGCAGATCAGGTAGTACCTATGAATCTATGGTCAGACATAGACACACAAATCAAACGCGAGAAAGTCTGCATATGCTGGAAATTCAGAGTAACACAAAATGTTGGAGGAACTCAACAGGTCGGGCAGCATCTATGGAAATGAATAAACAGTCAACATTTCAGGTTGAGACCCTTCTTCAGGACTGGCATCCCTAGATGCT